>NC_039517.1:512253-1169142 GCF_003672135.1 Ooceraea biroi
GTGCGCAGCGGTGTCCACATACGACTGGGATTGAAGGACACGTTTCACACATATGTCAGACCGAGGATTCGCCCCGTGCTCACACCGCTTTTGTACGGATTTGACGGGGATCATGCAGGAGACTGTGGACAATCAGCCTTGCTTCGCAGACGTATTCACGGCGTTCCGGAAGTGGCTGACGAAGGGAGGGTACTTCGACAGGCCCGACAAGAGCTCGTTCGTGACATGCGGCCGCATGTCACGAACGAGCTCTTGCTCGGGCCTGCGAAGTACCCTCCCTCCGCTCAGCCACTTCCGGAACGCCGGGGAATACGTCTGGCGAAGCAAGGCTGATGTCGCACAGTCTCCTGCATGATCCCCGTCAAATCCGTCAAAAAAGGTGATGAGCACGGGCAATCCTCGGCTGACATATGTGTGAAACGTGTCCTTCAACTCCCAGTCGATGTGACCACCGCTGCGCACGGTATTCTATGATCTCCTGCCGGTTTGAGCACGGGTTTTTGTCGCACGTAGCCTTCAAAGTCCATTCACGAGCAGTACTCGAACCTTTGCACCACTTTCTGCGAATGATGTACCATCGTTCTGCGGATATCGACTGAGAACTCGATGAGCCATACTTGTTCCTTGGATGATATGAATGGGGTGATTCCTGCGCGATTTTTAAAACAAAATAAATATTTAGATTGAGGTTATGTGATACCGTACAAGTTCAAGGTATCCTAGTCACTCTTTTTAGCAATTCTCATTACTTGGTTTAATCGATTGATCGGACTGTAATGAGTTTACCAAACACAAGAGTAAATTGGTGTAAAGTGTACAGCGTTATTTGCAAAACATTAGAATTTGATAAGCATTGTATGCAATATGATCATAGTGGAAATATACAAGGTGAAAACAACATTACCACAGAACGATTCGACTCGGTATATACATTTGCAATGCAAATTGTTGGTAGCATTAACGTTAACCATCAAAAAACCTTTGTTCTAAAACATATTTTCTTGAAGTTATGCCAACTCGCGAATTCTAATTATATTAATAATTTAAATATAGGTTAAATATGATTAAATTGCTTACCTATATAAATAATCTTTATAATTTCTAACATATATCGGATCGTGGTTATTGCTATAGCTCTTTCTCACGTATCGCTGCTTAATGCTAGCACAGTTTAAAATTGCGTGCCATGACAGCGCCATGCCAAATATTACTTGTATCGTACAAGATGACACACGAACTGCATTATTGATACATGATATACATATGTGTTGAGCACAACGTGCTGAGCACGTGTGTTACGGGCGCACAATAGCGTCAGGTAACTTACCGACTATTTTATAGGGCCGCTCCATCCGAAATTCTGGGACAGAAAATCGTAAAAGGAGTTGATCAAGCTTGTCGCGGTGCATTTACTGAGTTACACAAACTTTATAGATTGCAAAATCGAAAATGTTGAGCGTTTAGAAATCGCGGGTACGCTTGATTCAACTCCTTTACATTTCTCTCTTCCAGAATTTCCGGATGGAGCGCCCTATAAAAATTAGTCGGTAAACCGACCTATTGTGCGCCCCCAGTAACACATCGTGCCAGCAGTTGTGCTGCAACACATATTAATTATCATGTATCAATATGCCAGTTCGTGTGTCATCTTGCCTAACCGATAAAGTATATTTGCATGGCGCTTGTCTGGCACGCAATTTAATACTGTGATATGCTATTAAGCACGAGTACGTTGAGAAAAGAGCTATAGGCATAACCACGATCCGATAATAGTTAGAAATTATAAGAGATATTATTAGGTAAGCAAATTTATCATATGTTTAATATTTTTAAATTATAATATAATTAGAATTCCGAGTTGGCATCAACTTCAGAAAATTTCGTTTTTAGAACAAAAGGTTTTTTGAGGGGTTAACGATTAATGCTACCAACAGTTTAAGCATTGCATTGTAATACGTCAGTCGAATCGATACTGTGTAATTTGTCTTCACCTTGTATATTCCACTATGATCATATTGATACAAATTGCTTATCCAAATTCTAATGTATTGCCAAGAAAACGCTGTACACTTTACCACCAAAATTTACTCTTGTGTTGGTAAACCATTTACAGTCGATCAATGAATTAAAACAAGTAATGCGAGATTGCTAAAAGAGACTAGGCATACCTTGACTTGTACCCGGTTCGACATAACCTCATCTAAATATTTATTTGTTTTAAAATCGCGCAGGAAACACCCATTCATATCATCCAAGGAACAAAGTATGGCTCATCGAGTTCTCAGTCGATATCCCAGAACGATGGTACATCATTCGCAGAAAGTGTGCAAAGGTTCGAGTACCTGCTCGTGATGGACTTTGAGGCTACGTGCGACAAAAACCAGTGCTCAAACCGCAGGAGATCATAGAACACCGTGCGCAGCGGTGTCCACATACGACTGGAGTTGAAGGACACGTTTCACACATATGTCAGGACCGAGGATTCGCCCCGTGCTCACACCGTTTTGTACGGATTTGACGGGATTCATGCAGGAGACTGTGGACAATCAGCCTTGCTTTCAACAATACATTCACGGCGTTCCGGAAGTGGCTACGACGAGAGAGGGTACTTCGACAGGCCCGACAAGAGCTCGTTCGTGACATGCGGCAGTTGGGACCTGAAGATCATGCTACCGGCCCAGTGTGATTTAGACGGCATCACGTTATCGGATGAATTCAAACAGTGGATAGACTTGAAGCATACATTCTGCGAATCCACCGACTACTTCCCACGAGCTTGAAAGACATGCTCGCACGATTGAACCTTCCACTGCAAGGACGTCTACACTCGGGCATCGACGATGTGAAGAATATGGTTTCGATAATACAAGCTTTTGAGAAATACGTATAATTACACAATTTAAAATTACTTCATCGTTAATGACTTCCACATAAATTTGGGCACAAGCAGGAACATTGAAAGGGAACATGAAGAAAGAACACGTGAGAATAATTAAAAATGTTGTTGCATTAAGTAAAAATAAGTCGTTTTGTAAAATTTATCTACAGTAACTATAAATAAATATTTCAATCATATTGTAAATATATCTGATCACTGTCGTTTTTACAATAACATTAATCAGTACATCTGTTTACTGTTCTCCGTATAAATCTCGAGTACGGCATGGGTGTTAGCGTTTTATTCTCTGCGAGCATTTTACTTTTAAAGGGAAACCTCTTCTGCTCGCAGCATTTCCTTTCGCGGGAACGACACTAAAATAACTCGAGTTCGACAGTTTTACTTCGACCAGCCGGTTTGAAAATGGCTGGGCTGCTTTGAAAGAACCGAGAACAGTCACAGTTGCCTCATTTCGGATCGGAGATTGAGAACGACAGTGGCGGAGTCACGGTGAATTGTTCCTCTCTAATTCAGAATACTGAGCTTCACATTCTACCGTCATCCTACATGATGGAAAACATTTTAAAAGCAAATTCCAACCAAGTTTTCATCAGAAATATCGGAGAAGTAAAATAATGTTAAAGAAATGAATAGATATAAGTGAATAGGAAGGAACTTACGAAGAAGTGAAAAACTTGCTCCAGCTGCTTCGTCTATGTGAGTAGTGTCATTCATAAGGAGTAATCCATTCTGTGATTCGTCAGTGTCATAATAACGGGCAAAGTATCATCGCGCACTCTTCCACTGTGAGCATTATTTCGTACTGGTGAACCCCGGTGCACAGATCACTCAAGTTTGCTGGTTAAAATTGTAATAAATATACAATATAATTGTATAAGTATGAAATAATTGTGTAAAATAAATACGTACAATGGTATCACGATTGATGTTAAACCAGGAATATTTGCTCTCCAGGAAAAGCTTTGCATATGGATGCACAATATTCTTGAATGCTTCATTCTCGTTTTCGGTCATCACCTGTCTCTTTTATCTTATTGTACAATCTGCAAAAAGAGCGTGCTTTTTGCAACAAACTTAATGCAATAAATGTCAATTTGAACAATCTGAATCTGAATAACGTGTGACAAATCTTTCACCTGCGTATCCGCAAGCGGGTCGATTCATCTCCGTAGTGACGTTTATCGTCGCGACATGTGAGACTTCCAAACGCTTGTAATATCGCAAAGTCTTCTTTCTTGGGATAAATTCTATCGCCACTCGCCGATTCTCTCTGGGATTGAGTATCAGTTCTTTTTGACTATGTGCCAACTGGATCCATTGTCGGAGATATAACTAAAATACAAATATATTCATTCTCTACAATTGAGACGCATATTAATAATGAAAAATTAGATTTAGCCAAACCTTTTGGTACAACTTTGATTTTGGCAAATGAACTCAAGTCGCCGACATTTTGCAACGTGATGTTCGCGGTCAAAGCCGTAGTCTCGGAGGATAAAGTACCAAGCGACAACCACATCTTTCCACCCGCATCTTTAAATGTGTCCGAGACTTTCACTTTGCCACAGCCGCCGTATCCGTACAAGGTATCTGTCAATTTCAGTTGTGAATATTCTATTTTCCTCTCCAAGTTGCTAGAAGATACGATAAAACAGTTTAGTAGAAACAGCTACCTTATTGTGTTGCTGAGAATCGCTGCTGTCCGTCGCGTAATGTTTGATGTAATTTTTCAACTGCTGGACCTATATGATACGGGGCTAAACACAACTGCGAGCGTTTTGATCTCTTGACGTTGCATCGCCAACACCATGCTTGTAGTGACAGTTTGTCTGTCGCTGAGAAACTGTAGATTCAAATTTATGTAATAAGCTCGAGGACGCACAAGTTTTTTCTTCCAAGCAACGCGATTACCTTAAAAACTCTTTTTCGCATCCGACATATCTATCTGAATTTTGATCTTGTTTATTGCTTGTATGCGAATTGTGAATTCCTTAATTTCACTCTTCCCGTTTTCACGCTATTCCATACTAGGCAGCGTGCGTTGCTCTGATTGAATTGTGTGTCCCGCAACGGCTACGCTAGACACCATGCTGATTGGTGAATTCGATCAAAGGTCCAGACCTACGTAGGAATTCAAATCGGTTACGGATTACTGCGTAACTGTGAAACGATCGCAAATCAAATGCACGAAATGCAAAACTACCTACTAGAAGCTACACTCTGTGGCGACGTTGCAGGGCTCAAAAATATTATATTATTAGGTGTATTGCAACGTAAATAATTTTCAGATATTTGTTCGGCACATATGTTGTAATGGTAAACATTGTTACCAGCAACCGAATTTAATCCTTGCGTTTCTGCAGAAGATAATGACAGCATAAGTAGACAAAGGACG
The DNA here is from genome assembly GCF_003672135.1 of Ooceraea biroi. Taxonomy (NCBI): domain Eukaryota; kingdom Metazoa; phylum Arthropoda; class Insecta; order Hymenoptera; family Formicidae; genus Ooceraea; species Ooceraea biroi. Next base: position 517,548 of record NC_039517.1, read on the forward strand.
TATCTATGATACTGGCAGATTGACGTTACCTTTCGTTATCTACAGCTTTTGCATCCAAACACTGTGACTTATATACAATTAGAATAAACCGTTGTCTCCAGCGTGCAGAAATATATGATCTGGCTTTACGGAGAAATCTTGTGCCGCGTCTGAATAGCCCTCGATTGCACGACAGTAGCGGATACGTGCGTCGCCACGTTTCCGATTAACGATATTCAACACTTGCCTTGTTGCCTTGGACAACTATAGGTACTCGTGTCGATTACCTGGATTTACAAGTACCTGTTTTTGCATAAAGAGGCACGTCTTCTTGAATAGTACATATCATCGTCACATTGAACGTGTACAATCAATTTACCCTCCAATACTGTGGCTCTGTTCAAAATGCAAAACTTTCATGGAATTTTCTATAATATAAAAAGTTACATATAAAAGCATATATTTCTGAGAAAGGTAGATATTTACCCATTGATGTAAGTTGTAATTTATCACACTTTACATTACAGTACATTTTCATAAGGCTTAAGTACTAGTGTCAGTTCGTCTTGAGATCCACTTTCAATACTGAATATTTTTGGTCCATCCTATGATGATGAAAAGTATTAATCAGTTTTCAATTATGTATGTATGTGTGTTCTAATTTGACTTGAGTATATTATTAAAAGATCTTACATGTGATATAAAAGTGTAACAGGTACAGCAATACTGTTCTTGTTATGAAATGTTATAGGCAGCGTTTTTGTTGAATTTTCTCCAATATACTGAAAATCTAATTCTTCTTTGTGAGAAATCACACATGATTTCGAGTTTGAGTTGCTCTGGATCGACTAGGATCGTGTTGCTTCATAGCCCAGTTTGACTTTGCTACTATATCTGATAACATAAATTATAACACTAGCAGATAGGTTTGCACATTTTGATGATTTTTACTTCGATCTAGAAAATATACAAAGTTGAAAGATTTTTGATAATATCAGATAATATAAAAAATCTTACTTTCCAGATAATTCATAAATGTACCTTCGTAGGATTGTACTCCGTAGGCTTTATTAAAACTGTATCTTGATGTATATTTAATTTATTCTTTGTCTATCCCTAATACTTCCAACAGTTTAGGAAATCGTGATCCATCTGTCTCCGTTGTTTACAAGTTCAATGTTAGCGTCACGCGTCATGCCAACGATGCAACGGCAAAATCGTTCAGTATTCTTACCGATATCGACATAATCTGAAAAATTGGAATAATGTAAATCACATATTTTCCAGAAGAGATGATAAATGACTGAACGATTATACTGATGATACGATTTAAATCAGGACTGCATTTCTGTATTTGCGTTCACTGAGAGTGTTAGGTCTATAATGTTATCAGAAATATCCATTATCGTCTCTTCTCTCTTTATATTTAAGAAAGTATAGCTATTCCTCGCTGTACTTCTGCTCTGGTAGATGGTATATAGATAAATCTGTCACTCTGTTATTGCGTATTCCTATTTTTTAAAAAGATGTGTCGTGTCAGGCTTCTTTACATATACAGACACAAAGAAAAACCTTAAAAAGAAATTAATATACTTACAAATAAAATAAAATGTACAGAGAAGACCATCAACACGTCCGTATCCAACAGTAAATACTGGCGGGAATATCGAACACTGAGTGACAAACAACACGAGATGGTCTCATGTCAAGGTTACTCTATTGTTCGGATCAAAAATAAGCTATTATGGTATTCATAGGGCCCAGAATACGCCATAATAGTCTTATTTTTGATCCGAGACAATAGCATAACCTTGACATGAGACCATCTCGTGTTGTGTAAGTGCTTCGATATTCCGCCAGTATATCCGTTAATCCGTTTGATACGGACGTGGAAATGAGGAATACGCAATAACAGAGTGACAGATTTATCTTATATACCATCTAAACAGGCAGAAGTAACAGCGAGATAGGAAAAGACGATAAGAATAGGAATCTGAGGAAAATTATTTACGTTGCAATACACCTAATAAATAAATATTTTTGAGCCCTGCAACTCGCCACAGAGTGTAGCTTCTAGTAGGTAGGTTGCATTTTCGTGCATTTGATTTGCGATCGTTTTCACAGTTACGCAGAATCCGTAACCGATTTGAATTTCTACGTAGGTCTGGACCTTTGGATCGGAATTCACCAATCAGCATGTGTCTAGCGTAGCCGTTGCGGGACACACAATTCCATCAGAGCAACGCACGCTGCTGCTAGTATGGAATAGCGTGAAAACGGGAAGAGTGAAATTAAGGAATTCACAATTCGCAATACAAGCAATAACAAGATCAAAATTCAGATAGATATGTCGGATGCGAAAAAAGAGTTTTAAGGTAATCGCGTTGCTTGGGAAGAAAAACTTGTGCGTCTCGAGCTATAACATAAATATTGAATCTACAGTTTCTCAGCGACAGACAAACTGTCACTACAAGCATGGTGTTGGCGAGAACGTCAAGAGATCAAAACGCTCGCAGTTGTGTTTAGCCCGTATCATATAGGTCCACAGTTGGAAAATTACCATCAAACATTACGCGACGGACAGCAGGCGATTCTCAGCTAACCAAAAAGGTACGCGGTGTTTCTACTTAAACTGTTTTTTTCGTATCTCTAGCAAACTTGGAGAGGAAAATAGAATATTCACAACTGAAATTGACAGATACCTTTGTACGGATACGGCGGCTGTGGCAAAGTGAAAGTCTCGGACACATTTTAAAGATGCGGGTGAAAATGTGGTTGTCGCTTGGTACTTTATCCTCCGAGACTACGGCTTTGACCGCGAACATCACGTTGCAAAATGTCGGCGACTTGAGTTCATTGCCAAAATCAAAGTGTACCAAAGGTTTGGCTAAATCTAATTTTCATTATTATATATGCGTCTCAATTGTAGAGATGAATATATGTGATTTTAGTTATATCTCCGACAATGGATTCCAGTTGGCACATAAGTCAAAAGAACTGATACTCAATCCCAGAGAGAATCGGCGAGTGGCGATAGAATTCTATCCAAGAAAGAAGACTTGCGATATTACAGCGTTTGAAGTCTCACATGTCGCGACGATAAACGTCACTTACGGAGATGAATCGACCCGCTTGCGGATACGCAGGTGAAAGATTTGTCACACGTTATTCAGATTCAGATTGTTCAAATTGACATTATTGGCCATTAAGTTTTGTTGCAAAAAGCACGCTCTTTTGGCAGATTGTACAATAAGATAAAAAGAGACAGGTGAATGACCGAAAACGAGAATGAAGCATTCAAGAATATTGTGCATCCCATATGCAAAGCTTTCCTGGAGAGCAAAATAATTCCTGGTTTTAACATCAGATTCGTGAACCATTGTACGTATTTATTTTACACAATTATTCATACTTATACAATTATATTGTATATTTATTACAATTTTAACCAGCGAAAACTTGAGTGATCTGTGCACCGGGGTTCACCAGTCGAAATAATGCTCACAGGTGGAAAAGAGTGCGCGATGATACTTTGCCCGTTCATTATGACACTGACGAATCACAGATGGATTACTCCCTTATGAATGACACTACTCACATTAGACGAACAGCTGGAGCCAGTTTTCACTTCTTCGTAAGTTCCTTCCTATTCACTTATATCTATTCATTTCTTTAACATTATTTTACTTCTCTCGATGATTTCTGATGAACTTGGTGTGATTTGCTTTTAAAATGTTTTTCATCATGTAGGATGACGGTAGAATGTGAAGCTCAGTATTCTGAATTAGGAGAGGAACAATTCACCGTGACTCCGTCTCACCTGTCGTTCTCAATCCTCCGATCCGAAATGAGGCAACTGTGACTGTTCTCGGTTCTTTCAAAGCAGCCCAGCCATTTCAAACCGGCTGGTGAAGTTAAACGTTCGAACTCGAGTTATTTTAGTGTCGTTCCCGCGAAGGAATGCTGCCGAGCAGAAGAGGTTTCCCTTTAAAAGTAAAATGCTCGCAGAGAATATAAACGTAACACCCATGCCGTACTCGAGATTTATACGGAGAACAGTAAACAGGATTGTACTGATTAATGTTATTGTAAAACGAACAGTGATCAGATATATTTATCAATATGATTGAATATTTATTTATAGTTACTGTGATAATTTTACAAAACGACTATTTTTTACTTAATGCAAAACAATTTTTTAATTAATCTCACGTGTTCTTTCTTTCATGTTCCTTTCTGTTCCTGCTTGGTGCCCAAATTTAATGTGGAAGTCAGTAACGATGAAGTAATTTTTAAATTGTGTATTATACGTATTTCTCAAAGCTTGTATTATCGAACCATATTCTTCACATCGTCGATGCCGAGTGTAGACGTCCTTGCAGTGGAAGGTTCAATCGTGCGAGCATGTCTTTCAAGCTCCGTGGGAAGTAGTCGCGTGAGGATTAGCAGAAATGTATGCTTCAGTCTATCCATGTTTGAATCATCCAAACGTGATTGCCGTCTAAATCACACTGGGCCGATAGCATGATCTTGGGTCCCAACTCCGCTATGTCACGAACGAGCTCTTGTCGGGCCTAGTCGAATAGACCCATCTCCCAAATGGTTTTTATAAATACAGCGAGATCATTGCCATCTCTGAACTTCAACAGGATTGGAAATCATACAGACCATACAAGCAACGGCGTGTCAATTGCCAGGGTAAATCTCGCTTTAGATGAAATACAAAAAGATTATGAAGTAAACTAACGTGAAATGTGACAATTTTACTTTTGCAGCCTGTATGTTACAAAACTAACTGTAAACCTTGTCGCCGGCGTATGCCCTCGAATTCTTGCAAAATGTAAGAAATTATTCATTTTCGAACGTACAAGCAATTCGATTATTCGATTCAATTTTCACAACTCTTAAGATTCCATTCTTCAATCTAACAAGAGAAAGAGATCAGCTTTTTTGACAAATTTTTTAAATCTTTTGATACTTTTATACACGATTTCTTATATTTTTGTATTTTTAACGTTCTATCTTTGACTACTTATTTATATGTAAATTCTAATAAATATTCACACAGGGAAATCACAGTCAAGGGCTCAGCATAGACACAGAAGCAACGATAATTTTGTTTGATAAGCGCACGATACGTCACGGGAGCTCTACCACTGGACGAAAAAGCATCTGTTTACAGACGATTTCATGAGCTCGGTCGTTGCATCGGCGATCTTATTCGCGATTGGAGTGAAACTTACCACAGAATTGAATGCCTGCAACTTGTGAGAAGCTCACAAGTCACGGATTTGTGTATCCCTGAGTTTCAAAATTAAAAAAAAGGATTAAACTTGTTTAACGAATAAATTTATTTCATGTCGTTCAGATTTTCTAGTCTACGTATAAATAGATTTATAAATTACACAATATTAATGTAGAACATTGAAGCTCTATATTGCCTTCTTCATTCAATTCTGTATTACTTTCGATAATAATCATTGCAGAAATTAATTGGAATCTAATAAACTTATTAATTGGATTTTAATTAACTTATGAAACATCGTGAAATGTAGTATTATGAAACAATCGAGGTCTTGAAGAATACAGAAGATACTATGAAAGATAACTTTATAATAACTTTGCTTGGTTCTTTTAATTAAAATTAATCTATTATTCTTAAATATATGTTATGATAACAGCCAACGTCCACGTATATGTAATGATAACTTAGAGAGAATAATTATTGCAATCATTGAACATTATTTACGTTTTCGCAGAATTCTCAGCACATTTCGCATCCGCTGGCGTATCACTCGAAACTTCGTCTGTTGTTTCCATGTCAAGCGTCGACTCGGCATGCTCGCTCTCTGTCTTCCCAGTGTTCTCGATTTTTTCACTGCCATCGCTCGAGTGTCCGCTGTCGTTCGACGTTTGCTCTTCCTTGCTTCCTACCTCGGGCGACGCATTGGCAGTACTCTCGTTGTCGCTGCTGTCCGACATGTCTTCGAGCTCGTCCGAATCAATGTCCAGGTCCAACATGGTCTTGCGTTTGTTCGGTTTAACCTCTTCCTCGACCCTCCTCTTGATGCCAGATGTGCCAGCGAGCTTAAAGCCTTCGTCCACCGCGTCGCTGACCCTCTCGGTCAAATTCGCTCGTTCCTGGTCGTAGCGCTGGTCCTTGAACTCGTGTCGCGGCTCGGCGCACAACTTCTCCAGCTTTTTCTTCTTGCGCTCCGCCGTTTCTTCCTCCCGCTTGGCCTGCTTCTCGATCCAGGCCTTCAGTCTCTTCTCCTCGTTTATGTCGCGCAACCGACGTCCGCTGAGGTCCCTGCACGCCTCGCGGTTCGTCGTCTTCTCTATCTGCGCGCCTATCGCGCGCAGCATGGAACCAAAGCCACCCTTGCCACCCAGCAACCGCGGAACAACGGTCGCACGGCCGCCCGGACAGACGTCGTTTTCGTGCATGAGTCGTCCATTGTATACGATGTAGTATTGATCACTTGGAAATCCCTGCGTAACAAAAATTAATTATATATATTTACTCACGTATATACGTTGTAACAATTTAGTTAATTATTCTATTTATTTTTTTTTATCAACCAATTTTTTGGACAGATAATAATAAATGTATCGCTAGATATCAAATGCGCTCTTTAATAATTGTTCGATATAAGGATTTAATAAAAACAATTTAATTTGAGGTTAGGATCGTTACACTCACCGTCGCTTCTTCAACTAGTTGCCGTAATTCAGAGATTGTTACAGGGGCATCACTATTAAGAACGCATTTTCCAAGCGTACCCGCGATTTCTACGCTCAACATTTCGATTTGCAATATATAAAACGTTTTTGTAAACTCGTAAATGCAACGCGACACTTGATCAACTCCTTTACGATTTCTCTCTTCCAGAATTTCCGGATGGAGCGCCCTATAAAAATAGTCGGTAAGTTACCGACGCTATTGTGCGCCCAGTAACCACACGTGCCAGCACGTTGTGCTCAACACATATGTATATCATGTAATCAATATGCAGTTCGTGTGTCATCTTGTACCGATAAAGTAATATTTGCATGGCGCTGTCATGGCACGCAATTTAAACTGTGATAGCATTAAGCACGAGTACGTGAGAAAGAGCTATAGCATAACCACGATCCGATATATGTTAGAAATTATAAAGATTATATTATATAGGTAAGCAATTTAATCATATTTTAACTATATTTTAAATTATTAATATATTAGAATTCCGAGTTTGGCATAACTTCAAGAAAATATTGTTTTAGAACAAAGGTTTTTGAGGTTAACGTTAATGCTACCCAACAATTTGCATTGCATGTATATACGTAGTCGAATCGATACTGTGGTAATGTTGTTTCACCTTGTATATTTCCACTATGATCATATTGATACAAATGCTTATCAAATTCTAATGTATTGCAAATAAACGCTGTACACTTTACACCAAATTTACTCTTGTGTTTGGTAAACTCATTTACAGTCGATCAATCGATTAAACAAGTAATGAGATTGCTAAAAGAGTGACTAGGATACCTTGACTTGTACGGTCACATAACCTCATCTAAATATTTATTTTGTTTTAAAATCGCGCAGGAATCACCCATTCATATCATCCAAGGAACAAGTATGGCTCATCGAGTTCTCAGTCGATATCCCAGAACGATGGTACATCATTCGCAGAAAGTGGTGCAAAGGTTCGAGTACCTGCTCGTGATGGACTTTGAGGCTACGTGCGACAAAAACCCAGTGCTCAAACCGCAGGAGATCATAGAACTACCGTGCGCAGCGGTGTCCACATACGACTGGGAGTTGAAGGACACGTTTCACACATATGTCAGACCGAGGATTCGCCCCGTGCTCACACCGTTTTGTACGGATTTGACGGGGATCATGCAGGAGACTGTGGACAATCAGCCTTGCTTCGCAGACGTATTCACGGCGTTCCGGAAGTGGCTGACGAAGGGAGGGTACTTCGACAGGCCCGACAAGAGCTCGTTCGTGACATGCGGCAGTTGGGACCTGAAGATCATGCTACCGGCCCAGTGTGATTTAGACGGCATCACGTTATCGGATGAATTCAAACAGTGGATAGACTTGAAGCATACATTCTGCGAATCCACCGACTACTTCCCACGGAGCTTGAAAGACATGCTCGCACGATTGAACCTTCCACTGCAAGGACGTCTACACTCGGGCATCGACGATGTGAAGAATATGGTTTCGATAATACAAGCTTTGAGAAATACGTATAATACACAATTTAAAATTACTTCATCGTTAATGACTTCCACATTAAATTTGGGCACCAAGCAGGAACATGAAAGGGAACATGAAAGAAAGAACACGTGAGAATTAATTAAAAAATTGTTTTGCATTAAGTAAAAAATAGTCGTTTTGTAAAATTTATCACAGTAACTATAAATAAATATTTCAATCATATTGTAAATATATCTGATCACTGTCGTTTTACAATAACATTAATCAGTACATCCTGTTTACTGTTCTCCGTATAAATCTCGAGTACGGCATGGGTGTTACGTTTTATTCTCTGCGAGCATTTTACTTTTAAAGGGAAACCTCTTCTGCTCGGCAGCATTCCTTTCGCGGGAACGACACTAAAATAACTCGAGTTCGACAGTTTTAACTTCGACCAGCCGGTTTGAAATGGCTGGGCTGCTTTGAAAGAACCGAGAACAGTCACAGTTGCCTCATTTCGGATCGGAGGATTGAGAACGACAGTGGACGGAGTCACGGTGAATTGTTCCTCTCCTAATTCAGAATACTGAGCTTCACATTCTACCGTCATCCTACATGATGAAAACATTTTAAAAGCAAATTCCAACCAAGTTTCATCAGAAATCATCGAGAGAAGTAAAATAATGTTAAAGAAATGAATAGATATAAGTGAATAGGAAGGAACTTACGAAGAAGTGAAAAAACTTGCTCCAGCTGCTTCGTCTATGTGAGTAGTGTCATTCATAAGGGAGTAATCCATCTGTGATTCGTCAGTGTCATAATGAACGGGCAAAGTATCATCCGCGCACTCTTCCACTGTGAGCATTATTTCGTACTGGTGAACCCCGGTGCACAGATCACTCAAGTTTTGCTGGTTAAAAATTGTAATAAATATACAATATAATTGTATAAGTATGAAATAATTGTGTAAAATAAATACGTACAATGGTATCACGAATTGATGTTAAACCAGGAATTATTTGCTCTCCAGGAAAAGCTTTGCATATGGGATGCACAATATTCTTGAATGCTTCATTCTCGTTTTCGGTCAATTCACCTGTCTCTTTTATCTTATTGTACAATCTGCAAAAAGAGCGTGCTTTTTGCAACAAAACTTAATGGCAATAAATGTCAATTTGAACAATCTGAATCTGAATAACGTGTGACAAATCTTTCACCTGCGTATCCGCAAGCGGGTCGATTCATCTCCGTAAGTGACGTTTATCGTCGCGACATGTGAGACTTCCAAACGCTGTAATATCGCAAAGTCTTCTTTCTTGGGATAGAATTCTATCGCCACTCGCCGATTCTCTCTGGGATTGAGTATCAGTTCTTTTTGACTTATGTGCCAACTGGAATCCATTGTCGGAGATATAACTAAAATACAAATATATTCATCTCTACAATTGAGACGCATATATAATAATGAAAAATTAGATTTAGCCAAACCTTTTGGTACAACTTTGATTTTGGCAAATGAACTCAAGTCGCCGACATTTTGCAACGTGATGTTCGCGGTCAAAGCCGTAGTCTCGGAGGATAAAGTACCAAGCGACAACCACATCTTTCCACCCGCATCTTTAAATGTGTCCGAGACTTTCACTTTGCCACAGCCGCCGTATCCGTACAAAGGTATCTGTCAATTTCAGTTGTGAATATTCTATTTTCCTCTCCAAGTTTGCTAGAAGATACGATAAAACAGTTTAGTAGAAAACACGCGTACCTTTTTGTGTTGCTGAGAATCGCTGCTGTCCGTCGCGTAATGTTTGATGGTAATTTTTCCAACTGCTGGACCTATATGATACGGGCTAAACACAACTGCGAGCGTTTTGATCTCTTGACGTTGCATCGCCAACACCATGCTTGTAGTGACAGTTTGTCTGTCGCTGAGAAACTGTAGATTCAATATTTATGTTAATAAGCTCGAGACGCACAAGTTTTTTTCTTCCAAGCAACGCGATTACCTTAAAACTCTTTTTCGCATCCGACATATCTATCTGAATTTTGATCTTGTTATTGCTTGTATTGCGAATTGTGAATTCCTTAATTTCACTCTTTCCCGTTTTCACGCTATTCCATACTAGAGCAGCGTGCGTTGCTCTGATTGGAATTGTGTGTCCCGCAACGGCTACGCTAGACACCATGCTGATTGGTGAATTCCGATCCAAAGGTCCAGACCTACGTAGAAATTCAAATCGGTTACGGATTACTGCGTAACTGTGAAACGATCGCAAATCAAATGCACGAAAATGCAAACCTACCTACTAGAAGCTACACTCTGTGGCGACGTTGCAGGGCTCAAAAATATTATATTATTAGGTGTATTGCAACGTAAATAATTTTCAGATATTTGTTCGGCACATATGTTGTAATGGTAAACATTGTTACCAGCAACCAATTTAATCCTTGCGTTTCTGCAGAGATAATGACAGCATAAGTAGACAAAGGACGTATCTATGATACTGGCAGATTGACCGTTACCTTTCGTTATCTACAGCTTTTGCATCCAAACACTGTGACTTATATACAATTAGGAATAAACCGTTGTCTCCAGCGTGCAGAAATATATGATCTGGCTTTACGGAGAAATCTTGTGCCGCGTCTGAATAGCCCTCGATTGGCACGACAGTAGCGGATACGTGCGTCGCCACGTTTCCCGAATTAACGATATTCAACACTTTGCCTTGTTGCCTTGGCACAACTATAGGTATCTCCGTGTCGATTACCTGAATTTTACAAGTACCTGTTTTTGCATAAAGAGGCACGTCTTTCTTGAATAGTACAGTATCATCGTCACATTGAACGTGTACAATCAATTTACCCTTCCAATACTGTGGCTCTGTTCAAAATGCAAAACTTTCATGTAATTTTTCTATAATATAAAAAGTTACATATAAAAGCATATATTTCTTGAGAAAGGTAGATATTTACCCATTGATGTAAGTTGTAATTTATCACACTTTACATTAACAGTACATTTTTCATAAGGCTTAAGTACTAGTGTCAGTTCGTCTTGAGATCCACTTTCAATACTGAATATTTTTGGTCCATCCTATGATGATGAAAAGTATTAATCAGTTTTCAATTATGTATGTATTGTGTGTTCTAATTTGACTTGAGTATATTTATAAAAAGATCTTACATGTGATATAAAAAGTGTAACAGGTACAGCAATACTGTTCTTGTTATGAAATGTTATAGGCAGCGTTTTTGTTGAATTTTCTCCAATATACTGAAAATCTAATTCTTCTTTGTGAGAGTCACACATGATTTCGAGTTTGAGTTGCTCTGGATCGACTAGGATCGTGTGCTTCATAGCCCAGTTTGACTTTGCTACTATATCTGATAACATAATATATAACACTATGCAGATAGGTTTGCACATTTTGATGATTTTTACTTCGATCTAGAAAATATACAAAGTTGAAAGATTTTTGATAATATCAGATAATATAAAAATCTTACTTTCCAGATATTCATAAATGTACCTTCGTAGATTGTACTCCGTTAGGCTTTATTAAAACTGTATCTTGATGTATATTTAATTTAATTCTTTGTCTATCTCCTAATACTTCCACCAGTTTTAAGGAATACGTGATCCATCTGTCTCCGTTGTTTACAAGTTCAATGTTAGCGTCACGCGTCATGCCAACGATGCAACGGCAAAATCGTTCAGTATTCTTACCGATATCGACATAATCTGAAAAATTGGAATAATGTAAATCACATATTTTCCAGAAGAGAGTGATAAATGACTGAACGAATTATACTGATGATACGATTTAAATCAGACTGCATTTCTGTATTTGCGTTCACTGAGAGTGTTAGGTCTATAATGTTATCAGAAATATCCATTATCGTCTCTTCTCTCTTTATATTTAAGAAAGTATAGCTATCCTCGCTGTTACTTCTGCTCTGTTTAGATGGTATATAAGATAAATCTGTCACTCTGTTATTGCGTATTCCTATTTTTTAAAAAGATGTGTCGTGTCAGGCTTCTTTACATATACAGACACAAAGAAAAACCTTAAAAAGAAATTAATATACTTACAAATAAAATAAAATGTACAGAGAAGACCATCAACACGTCCGTATCCAACAGATAATACTGGCGGAATATCGAACACTGAGTGACAAACAACACGAGATGGTCTCATGTCAAGGTTACTCTATTGTTCGGATCAAAAATAAGACTATTATGGTATTCATAGGGCCCAGAATACCGGCCATAATAGTCTTATTTTTGATCCGAGACAATAGAGTAACCTTGACATGAGACCATCTCGTGTTGTTTGTAAGTGTTCGATATTCCGCCAGTATTATCCGTTAATCCGTTTGATACGGACGTGGAAATAGGAATACGCAATAACAGAGTGACAGATTTATCTTATATACCATCTAAACAGAGCAGAAGTAACAGCGAGGATAGGAAAAGACGATAAGAATAGGAATCTGAGGAAAATTATTTACGTTGCAATACACCTAATAATATAATATTTTTGAGCCCTGCAACGTCGCCACAGAGTGTAGCTTCTAGTAGGTAGGTTTGCATTTTCGTGCATTTGATTTGCGATCGTTTCACAGTTACGCAGTAATCCGTAACCGATTTGAATTTCTACGTAGGTCTGGACCTTTGGATCGGAATTCACCAATCAGCATGGTGTCTAGCGTAGCCGTTGCGGGACACACAATTCCAATCAGAGCAACGCACGCTGCTCTAGTATGGAATAGCGTGAAAACGGGAAAGAGTGAAATTAAGGAATTCACAATTCGCAATACAAGCAATAACAAGATCAAAATTCAGATAGATATGTCGGATGCGAAAAAGAGTTTTAAGGTAATCGCGTTGCTTGGAAGAAAAAAACTTGTGCGTCTCGAGCTTATTAACATAAATATTGAATCTACAGTTTCTCAGCGACAGACAAACTGTCACTACAAGCATGGTGTTGGCGATGCAACGTCAAGAGATCAAAACGCTCGCAGTTGTGTTTAGCCCGTATCATATAGGTCCAGCAGTTGGAAAAATTACCATCAAACATTACGCGACGGACAGCAGCGATTCTCAGCAACACAAAAAGGTACGCGTGTTTTCTACTAAACTGTTTTATCGTATCTTCTAGCAAACTTGGAGAGGAAAATAGAATATTCACAACTGAAATTGACAGATACCTTTGTACGGATACGGCGGCTGTGGCAAAGTGAAAGTCTCGGACACATTTAAAGATGCGGGTGGAAAGATGTGGTTGTCGCTTGGTACTTTATCCTCCGAGACTACGGCTTTGACCGCGAACATCACGTTGCAAAATGTCGGCGACTTGAGTTCATTTGCCAAAATCAAAGTTGTACCAAAAGGTTTGGCTAAATCTAATTTTTCATTATTATATATGCGTCTCAATTGTAGAGATGAATATATTTGTATTTTAGTTATATCTCCGACAATGGATTCCAGTTGGCACATAAGTCAAAAAGAACTGATACTCAATCCCAGAGAGAATCGGCGAGTGGCGATAGAATTCTATCCCAAGAAAGAAGACTTTGCGATATTACAGCGTTTGGAAGTCTCACATGTCGCGACGATAAACGTCACTTACGGAGATGAATCGACCCGCTTGCGGATACGCAGGTGAAAGATTTGTCACACGTTATTCAGATTCAGATTGTTCAAATTGACATTTATTGCCATTAAGTTTTGTTGCAAAAAGCACGCTCTTTTTGCAGATTGTACAATAAGATAAAAGAGACAGGTGAATTGACCGAAAACGAGAATGAAGCATTCAAGAATATTGTGCATCCCATATGCAAAGCTTTTCCTGGAGAGCAAATAATTCCTGGTTTAACATCAATTCGTGATACCATTGTACGTATTTATTTTACACAATTATTTCATACTTATACAATTATATTGTATATTTATTACAATTTTTAACCAGCAAAACTTGAGTGATCTGTGCACCGGGGTTCACCAGTACGAAATAATGCTCACAGTGGAAGAGTGCGCGGATGATACTTTGCCCGTTCATTATGACACTGACGAATCACAGATGGATTACTCCCTTATGAATGACACTACTCACATAGACGAAGCAGCTGGAGCAAGTTTTTTCACTTCTTCGTAAGTTCCTTCCTATTCACTTATATCTATTCATTTCTTTAACATTATTTTACTTCTCTCGATGATTTCTGATGAAACTTGGTTGGAATTTGCTTTTAAAATGTTTTCATCATGTAGGATGACGGTAGAATGTGAAGCTCAGTATTCTGAATTAGGAGAGGAACAATTCACCGTGACTCCGTCCACTGTCGTTCTCAATCCTCCGATCCGAAATGAGGCAACTGTGACTGTTCTCGGTTCTTTCAAAGCAGCCCAGCCATTTCAAACCGGCTGGTCGAAGTTAAAACTGTCGAACTCGAGTTATTTTAGTGTCGTTCCCGCGAAAGGAATGCTGCCGAGCAGAAGAGGTTTCCCTTTAAAAGTAAAATGCTCGCAGAGAATAAAACGTAACACCCATGCCGTACTCGAGATTTATACGGAGAACAGTAAACAGGATGTACTGATTAATGTTATTGTAAAACGACAGTGATCAGATATATTTACAATATGATTGAAATATTTATTTATAGTTACTGTGATAAATTTTACAAAACGACTATTTTTTACTTAATGCAAAACAATTTTTTAATTAATTCTCACGTGTTCTTTCTTTCATGTTCCCTTTCATGTTCCTGCTTGGTGCCCAAATTTAATGTGGAAGTCATTAACGATGAAGTAATTTTAAATTGTGTATTATACGTATTTCTCAAAGCTTGTATTATCGAAACCATATTCTTCACATCGTCGATGCCCGAGTGTAGACGTCCTTGCAGTGGAAGGTTCAATCGTGCGAGCATGTCTTTCAAGCTCCGTGGGAAGTAGTCGGTGGATTCGCAGAATGTATGCTTCAAGTCTATCCACTGTTTGAATTCATCCGATAACGTGATGCCGTCTAAATCACACTGGGCCGGTAGCATGATCTTCAGGTCCCAACTGCCGCATGTCACGAACGAGCTCTTGTCGGGCCTGTCGAAGTACCCTCCCTTCGTCAGCCACTTCCGGAACGCCGTGAATACGTCTGCGAAGCAAGGCTGATTGTCCACAGTCTCCTGCATGATCCCCGTCAAATCCGTACAAAACGGTGTGAGCACGGGGCGAATCCTCGGTCTGACATATGTGTGAAACGTGTCCTTCAACTCCCAGTCGTATGTGGACACCGCTGCGCACGGTAGTTCTATGATCTCCTGCGGTTTGAGCACTGGGTTTTTGTCGCACGTAGCCTCAAAGTCCATCACGAGCAGGTACTCGAACCTTTGCACCACTTTCTGCGAATGATGTACCATCGTTCTGGGATATCGACTGAGAACTCGATGAGCCATACTTGTTCCTTGGATGATATGAATGGGTGATTCCTGCGCGATTTTAAAACAAAATAAATATTTAGATGAGGTTATGTGACCGTACAAGTCAAGGTATCCTAGTCACTCTTTTAGCAATCTCATTACTTGTTTAATCGATTGATCGACTGTAAATGAGTTTACCAAACACAAGAGTAAATTTGGTGTAAAGTGTACAGCGTTTATTTGCAATACATTAGAATTTGATAAGCATTTGTATCAATATGATCATAGTGGAAATATACAAGGTGAAACAACATTACCACAGTATCGATTCGACTACGTATATACATGCAATGCAAATTGTTGTTGGGTAGCATTAACGTTAACCTCAAAAACCTTTGTTCTAAAACAATATTTTCTTGAAGTTATGCCAAACTCGGAATTCTAATATATTAATAATTTAAAATATAGTTAAAATATGATTAAATTGCTTACCTATATAATATAATCTTTATAATTTCTAACATATATCGGATCGTGGTTATGCTATAGCTCTTTCTCACGTACTCGTGCTTAATGCTATCACAGTTTAAATTGCGTGCCATGACAGCGCCATGCAAATATTACTTTATCGGTACAAGATGACACACGAACTGCATATTGATTACATGATATACATATGTGTTGAGCACAACGTGCTGGCACGTGTGGTTACTGGGCGCACAATAGCGTCGGTAACTTACCGACTATTTTTATAGGGCGCTCCATCCGGAAATTCTGGAAGAGAGAAATCGTAAAGGAGTTGATCAAGTGTCGCGTTGCATTTACGAGTTTACAAAAACGTTTTATATATTGCAAATCGAAATGTTGAGCGTAGAAATCGCGGGTACGCTTGGAAAATGCGTTCTTAATAGTGATGCCCCTGTAACAATCTCTGAATTACGGCAACTAGTTGAAGAAGCGACGGTGAGTGTAACGATCCTAACCTCAAATTAAATTGTTTTTATTAAATCCTTATATCGAACAATTATTAAAGAGCGCATTTGATATCTAGCGATACATTTATTATTATCTGTCCAAAAAATTGGTTGATAAAAAAAAATAAATAGAATAATTAACTAAATTGTTACAACGTATATACGTGAGTAAATATATATAATTAATTTTTGTTACGCAGGGATTTCCAAGTGATCAATACTACATCGTATACAATGGACGACTCATGCACGAAAACGACGTCTGTCCGGGCGGCCGTGCGACCGTTGTTCCGCGGTTGCTGGGTGGCAAGGGTGGCTTTGGTTCCATGCTGCGCGCGATAGGCGCGCAGATAGAGAAGACGACGAACCGCGAGGCGTGCAGGGACCTCAGCGGACGTCGGTTGCGCGACATAAACGAGGAGAAGAGACTGAAGGCCTGGATCGAGAAGCAGGCCAAGCGGGAGGAAGAAACGGCGGAGCGCAAGAAGAAAAAGCTGGAGAAGTTGTGCGCCGAGCCGCGACACGAGTTCAAGGACCAGCGCTACGACCAGGAACGAGCGAATTTGACCGAGAGGGTCAGCGACGCGGTGGACGAAGGCTTTAAGCTCGCTGGCACATCTGGCATCAAGAGGAGGGTCGAGGAAGAGGTTAAACCGAACAAACGCAAGACCATGTTGGACCTGGACATTGATTCGGACGAGCTCGAAGACATGTCGGACAGCAGCGACAACGAGAGTACTGCCAATGCGTCGCCCGAGGTAGGAAGCAAGGAAGAGCAAACGTCGAACGACAGCGGACACTCGAGCGATGGCAGTGAAAAAATCGAGAACACTGGGAAGACAGAGAGCGAGCATGCCGAGTCGACGCTTGACATGGAAACAACAGACGAAGTTTCGAGTGATACGCCAGCGGATGCGAAATGTGCTGAGAATTCTGCGAAAACGTAAATAATGTTCAATGATTGCAATAATTATTCTCTCTAAGTTATCATTACATATACGTGGACGTTGGCTGTTATCATAACATATATTTAAGAATAATAGATTAATTTTAATTAAAAGAACCAAGCAAAGTTATTATAAAGTTATCTTTCATAGTATCTTCTGTATTCTTCAAGACCTCGATTGTTTCATAATACTACATTTCACGATGTTTCATAAGTTAATTAAAATCCAATTAATAAGTTTATTAGATTCCAATTAATTTCTGCAATGATTATTATCGAAAGTAATACAGAATTGAATGAAGAAGGCAATATAGAGCTTCAATGTTCTACATTAATATTGTGTAATTTATAAATCTATTTATACGTAGACTAGAAAATCTGAACGACATGAAATAAATTTATTCGTTAAACAAGTTTAATCCTTTTTTTTAATTTTGAAACTCAGGGATACACAAATCCGTGACTTGTGAGCTTCTCACAAGTTGCAGGCATTCAATTCTGTGGTAAGTTTCACTCCAATCGCGAATAAGATCGCCGATGCAACGACCGAGCTCATGAAATCGTCTGTAAACAGATGCTTTTTCGTCCAGTGGTAGAGCTCCGTGACGTATCGTGCGCTTATCAAAACAAAATTATCGTTGCTTCTGTGTCTATGCTGAGCCCTTGACTGTGATTTCCCTGTGTGAATATTTATTAGGAATTTTACATATAAATAAGTAGTCAAAGATAGAACGTTAAAAATACAAAAATATAAGAAATCGTGTATAAAAGTATCAAAAGATTTAAAAAATTTGTCAAAAAGCTGATCTCTTTCTCTTGTTAGATTGAAGAATGGAATCTTAAGAGTTGTGAAAATTGAATCGAATAATCGAATTGCTTGTACGTTCGAAAATGAATAATTTCTTACATTTTGCAAGAATTCGAGGGCATACGCGGCGACAAGGTTTACAGTTAGTTTTGTAACATACAGGCTGCAAAAGTAAAATTGTCACATTTCACGTTAGTTTACTTCATAATCTTTTTGTATTTCATCTAAAGCGAGATTTACCCTGGCAATTGACACGCCGTTGCTTGTATGGTCTGTATGATTTCCAATCCTGTTGAAGTTCAGAGATGGCAATGATCTCGCTGTATTTATAAAAACCATTTTACAGGTTCCACGTGCAGTCCTTCAGTATCATAATGTCCTGCTGAACTCCACTCGTTGACAGCTCGCAGTATATTTATGATCGATGCTCATATTTTATCATCCCTCTGAAAACATGAAAAATAAATAGGTAGAATTTATACAAGAGGATTTTATAACAATTAATAATCCCTATAAAAAATTAACTCTCTTTGAGGAAATTTTTCCTTTTACCTAATACTGAAAATTTTATAGAAATTAAATAGAAAACAATTAAAATCGCAATTAAAATTCCGAAATTCTAATAACTCGTGTGAGAGTGACAATATTTCTCTAATATAATATTATTTTACACGAATATACTATTTTACAAACATATCGTAAAATAATATAACATTTATTTCTGCTAAAGGAGTCGAGCATTTTGAAAGATTGAATGGACGTTTTATTTGGAACATATCGAGCGCACGATGGATAGTTAATGCTGCACACTAAAATCGCAGTGAGCGAATTATGCAGATCTATCAGCCAAGCTGTAATATCTTTTTATACGGTGGAGATAAGGTTGCAGGCATGCCGAAGATTAACGAATTAAGTGGTAGCCACTGGCTACGTAGTCTAAGTGCAACGCTTGAAAGAAGACGTGATTTCTTGCGTATGACTTGTGCGTAAAATCCCTACGTTTTTCGGTAAGAATGAACAGTAAAATTTCGGAAAAACTATATTGATGAAAAATAAAAATGAAATTTGTTAAAACTGGAAAAATAGTTTCTCAAGTAACGCAAAACTGCAATTGCGCAATTATATGAAATACACACGCATTTAATTACTTGTTCGCGTTTGCTTTCCAGTTTCCAGGCAAGATGCGATATTTACTATGGCGCCTTATATTTCCGTGTTGCATTTTTATGGCGTTTTCTCACAGAAGTAAGTTTCTCGTAATGAAAAATTTTTGTTATATTATGTTACACTACTAAATTTATCAATTCATACAGTCGATGTAACGGGACATCGTAACTGGAAGCTGCTGGACCAGCGGAGATGCGGCAATTCTAACAGCGATCGCATTATCGGCGGCAAGAACGCGAGCCTCGGCGCGTATCCTTGGATCGCGAGATTGGGATACACCAATGGCATCGAGAACGAGAGCTACAAATGCGGTGGCACTTTAATCAATCGGCTCTATGTAATCACCGCCGCCCATTGCGTGGTGAATCTGCGCGACAAGTATACACCTTTGCGGGCAAGAAGGCAGACAGTGCGAAGGATTTTCGCGATACGTCGCCAAGTGTACGCGACATTTATTTATAACGCTGTCGGAAAAGTTTCCTTTGATGATTACTTTGTTTGGAGGCAAACAATTAGACGGCGATATTTCCGTTGTTATTAACAAATTTGCTTGGCGAGATCGTGATGATCAAATTTCATGCGATTCAGCAATTTATAAATTATATTCACAGATTTTGGGTCATAATTTAGTTTTATTTGTATTTATTTTAATTTAATTTAATTTTATTTTATTTACAATTGAAAATTGATATCTGAAGATTTTTGCTAAAGAGAGATGAACATATTTTTTAAGATTTTATATGAGAAAGAAAGTTATATTTTGTAACTTGGCTGTTTATATTATTTATGTTATTATTATGCATTATGTAAAAACCCTTTTCAAGTTTCAGGATGTCTACGGTGCGCCTGGGCGAGCACAACAGCCTGACCGATCCTGATTGCGAGAAAGACCATTGCGCGGAGCCGGTGCAAGACTTCCTGCCAGAATCGATAATCGTCCATCAGAGTTACAATACGCCGCGCAACATGCACGATATCGCTTTAATACGGCTGCAGAAATCGGTAACGTATAGCGGTAAGTCGTACAATAATATAATAATAATAAGTTATATTATAAATATCGATTGCGCGATCAAGAAATCTCGATTAATCTTAATTTTAATCGATTAATCTTAATCTCGACCGACTTTGGTTGAGATCGGTGAATAATCATTCGCGTCCTTTTTTCGCTATAGACATCTTTAATGATCATGATGATAATGATAAATCCTGCTTTGGAAATTCGATTTTTAATACTTTTAATTTTCCTAAACGATCTAAATGAAGAAATGCAATCTTTCGTCAATCAACTTTTCCCTAAACTCTCCTTGGACGCGGCACGAATTACGCATAATTGCGAGTTTACCTCGTTACTTAGAACATTTTCTCAGCGAAACGTAATCAATGGCAACCTACAATCAGCATTACAGCAGTAGACTCTGATCTGTACGGAAACGACTCGAATGAAATCCCCGCGTGTCGTTCGAAAAATTCGCTGGAGTTTTCGCTCCCGATTGGCAGCGTCATCGTGCTCGTTGATTCGCGAAAGTGAATCTGCTTTTCTGTTGTAATCCGTGCAGAGTATGTGAAGCCGATATGCATGATGCATGGTCGACTGCTGGGGAAGAACTTCGTCGGTGAGACAGCGGAAGTCGCCGGTTGGGGAATTTATGATCTCAGTAAGACACAGTTAAATCAGCGTTAAATGAAGTTTCCGTTAAATTCCATTATCTTCTATTAAATTTATTAATTTATTATTAAATTTATTATTAAATTAAATTATTAACAGACATTCCAAAGACCAGCACGACTCTATTGACGGTGAAATTACCGGTCGTCGAACTAGAGAGGTGCAAACAGGCCTTCAGCAAACATGTGGACATTGGGGACCAGCAGATGTGCGTAGGCGGGGTCCTGGGCCGAGATTCTTGCAGCGGCGACAGCGGTGGGCCCCTGATGAAAGTGGAGAGCGAGAGTGGGCCCCCCAGGTACTACTTACTCGGCATTGTCTCCTTCGGCGTGCGACATTGCGGCGGCACCACGACACCAGCCATCTACACCAAGGTGGCCAAGTACATCACGTGGATCCTGGACAATATATCCCCGTGAGAGCATCCCCGGGATCGATCCTGAGATCGATTAATTTTGCAGCGTTGAGAATTGTATAAATATTGCTTAGTCATTATATATATTTAATCCTTAAATCCTGCGTTATTTATTGATTATTTACTTAATTATTAATAAAACTGATTATAATTCTAATGGACAAACATTACGTGCATTTAACACGTGCAATTTGTCGTTAAAAGTTCGATAAATTTATAATCGAAATTTATCAAAGAGTAATCGACTGTATAAGAATGATTTTCGAATGATCTTTATGCGATCTTGCAGCCGTCGCCGTGTAAAATTCAAACGCATATATTCCCATTCTGCGAACATCTTGTTACACGCGCGTTGGCGTAATTACAGATTACAGAAATCAGATTCAGTAGAAAATCTGCAATCTCACGGGACTTCTCCCACCGAAGTCGCCCGCGATCGTTCAGTTACGCGTGGAGGTAAATTTTTAAGATTGATTAGATTGAAGACACGTGAGAATAAATTAAATTTTGAATAGCTTGTTACATTGAAAAAGAGTGGCACGCAGCGACCTCAGCTGTCCACATTAAATGCATTAGATTCAATTCCACTAACAATTTAAACCTCCTTTCTGTGCACGTGTAATTAACGATTCAGATTAAGATTCCCCTTCCTCAGTTTTACATTTTTTTTCTCGCAAGCCTAACTGAATCGTCGATCACCTTGCGATCTCGAGTCTGATTTTAAATTCAAATTATCCAAAGTACACCTCTGTCTTCAAGCGGCGGACTCGAATGCATTTGCGTTTATTTATTATCGCCGGATCGGGCAGACCGCGACCGCAACATCCGATATCTTTCCGCGATATCCGCGTCACATGCGAGATATTACTGGACGCTGGAGGAAGTCAGGGTGTCCCCCCGCTTCGCTTCGCCAGATCTGGATTGCGTCGACCGCACAATCACGCAATATCATCGAGCTCTGGTGTTTTTTTTTCTTGCTTGTTCTTCCTCATCGCCTACACGTGGATCGAATCATTATTCTGGGGAAACGCTCGCAATCCCTCGCAATCCTCTGCGATTCCATATGATAGCAGACGCGACTACGGTATCCGGAATACGCGCAGTCCAATTAAAATCGTGGAATGCACTCGACGCGCGCTCCTTTCCGCGTATCTTCAAACGTTTTCCGTGAACTTTTAGACCTTTGTGCCTACGCTCATGCCTTATACGCTCGCCACCGTAATGAAGAAATCGATTTTGCACTCTCAGCTTCCTCGACGGCGAAGCGTTTGATGACGTCAAAGTGTGCAATTCGTCGAATCTGTGTTTACTCTGTTATTAACACCATGACCTCGCACTTGAGGTGAATCCCTTGGGCATGGGCGTGGAAAATCACGCCACCGACGGTTCTCCAAAAGCAATGCGCCATCGCGGAAAGGAGGAGGAAAACCGTGCGACGAGATCATAGTCGCGCGTTCAAATCTCCGCGAATCCTGCAATTTTTTCGATAAGCCTTATATAAAAAGTTATTATTATTAAATTTTTTGTTGTTAAATTAGGAAGTATTTAAATAATTAAATTAGATTTTTCAGATTACATCCGGGAATTTACTGGATTTACCGGGAAATTCCCTTTGGCCCGAAGGTTCCAAAGGCCGGTGTGATACCAAAACGACGTCAATACATTATTGATTGACATTATAAACTCATATGGTGTGATATATCTCACACACATCATGCATAATTATGATGCATTCTGTGTTTACCGCGACAATCCGATTTATACCAGAAAGATCGTGATATCTAGAATAGCGAGGCATCACTTTTGTACTTATCAATACAAAATATAATTAAACAATCAACGTAATATTGCTGTAAACATAACATGTTTGTTTGATTAGTTTGATTGTGACCTAATGTGATAAAATTGTGCAACTATTATTATTCAATTCTATATAATTTCATCGGTAAAATTAATTATTAATTAATATAAATTTTAAAAAATATAAAATATGTTAAGAAAATATATATATTTAATTGAAAAATGTCACAAGAATCATATTTCAAGATTAGTCTAGTTTATGTAACTCAAGCTTATGTTACAGTACAACTTAATCTCGAACGACGAAGAAACATGAATCTCTCTCGATAGCGCGATTCCCCGATTCCTCGGCGAATCCGCTCCTGACGGATTGATTAGCGATACGAAGTCTGATCGTGGTGGGGACAGTTGTTGACCCTGGCTACGGTCATCTACGTATCATGGACACTACTAGCTATCGTCAGTCAGCGTGCTGATCCACGACGGGACGGCCATAAAACCGAAGGAGTCGTCGAGATCAAGCGAGTCTCGTCGCTGTCAGGTGTACTGTGATTGTCTCCCGGTGCTCTCTCTCTCTCTCTTTTTCTCTGCTGACAACAGTGAAGTAGTTCGTCGAAGATGACGACGAAGTCGACCATCCTGGTCTCTTTGAAGCTACTGACGTTTCTGATCATCAGTATCAATGCGCGTAAGTGGATTTCTTGATAGGATTTTAGGATACAAAATGCCGATTGAAGGATCTTAAGTTGAAGTTGAAGATTAATTCAGGGAATTGTTTTTGTCCTCGCGTATTTTTCCTAAACTTTAAAATTCTATATTTTATCTATATTTTGAGATTACTTGGGTTGTACTGTAACAAGCTTGAGTTACATAAAATAAATAATCTCGAAATATGATTCTTGTGACATTTTTCAATTAAATATATATTTCCTTAATATATTTTATATTTTTTTATATTATAATTTTCATGTAATTTCCATATTCCAATTTTTACTCTTATTTTTCCACTCAATGTACAGTAAAGATAAACTCTTGAAAAATTATATAAACACGATAAACGTTTAAACACGATTCTAATAAGACGAGGACTTAATCACCAACAGGACACGATTATCCGGGTTCGTGACGTTACTAGTTATCAATTTTCGATTTATGACGCTATTCCTCGAAGACAAAGGTCAGGTCTCAATTCCTCAGTGTGCCTCATCTCGAATTGCACGTGCGGTATTTTGCGTTACGTCATAGTATTAATAGCCGGCACCGGGAAACACAAAACAGGTGTAATCAACGCAACGGAAAAGAACGCGCGAATCATCTTTGTTCGATTTAGCGCGCTGCCACGCTTCGGTGAATCTTGAGTATATCCAAGAGCTTATGGCATTATTACACGTTACAATCTGCATAACTGTAACAATAACAGATAAAATAGATAACAATATGACTCACATATTATATTATTCATAATAATTTACCTCGCAACAGGTTGCACGTAACAGTTTATTTTCGCACGTGACATTTATTTTATTGTGACGTCACGTAATATCTCAGACTATGCAGAAGCCTCTGCAGATCTACGAAAAATATCACAACCAGTTTCAATCAATGCTAAGCTTCCTCTTATTCTTCTTCGCAGAGTATGAGGATTCACGATCGGGCTGCAGGGCCGATGGCCAAATGGGCACGTGCAAAGCCGCCCGTAACTGCACCGCTGTGGCGACTATCCTGCAGCAATCGCGCGATGAAGCATTCGCCTACCTGAAGCGCAATCACTGTGGCTTCGACGGCAAAACCCCGCTGGTGTGCTGCATCAACAACATCATCACTCGTCCAACTCCGCCCAACGAGGACCTGTACGACCGTACTCTGACTAATTCGGGTAATTCGACACCCAGCGAGGAGGGAAGGATCGGCGTGGACAACAATCCGCTGCTACCGAGCGACTGCGGCCGCGACTTGTCGCAAAGGATTGTCGGCGGTGAGCGCACCAGCCTCGACGAGTTCCCGTGGATGGCGCTTTTGGAATATCAGAAACGTGAGTAAATAATATAACGAAGCTAACATAATGAAATCGTAAACAGTATACATAATAAGCCTTTTCTCTTCAATCAGCCAACGGCAGGACCACGGCCTGCGGCGGTGTTCTGATCAGCAAGCGTTACGTTCTCACGGCCGCGCACTGCATCAAGGGCAAGGACCTACCAACGACCTGGCGGCTGAGCAGCGTCCGCCTGGGCGAGTACGACACCGACACCGACACGGACTGCATCTCGGACGGCAACAACGGCACGACGTGCGCCGACGATCCGGTCACCGTGGGCGTCGAGGAGCAGTTCGCCCATGAAGAGTACCAACCGCTGTCGCGGCACCAGCGCTACGACATCGCTCTGCTGCGTCTCGCCCAGGACGTCACCTTCACCAAGTACATCAAGCCGATCTGTCTGCCGTCCAACTCGACGTCGCTCGATGACAGGTTGTTCTTCGTGGCCGGCTGGGGCAAGACGGAGACCCGCTCGTCCTCGAACGTCAAGCTGAAGCTGTCGTTGCCGCTGGTGAGCGACTCCCAGTGCGATCAGACGTACAACAACGCTGGCGTGCGGTTGGGCTACGGCCAGATCTGCGCGGGTGGCCAACGAGGCAAGGACTCGTGCAGGGGTGACTCGGGTGGTCCTCTGATGGCGCTCGAGAGGCTTTCCGATCGCACCGGCAAGTGGTCTGCCGTGGGCGTGGTGTCCTTTGGACCGTCGCCCTGCGGCATGCAGGGCTGGCCTGGCGTGTACACCAAGGTGCAGGACTTCGTTCCCTGGATCCTCAGCAAGCTGCGAGCGTAAGGCGGTAAACGGCGAAATGTTGCTCGCGTACGAGGACAAGTTTGCTTCTCAACTTCTGCGGGACGCTGCCCTCCTGGCGAGACCTCTTGCGAGCAATGTGGGACGTTGAGACACACTACACGGTATTCTGATTATAAATCAATGTGTCTGTAGTTTGAGAAAAATTACGTCATTGTAGAAATTGATTAGAATTAAGTATTCATATAAGAGCATTCGCTTTCGCGTTATTAAAGCAGAATAATATGTCGATCGATGTTATATTGATATTATAAATACATTTGGTTTTCTGCTTCGCTGCTCAAGTGAATAAGACTTTAACTCGAAGAATAGTGACAATAAAAAAAACTAACGAGTTTGCTAACAACTGCGATCGTAATCGAAAGTTATTCAAAAATCCTAGCGAAGAGAATACGGCAGAAAATGATTGTTTAATCGTGATAATTTTTAAAGAGTTGTCAGTTGCAACTAACAATACTCAATATTGTAATTGTCAACTGAATATATTCTTTGGCTATTTTATATCTTCTTTGCTTGGCTGATTTAATGCTCAGGAATGGTGCAATAGTTTCGACTAGCCAGAACACGAAGAAAAGAGATTCATAGTCAAACGATTAATTACTTATATTTTATCTTTATTTATATATAATGACATATTTCATAATATAATATAATACTTTCAAGTATTCTTAATGGAGCGAGCTTTGCTCAAGCAAAACTCTACTCCGGTTTAGACCGTATTTAGAGATCTAGAGATTCGATTTAGGAATAATTAAGCGCGCGTGCCGATTAATCGATATTATATAAGGAATAATTTACTTTGTACGAACATCAGTGTGTAAATACTGGGAAAAATCTTTTTTTAAGTTTTTGACAGTAACGACAAATAAAAAAGTTTCTTTTTCAGGCTCGTGTCTTAATAATTGTTTTCAATCTATGCGTTTTTCCTTCCCGTCGCGGTGCAGTCGGATTTCCATGCATGCCGCATTTAATATCTATCATCCGGGAAATGTGTTGACCATCGTCGCACATTGTGGTATTATTGTGGTCTAGCATTGTGCTATCGTGACGTTGGTGTTTTTTTTCACTTATTTAATAAAACTCGAGCGAGCTGATTTCCCGGTAATCCTTTTCGTTCAGCGAGATTTGCATGACAAATCGTAAATTCGATGTTGTCGTGCGAAATTATCAGTTTCGTAAGCGATCTTTATAACGTTATTTGTCATTATTTATTTAGTTTCTTCAGGGTTATCAAGAGACGCGGGTCGTTACGGAAATTGACCTGTTGGCATCGCAGTGATAATAGGAATGACGACGTCATTTCTTACGCGATGTCGAAGAGCATTATCGGAGATAATAAACCTTTTAATATCGATGACTAGTAAATAATTGCAACAAGAAAGAGGGAGAAAGAGATGTATGAACGTTATATAAAAAAAGTAATACAATTACCGAAATTCATGTAACAATTATTTATAAAAATAATTCGTATAAAAAAATAATTCAAGCAATTTTATTTTCAATAAAATTTCTAAGGATGTGAAACTTTTAGAATATTTTCAGAAGAAAGACGGACAAGTCTCTCTGTGAATTCTTCCGAGTGTCACGATTGCGAAAGAACGAGGAAGTCGAGGACAGCCAGTGATCCATAAATGACAATTAATTACACGTCTTCAACTTTTTCCCTGTGTTGGTCAAGCTTGATAATAAACTGTGCACTTCCGGTGCCGCGAGTATCCCCAGCATGCAGAAGAATGGATTTCCGTATATGTTCCTGATCTAGGAAAGATTGTAGAATGTGAATGACTTGTAGAGGAAAGCCCTGCTTCCTCGTAAAGTTTCCTGATCAATCGACAATCGTGTGTGTACAACAATGCGTTATAAAATTCGCGCGGTGTCTCCCCTGCATTCAGCTGCGACATTATTGGGAATCCCCGGTATGCGTGACGTCATCGGTTCGCGGGATCCTTTTGCAACGTAAGGACCGTAAGTTATATAATTTTTTAAAGAAAATTAATTTCCTTCTTAGAAGAAAACGTACGTTAATTTAAGTTTAATTTCCTGAACAAGCTCTTATTGTTCTCTCGCGAGGCATTGTATCGATTTCAATAATTAACATCTCAATTTAACGATAAGAAAAAATATGCGTTGCATTCCCAAAGGACATCCGCCTGATAGCGAGTTATCCTGAAGCGATAAGCGAAAAGTCTGCGAAAGATAACAACATTTCTTCTTAAGGAAAGTTCCTCACGTTGAAGTTCATTAATTTCCGCGGAATTACACGAGCCGCACAAATTACGATACGGCTGCAATTGCTGGCGAATCGCGGACGATGGATTGCGCGACGCCGTCGTCTCCCCCACCATTTTTTTCACGATCCAACAAATTTATCTGATTCAGCAGGTAGCGGAGAAGCTTAGTCGCGCGTGCACGCTTGACGGTTGACGGTCTTCGCGCGAATTATCAGCGAAAGAATTCGGGACGCGCGCTTCAGCTCGGTGCATCCTTGACACGCGTCACGATTTGTTAACGTAAAATGCGAATGTCACTCGCCGCACTTGCTAACAAGTTTTTGCGCGTGTGATACGGCCCGAGACTGCTTTACTCCGCGATTCGAGTATTCGAAATAATAAGGCAGAACATTTGCTGGCTCACTACGTACGTGAGGCTTACTCTGTGAGGTAAAAAAAGAGAAAGAAAGGAAGAAAAAACAGTCACAAGGTTACAAAATCTATCGTGAAGCTACGCAGTCGGTCTTACCAGAAATAAACATGAGATTCGTCGATGTGCTGGTCGCCCTTGTCGCTCTATATTCGACGACAGTTAGTGCACGTGAGTAATTTATTGTACATTAATTAGATATCGATTTGCGCCAAAGAACATTTATAGAAAGAAATCTCTCAATTCCTGCTTTTTAAATAAAATTCTAATTTAATTCTAATTCGTATTTTTTTTTTAAATAAAATTCGAAGAACAAATTGAGAAAAATGCCATTTGACTTGAAGTTAATTAATTTTTTGCGTGATTTATTTTCACAGAATCCGAATGCACGGACAGCCGCGCAACTTGCATCAGTATCCGCAATTGTCCGGCTATCATAGAGGTCCTGCGTGGTCCGAGACCGCTTTCGCCCGAAAGTTTGCAAAGACTTCGAAACGCGCAATGTGGCTTCGACGGAAACGATCCGCTGGTCTGCTGCATAAACCAGGTAATCATTCTTTTGAAGTTGATTAATTACAAACACCAGCTTGTTGATGAAACTTCGATTGAAGTGAAACAAGCTAAATGTTGGAAACAAATTTAAATTTAAAGTAAAGTTTATTTAACAAGTTATATACTAAATTATTCATACGTTAATTATTTACCGTTGTGGCGTTATTCGTGTGCATGACGAGGATGCGTCGTAACGCAGGCCGTTTGATAGTTTTCTAAAATAAACGCGAAACAGGTTTCTCCGGCCTCGATTTTCCTGATCCTCTATCCTGATTCCGCTGTACTCCTCGCAGAATTCTTCCCGCTCAAGCGAGACTTCACTCAGGGAAATTTAAAATTCGTTAAAAAGAATCATCGGTAGCACAACAACGAACGCGAAATAGTGCGCAGCGTTGAAATTCAAAAACCACAAAAATCTCACTGAAATTATCCTCTTACCCTCTCGACGTTGAGGCAATACTTCCAAGACTTTTAAAAATAAAAAAAGAAAAATATAAATTTTCTTAATCTCTCGTTTTTCTCAAAATGATATTTAAATATTAATTATAAATATTATTTAATGATATTTAAATATTAATTCACGATAGGAAATGTGTGTGTGTGTGTATAAATTTAGAAGTTTAGCGTTAAGGATAGGTTTAGATGTAAGTTTAGATATAAATTAATTGTAAGATAAAAATATTGCAAAATGGAAACAATGAAGCATCTAATCTAATCTGTTAATTCGCGAATGCGTGTTTCTATAATTCAAACACTTCCGCAATTCCAGCATTTGTGGGACAGAACGAAGCTCTCATCACGAGCTTCCGCGAACGTGAAATTATTCCTCGTGACAATAGCGAGGCGACGCGTAAATCCACAATCAACGGAGCGCCATTCAATTGACATTTCCGCTCTTTCGCGTAAAAAATCATAAATTAAATTAAACAAGAGGCCGTCGCTTCTCTGCGTCGCATCTGAAATCTCAATTTGTCATAGCAAACGTCACCCACACCGTCGCCACCCACATCGCCGCCACCCACACCGCCGCCACCGAGGCCGACGATGGAGTCAGAACCGGAGGTCAGAACCGCTCCTAGTCCACCGGACGTGTCGAACCACCCGAATCTACGTCTGTTGAACCAGAACTGCGGCTGCATCACGGACTCGAGGATAATCGGCGGCAACAGCACCAGCGTTTTCGAGTTCCCGTGGATGGCATTAATCGCGTACGATATCGGCAGGCCGAATCCGGAGTTCCGCTGCGGCGGCACCGTCATCTCGCCGCGGTACATCCTCACCGCGGCTCATTGCGTCACGACGCTTCCGGCAGGTAAAGGGAGACTCGACAACGTCGCTCGATTGAATTCCCCGTCGATTTCTCTGATTGAATCTTTGAACGTGCTCCTCTTCCCCTCATCAGGTCTCACGCTGATCGGTGTTCGAGTTGGAGATCACGACATCAGCAAGGAACGCGACTGCGACGTGGACCAGCACGGGGTCGAGGTCCTGTGCGCCGAGAGGTACCAGGACTTCGGTGTGGAGAGCGTCCACTTCCATCCGCAGTACACGAGAAGGAAGCTGCAGAACGACATAGCGCTCATCAGGGTGAACAGCAGCATAGACTTCCGGCCGCAGAACGCTAAGCCAGTTTGTCTGCCGCTCGGCACCGCGGCGAGGCAGACCTCGTCAAGGGTGAGAATATTCATGCACGTTCTGTTGATTTTTTTATTAGGAGTTGGCGAAAAAGATTAGGATTTTCAGCTGTTTCTCTGTTGTCGACAGGGCATAGTAACCGGATGGGGCGCGACGGAACTGGGCCCGCGTAGTCAGGCCCTCCTGAAGGCGAACCTACCGCTGGTGAGCTATGAGGAATGCAAGGAGATATACAAGCACACCTCGGAGATTTGGTACAAGCAGATGTGCGCCGGAGGCCAGAACAGCGTGGACTCGTGCATGGGTGACAGCGGTGGGCCCCTGCAATCGTTTGGCACCTACGAAAACAATCCACGTATTATTCAATACGGGGTGGTCAGCTACGGACTGAGACAGTGCGGCACCGAGGGCTTCCCCGGGGTCTACACGAATATCGTCTACTACATGGACTGGATTCTGGACACCGTGAGAGAATAGAGAAGGAGCTTTGCATCACGACACGCAAGTCGCAAGGCATGATGAAGCCGAAGAACGGGAAGGGGAACGTGAACTACGCGGAGTTGACACCCCTATCGGCATTTCTCGACATCCTCGACGATCATTGACACTGAGAACTGATTCCGAGGAATTCTGGATGAATGAAGCGTAGACACATTTTGCCTCGTAGGATATTATTTTATTTAAGGTATATCTTTTTTATATATGAGATTGAAGTAATAAAAAAGAACAGCTTGGAATGCACGATAAACGCGAGAAAGGAATCAAAAGGATTGATTTTAATTGGTACGCATCGAGAGTTGATTAAGAGTTTTGAAAAGCGGATGAACTGAATACGAACAGTTGCTCGCAGTACATTGTTTCATGTAAAAAATTTTTCTTAAGATTAAGACATCGGGAAAGCTTCAATTACAATTCTCGAAATTTATCATTACATGTTCAGTATTGTATATACATAATTAATTATTATACTATAATACCTACTTTGCACTCATGTATTAACGTATCATGTTATTATATTTATACGTTTTATAATATATCGTCTTTTTCATAAAAAAATTCTTATTTGTTCCCTAAGTTTTAATACGCGTTGCGACACGAGACATCCCAAAATTCTTCGTCACTTTCATTCCCAATAATTCCTCGAGTGATTCCTCTTTCACAAAAATTTCAGGAATTTGCTTATAAAAATTATCATCGATCTGTAATAAATATAATCAGATACATAAATGGAGATATTTTAGAAACAGTGCACGTTTTAATTCACATACAGCGATACAAGACGAACAAGAATTGATGTTAAAAGTTAAAATACGCGTAAAAGAAGAGGATTATTATTTAGTTTTAATTTCGATTGCACTTTAGCCACAGCTTAATTAATTATCACGTACATAATATAGTTAATTTAATTATATCGTAATAAAAATCTTCAATTATATCGTAAAAATATCTAATATCAAGCTTAGATATATAAAATTTGATAATTCCAGAATAACTGAAAATATCAGGTCGATTCACTCTTCAGTAGTGACATTGTCATCACTCTGCAACGCATCCTTGCTGCGAAATTGCTCGTCGCTGCTCGATGACTTCTCATTAAGATCTTCAATGAGTTCCGCTGTTTCGTTGATTGACACTTTTAGTGGACGACGATCGAGCTTTCTCTTCGAGGTTTCCGATTTGGCCATCGATTTGTCAGACTCATGCGATGACTGGCTCGAAGATACCAGAGTTCCGGAAGAGCTGGTTAATGATCCGGAATCCGGTCTGGAATTGCTGGCGAAGCTCAGGTACGAGTCCAGACTGCTCGATGTAGGTCTTTTCGATTGTTGCTGCTGCTGCTGCTTCTTCTTCTTCTTTTTCTTCTTCTTTCGGGCGTGAGCGTTCTTAGAAGAAGCCTTCGGCTGCTGTACTTTCGGGAACGATTGGAAATCCTCAAACAGGTTCGAAACAAAATTTAAATTTATTTATTTGGATAGTGCTGAATCGGAAGCTCAAGGCCGAGAGACAGGCTCGCGATACCTGGGAGTGCCGCTCGAAGAGGGTCGGTATCTGCGTCACGCGGTCCAGCATCATCTCCATCTGCAGCCGGTGACGCTCGGCCTGCTCCCGCGCCTCGTCGCGACGCAGGCACGCCCGGATGTCCAGGTCCCTGTCGTGCTCGTGCCTTCGTTTTCGCGACATCACGATCAGTCGTCCGCTCGAAGATCAACGAAAGATGCCGGGATACACGCGGATACTTACCTCGCGGCTGACCTCAGGGCCCTCCACGCGGGCTTCCGGCTGATCAGCGTCTCCCTGAACCTCAACACCTGCTCCCGCCGCTTCTCCTCCATCCGTTCCCGTATCTCGCGCTCCAATTTCTCCCTGCGGCGAGTTTTAATTTCAATTTCAATTTTAATTTTAATTTTAATTTTAGTTTTTCGAATTTTAATTTCAATTCTCGTACAGTCTGATCGATCTTAGAAATCGTACCGTGAGGCTTGGCATCTGAGGATTGCAGCGAGGTTGTTGCCGCGCGAGGACATCGCGGACGTCATCACGGACCTGACCGTGTCGGAGGCCGTCGGAGCCGGGGTGGCAGTCTCGTTCTCGTCCTCGTCCTTGTCCTTGTCCTGCAAACGTGCATACGCGGACTTGACTCGTTCGCGTCTCGCCATCGACGGCGGCAAGGAAGAGGACTTCAGCAGCTCGGCGGCCCTCACCCTTTTCCTTAGCTGCCTGGAACCGCACGCGGAATCCTTACGCCTGAATTTAATCGCTCTTAGGTAATTCTCAAAAGCTCCTATGATCACCCTCTCTTTTTCTTTCCCTTCACTCTTTTAATTCCGTTAAACTTCGTAAAATAATATTTTCGGATACATATAAAGACACTTGAATATAAATTTAAAAAAAGTGGAAAATGATCTTAGCGACGCGAGGCTGACCTGTAGTACTCGTCTTCGAGCATGCGATCATAAACTTCTGTGCCGAACAAGTTCTTCGGTATCGGCTTGGCTTTAAAGCGCGAGGAGGAGCCGCTCTTGGTCGAGCAGAGCTCGGGGCTGGACCTCGTCAAGGACCGCCAAGCGCGTCGATCACACTCCAGCTTGAACGGGCGCACCTGCGACAGAAGGTTCAACGCGCTCTCCTCACGCACGATGCGACTTCTGAAAAGTGAGAACGCGTATTGTAAGTGTTAGTATAACTTAAGTAAGACACCTATAATTAATTAAGTTAATATAACTTAAGTGTTACGATCACGCGACTCTTACCGCTCTTCCTTCTCGGCCATCAGTTTGTCGTAGAGCGGAATTTTCGACGTGATGGGAATCGGTCTGACTCGCCGCTTCTTCAGCGGGCTCTTCTTCTCGGTATCTTGATTCGCGCGCTCTTCCGTCTCCATTTCCGTCATATACTTTTCCGCTTGTTCTCTGAAATAACGATACAAGATTTATCTAAACGCGAACGCTAGTTTGCTTCGGATGCAGATCGCTCGAGTGCACTTGGAGCTTCACCTCAGCGTGAAACTGAACGGCATGGGCACCGTGGGATGCCAATCCTTGGAGTTGCTCGGCGGCAGGCTCTTGGTCTCAATGCTGTCGTCGTCGTCGTCGTCGCTGTCCACGCTGTCGTCGCTCTTCGATTCGCTCCAGGTGCTCCAGCTCTTGCTGGCCGCGAGTATCTCCTTGTTGCGCATCGTTTTCGTTTCCTTATCCTTGTCCCGGCACCTGTACGTTAGCAGATCCTGATCCTCGGCGAGGCCAGCGAAAGAACCGGACGGAAACAGTATCGGACTACTGGTTCTGGACCCCTCGAGGTAGCACTTCTTGCCGTTCAGCTTGAGGTCGCCGAGGTCCGGCTTGACGTTCTTATCCTTCGACGACGGCTTCGAGCCCTCATCCCTCGCGATCGACAATCGCGAGGGCGGCTTCTCCGCGCCCTCGTCCAACGAGTTCTTCAGATTCTGAAGAAGCAGTCGCTGCTTCCTCCTCAGGTACTCGACCTTCTGCTTGAACTGCTCGTTTGACAAATGGTGTACCTGCCCGTAGTCCGGTATGCTCTTCAGGAACTCCAAAAGATTCTCCAGAGTATCGCGCGGGCTGGATGATTCCGAGTCCTCGACGGCGGTCATCGGTTCATCCTTGGCGAAGTTGATTCTCTTCATCTTCTCGGATCCGCGAGTCCTAGAGGATAATTGAGGACGCTCGTACGACGGGGTGGGTTGACGGCTGCAGGGGTCCACCGGCGTCTTTACGCATGAATGGAAGAAGGATGTTCCTCGATGCTCCGACATGATTCACTATAGTAAGTATCACAAAACAAAATGAATAATGTAGAGTATAACGTAGATGTAATATAAATGTTGTATAATATAGATTAGGTAGACGTCATGAGAAAGAGAGATAACTGATATATTAATAGAAAAAAGTTATATTCTCCGATATTAATAAATTATTACTAAATTCTATATGGAAATATTATGAAATATTAAAATTTTCTATCTTTAAATTATGTGTCCGTATATAATTATTATTATGAAATATTTGGAAAAATACTATTAGATATATTTAATATTAATAATATCATAAATCATAAATATTTTCAATAACTGAATCGATTTACCTAGCTTGGTAAATTATAGCGCCATATGTTTCACGATAAATACCTTTTATTTAATTGTCATTGTAAATTTGTAGACTGGAGAATCGTTGTCTCAGAGTTAAAGCTCCATCAGAAAAGATCACGTTGAAATTCGATCTATCTTCCAGTTGACCGAATGCGACTCCAACTCGATCGCGCGAGACCGGAATTCGCGATCAGAATTCGAGCACGGTGATGGAAAGTGCGTGTATGTCGCTTCGACGGCTTACTCGCCACACTGGAATCACACTGGAGGATCAATGCAACCTGGCCTGGCGTCACCATGGTGAAGTCCGCGAGGAAGTACTAACGCCCTATGCGACCAGTCCCCACGTAAATGAACGGGAATAAATGCGAAGTAACGGAGTATCCGATCGATACCTTCGGAGGGTTCAAGGTGAACGTCACCGTTGGATAGACACGTAGAACTGAAGAGTCTCAATCGCAGAGTTAAAACGTATCAAATAGAAATATATCAAGATTATAAATTTACATAGACTAGTTTTCTATCTGCGGAGAAAAAGGATACTAATAATTGTGCCGAATTTTATTTTAAAAAAGTATAACTTTGGATTTAAGGACGTTTGAATTTAAAGACGCATCATTTTAAATTTAACCGTGCGCAATGTGTGTTAAATTCAAATTGCAATTAAATTTGTATTTGAATTTAAATTTGAATTTGAATACACAGAGACCATTTGAAAATGTCTGTCCATATAATTATATGTATATCTGTATATTTGATATTATATATATACATATATTATATATTTACATTTTATATTTTATTCATTTATATTTGATAGGTAAAATATAAATATAAATCGTAAAACACTTTTAGTAATTTATTGAAAATTTAATTAAAGCATGATTGCGTGATACAATCGCATTGTATAATTCACATCATTTTCTCAATATATTAATAAATAATATAATAAATATAATTATCAAGTAAAATAAGAAAATCCATTCCTTTGGATTGCTTCAATTTCGTATTTTTCTATTCTCTCAAGTGTGAGGGAAGTATAGAAGGTGCACATCACTGAACCAAGATGGCGGCTCTGAGGGAAGCGGTGTTATCACACCGGCTTGCTTTTATGTCATTATCGCAGAATTACAAACGTATCATTCCTAACGTGGCTGCTGCGTCAAGGAAAAACTACTTGTCCACTGCAGAACAGGAAGAAAATTATGATATTATCATCACTGGAGGTGGCATGGTCGGCACGACGTTGGCGTGTGCTATAGGTTAGCTCCTTATTTACTTACATATTTCTTTATATTTATCTATTATATTTCTACTATATTATACTACATTGTTGTATCATTTATCATATGCAATACTGCTTTATTCTATTTTATATATAATACTATATTTTTATTATATTAGTATAGTTTTCATAGCTTTTTTAATATCACCGTTGAGTCAATAAATTTTCAAGAGTCTCTCTAACATCACTGCGATTGTGCAATGATTGTTATTAACAGAATCGCGTAGTTGGTTATAAATATTCTATAAAACATTCGCTTTGCGCTAGCTATGTAACGTTAATTTTTTTGCATTTAAAAGAATGAATATATGTTGATATGAATATTGTTTCAGCAAACAATCGAAGATTGGAAGGCAAGAGAGTTTTGCTTCTGGAAGGTAGCCCTAAAGAAGAGTACACGCCGCAGGAGAAATATTCCAATCGAGTTGTTGCCTTGAATCAGCAAACTCGTACCTTGTTGTCCAGCTTCGGAGCATGGAAGCACATAGAGGCAGTCCGCTGTTGCCCAGTACGGAAAATGCAGGTAATTCTCGATATCTTTTCTTTATTGCGTAATAAGTATTAAATTATTCAGCCAAAATTAAGATCTCAAAGACACACACATCTCCGATCAGTATTTTTATAATTATTATAATTTTATTAATTATTAACTTTATCAGCTTCATCGCTCTGACTCTCGCCTGCTTTTCATATTTATAAAAACTCTGAGAAACTCTGAAAACAGTCGTAACATATAATGTGCATTCAGTAGGTGTGGGACGCATGTTCCGAAGCGATGATAACTTTCAACGAGAACCACTTGTCCGACGAGCTGGCGTACATCGTCGAGAACGATCTACTGCTGCACGCCATTAATAAGCAGCTTTCCGAGAAGGAGAACGTGACTGTGATCTACGAGTCGAAAGTTGCCGACGTGAAACTACCGGGGACGTCGGAGGGATATGCCACGGTGCAGTTGCATTCCGGGAAGCGATTCAGATCCAGATTACTGGTAAGTGCTGAATGAAATCATGCTGGATTATGACTCCATTATGACTCATAGTACACGTATGGCATGCGAACGAAAAACTAAAATCCCTAAAATATCTTAATTTAATATTTATACAAAAATTAATTTATATTAAAATATTTAATTTATTATTTATATTTATTAATTGATATAAAATATTTAATTTATATTAAAACATTTAATACAAAATTTAAAAATAAGATTAATAGTAGGATTAAAATACAAGAATAAATTTAATAATATGATTAATAACGTGAAATTTGAAAAGCAAATTCGCTTTTCAAGAAAAAGCAAAAGATCCGTCTAGAATCTAATGTCTAGGAACTAATGATAAACTCATTAGTCATTCAGCGATGACTGATCATGGAAGTTTTTCCCGGGCAATCGATCTTAATTCGTGTTTCGCTCTCTCCAATCATCCGCCACACGCGATTAGCTTCTCGAATCGCCAGGTTCCCGGATTCTTGTTTTCTCCCGTATTTTAACTGACCGATTTTGAACCTTGTCGACGTTCTCAGACATTTCATCGCGAATCCAAAATTGTTTCTTTGCTCCAATCAATTCAACACGCTCCGGTTGGCGAGCAATAGGTCTGCGAGTAGTTCATTGTCACGTCTACCTCGCGGGCGATGCTCTCCATCTTGTCGGTTAGACTGTCCAACCGCGTGCTGATGTTGTACGAGCACCTCTTCAACTCGGCTGCCAGATCGCTTAGCTGCTGGTGGCTACTCTCGTTGCTGTACATCCTGCTGAATCTCGCTTGACTCGAGTCCGCCGCGGCGTTCCGCAGCGATGAAGGCGGCGCACTGCTCCTGAACGTCGTTCGGCGCGTCCTTTTCTCGCTGACCAGGCGGTACACTGCCCTGACGAGTTCGCGGGGCAGGCGTTTCTCGCGCGGATCGTTCGGCCGGATGTGCAGGGCGCAGTGGTACGGCGGGTGTAGAAGCAGAGCGCCCCGTCTGCACATCCGTATTATCCTCGCGGGAGCGCGGTCCAGCAGTTTCGAGAAGAGCATGCTCTCGAGGTGTGCCACGAGCTCGGCGCGCCGTACCAGCCGGTCGAGGCCGGCACACCTGCGCAGCTCCTGAATGTCCGACACGGCCAGGCCGACCATCAGATTCGTCAGTATCACCGTCACCAGGATGACGAAGCTGAGGAGCATGAGGTGCGCCGTGCCGGGATACATGAGCGGCGCCTCCTCGTCAAAGAAGACGTCCTCGAACTCGAGCTCGCCCGACATCATGATCACCGTCTTGAGAAGGCTGATCAGCGGATCGGTGAACGACTTGTAGTTCTTGTGCAGTACGCTGAACCCGAGGGAGAAGCCGATCACGAGGCACACGTAGGCCGCGAGGAACTTGAAGAAGTTGATGGACACTTGCGTGAACATTTGTATGTAGATGCCGAACATGGGGAAGCGGCCGACCACCATCATCAGTTCGATCCATGCCAGCAGTATGCCCAGGGCGGCCACGTGATACTGCCACGGGCGCACCGGCGGGATCAGAATCACGGCCGACGCGAGGATCACGCTCCACTGCAGCCAGTTCTCCCAGCGTTTGG
Organism: Ooceraea biroi; assembly: GCF_003672135.1. Lineage (NCBI taxonomy): Eukaryota > Metazoa > Arthropoda > Insecta > Hymenoptera > Formicidae > Ooceraea > Ooceraea biroi. The sequence goes on from NC_039517.1 coordinate 557,052, forward strand.
CGTAGCAGCAGATACCGTGGACGATCTGAAAGAGCTCCTTGCACGCGAGCATGCAGGTGAAGCCCAGCACCGGCCACAGAAGGACGCCGCTGAGTCGTTTCACCTGCCAGAGATACGTCGCGCTGACGTAACCGGTGAAGAGGGCAATGAAGATCGAGTGGAAGACGAGACTCAGCAGGAAGAACTTACGGATGCGCAGCCACTTGAGGTAGAGAAAGCTCTCGCACAGCGGGTGCTTCAGCACGTGCCCTTGGCCGACTTCTACCAGGCAGAGCATCAGGTCCGTCTCGCCACGGCCTCCCGGCACCAGCGGCCGGAAGTCCAGCCGCAGCTCGCAGTCCACGTCGCCCAGCTCGTGATCGTGCAACGAGATCGCTTGGTCGAGACGTGCCACGAAGCGCGGCAGTACGTCTGGAGTGCGGCGTATGATGAAGCTGAGGGCGGTGACGCCGCCCTTCGTACGCGCCGTAACGTCCGCGCCCTTCAACAACAGCATCACCACCGTGGGCGAGCTCTCGTTTAAGGCGGCGATGTGCAGCGGCGTGTAGCCAAACTTGTCCGCCTTGTTCACCGAGGCGCCTGCCTTTTGAACGAACGAACATTTAATTATTTCTATATTATTATATATTAGAGATTTTTTTATTGCAGAAAAATATGTTCAACGTAATTGGATCGGGATAAACGTATCCATCGAATGAGTCAGGAAGCTCTGGCAATTTTCTGCAAAAATCGATCAGTTTATTTGTACTCGGGACGATTTATTTATTCGACCGAATAATAACAAGTTGAAGAAAAATCGTCGAAGGCGAGGAAAATTACTCGACCGAACAAATAAATCATTTTGACTGCAAATAAATGGTTGAATTTTGTAGTGGAATATCGTCCCGCAACATTTCAAGATCAACAAATTTTGAAATGAATATTCGGGATTACTCCTCATTTTATTTGAAAAGGAATTTTGCTGAACGAAACAGAGGACACTTTTCTTCGTCACACCACGAACCTGTATCAGAGTCTTCACCAGCTCGCTACCTCTCAAGGCTTTCGCGACCGCAGCGTGCAGAGGCGTGCGTCCGTCGTCATCCTCCACGTTTACTCTCGCGCCAGCGCTTATTAGTACGTCTAACGTCTCCACGGACTGGGCGAGTGCCGCCAGGTGCATCGCCGTCTGACCGCGTGAGTTCTTCGCGTCCCAGGCTGCGCCTGCATTTAGCAACAATTTCGTACACTCTGCGCTGCCTTCCTCGGCGGCTAAGTGTAAAGGCGTCGATCTCGCGGTACCCAATTGCACCCTCACGTCCGCCCCGTAGCTTAATAGCAATTTGGTGCAACGCACGTTGCCCAAACTAGCTGCCACGTGCAATGGAGTCTCCGTATAAACCTATTGACGAATTGCGTTAATTTGCGGAAGAAATGTCAGCGTAGATTCTGAACAGATGCGTTACTCTGATGGAAAAGTGATCTTCTGTAACTTCGATATTATACGTTAATCTCGACGTTAATATTATTCTTTATCTCTTATATCTTTATATATTTTTATTTATATTTTATTTATATTTTTATATATTTATATATATATATATATATGTTTTAAATTTCAAATAATTCTTTATACAGGGTGAGGCACCTAAAACAGGCCACCTGAATATCTCGGCTGTTATTGGTGATAGAACAAAATGTGTCAGACCAAACTTGCATGGTTTCGAGGGACACATAATTTGTTCTAAATAGTTTTTTATTAGGTGGACGCGTAAAGGTCATATGAAGGTCAACTTCGTTTTTTTAAATGGTATGATATGTTTTTTTACGTACCATCTAGTAGAGCGTTTGAAGATGCGCACATTGATTGAAGTTCTCGAGTTTAAAATTTTTTTCTTCTCAGAGGAGTTCTGAGTTGATATCATTATTTTTTATATTGCCTAGAGTTCTCTGCTATTGAAAATACCGTAAACTCAGAAATGAAAAAGTTCTAACACTTAGAAATTTTAGCCTTCAGTGATCTTGAATTATTTTGACCCGTAGATCAATGTGCGCATCTTCAAACGCTCTACTAGATGGTACGTAAAAAAACATATCATACCATTTAAAAAAACGAAGTTGACCTTCATATGACCTCTACGCGTCCACCTAATAAAAAACTATTTAGAACAAATTATGTGTCCCTCGAAACCATGCAAGTTTGGTCTGACACATTTTGTTCTATCACCAATAACAGCCGAGATATTCAAGTGGCCTGTTTTAGGTGCCTCACCCTGTATAGTGTTTTTTTCCTTTTTACATTTTATCTCGTTTTTTTTCTTGGAAAATTCAAATTTAGACAAAGAAAGGCATCACTTTTCCATAAAGTTCGTGCTTAAATTAGCCGTGTAAAGGAGCACCTGTGGATTATTGGGACAAGCACCTGCTTGCAGTAGAGCTTCGACACAATCCCCGGCGTTGTTCAGCACGGCATAGTGCAGCGGACTTCTTCCGGATAATCCGGCATCCACGTTCGCGCCCGACTTAATCAGACACTTGACGGTAGTGACGCAACCTGCCGCCGCGGCACAGTGCAACGGCGTGCATTTCTTCCCGAGGTCCCACTCATTCGGATTAGCCCCGTGTTTCAGTAGTTCTTCCACGATCTTCACGGATGCGGCGCAAGCGGCCATGTGCAATGGCATTCTGCGGATAGTGAGATGAACTTAAATTAGAAATTTTAATTTGACAAAAGAGATTTCGCGGTGCACGTGCCTTCCATCGTTGTCTTTCGAAGATACCGGTGCGCCTTTCTCCAACAGAGCCTTCGCAATCTCCGCGTGACCCAACCAACAGGAAATCATCAAACATGTGTCCGGCCATCCCGCAAGTAGCTGACCGGGAGTCGCAGCGGCCGCCGCTCCGTTTTCGCTGGCCAGCAGGGCCTTCCGCATGAATCTGCACACACAGAGATCATTCCACTTCATGCAGGCGTCACCATTCAATCGTCACCGTCGTCATCGTTGTACCCGTTCGCGAATGTAGGCAGTGAAACTTTGCGCTGCTTGCAGTTCGCGGTTTCGTTGAGTGTGAGGAACTGGAACTCCTCCAGCGCCCGCTGCAGAGCGTCATCCTGAAGAGTCGGGATCAGCGATAGAGCGGTCTCACCTCCGGGAAGGTTTGACAACGCCAGCTCGACCTCGTCCTTGCTCCAGGGTTGTTCTTGCATCATCGGCGCCGCTCGTATGTGACACCTGATGGAGTCGGAGGTGTCCTCGGACGAGATACTGCCGCGGTCAATCTCGTTCATCCAAATGTCCTCGTGTTCTTCCTGCGTCCAGTAACGCGAGCGTCAAGAAGGAGATCATCGGTGACTAGTCGCTCATTGAATCTTTCCCCTCGCTTACCTCATTGTTGACCACGATGGACGGCGTTCGGTTGTTGGCGGTCTCCATTCTCGGGACCTCCCGCGTTAACCGGCTGCCTGAGAGTCTCTCGAAGAACTTCTTCTTGCTGAGAATCGACATGATTTGCGGGCTGCGCCCTCGCGGAGATCGTCCGGCCCGAGCGAACTGGAACTACGGATGGTGTAATCGCATGACAATACGTACGGAGAGCAACTGCTTCTCCAAATCAGCTCGACGGCATCCTCCAAGTGGCCACGTTCCTCGATAACACACTGCGAGTCTTGCGCGCACGGTAAACTTATACTTCGTCGAATCGCTAGCTGCTTGACCAAACAATCACTCAACTGGCCAGAAGGAGATGATGATCGGATGACCGAAAAATGGTAAACATCGCAACTGGGCCGGCCTGACGATGGATGATCAGTTCTCTCGTCAGTTCTCTCGCGGAATTAATGACTTCCTGACGTGCGCACATCGGCCGCTCTTGTTCGCTAATACCGAACACTTAGACGACTATTCTGGTTCCTCGTGTAACTCGGGATACCCGCGAGTGTTTATAAAACAGCGTTATATATTTAGCTTCCATTAATCTCCTCCTCGTGGGTTCTCCCTCAGTTACTGCGAACGTTACGGCGTCTTCGTTCAGCGGGAAGGGGGAAATGAAGAAAATCCCCGACCGCAAATTCTCTTCTTGCGGAACTTCCTGTTCCTTCCTTGTTCCGGCGATGTTCGACGGTGTCGTCTTATCATCACCAGACGCTGCTGCGTCAACCGACGACTTCGTCATTTCACGGGGCAGTCACACTCGCGGTGTGTTTTTCCCCTTGCGGCGCGACAATGCGATTTTTAAGTAATTGGAAAGTTGGAGGAGGAAAAAGAGAGCAATAAGCTATTTTCTTATAACAATTACAGTCTTTTGAAGTAATTGTCATAATTTTCTAACACGTTCAGCTGCTACGACATCACCTCGGAATGTAACTGTAATTCAGTTGCTGATGATGAGCGTACGTGCGAACGATGCTGCGACGAAAACCGAGCGCGAAACGTTAACTATTCGGTGCAGACAATCCCCGGCATTTCCGCTGAAATCTGGAGCTGAACGGAGGCTGCTATTTCCGTACGTGCCGTAAATCTTTCGTACACTCATCTCTTACCATGTGCGCTATCCGCGTTATCTTCCTATTCATCTAATCATCTCCGCCGTGATGCTCCCTGAACGCGCTTATAATTTTATTAAAACGCAATAATATAAAGCGAATAAAATGTGTTTCAGGTGGGCGCCGATGGAGTCAATTCGCTGGTGCGAAAGGCGATGGGTGTGCAATACTTGAACTGGCAGTATGATCAACTGGGTATCGTCGCGACCCTGAAACTATCCGAGGTAATGTCTTCCTAGTGAAAATTGCACGATGTGAACAGCAGAGTACTTGTAATATTGAAGAATATTTTTAAATACTTTTAATTTACTCTCTACTTAAATTAATACTTAAAAATTTGTATTCAAGTATTCTCTATTTAGGATACAACGTTAATTGATTTCAGCCTACGGAGAACATCGTCGCTTGGCAGAGGTTCCTTCCAACTGGGCCCATCGCGTTGCTTCCGGTACTTGATTCTTTTTATCCTAGAATTCTTGTTAGTTTTTACTCGTCTCTCCTCGAACGCGGATGTAAAACTCTCGCAAACTTTTGATAAATTGGAGCAAACGTTTCACAAAAATGTTTGATTCGATTTTTATCATTAATTCATTAATGATCAATATCCCATTTTGGAAAATAAAATTAAATAAAATTATATAAATAATACATAAGATTAAAAATCTAATTTCCAAGACAGTTACGATAGTAGACTCGTCTTATTTTATTTATATGAAAAATTAGAAAAATAAAAAAAGTTAGATTTTTCGTTTTTAATAAATATCTACATAATGTATAATTCTCTGGCTTACTCTAACGGATTAAATAATTCAATCGATCAAACAATTAAGGGGAGAAAGAAGATGTAAGATGTACGAAGACCCAGCATGTGTACCGCAATAAATGATCATAAAAATCCGACGGCCAGTTGACAGATTCTCTAAGTTCGCTGGTGTGGTCCGTAACGAGCGAGAAAGCAAAAGAGCTGCTGAAAGTGTCGGAGGAGGAGTTCGTTGACAGGATAAATGAGGCGCTGTGGCGGGTCTACCCGAAGAACGGTGTCGTCGAGAGTGGGATGCACGCGCTCCGCCAGCTACTTGAAGGACTCTCTTTACAAACCGGCGTGTCCAGGCAGCTGCAGCCTTCCGTAGCGGCGATCGTCGAAGGATCCCGCGCGGCGTTTCCTCTAGGTTTCGGCCACGCCGTATCGTACACCCAACCGGGCACGGTGCTGGTCGGGTAAGGAAATCTCCAGTCTTGAAAATTATGAAAACGCGAAAATAAAAAGTCAATTGGCGAGTCAGCCCAAATTTTTGCAACAAAAATTTGCTGTTTAATTCGAAGGGACGCGGCGCACCGGGTCCATCCCTTGGCTGGCCAGGGTGTGAATCTCGGTTTCGGCGATGTGACGGCGCTGACGCAGCTCCTCGCCGAGGCCGTCGTGAACGGCAGCCAACTCAACAGCACGATACACTTGCGGAGATACGAGACGCTCAGGCAACGACACAACGTACCGACGATGCTCGTCATCGACGCGCTCCATCGGCTGTACAAGACCACCGCGGCTCCCGTCGTCTTAGCCAGAAGCCTAGGCATGCAGCTGACGAACGCTATCCCGCAAGTCAAGGTAACGCGAATGGGAACGTTATGATGAAAATGTATTTCGGATTATAAATTGGTTCGATTTTTTCAAGCGAGATTAAAGGCGGAAATCTGTGTAAGGGCATTGTCAATATATTTTCTTGTAATTTTTTCTTTGATTATCTTTTAGGCAACTTGCTAATTTCGTCCTTCCAGGATTTCCTGGATTGATTTTCCGGACAAAGAATTGCAAAAATTGAGCAAATTTATGTTCTGAATATTTTTCAAGGCAAGAGAGCGTTGTTTCTTGTATCAATATTTATTGCTGTTTTTACTTTGCTTTTAGAAATTGTTGATGGAACAAGCAGCAGGAGAGACAGTCTGTAAATGATAACTTGGGCAGGCAAGAATATAAATTAAATACTTTAGAATAAAGATACATTAATTTTGTAATTTATTTTTTTTTTTACTGAATATGTATTATACATTGTTATCGTAAATTGTAGTATTATCACAAATTGTGTTATTAACATTTAATAAATAATATATAATATGTATAAAATATATATAAGAATAAAAATATATATAATATATATAAGATATATAAAAATCTTTGAAGCTGATGTTAACAGATTTTTGCATTTTACCTAAACTAACTTATATTATTTTACTCATATTATTTATTATCAGAAAAAATATAAAGAAAAAAAATATAAGCCTAATAATAAGTCTCTGTAACATAGTTCGAAAGTTCCTTTAGAGATGGCAAAGTTATGCGTTTTTTCTGCGGACTTTTTGTAATTTGGCAGCATGCAATGGGCCACATAACCTGCCTTGTGGCATTTGTATATACTTATATCACAAACATATACATGCCTATGATTTATATATAAAAAAAACGTTCCTTTTTATAGGTTATCCACGTTTTCACCGATGCCGTTTATAACCACGTGGTCGATCCAAGACCGCAAAAGCCGAGATGCGGTAACTGAGGAATGCATAAAATTAACACAGAACCCCGAATCGCTAATGAGACTCGTCCGAGTGATACGTAAGAGGTTAGGCGATCGTTCATAGGAGGTTAGTTTGCCAAGAGCGATGCCACGGTGACGTTTCCATATCGCGCGAGATTACGCAAAGTTTAATTTAACGCTTTTAGTCAAGGTTAGTACCCGAGTAGAACAATTACATGTCATTGTTAATGTTATTCATATTTATGCATTAGTCATATACATATAGACATATGCATGGTAGGTTGACCGGAAAGTTTGTGCCAATTTTTTTAGGAAAATTAAAAATTAATTCACAGTTTTACGTTTAAATTTTATTTATAATTTTATTAATTATATATATTTTATAATTAATATTTATAAATATATTAATAGTATATATTTATATTTTTAATATCTTAAACAAGAAGGTACATCGTAGCTTGTATTTCTTCGACCAAAACCCAGATCAGTTCATATACTTGAAACTTGAACTTGAAAATTTCCGTTGCAGCTATATCTACCGCAACGACAATGTTCACGTCAAGAAGGAGGCTGCTGAAAGCCGCTGTGGTCGGGACAATCGGGCTGGGCACTCTGGCATCTCTCCGAGCGAACGAGTACGACGTCGGAGCGATCGGAATCGTACGACTGAGTCGAGCCGCGCTCACGGTGCTCGAGATAGGTCGCCACTACAAGAGGGAACTGTACAACAGCAAGCTGGACAAGACGTCAGCCGAGTACCTGCGACTGAAGTCTGACGTTCATAAATTCGGGGCGCAAAAGCTGCTGGGGCTGTGCTGCGCCAACAAAGGCGTCTACATCAAGGTGGGCCAGCACATAGGCGCGTTGGACTACCTGCTGCCGCAGGAGTACGTACAGACCCTGCGAGTGTTGCACAGTTCAGCGCCCCAGTCCTCGTTCAAGGACATCCTCACGGTGATCAGAGAGGACTTCAAGCGGGACCCGTACGAGATATTTCAGAGCATCGACCCAGAGCCGCTGGGCACCGCCAGCCTCGCGCAGGTGCACCGTGCCGTGCTGAAGAACGGCGACCTGGTGGCGGTGAAGGTGCAGCACCGCGCGGTCAAGAGCAACTCGTACATCGACATCCGGACGATGTCGACCCTGGTGAAGATTACGTCGTACGTGTTCCCGGACTTCAAGTTCGACTGGCTGGTCGACGAGACGAAGCGCAACATCCCGCAGGAGCTGGACTTCGCCCACGAGGGGAGGAACGCGGAGAAGGTGCAGCGGCTGTTCGGCGACTATCGGTGGCTGCGGGTGCCGCGGATACACTGGGACGCGACGTCCCCGCGCGTCCTTACGATGGAGTTCCTGGACGGCGGCCACGTGAACGACCTCGAGTACATGCGCGCCCACCAGCTGAATCCGTACGAGGTCACCAGCAAGCTCGGCCGCCTCTACAGCCACATGATCTTCATCGAGGGCTTCGTGCACTCGGATCCGCATCCGGGCAACATCCTCGTGCGCAACTGCGGCTCTCAGGCGGAGATCATACTACTGGATCACGGCCTGTACGCCGACCTGTCCGACCAATTCCGCTGGGAGTACTCGAAGCTCTGGCTGGCGATCCTGGACGGCGATCGCACCGCCATGAAGGAGCACTGCGCGCGCCTAGGCGTCGCTGATCAGTACGGCCTGCTGTCGTGCATGGTCTCGGGTCGCTCGTGGGACACGATCGTGTCGGGAGTGCGCAGGAAGCGCTACGACGACCGCGAGAAGGAGCTGTTCCAGCAGCACATCCCGAACCTCCTGCCGCAAATCAGCGGCGTGCTGGACCGCGTCAACCGACAGATGCTGCTGATCCTCAAGACGAATGACCTGATGCGCGGCATCGAGCACGCGCTGCGCACCCACTCCAGAATGTCGGCGATGATGGAGATGTCCAGGTGCTGCGTGCGCTCCGTCTACGGCGAGAAGTTGCGGCAGTGTGCGACCGTCTGGGACCGATTCCGGACATCGTCGGCGGAGCGCTGGGCGCTGCTCAAACTGTCGTTGTATTACGTGTACCTGGGCCTGGTAAACTTTGACCTGAATAACTCCGTCGACTCTCTATGGACGAAAGACTTTTATCCGTTTTAATGAAATTTCTTGCCTAGATCAAATGCAATTCTGTCGGATGTCTAATCGTCTTTCTCCATTGTCTTCGCTTAGAAGATTCATGATCGAAAATACGACTTTGCTCAAAAGATCCTTACGAAATATGAATCTTCCATTTGCTCCATCGATGTAAATAAATATGACGAGGTTTAATATATTGTACATAGCAACTTGTAAGATATGTACAGCGCCTGCTTCCTCGATTTTATAGGGACTTTCAGATCCACCTTGTTGAAGTTACAGACTTTGTACATGAGAGAGGTGTTATTTTATACAAATTAAATTTTTTATTTAATGAACTCGTATTCGTCGTTCGAAAATATGAAACAGCATTGACTAATTATTTTCTGATTAATCTATAATATTCGAGATGCGTTCTCTTTAACGGTCTGTCCAGCTAATTTCAAACAGTAATTTTGTTTCTTATAATATATATTATGCAAATGATATATTTTATTTTCACTCAATATTTCCATAAGTAAAATAATTTATACTTATTTATATACATTTTTATATATAGGACCTATCTCTATAAAAATAAAATTAAAAAATTCATATATAACGTGACAGTTAAAATAACAAGTTCTCAATCAAGCATACAACAAATTTATTGTTAACGTGCAGTATTATGTATATTATATATATGTACAATGCTCGCAGGACAAGAGTCGTTACTATTCAATTCAAATTAATTCGTTCTCAGTAATTTGCTTTCCTTGGCTGCTTGGAGTTCTTCCAGATACACTTTAACATTCGCTTCCCTCTCCTTTAGGAACTGCCTGTATTCTTCGGGATCTAGTTCGCGCACAATCTCGATGCCGCACGTCCGGGCAATGCCGACCATCATCTTAGTCATGTCCTCCAGACTCAGTAATGCATTCGGTGGATCCTCCGACTTGATCTTTGCGATTTCGTACAGGTGTTTCAGAGTTATCTTACCAGCGATTTCGCCTGGAATTTTAAAGGAACTTTCATTCACTTCGACAAAAAGGTCACTCACACCATTATTAATAATATTAATTTATAAATAAGAAATATTTATCCTTTGATACTCGATATCAAGATATTATTCGAAGCGTCGAGAAACCAAAACATATGCATACCCGTCTTCATTTTTCCCTTTTGTATTCCAGCCGCTTGTTTCAAATAATACGTCGCTGGTGGCTTGTGGATCACTAGATCGTACGACCTGTCCGAGTGCACTTTTATGCGACACGGCAGCGGGATGCCCTCCTTCATGTCGGCTGTCCTTTTATTGAAATCCTTACAGAAATTCTGGATATTAATATTCCTCTGAAATCAGATTAATATCATAATCATTTAGTTGAGAATCGTGGCACGTGTAATCAACATAAACATGAACAAATAGCGTTGATCAACAAGCAAGCGAGATACCCTAACCTGTCCGAGCTGAGAGCCGAGCGGTGGTGCAGCCGAGGCCATACCCGCGGGAATATTCACTCTTAATTTCGACGAATGATCGACTTTCGCGGTCACTTTCTTCGCCATTTTCAATCTGCCCATTGTCTTTGACATTTTTACAATTTACTGCTGTATCCGGATCAAACTGTACAGGTATAGGTTACCTCTCGGCATGCGGACACAGCTCCAGTTTCCACCGAAATCCATCCGATCCTCAGTTGAGGTTACGTCCCGCAACAGCAGCGACGCGTAGCGACGATAGAGCGAGGTCTCCGAGGTCAGTTCGGCTTCGGAGATTGTGACCATCGTGACTTCTGATTCAGTATTTTAACCTCAAAAAAATATTGATTCACCTATACTGGCTATATTCCGTAATTCGTTTAATCGCAGCGTTTGAGTTTTTCTCTCACGGAAAGTGTTTGAAGGAAGGGCTCCAAGATGGGGAAACGTCAGCATCAGAAGGATAAAATGTGAGTTGCATGTCACATTCCGCAAAATTATGCAAAATTGTCTCATTTGATTTTTCATTCGATGGAATTTCGTTACTTAAAGGTACCTAACGTACACGGAATGGTCGACGTTGTACGGTGGCAGGAAATCGGGGACGAGTCAGGAAACCAACGAGGAGAAGATGTTTAGGCGCCTGCCGTACGATCACTGTTGCTTGAGCCTGCAGCCCTTCGAACACCCTTACTGCGACCTGAACGGCAACGTGTTCGAATTGGAGGCCATTCTGGCGTACATGAAGCAATACAAACACAATCCTGTCACGGGGAAGCAATTGGACGCCAAGAGTTTGATTAAATTGAATTTTTACAAGAATGCGCAGAATGAGTATCAGTGTCCGGTTCTCTTTAAATTGTTCACCAAGCACTCGCACATTGTCGCCATCAAGACCACGGGAAATGTGTTCTCTTACGAGGTAAAGATATTAAGTTAATAATTGTGATGTAATTGTAATAATAATAATTATTATTAATTGTTGGGTCAATAATCACGATATATTTTTGTAACACATTTATATGACAAAATAATTGAAGACTCGTTCCTTTGTCAGGCTGTCGAACAGTTAAATATAAAAAATGGGAACTGGAAGGACCTTATGAACGATCAACCATTTACACGCAAGGACATTATCACTATTCAAGACCCGAACAACGTGATGAAGTTCAATTTGTCCACGTTTCATCACATAAAAAATAATATCAGAGTGGAGGACGAAGGTGAGGATTTCTATCTTCGAGTAATTATTTTGATTTGCTTAACATTTCCTATTCTATGATATTTTTCAGAGACTATAAGGGAGAGGAACAATCCGAACGCAAAATTGAAAACCGTCTCGATGGAAACCAAGGAGATCCTGACAGAGTTAGAAAGAGAGTACAAACCAGCAGCGAGTGGCAAGAAGGACGGAGCACCTGCGCAGAAGGCTGATAAATTTAACGCTGTTCGTAGATCATATCAAATGAAGAAATTTTTTCTCTTGATCGCGGAAGATGATTTTGCCGTTTGTTTGTCTGCAGGCACACTATTCCACCGGCGAGGTTGCCGCGGGATTCACCTCGACGGTGATGCCAGCAGAGACAACGCATCAGGCGGCTATAATCGCGGAGGATGTGGTTCGATACGAGAGAGTCAAGAAGAAAGGTATTTTATGAATTGTTTACGTGCGATAATAATAAATAATGATAAATATGAAAATGATCAAATTATATTATCGCGCTCTTAATTAACTAATGTTACTGAAGACAATCTTCGTTTATTTAGGGTACGTGAGATTCGTCACGAACTTCGGGGCTCTAAATCTGGAACTTCACTGCGATCTCGTCCCGAAGACTTGCGAGAACTTTATAAGGCACTGTCAAGACGGTTATTACGACGGCACGAAGTTCCACAGATCGATACGGAATTTCATGGCGAGTATTCACGCGCGAATATATTACGTGCGAATTTTTAAGAATTTATTAATTATAAATTATTTCTTCTAAATTTCTTTCTTCCATTATCTTTCTCCCTCTTTCTCTTTGCAGATTCAAGGCGGCGACCCGACCAACACGGGCAATGGTGGCAAATCCATCTGGGGCAAGGCATTCGAGGATGAGTTCAAGCCGAATCTAGTTCACCAGGGCAGGGGCATCCTCTCCATGGCGAATTCTGGTCCGAACACTAATGGATCCCAATTGTAAGATCGGAAAGACAGAACTCGTGATCTCGTCCGATTACATCGCGTCTGACGTTTCCCTGTTAACGCTGCCGCGTCGTTTCAGTTTCGTCACATTCCGCTCGTGCAGACACCTCGATCGCAAGCACACGGTTTTCGGGAAAATAGTCGGCGGCCTGGACACGCTAAACGCGATTGAGAAGGTGGAGGTGGACAATAAGGATCGCCCGATAGAGGACATCGTCGTGCAGAGCACCCAGGTCTTCGTGGACCCGTTCCAGGAGGCTGACGAGCAGCTCGCCGCGGAACGAAGTGCCGAGGCGGAGCGCCTGGCGCAGGAAGCGGATCGGAGCAGGACGGTGAACAAGGTGGACAGGAACGACATGCAAGTCTACCGATCCGGCATAGGGAAATACGTGAAGTTGGAACAGAAGTAAGGATTTTAATTTAGCAAATTAATTGGTTAATTTATTAATTTTTATTTTTATTAAATTAATTTATTGAGCCTTCTGGTCTTTCAATAAAATATAATTCTGTTTCAATTGTTTATTATGTAACAGTCAAATCTTTTTGATTTCAGATTGAACAAGCAGGACGTAAGTACAGAGCCTGTCGCGAAGAAGAAGAAGAAAGCATTGCAATCATACGGAGATTTCTCCTCTTTCACATTTTAATAAATTATTATGTCTATTTAATTATACCATGTATATAACCGCATGTATTCACGATAGCTTTGTTGAATAAATATATTTGTATATACGTAATTATATAAAAATGTACCGAATTTTTAGGAAAATGTTTACTTTTGTAATCATTTTAATTATTTAATCTTAATAATTTTATAATAATGAAGCTTGTACAAGCTGCTCTACGTCTGAACACGCGATAATAAACACATATTATTTGTATAAATAATAAAATTGCACGTTTAATTGAACGAAAGCTAATTTATCTCACAGAAGTTAAAACTTTCAGCTCTAATAAAAATATAAAATAACATGTATTATAGATTTCGCTGCTGATATACATCATAACAATCTAATATTAAAATATCAGTGATTATTTACATGAAAACTGCTTATGACCTTATGAGCCGTCTGTTCAACATGCACGGATTCTTCTCCGGAGGTATAATGAATTTCAGGTTGCTCCGAATCCGTTTTCACTGATTTCGCCCGACCTAACAGAAATATAATGCCATCAGAAATTAAATTACACATATATTTTATTTATGCAGAAATCATCTATTTTGATGGCAGGTCGAATCGTGTCGAATCACGACTTTATCTTGCGTGGTACGCAGCAATTCGTTTATGCGATTTCCTACTTTTCGACCTTCCATTTCTTTTATCTGGAGAACATATTGAGAAGAACATTATAAATACGTATCTTCTAAAGTCTTATTAAACCAAATTTTTCGCACACAAATTATGCACCGTGCGTACATGCGTCGGAAGCTCGTAGTGCACTTTATACAGCAACACAAAATGACGTAGATTGTAGATTGTACTTATATATTATTATCCGTATCTTTTTTATAATATCCGAGCTCTCACCTCTTTCGGTGTTTTTGGAGACACCTCGTTCGTCTTGGGCCGCAAATTGTCCACCAGAGAAGGAAGGATTTGTACCTCTTATGTACATTCCAACCGGCGATGTTACATGATCGTAACTTCCGATTGTTCGATAAAATTTTTTCTCGACTGGACTGATGTTACGCCTCTGTTTACTAGTGTTCGATCTCGATTGCTGAAACAAATTCAGCAGAGGTTTGGCTCCTTTGAGGTAGTCTTGATACCTCTTTACGGTCATTAATGTTTCCATGAACTTGGAGTCGTTAATGTTCGGCAATTCAACGGCTGCGCTACTTGGATCTGACTGCTGCGCCTCTGCTGCTCCAGAAGAAACCGGCTCGGAGCTCGCGTCGATCTCCTGCATTACTTTCGCCGTGTCGAGGCATCTCTGTCTCTTCTTCGCGATCTCGTACATAAGCGCGTCCTCCAAATCATCCAGATTTATCATTTCGTAACGTTTACTCGATTCAGCCTGCTGCTTGCTTCTAAGTACATCCGATATGCTCTTCGAACCAGCCTCGTTACGTTTCTCATGTGAGAAACGTAACGAGGCTGGCAAGTTGCATTGAGGAGCTTGTGTTTCAGGTACCGCATCAGGTTTGTGTGCCGGGTCCACGGTGAAAGTTACAGCTTTTTTCAGTTGTTCATAAATGTTGAGCGAGTCCAAAGAAGCCATCTGATTTCCACACGCGAGCAGAATACGCTTCATGTCCTCTAGAAAAGACTGCGACCAAATTTCCTCTGAGGGAGACGTATCCTCGTCAGGGTACAATATTGTGTAGAACGTCTCGAGAGAGACGAATGTGCTTGTGCTATCGTGCAGCTTTGGACTTTGCGCACTAATCTTTGGCCTACAGATCTTTTTAGGGCTTTTGATACGTCGAGTAAGAGTAGGCGTTACGCACAGATTTTTATTCGGAGTCGCGACAGCATCGAGAGATTTTCGCGAGGAATCAAGTTGCGACTCGTGACAGCCTCTTGAATATTTTCTTCCATTACGTGTCGACGTGTCGATATTCGGGGACCGAGACTCGGAAACGGTTTCATCCTCTATAAACTTGCACATCTTCCGAAGTTTCTCGGTTAATCCGCACAGACTAATTTCCGGGTACTCCAAAGCTCCCGAAGTATCGTTGTTTATGACCGAGTCCTCCATTAGTGTTAGAAACTCTTCTGTAAAGTTTCTGGGCGAATCGTAGAAGTTTGCAGACATGCGTCTCAAACATTTTTGTACCATGCCTTTCTCCTTCCATGGCTTTTGGTCATTAAGCAAATTTAATACCGCCCTCAGCTCGGATGGATTGCATTCCTCCTCCGAGCTTCTCTCGCTACTTATAGAATCACATTTCTGATCCTCCTTTGTGGAATGAGAATTAGCCTTCTTGTTTGTTGGTGTAGTGGAAGACTTTGAGACCAGCAATGTCTTGCACGGAGAAATGACTATTTGAACGTTTGTATTCATATTCATAACTGCGTCTCTGTTTGCTGAAGAACGTAGCTCAGCTTTGACACCACTGTTAATGTCCATTTTTAAATTATCGTTAAAAGTCTTGCAACTCTTGGATCTTCTAATTTCATTAAATGGAGAGCTTATAATTCTTAGTGAACTTTGGGACATGGAACATGGACAATTTCTACTTAAATTGCATTGTACTTCCACGTTTTTATTTTCACTGAAATGGAGGGTGTTGGAATTTCTGTTAGCTCTGATCCCTAATGCGGAACTCAAAAGTTCTTCAGCAGTACAGCTTTCTTTACTTGGACACTCATTTTGGAACAGATTTATACATTTACTTAAGTCTAGTTTTAGTGACATGTATGATGTCTCATTTGACACATTTATATCCTTTGAAAGAGCTCGTCTATCTTTATGTGCATTCTCAAGAGACTCGGGTAGCGAGATGCTATGTTCACTAGCCAAATGACCCGCTAAGATAATAGATCCAGTACGAGATTTATTTTTTGCATATTTCCACTGATTGTTATTATCATCTTGCTTGCCTTTTGTAGAACCAATGTCCAAACTGGCTTCCGAATAGGCTAGTGACAAAGTTTGATCCTCTATAAACATCTGACCTGTAAACACACGCATCTGTTTTAAGCTCTACTTATATACGTACACTATCAGAAACGTGTGAAACGCGATGAAGACTGATGTAAAATTGTTAATAAACAATGGCAATCTGTGCATCATAGATATGATGGGCAGTATTTACGTCGTAGCACTTAAAAAGCAAGGTGTATAGACAAAGACGTGGCATGCATTTTCCACCTAACGCATGTATACATTACAATAATAATTCTCCTTGATAGACTCTGGTAACAGAATATTGAATAACAACGTGGGTTACACTTACGAAAACTGGTGAAGGAATCCGTGAAATCATTGACTCGTCTTCGATTGTTCATATTTCACGAGCCAATCTGTCTCGATGAAATTTCGCAGCGTGAAACACCGTTTTTTAGACATGCAGAAATGAGCTGCTTAATACAAAAACTGTCGAAAATTCACGAAAAGGCAACACCTGTAACGGACCTCGACCAAACTTATTTTGAACTCACGGACTTGAAGGACGGAGCATGATGTAAGCATCATGGGACGGAGCATTAGGGTCTATGGGTGCGAGACAGTAATAGCGAGCGAGCGAGAGGGATATAACAACACATATGAGAAGAACTCGATATTACTGTCTCGCTCGTTCTTATCTTCTCGATCGCTCTCATATAACTGTAACGTACCGACATTTCCTGCACATAGCACGCAACATAACCGAAAATCGTGCACATTATCTCTGAGAAAATGCACATTGACTTGTAGTTCATGTCCACTTTCTCAGAGGGCACCGATCTTTGATGACCACCTAAAGCCGATCACAGACAAAATTCCGTAAGACATAACGTAACATGTAAGGATTCGACCAATCGCGTTGCTCGATTCGGTTATGGACGGCCGCGTCGCGAGAGGAGCTGCTGAAATTTTGCCGCTGTGGGCCCGGGCCCTTGTATTAATCCTCCACTGGAGCCACGGCAGAAGCGGTGATTATTACTGGTGCTCGCAGGACCAGAGCCTCCATGTTTGACATTCGAGACGAGCGGGGGTCGGTGCTCGAGTCGGTTCGACGGTGATCAGCGACCGACGCGTCATCCGCCGCGGCGCGTCGCGCTTCCTCGTTATCGGTACGCGTGTTTCGCAGCGTCCCACGGGATTCCGCGCGCCAGATCGGAGACCGTCCGCACGCACCATGGACGATTTGGGTGAGTGAACGAATGAGAGTCCGTCGACGATCCGAATCCGATGGCGTTCGGCGAGACGCCAACTTGCCGAGCTAACCTCAACGCGCCTGTCAAGCTCGGACTCGGACCCGCCTGAATTTTCGCCGCGACGCGTATTTCGTTATCGATACGTTATCGATAGCGAGATAGTATCTCTTCTGCGCTGTAATTCTTAGAAAAATTCTTTGCGAGTACGCTGAGGAGTATCTTGACTTCTTGACACGCGTCCGTACTTTGGAACCTGTCAAAGGTGCTCTGGGTTGCTCTGGAATGTCGAGGATCCGATTCGGCATCGGGGACCGGGGTATTGATACCGTTACGCATTCTCGCGATACTCAACCCGAGACAGGGGCATCGACGTTTTCCAGATGCACTTGTTTGCGCTCGCCGAATGTGGAAACGCTGGAATTTGTCACGGTACACCGACGTTATTCATTAGCTTATTAGTAGCTCTCTCTCTCTGTCATTGAAAATATTGTCGCTCCGAGGCACGCGTCTTTTGTGGGCGTCTGGCCGAGCGAAATTTGTTAGGATATCGATGCTGCTGATGTCCGTGTTTATCCGCATGCACTTATCAAATGCAAAGATACTGGAGTTGACTTTATCAATTCTAGTAACTGGAATTTATTGATAACTGAAACTTATCAATAATAGCATAATATGTTATTCATATTTTAATTTATGTGTGTGTGTATATGTATAAATTTAAATTTAACTTAAACGAATTAAATTTAAATTAAATTATAAATATATTATTTATATATAATTATACACGACTCGAGATCGAGACAATTTCGTGCGTGATTCGCTATTTAATTAATGAAAAATAAAAAGTTCGTATAGTCACCGAGTTTGGCTTACAACTAGTTATCTCATAATTGTAATACATCGAAATCGAGAAGTTTTCGCGCTAATGTTAATATAAAAATTCGCTGGTAACATACATAATCCCTAAAAGCCGCTACATATTTCTTGGTATTCCTTTTCCGACCTTTTTCTAGACTCCTTAACGAGTCACGTTAATGCCGTTGATAGGCCCATATTCATGCGAGTAAATCCATGAATAAAGCACGCTAAGCATCCGCGGCATGAACGGGGAGGAAAGCTCCACGACAAGCTGGAGGGGCAGTCCAGTGGTGATCGTAACTACATATTATCTCAGACTTCTCGCGTATATGGCGAGGAGGCCTGGTTGCATCAGTGTTATGCCAACAGCACATTAGTTTGTCACGCACTCGTTATAGTGCCGTCATTCACGGTATTCGCGCGCGACGAAAAAGACGTTTTCCCCGTCCGATTAGATTGGAAGCCGGTGCCGGGAGGTAATCTTCAGCGGGAAACCGGAAAAACGGACTTATGCATATTAAGACTGCAAACATAGAGAAAAATGACTATGGTTCTTCGATAAGTGCAAAAGATAAAAAAGTAACGAAATGCGAACGGCATTCCCGCGCTTGTATCTTATTTTCGCATTTTTCCAGTCCGCGATAGTCCGATCTTGCTGACACGAATTAGCGCGTCAATTAGACTTCGATAAATCGCGTGTGTGCTTTACCATGAGAATATAAAAAATTTCTTTAATTGGGTAATAAAATTCGCGACGTCGCTCGCAATAATCCGTGAGGAATAACATAAAATGTGCCAATCTACAACAGTTGGCGATTATTCGCCGTGATAACACAGTAACCCCGATAACGATAGTGATGTTACCATACAGCTCGATATTTTTCTGTATATATTTTGCTGTAAAATTCCACAGAGGAGAACTGATCGCAATCGTGAGCTAGATTATCGGTTCTATCTTTAAATTATATTTTTTAATACGTCAAAAAATGCGCCAGAATACCATGTTATAAAATTTAAATTAATTAATATTAGCATCGTAATATATATAGCTAAATCAATTATTTAATCTTGCTGCAACGAATCGTCATCGCGAGATTTCCAAACTTACTTTCGCGTTGTCGTGCTCTTTCTCTTTCTCTCTCATTTATGTCGCGACACTTCGTGTCTCTTTTTAGTCATTTATAATCCCTATCTTCCTTTCTCCACTTCCCCATTTGCCCATTTGCCCATTTCCTCCGTTTCGCCTCTGTCGTGACGGTCTCTCTTGCTCCATTTCTCCCTTCCCTTCGCATTGTGTGTCTGTCCCTCTTATTCTCGATCTACTTACGCGTCCTTTTTCCCTCGATTTTCTCTTTTCCGTGCTGTGTCTCTTGTCCTCGCTCTATTCGCATCTCCCGTCTCTTTCCTCGCGGCTCTTTCTCCCCGTCGCGACGCTATCGCTTTCTCTATTTCTTCTACTCCTCCTCTACTCTTCATTCACTCTCTTTCTCTGCCCCTTTTATCTCGCCGTCGCCGTCCCTCTTCCTCCGAAGGAGCGGAGACAGCGGCCAGGACGGAAGAGATCGAAAGAGCTCTCCGTGACACTGGGCGCGGGTGAGCGCCGGAAATACACTCGCGTGGCGACTTCGGCTTACTCTTATTCGTCGACGCGTCCCGCACGCCAGCTCCGTCGCCAAAGATTGCCGCGCGCGCGCGCGCGCGTGTGTGTAATCGTGCAGTTGCGACGAATTTTCCGCGAGCACGGCGCGGCGTTTCCGCGTCACTACGAAATTCGTGCGTCTCTCCGCGGAAATCATGTCGGCGCGACAAAACGTTCACCTGTTGACCGGATAATCCGCTGAACTACCCCTTCGGTGCGCGACTGCGTGTCCAACTTGCGGCGCGCTCGCGAGGCAAGCCCTCCTTTTGGGCGACTTCTGGATTTCGTTCGATCGGGAAGCGTAGTTCTCCAGGGAAGGCTCACGATTGCCCTTTAACTGTGTCGGTGAAGTGGAGTAAAGTGGAGTAAAGTGGTAGTCAGCTCTCTGTTTCTGTGAGATTTTATAGGAAAACTTGTATTCGGTGATGATAAACAGATAGATCGCTGTTGCTGACGTAAATTGGCAACCTACCTTGATTTGACCGGCCTCGAAGAAAGCCGTACGGGGCGGCTTAAATGAAATTTACACGGCGTTAAAATTAGTAATCTAAAATAGCCCGCGCGATCCACTTGAACCTTACTAACACAGCTAAGGGTCAACCGCTTCTGTTGAATCATCGAGTAAATCACTGCGCTCGCTACCGCGGTCCTTCGAGACGTCTCGTTTCTTCCGTTTCCCCTTGTATTCCCATCTCGAGAGTTCGTTAACCCGGGACCGCGTAGGGAGATCCTCCAAAAAACGGATATTTCTTTCTGCAAAAAGAGGATATGGCTTCCGCGATTAATTATCTTCGTCAAACCTTGGAAGAGAATTGGAATTACTCTAGATCTTTTATTTTTATATCTAGACTTTTCTAAAATAATTACATTTTTATATCTAGACTTTTTAAAAATACCTATTGAATTTTTATGTTTTTTTATAAGGCCCTTTTCGCGTTGTCAGACATTTTTCAAGACGAACAATTGTTAGTTTGCACAGCAAGGGAATTGGAGTCGCGTCATTTAGGAAGTGACGTCTCCCGTTGCGCCAATTCGTTAAATTAACATCAATTTGCCGTCACGCAACATAGACTACCGTAATTACTTGCCTCTCCTTCGGGGGTAGAGGCTTATGTCATCGTCGTTTACCCGACGGTTTACCCACGTGAGTGAACACGTGCACCCGTGTACGCACGCACGCACGCATGTACGCGCTCGCACGCCCAATTCCGTCTCTCTGAAGAGTGTATGCGCAAGTAGAGGAGGATGGCGATGGATCGGACGATGTACGGCAAGATAGAGCCGGGTGATATCTACCAGCCCTACAGAATCACCATAAAGAAGGGCTCGCCTCCTGGATGTAAGTCTGAAGATCCTGTGGAAAATCTGTATTATTACATTGTTGTTTCGTTATTATTATGTAATCCATTAACTAAGTAATCCTGGTCGCATCTAGAGGCGCGATTGAATGCGGAAATGCACCGATCCCTTCCTGTCCTCCCTCCCCGAGCAAACTCCGCATTTTACATTCGCGTTGTGCGATTACTGCGCGACATTGCTCGCGGTGTTCCTTGACGATTGATCAGCATACGGAGTTTCAAGGTGAAACGCGAATGCCGGAGTGCGTAGGCATCTCCTCTTCCTCGTTCGGTCCTCAGGGGGATCCATACCTCCATATGAGGTATCAGCCGTGCTTCCACACTTCCTACGCTCGCTCGCAAACACGCCACGCAAACGTACGAAGGCGAGCTTCACGGCCGGTTTAGATAGTGTCCGATCGATCGATTGACCGAGTAACCGCTGAAAAAATCCCGTCCGAGGGATTCGACGCGAAAGAGACCGCCTTACGGTTTGCACTCGCTCGTATTCGCAATCGCGTGACAATCGTGGATTTGCACGTCGATTTCGCACGATTTGAGTGTTTTGTTTTTTTAGTGAAGGAATTGTCGGTATTACTTGCGATTTGTCCATTTTTCAGTGAAGGAAAGAGGATACTCGCGAGGACCAAGAGTGATAAAATATTATATGTTCAAGAATTGCGCTCAATGTAGCTGCATCTTTTCTTTTTTTTTATTTTGTTATTACATCAAACAGAATAGTTATCGAGCGTGTTTTGCTCAAGATGTTTTATTGACCATGTTTTGATCGATCAAATCCGAATCTTCAAATCGCAAGCTCGATCTTCAGCGCGCGGTCTATTCTATACTTTGTGTCTTCTATTACATATTTTTGCAATTAGAATGTTAGTCCATTGGGAAGAACATTCGTCGCTTCATTCATTAATTGTCTCCGTATTAGGATAACTTATCAAGATCGATATTGATCGATGTGATCACACGTGTGACGTGCCATGCCGTGCGTGTGTGTGCGAATGCGTAAGCCTCAGTGACTTCAGTGTGCTTGGCGATCGAAGCGTGATGCGGCTCATCGATCGCAAGGATATCCATTACCGATCGACATTGAATCTCCCCTCTCCTCTCCCTTCGCCTTCCTCCTCCTTTGATTCTCTGACGAATCTCTCTAACGTGTCTTGTCGGGACGCGCGATGATCAATTAGTCTGCCAAGAGCCGACTATATTAAAAGGAGGACTATATTCTGCATCGGCGACGAGGAGACGTCCGGGGGCAGGTTGAGGGGGCGATCTCACGTAATATTACAGTTTCGCAAGTGCAGCAGCCGTGCGGCGGCAACGGTAGCACGTGGTTCGCCAGTTCCGTCTAGTCCTGCCAGACATTCGCAGTCGATCGATCATCCTCCGTCCCCGCCGCGAATTATCCCGACGACAAATATCATCCATGCACGTGCTTCCACTTCGTAGCGGAAATCGCAGCCGTTAGTCTCGACAACGAGCGGAAAGTGATACTTACTGGGTTGTAACATGTATTTGTATTTCAGTGTTTTTAATGTTTTTAATACGTACAATCCATGATGTTAAAAACACGAAACGAATGTTGCAACCTGATATGTATAAAGAAGAAAAGAGAACGGAAAGAGGAGACAGAAGCAAAGAAAATTTTATTTTTTATTTTAATTAATTATTGTTAATTATTTTGTGCTACGGGAAAGATCGTGTCAAGTGAAAAAGAGGGGAAAAAGAGAGAAGCCACGCTCATCGATCCTCTTCATTTTCAGTTGTGATCTTCGTGCAAGAGCAATCGATTTACGAATTCGATTATTCTTGTGATAATTCGTTTGGATACTGTCTCTCTTTGCTCGGTGTTGTTCGTAGTTTGCAGCTCGATTTTCGAAAGTTTAAGTGCGATCGCACGTTCTGGAACGAGGATTAAAAGTGTAGGTCGGTCCAGCTCGCAAGTCGGCTCGCTAGTTCTGCTCCGATTTGAAGGTTTATTTTTACCTCGCGGCCAAGCAAGTCGGAGCACAACACGCGGCATGGCAGATTCAGTTCGCGTGTGATTTACAGAGAATCCGGACGGAGGTGGCGCGTTATCGTTATCGATAACGAGTGCGGCGGATATTTTTAGTGTAACAATCTTTTCTCGCCTGTTTGTCTCCTCGCCACTTCATCGCCGCTTCCTCGCCGACAAATTATCAAAGTATCGACGAAGGTGTCCGAGCTATATTAGATAATATCGTTAAAAATGTGACGATTACACCGTACGATTTTTGAAAAAAACGGCACAATTTTATCGTGATTCGGCGATCTTTCTCGCAATTCCGAGCGCTGCGAGCATAAGTTGAAGCACAAGATCATCGCGATAATATTATGCAAATATACAGAGTGGTCTAGAAATTACTATGATGGAAAGCACAACTCTCAGATTATATAAACAACAAAATTAATAATAAGCTTTACATATATATAATAATGATTAATAATAAATTGATTCAACATAATTTAATAAATGTATTAAATTTATTATATAAATTATGTTTTATATTTTATATATAATATAAAATTTTTTAATAAATTTTATACAATTTATATTAAATTGGTGAACTTTAAAGCAGATTCATGTTTTTGTTTTTAATAATTTGTGTCTCTCTTTTCTGTTGTATATCTAATCTTTTGTAAATACATCGATATAACGCTATACATAATGCGGCGTAAAAGCACACGTTTCGCGGTTTACCAAATCAAGTTTCATTTACACGGATTTCTCTCCAGAATAGTGATTTCTCGGCCGTCTCTTTTCCCATACATTGGAATATCTTCTCGTAAAGAAAGTGCCGCGTGAGATCTTCGAAAACTCGCAGAAATGACGGACGTGATGAGGCCTGTCTCGCCGATTTCGCCGGTTCGCCTGGCGACGATTCGACATCACGCGCGATGGGAGCAATACATCAGTAAGTATCATCAAGTATGCCCGATCGCATCCCCAATATTGTTCCGTCAAGCTTTCAATTTTAAGCTTGTCTTCCTCATTTCGTCACGTCTTTCCTCATCTGCCTCAGATTAGCTTTTCGTGAGTAATCCGGATTGCAGGAAATTGTATCGCGGTAATAAGGGGAAACAGACGAATAGTCAACACGTCACGATGCTCCGTCCTCTTCTGCTGGTGGTTTACGCAAGATACGCACGGTACACGCGCAATATTGATGTCCGACTCCGCGGTATGAATCAGCCGTGTAAAATAGACCTCGATAAGCTCGGCAGCCGGCTCCGTGCCAATGTTTAAGTCCCATTCAGACGATTACTCAACCTACTCTCGCGCGGTGCACGCGAAGCAAAAAAAGATTGCAATAGCGATGCGAAAACGCGACGCACATGGCGCAACGCGATCCATGGAAATATGCGTGTCGAGTAAATTTAAAGACGCTGATGGATTATTATTGTAAAAGCGCCGCTTCATTGTCAATCCCCGACTTTGAGAACGCGTTAAACTTGGCGCCGCAACACGTTTGACAAATTCACTTTTCGGTGCCAATATTCTGTCTGCAATTATTTATTGTAATAATAACAATAATTTTGTTTGGTGCTCGATGCATAAAAATATTGCATTTTAAAGTACCGTTAATTATCTTGATTCGGAATTGTAAGAAGAATTTAGTTTAACTTAATTTATATGTTTTATTTCATTTAACTATGTATGAAAATATTTTCTTTTTCTCCGGAAAGGAGCGAGACGGGACAGATATCCAGTGCATTCCCCCGAAGAGCAGTACTCTCCTCCAGATCCGCGGTCCCCTCGCGACCGGGGCACGCTCCCCGCACGCGTGCCCGAGAGCAGCGGTTTCCCCGTAATCGGTCGTCGTGAAACCGGCTGGATTCCACCGAACACCGCAGCGACTTCCGTCCAAGAATTCCATACGAGAATGCCCCTTCTCCCCTGCCACCAACCGCCCGTCTGCCACACTCGTTCCCGCGTCCTCTCTCCTCTTTTTCCTCCTCCTCCACCTCTTCCTCTTCCTCTCCAGGCCTCCCGCTGCTCGCTCCTTCCTCCAGTTCCCGCGGTATCGCTTTCCCGCGAACTTCAATGACAATCAGTACCATTCCGACGCGACGCCGATCCGCGTCTTGTGCGCATCTTACTCGCTTCCGTCAGTCGTGCGCACGCGTGCGCGCGCGGTTCCTCTAAGTCTCTTCTT
Organism: Ooceraea biroi; assembly: GCF_003672135.1. NCBI lineage: Eukaryota > Metazoa > Arthropoda > Insecta > Hymenoptera > Formicidae > Ooceraea > Ooceraea biroi. The sequence continues at coordinate 582,689 of NC_039517.1, forward strand.
TTCGCGGCAAATATAATAGAAGCGTGCAAGGGCGCGAAGGGACTGAGGGCTCACCAGACGTGAACTTTCTCCTCCAGCGAGTTTTCGTTTTTGGCCACACTCTTGCCAAAGTATCGCACTCGCGCGAGGGGTTCAACGTTCCTGAAATAGTGGGTGTGTCGGTTTCTTCGTGAATTTTCTTTCTCTCTCTCACGCACTCGCGCGCGCGATTGACGCGACGCAATGGAGACGACGCGGGTTCCCGAAGAGGAGAACCTGTACCAGGTGTACAATCACGAGAAAGCGACCGGCAACCTCGTTACTCTCGGTAAATGCGCGTTTCCCTTCCTCACACCTTGTAGCTCGAGCTAGCCTGAGATGGACTGATTAAAAGACTGTTTGAATAAGCTTCTGTAAAAGACACAAAATTTTTCAATTTTCGGAAAAGATTTTTCTCCGAAGGCAAAAATCTTTCTCAGATCTGCAATTAATAGATTCGCCATCATGCGATCACTGGTGACTGATAGTGCAATAAATGCGTTAAGACGCAAGGATAATAGTATAATGCACTATTAGTTATATTTTATATATAATTAGAAATAAAAAATAAAGAAATAAATAATTTTATATAAATATTTTATAATTAAAAAAGCAGGACGGACAAAGTGCGTTTGTAAATAACTTAATAATTTTTAGATTGTGAAAGAAGGATTACATATGGACTGCGAAACTTATAAGAATCCAGTTGGCATGAACGGCAAGTCAACTAAATTATGCTTGCCGACGAATGTGCTAAGAAAAACACGCGATAAAAAGGCAATTGGAATCTAAATCTCGCAGATAACTGCACGAAATGATATGCAAATTATGATAATAAGTCTGCAAATATTTACCTGCGTCATACCAAGTATTTAAATTAAGAAGCATCGTATATAAAGGCATGGATTATATTAACACAATTTTTACAATTGAAAATATAAGATATAAATAATATAAAAAGATATAAAATATAAGATATAAACCGGTTGAAGATATAGAATGTGTGCAATTTATACGTAAATATTTCTCTCCGCGAAACAAATGCCATTAAATTTGCATGTAGCATTATTACGTCGATTTTGTCGTCAGCCGTACACATGGATCTTGGTTTTGCGTGAGTCGCGATATTATCCCGCCGAATGAAATTCCGCGAATAAAAAGTTTCAGATTAAATGAGTCAAATGTGTCGTGCGACAATCTTGCGCCTGGCCAAGGACAGCAACGAAGCAGCAGGGCATGGCGTCATCGTAAAATAATGTCGCGACGCTCTTGCACGCGCCAGCTCGAAATTAAATAAGTGAGCTCGATTGATTCGATGAACCGCGTCGGTTCACTTTCACGGGATGCAATTTTCCATCGCAACGATATTCCTTAGATCCTTATGTTGCTCGCATAAGATTATTATTGATTATTAATGTTATACCGATTATCCTTCGAATATTATGCATTTTAACGCAATAACAAATAATTTAAAAATAATTGAACAATATAAAGACAGCTGAAAAAGAAATGTTTAAATAAAAAAATATATAAAAAGTAATAAGGGAGGGAGAAAGGAGAGAGAAATATGGTCGATCATCGACCAAGTTTAGTTACTTGCTATTATTACATTATTAAAATTACAATTTTTATTATTAAAATTATAATATATTAATTTATACAGAGTGCGAGAAATCATCGTAATTGCCTGTTACACGTATACTGCATCGCCGCGTGCAGGAATCAGTTATATAGCGGGTGTGCCCGCTCTCTGTTTACGCGAGACGAAAGCGAGCGCCAATAAAATAAACGACGTTAGACAGAGTGCGCTTGAAATAGGCGAGATAAATTTTTTTCTTAAACTTAGGGATGATATAAGACGAAGAGCATGAAAGGAGCCGCGCCAACTTTTTATTCCTTTACCCTTTTTCTTTTTTTTCTCTTCGGAGCCGATTCAAGGTCTCACGAAAATCGACTTCGACATTTTGCGCGCGGATTACATAACGAGATGATGATGATGGATAATCATTTAATCTATTGACTGACGACGTGTGCTTTCAGATGCGCTGCTGGCGGACTTGCAGAACACCGTGTCGTCGGAAGGGAATCACGTCGGCGGTAACGCGACACCCGGTTACGGATCATTGAATGGCGCGCGCACTCACGTGACCACCGGGTATAGATCCTACGATAATCGAACCTCGCCGCTGCCGCCGCAATCGGTGAGTGCTCTTAATCTCTTTAATTCAAGCACTAATAGATCTGTAAAGGCCAGTTTTAATTTTTAATCTAATTAAAGCTCGATTTATATTTACAATTTAATATAATATTTATTAAAGATCCGTGAGATGTAATGTTTATTAAAAATTCTGCGATTCCAGTGAGAAGCTCTCTATATCTTGTTTAATAGAATTAAATGTTGACACTCAACAAAATGTATCCTATATTATATATCTCTTTCAAGTTAGTAATCTCTGAATTAATTGCGTTGGCACACATTTGATTTACATTCTTGTTTCTCGCGTCTCTGCGCATCTGTACTTGAATCGGGCTTGTAAAAATATTCGACGAGATTTACAGAGATCTGCAAATATAAAAATCAAGTAGGAATCAAGTAGAATCACGAAACGGTAACTGTTTTTACCGATGATAAGGCGCGTGGCAACTTGGCAAGTACGTCGCGTACGTATCGACGAGGATCGTTATTGCAGCGACATTGATGATTCCTTAGGCGGTTACCAGATGGTGCCATGTGTCGCTTTTGAAGCGCGCCGTTTGACGGAGATCCGGCAATTTGGGCACTACCCCAATGCCACCTTTTATATTATTAATAAAAAAAGAAATTAATAAAGAAGAAAAAGTGAAAGAAGTCTGACAGCGATCGTTTAATTCCGAACGTCACGCTGACGTTTGCTGACGTTATTGCGGTGTTCCACGAAGTGATAATTGATAATAAGCTGCGAAGCGCATATTGTTGCTAGAAGCGCGTTGTATAAAACCAAGAAAACTCGTTTATCTAAGACTATATAACATTTGTAATAATAATTATAATAATTGTTAAGGGAAAAAATTACTTTGCCGAAGTACGACAATATTAGACATATTTGCTGCATATTATTTATTATATTTCTCGCCCGTGCGATTTATTTGTTATACAATATATTTCTCTAAGCTCTCGGTTTAGCCCTCGCGTGTTTTATTATAATGGGACTCCTCAGTTTACACAAAATTAACTTTTTGGCAGTAACGTCGTTCTGCGATTCCAGTCTACAAAACGTCCCGAAATAGAGCGATCCGTCGTCACGGCCGCGAAAGCGTGACATCGCACGCGCGGCGAAATCTGTAAATAATTCCCTTAGCTCAGTTAATAACTGTCGATACGACGATGTCTGGTGTGGTCTTCTTCAACCGTTCGCAGCTGGTTTTCAGGGCCACAAACGCCGATAACGCAAACTTTCGGATCAAACAGAGTCGAAATGAAGATTTACAAATCCTTGAGAGAACACAAACTGAACTCTTATTTTTATCTAAAAAGAAAACGAGCCACTTAAAGGACCATCATTATCATTAAATCGCAAAATATGAAAAAATTCTTAGAAGATTAAATTTAGATTTTTCATAAAATCTATTTTTGTAACAAAATCTGAAATTTCTAAATTTTGATTTTGATCTTTCAGATTTTTATGTCCAATTTTATGATGCATACATACACCTATTTAGGCATGAAAATGTTTTCCATCATTTCGAATCGTTTAAGAATTCACTTTAATGTTGCCCGAGACCTCGCGGAATGGTAATTCGATCGACGGCCGCTCGGAAATATTCTCTCAGCATATTAATTAAGTCTGAATGTCCGAATCCGACCGTTCTCCTACGTTATAGTCGCAAAAATAGAACGATAAAGAATAGAGGCGAGCGCGATACGAGGGGGTGCTCTCGTAAAACTAGACTCGAGGCAATTACAACTCCCGCGCGAGCGATTCGATATTTGTCACGGTGTGCAATTATCATCGGCTGTTTTGAAAAAAACTTCCAGAGTCGTAGAGAGTCGGAAATAACTGTGACGCAACAGCGCGACTAAAATTAGAATCAATATCGCGTCTAAAATTGACTGCTCGTAGCATCAGTACAGCCGCGGTGTCGGGCGGTCGTGGACAGATGAATCGTGTATAAGTCAGGATAGAGAAGGAGAAAAAGAGAGAAAGCGAAGAGAGAGAGAGAGAGAGAAAGAGAGTGTCTCGAGTTACTCTCGTCTTCTTTATTTTTCTCTGGCTAGAAACGACGCGATGATGTATCTGCAACGATATACGATATTAACGTTAACATCTGTCGATGTCTTGTTTACTATTAAGCAGCAAAAAGAATCATAGTTGCACAGAATAATCAGAATAATCGTTAACGAATATTGACAGAATATCGTAGCCTCTGATTATTCGAGATACACGAAATTGTGTCAATTCTGCAGTCGCAATTATCGCAGGCGATAATTTTCGGCGATTTTGTAGTAGTTTTAATAATTTTATTCCTATGAGTTTTTATTGTAATATATAAGTTTTTGTTATAATTAAAAAAACAATATTATATTAATTTTATTATAATATAATAAAACGATTAATGAGGAAGCTTCGGCAATCGATTGTTAATGAAGCTCTCGTGCGACTCGTAAGACAAGAAAAAAATGACACAGCTGTAATAATATTTTTCATGGAGCGTAGAACAGAGTCGCGTGCATTGTCGCGCGCGCGAGGTTTCCGTGTAGAACACCTGTTACGTTCCCTGCCGATTCTATCGATCTTTCCTCGGTCTAGGAAAAAGGTCTTTGTATTATTCATGCTCCATAACCGCTCCGCTTGCGGAAAATTTGCGGCTTTGCGATCGCGCGATACAACAGAGCCAGCTACGCAACATTCGCTATTTTCTTCCTCAGTGCTTTGTGCACAAAAAGAACTTATTTTATTTGATAGCGAAAAGATTGCATGTGAAAAGATTGAATCGTAGCTGAAAGGATCAACAAAACAATGAAATAATGAAATTATTCGTGTGATACGAATTGAAAAATTTTAAATATGATAGAGTTTCAAAAACAAGTCAACGCATTTGTCTTCGCATTTATTTTCGAATTGCTGATATTTTCCTGTATCGATCGATCATTCGCGTTTTTAACGGAAAGAGAACGTTCTACGTCGGATCAATGAACTTTTAACTTTTCCCCACAGCCATAGTACGAACATAAATGTGTCTGCAATTGTTTGAATTATTTAGACCACGACTCGGATCATTAGATTGCAAAAATAGCTCTGGACTAACGTGTCGCGCCACATTTGAGTGTGTTGATTCAACAATTTATGAAAATGTATTTTATATCTGCATGGTCGCAACGGCTGATGTTTTGTCCAGTTTGCATTACAGTCGTCCTTCTCGAACGTAAATCGAGATCGTGCTCCAGTTTTCGCGCAGTCCGAGACCTATTTTGACGGCGGCCAACTAGGCGAATAAAAGCGAAAGCGCTAACGCAAGTTTATTTGAAGATGGAAATATATCGCACATAATAAATATAACTTATCTTTCCAAAAATTAATAAAATTAGTAATAAAATACACATTTAATTTGCTTAGTTTGACTTTATTTTCATGTTTTTTTTGCTTTTTTATTCGATGCTTTCTACAATCTAGTTTCTAGTTTGTTGCGGATGAAAGGAGAATCTCCATTCTCGCGAAACCATCTCTACGGTTCGATCGGTTAATCCTCAAAATTCGAGCAAGAAAAGATTGTTCCTGGCTTATATGTCCGTGTGACGGACAGTGATGTCCGTTACTGCCATATTGCTGGTGAGGAATTGGGCCAGGGTGTCCACACCCGCGCGCGGTCTACGATCGAACGGGTAGCCCATGGGTCGTGCGTCCGGGTACTTGCGATCCCGCAGGCCGCAATAACTCACCGCGTCCCTGCATCTGGTCGGTTCCTCCTGCTGCACCTGCAGCAAAATAAAATAAAGCTTCCTCGCGTACGGTTTCGTTAAAAAAAGAGGGAAAGAGGAAAGAGAAGGACATACAAGCAAGGAAATAGTGGAAAGTTTTCATTATCCGATGTACCGTAAGCTCCTAAGCTTCGGGACGAATATTAGAAGTACTTACCTCATCGCCGGTGTAATCAGATATCATGATAAAGAGCTCCATCGGAAATCCTTCCTCCGTTCCTTTAGGTACCAGCATGTGCTGTGGCCAGCCACATCCGCAGAAGTTGAATTCCTCGTTATCGTTTGATCTGTTCTCATCGAGACTGCGGAATGTCTTTTCGAACGGTATAGTTACCGAAGAGTCCGTTGATTTGCGCTCGATGGTATTTCGACCCGGTCCCACTAACGGCGGGGAAGAAAGCGGAAATTTCGTGAATAATAGTGGAGACAACGTGCAACTTGTCAAACATTAAAAAGCAAAACAAAATAGTAAAGCAAACACATATTTCAAAAATCACACGAAGAACTAGATTAATATCGAAAATTATACATATAATAATACGCTTTTATCTTGTCTCTCTGACTGTTACAGTAAAAGACAAATTATGCGATGTGCGGAAATACAATTGTTAAGATTGAATTAATAACAAAAAATAACGTACATGACATATTACTTTAGAACTGTCGGGTTGGGGGGGTTTGTAAAGCTGACGAAGCTGAAATTTTACTCACGCAAAACAGTAAACTTGTCCATTTCAATCATCAGCTCCTTCTGCTCTATGAACTCGTACAGCATTCCGCGTTCGTTCCGCTTGGGCGCGATGAATATACGAACGGTTCCTCGACGTGGCGCGTTGCGATTGATGGCGACGATACTGTAGGTGAAATTTGTATGAAAGAGATGAGTGAATCTGACGGGAAGACTACCGCGTGGTATAAAATCTAAGCCGCGAGATAGATCGATGTCACTCTGCTTCCAGAAAGTCGTCAGCACGTTTGCTGACTGGTCCGGAGTCTGCACCCATATGTCCGTGATTTCCACGCCGGCGAAGCTCAACTGAAACAATGATATACAATATAAATTACTAAAGTAAACCGATAATCGATATCGATATAAAAATGGGGTGTGTGCACTCACCTGCTGTAGGCTGTACTCGGGAAGTGTATTCTTGTACTCCAGAAACACACGATCAGTGAACCCGTGGAATCTGTAGAAAATGGGATCTCTCATAGCAGTGGCCGGTTCCCCCATGATTCCGAAATTTTCCTGCGAAAAAGATTATCATTCTAAAATATTGTAACTATTGTTTTAATTTGTTGGGATGCCAGTTAAGAAGATTGTTGCAACATTAAAAACATTAACGCTCAAATTGGCATTAAAATGAAATCGCGATTCTAAGAGCGCGTTACCAAGTAACGATGATCCGGATCGTGGCAGTAAGAGATGGCCATGTGAACGAGATTGTGAAGATCGCCGTAGACGCTGCGATTGGGCGACAGGATGCTGGACTCCATGATGTTACCGAGCACGTTTATGCCCTCGAACTCGGTCAAAGGTACCCTCTCGCCACGGGAGTCGATATAAGTACCGGTGTGAATGATCTCGTAGATGCGATCACGCCATCTCTCCAGGTCTTGGACGTCGTAGCTCAGGTAAATCTCAGGACGATGGACATCCTTGATTACGGCGCCGGCAGGACGAGCGGGCCAAACATGGTCCGCAACCAAAGAATCCAACTTGGGGAAGTAACCCTCCTGGATCGGCTCGCGCCAATTGTGAAAGCGCTTCACTCGAGGCAGTCGGTTGCACAGACGTTCGCAGTTGTATCTGCGAAGAGAAGGATCAAGTCACGTAAAATACCGGAGTCTCAGAAAGTTCTTTGAGTCTATTGTTCCTCGACTCGATGTCGAAACGTAGTTTAACAGAAGAATATTATTTTAAAATTATTAATATCATTAACGAACAACGTTATTATTGGATAAACGATATTATTGGAATTATACAGACTTAAGACAAGTTTCCGTGCGATAATGAAGGTCGACTTATAAGCATTTGCTCTCCTACATTTACCTAGCTTGGACCTGGTGATGCATATAATAGAACAGTTCACCTCGCCGATCCTTGTTAACAATATTTATGTTGCCTTCGAATGGATAGACCAGATGCCAATGCCAGTGATGAAGATTGATCCCAATGTCTTCCCTCCAATAAGCCACGCGATGCTCCTCGTCGAGATCCGACGCTGTAAATTCTCGCGGAATTTCAACAGGCGGCTGTAGATTACGAAGACACGACAGAATGAAACGATAACATGATAGCTTTCGTGTCAGTGATTGAGACCAAAGTTTTCGATTTATATGTTCTGTACAGTTTTTGCAATTGTTCGATTTGTGTTCAAAAAATAAAATAGTTAATCAATTAATGTAATCGAGTAACAGATGATTGCTTATTAATTAATGTGTCAGCAAGCAAATACCCTGGATGTCTCCGGCATAAGGTTTGCCATCTTCTTCGCTCTGCTTAATGTTCTCTTGTCAAAATACTTCTCTGGCAAAATTTCCGTCAATGGTGGAATCGGTATATCCCTGGTATCGGGACGATGCAGCATCGCCACCGAGAATGCGTAGACGAACATCTGTGGATTGACCTGATCGCGACAGTAAATCGATGTCGAAAGGAAGTCGTCGAACGTTTCCATATCTGTAATGCAGATTAATAATCGATTAGCAAAGCATCCGATTAATCGAATAATTCTACGTCTATCATGTAATTCGTAAATGGAATTTTTCAAAATATGCTGATACATGTATCGTACATGAAGACATCTAATTAAAATTACTTTATTATTTTAAAAGCAGAATTTATCAATTTTGATCATTAAAACGTGACACTGCGTGAATACAATTAGAAACAAACCAAGAAAGGTGTCGATGAGAGACGTGGCCATCTCTCGGTGCTTAGGGATGAAAAGAGAGAAAGGCTCTTGACGTCCAAGCTGGAGAGGTATTCTGATATCTGGCAGACTCATCTCCTTAATCGGGACTTTCGACGTGCCGCCAGTAGTAATCGATTTGAATCCTTCTACATTTTCTGACTGTAATTATGATACCAACCATTCATTTATAAAAAACACGAAAATTCTTATATTTGATATAAACTTATTATGAAGCTTGGATCCAGAAAATAGCATATTAGAATCCGCATAATTTATTATGACAGATAATATTATAATACATATTCGAAAACTTTCAAGTTCTATAAATTGTGAGGAGTGTCGAACTGAAAATCGTCAAATTCAATATCGATACTCAATAGTGCTAAATAAAATCGTACTCACCAAGTAGTTAAGCGGTACATCGAAAGTGACTCTTTCTCTTCCCTTGGGCATGTACATTGGCTCCATAGTTCGATCGAACAGATGAAGGATATCCATTCTGTTACTCATGTTGCCCACCGTGTGCGACGCACTGAATCGGCAGCAAAATAATCCGCAATAACGATAGAAGATTCAAAAATGAGAGGGAAGGTTTGCGATGTTGCTCCTGGGAGGACGTACGATAGATTTTTATGTACCGGGCGTGTCAATGCTGGAATTTATAAGACGATCGCGAAGGATACAGTGGTCTGCCAATGATAAACGATCATGCATTCGAACGACCGCAAGATCCGTCCAGGAAGTACAGGAAAGACATATGCAAGAGGAAGTGCGTCGGAAACGATGAAAAGCGGTGTATTTGTAAAGGAAATCCTGTCTTCCTTCGCAAATATTTATTTTTTCGATGAAAATCAACGGTGATTAACCGGAATTATCAATCGGACTCGAAAAAATCAGAATCATTCTTTTGACAACTTGATCGTTTCATGCAATTCAATTACGAGACACGTGTGATCATGTTCTTTAATATTAAATTATATATCATAAAATAGTTTCTTTCAATTTCTTATTTAAAGTACAAGCATCAGTTTTTTTTTAATTTCTCGAAACGAGCGAGGCGTTGAGACGATAAAACTGATATTCTGTCTCTCGCGGTATCATCTAACGCGAGAATTTGTTCGTCGCGTGCGTACATCAAACAACAAATTACGAGATACGCCTACAATGGCAATAACATTCATGTTAAACTGCCGTCAAGTGCCAAATCTCTCTCGTCGGCCTGCCGAAGGCCGCGGCTGTCAAGCTTTCCTATTGATGCGCGAATCCGGTCGGCGCGTGCATGCGTGTAACATACGTTCGTTGCAGCTGCAAATGCAGCCCGTTGCATAAACCTCCGGCAGAAAGTGCGGTAACAACGCGTGCGGAACACGTGAGCGCGACGAATCGGGCCGCGCGTGTACCGGTCACGTGACAGGGAACATGAAACACGCACGGTGTCCTCGAAAGTCTGCTTTATCTTTATGCGCTAATTCGCTCCGTGAAATTGAAGGATGCGAATTGAAGTTCTGGAAACATTTGCTGATTTGTAGCCAATGTTTGCCACTGCATCGAACATTTATTCCTCTAAACATCAATTATTAATTAATAAGTCTATTGTAAATTATTTATTCATAATATTAATTCATACAATTCACATATAATTTAGTAATTCATAATAAATGACTTGACTTTTAAATTCTTTTTAATTATAGCTCAAGAAACGATAAATGAAAAATGAAATTTTATTGCAAAACATGATGAGATGGACATCGCAAAAATTAAGAATGATGATAAAAATTAATTAAATAATAAATATATAAGTTACACATCGTTCTCATCGTTCAAAAGCACACGGTAGCTTTTTTCAATCGTTATTTAAAATAATTAATTGATTGATCAAATTAACCATCAATTAATGAATATCAATTGTGACAGCTCCCATTATATAGAAATCACTCAGAGAAATCCTGTGATCATGTCCTTTTGTGCTAATAGTGATGTCGTCGCTGAAATTTTCCGCGAATCGCCGATATGTCTTGCTGACATGTTTCTGTTGGTTCGCCGCGGATATTTTTAGGTCGACGACTCAGCCGTGTAACCCAGTTTCCGTCCAGCAGGATGCGCCGTAATGCTGCTTTATTGCAAAAAAAATAGTCGCGCGGGAATTCGGCGATAAATCCGATATCGTCCTTATTTGTTTCCCAGAAATCCGACTGTTATTTCTGACGATCACTCTTTAATAGATCGTCATTCCGATATCATTACACGAAATCCGGGAAAGTTGCGTTGTGATAAAGTCGCGTGTAATAAATAACGTGTCTGCTACTTTTAATACACCTCGCTAACTGATTACTCTTCGTACACACGAATAAAAGCCCTCAACTTATGATTAGATGAGTGCGACGCGGCGTTTGGCCATCGCACGTCGATTAGCCATGACGTCAAGCATTAAATTTAATTTCGGTAAACAAGACGGAGTGACTTTGCGCGGTTAGTCAATTTCGTAATTGGAACATCTTTGGTTTACTTATTAAAAGCGTGACAACGTTAATTCAAGTGAAAGACAAGTTTTATAATCAATTGTTGATATGCCCACTTAATATTGCTAATTGTAATTCATGAGACTTGCTTGTCATTAATTTGGATAAATTAATTTGCAAAAACGCGGTATTCATTTTATAATAACATTGTATTATTTATTTATAGTTATTATAGTTATTACAATATTTATCGATTCGAAGAGAGGACGCGAGATCATATTTTTGGGACACTTCCCCGCGGCTAAAAGTGATCTAAAATTGACGCTGTCGGAACTAAAAACGCAAGTTGTCCTCCTCATCCTGAGCGACGACGGATTCCACACGCGCCGCATAATGATTCTCGTGACATCATGGTTCTAAATAATAATGCACTTTGCGGAAACTTGGCAGGACATTGCTTTTTGTCGATTAACAAGCCAAGAGCATCTAAACGCAGGAAATCGCACAGCTGTGGTTCAGGTCGTCTGCGTACAATTCATTCATCCTATTAAGAGGACAGCCCATTAAATGTTGCATTAATTTTTCTAATTCTAGGCTTTCGATGTTTCACTGCATCAAAATTCAATAACATTAATTAGTAACGAGAATATTTGAGAAGGCAAGATATCGTTTTTATATCATATATTAAATATTTAAAAAACATGTCAGATTAAATATAATATTAATATTAAAGCTATGAAGCTTGATATATCGAAAAGCGTCAATGAAACTGTAACATCGTTATATAATAGAATCAATATCTGATTGGAGAAGCCTTGAAATCATCTAACGACTCATTGCGGACTTTCCGAAATGTTGTAGCCTACTTATCAGAACCGTGAGGCGATAGAGGAAACCATCGGTAAAACCGGAAGCGCGTCTTACACGCAGACCAGCGCCGGAGGAAAAATGCCCTCCCTCAATAACAATCTGTCCGAGCTGGACACTCTTCTGCAAGATCTGAGCAATGCGCGCTATAACGCTCATTATCAGGAAAGAGGTTGGCACTTTATCTAAATTCTTAATCCTTCCCGAGCGATCGATTTTTCCGATAAACAAGGATTTCCTTCTTTGATTAATCGGAATAATAATATATTGGACACCGAAATGTCCTGATCAATCCAATATGAGATGTTTCTATTTTGAGACATGCCAGAACATCACGTTTTCTTTTAAAAAATTTATTTAATACGCACTACCGAATCGTTTGGGAAGGCTCGAGGATTGATTTCACAGGAGCAATGCCGTACGAGTGTCTTAATGATTGTAGACAGCCGCGTATCCACGACGGGAATGAACGGGGGCGCGATTAGTCCCATGCTCCGCTCCCCAAGTAGTATGTCAGCTTCTCGACCCACCGTCGACTCATTGCTCGAGGAGCTAAGCACCGCCGTGCCTAATGGGTGAGCTTTCCATATGTGCGCTAATTAATCCCGAGACAGTGTAAACTAAACGTAAGCTAAGCATAATAAACTGTGCTAAGCAGGCCGCTTTCAAATGAGCATTCATATTACAAGTTACATCGATGCTTTTGAGATCAAATCGTTGAAATTTTGGAGCAACTCAAATTTCGACACTGTCAGCCAATTTCTCGGTAACATCATAAGATCGAGCTGGTTAGTGAATTTAATTCATTAAAGTCATAATGCATCTCATGAAGTTTTCTCGTAAAACCCACAAAATATTGGTTTTATTTTATTTCTTTAAAATTATTTTTATAATTCTAAAGCTTAATTTATTCGGAAATCAGATTAAAAATTCTGGATGGACGTGATTGTTTATTCAACTTTATTTATCGTAAAAGTTGTGTCCCAAAGGTGGAACGGAAATTGGCTGTTAATGCGTTATAGGAATATTAATTTCCAGCACGATTCGCGTTCGGTAAAACGCAAACTGTTGTCCTTTCTCCCTCAAATAGAGACTACCCCGCCGATGGAAAGGTGAGAGTCACCATACAAGAAACATCCACGGAGATACAGCCGGTCTATGACGGCTATCCCTCCAGTCAGCATGGATCGCTGAATCGCACCGAGGTTCAGAGGAGTTACTCTAACAATCATACCGCGAGTAACGCTACCAAGGAGCTGGACGATCTAATGGCTTCGCTTTCCGAGTTCAAGGTACACATCCAAAATAAAACACATTGTTATGCTATAACAATGCATCTACATATTTGCGATAAGACTCTTGCGAAATGATGGTATTAATCAATTGTCAATAATGCATTAAATTTATAATATATTGAGGAACTTCCTAAAGAGTAGGTAAACTATCATCCCTAATCAAAAGCTGAATGAAATTTTCCTCACTCTTAATCCTTATCGTATACCTTTGCATCCATTTCATCCTTCGTTGCTTCTTGCTCGCATCGTGTACGTAATTGGGTGTCTGAAAATAACAATTTGCCAAACAATTTATTTTTATTAAAGAATTTATCGCAAGGATGAACTTGGAGAAAGATAACATCTAGACAAGAGAGATCGGGTCTATTTTTCTGTTAGAAATACAATGGCTATCACAACGAGAAACGAGCATAAACCCGATCATCCCCGACTGTCCTCGAACGTTTACCATTTTGATTTACCGCGGAATCGGAAAACACCGAGACGTTAAATCCACTCCTGTGCCCATTCTTGGCTCCCCGCGTTACGAAAATAACCGTGCCGCCACCGCCGTGAAAAGGCGACTACCAACCGCCGCCGCAAGATACTCCCCCGTTCCGCGCCTTTTCTCCGCGCGTCACCGATTTTCCGCTCCGCGAGGGAAGGGAGAGATCCAAAAAGACGAAGCCACGACGAAGGTGGGGCACCGCGCACGGTGTGACCCATCGAAACATTCGGAGCTTTCGGCCAGTCTGCAAGCTCGCCCGTGGCGATCGACATCACTTCAACACCTGCCGCCTCTTGTGTGGGTCTATCTCTTCGTTCCTCCTCATTCAGCATCTTGCGGACTTACACCTTGACATCTCGACTCGACCCGATCCGTCTCATCTTGTCCGTCATCGGTTCCCCAACCTTGAACAACTTTCTCGACGCCGTACACACGTACACACACATACATACATACGTACATACATGTGGACGGACAACATGAACCCATAGAATTACGCGGGGAATCTTTACTGCTACTTTACTGTGACGAGTGTTGTAGACCAGTTTTTCGAGAAACCGAGATCACACACACACACAACGATCTCGAAGCTGAAAGAAATCTTCCAATTATTCTTTGACGAAGTAGACATCCGAGGATATCAGAGAGGATACAAGAAAAATATTTTTCTTCTCCTTTGATTTTTTATTAGTGCGAAAAATTCGTCAAATAAAACTAAATAACAGACACGACAGATCTTTTGCGCCAATCACGCACTTTATTCGAGTCTCATTTTCTCAGCTGCAAGATCAACATCGTGTTACCGGTCACTATCATGGTCTCGGTTTCTCGGTTGAAGAACTACTTGTATATCCACTCGTGCGATCCACGTTGCAGATCAACAGCGGCACCCATCAGCATCAGACGGTGACCGACTCGCCGTACGCGAAGCCCAACAAGGCCACGAAGAGTTCGCAAAGCCCGTTACCCACCGTTGAGGGCACGCGCGTCCACATCACCGAGACTCACACGACCCATCAGTATCTTCCGGGGGAGAGCCAATCCCTCAAGCAGAACCAGTTGGATTCTATGCTTGGGAACCTCCAGGCCGACATGAGCCGCCAAGGTGTTAACACGACTCAGAAGGGATGCTGCAGCGCCTGCGAGAAACCCATCGTGGGCCAGGTAGCCGTCAGCTACCGTGACGATTGACAACTTCAATAGTTTCAACCGATTCTGAATATTTTATTCACCTGATAATCGTTGTTGTTGTTGCTCTATGCAGGTGATAACCGCCCTGGGCAAAACGTGGCATCCGGAACATTTTACGTGCACTCATTGCAATCAGGAATTGGGCACGAGGAACTTCTTCGAAAGAGAGGGCCATCCCTACTGCGAAACAGATTATCACAACTTGTTCTCGCCCCGCTGCGCTTATTGTAACGGGCCTATTCTTGATGTAAGAATGGACGCAATCCTGCGAGCTTTCGAGGGAAAGAGTATAAGTCGTGGATTTTACAAGGGTGGCTACTTCAGGGAAAGAAAGAGCGTCGAAGAGAAAGCAATAAATTAGACTCGGTGTAATCCTCATCCTTACGCATATCCTTGATTTTCTGTTCTCCGATAGCTCCGGGAGCAATCGGAGAACATTTACGGCTGGTTTTAGCAATTTCGGTCTTCAGCTTAATCGCATCTTTGTCTTTATCTGAATAATTTGATTTCGATATCGACAAAGATGTAAAAGAATGAGAAATGAATCGTTTATTAGCGAAAATGAGCAATGTTTGATCCGCGTACTCTTTTCCCCGAGGTTTGCCGTAGATGTTTTGCCGCAAAGTCGGCCGCAGGTGCGATAAGATTTTCTCTTTCAGAAATGCGTGACCGCCCTGGAAAAGACCTGGCACACCGAGCACTTCTTCTGCGCTCAATGCGGCAAGCAGTTTGGCGAGGAGGGCTTCCACGAGCGGGACGGCAAACCGTATTGCCGCGAGGACTACTTTGACATGTTTGCGCCCAAATGCGGTGGCTGCAATCGTGCCATCATGGAGAACTATATATCGGCGCTAAACAGCCAGTGGCATCCAGACTGCTTCGTTTGCCGGGTAGGTGTTGTTACAAGATTCGTCGCGGCTTCGTCATTAGAATTTTCTTTTCAGCGCCAAGAGATCCTCAGCATCTCTCTTTTCTCGCATATTGTCCACGTAACGGCATCCTAAAAGAGCTAAAAGATCGCTGAACGAATATTGCGCGAGTCATCAGCAGGCATGTTAAATTTTGACAATTGCAGGACTGCAAGAAGCCGGTCTCCGGAAAGTCCTTCTACGCGATGGAGGGACAGCCGGTGTGCCCCAAGTGCGTCGGGGTGGACGATGACGAAGAGGAAGAGGAGGCGTAAGAACGCCGCCGTTCGAACCTATCGCCGCACGTTAATCATCGTCGTGCCGATTTCTTATGTCGAAGTCCCTGTAAATGTCGTTCTCGTGTCCAAACAGCTGTGTACGATGTAATTACCCTTTATATGCCCACCCGGCTCTATTAATGCGGAGCCACCCCCTTGCCCCCTTCTGCCCCGACAGGTGATTTAGCTGGCGTTGGGAAGCAGACTGAGTGAGAGACGCCGATTTTTTTGCAGCTCATCATCGCTCCGATTCCGCATTGCAAACGCACCTCTTGCATACACACACATTTTCACATCTCGTAAAGTAAAGTCACACTTGAAATCCAAAAAATAGCAATTTTTCCGTTTTCAAGCTTGCGCTTCGAGTTCTATCGAGCTCCTTCTAACAATGGAAAAAGAGACTATGTTGAATTGTGCGGATACCGCGTTAATACTGTATGTAAAAAGTAAAGAGAAATAAATCCCTTACTCACCCACCCCCATAAAAAAAAAGAAAAAAAAGTACACGAGAGCCACTGTCTCTCACACACATATACACACATACACGGTGGCTTTTGGAGATGCCGCACGATGTGCGTCCCGTGGCTTGTGGAGAACAGGTGTGAGAGGGGGGTCAACAAGCCGAATGTCGTAAACGGCTACGTCGTCATCGCGAATAGATATTTATGTACATTCCTTAGAGCATTACAATAAGAAAAAAAGAGAAGAGTGTAGGTGGATTTTAATTGACATTTAAAAAATGCTCAAATTAAAACGTCAATTATATATTTAAATATTGACTTAGTAATTTCTTTTATCGATCACAAAAAGCTCGTCGGTCTGGTAGAAGTGGAAAAGAAATTTGTCAATAAGAATTTATTGATTAAAAATTCACGTAATATACTCTCAATTAATGAAAAATTGATTAAAACAATATTTCTCAAGCACGCATTAAAATTCTATTTCAAGTGTCAGTGGAGTAGAGATATGATTGCATTTTATCTTAGTGCGCTGCACATAAAATTGAATCAATCAAATTTGAAAATTGCTGAGCAATAAGGATCACTGATTACTCATGGAGAGACATTTTAGTATTAGTTAGCTCATTAAAAATTCCCAGAAAAAAATATGCACGTATGCATAAATCTGTATATGTATATATTTCTCCTCGAGATATAATGTGCATACGCGACCACACAAACGTATATACATATATAAACGTATATACATATATATACATGTGTTTAACATACTTCATTCAAAAGAGAAAATATCTCAAACAAGAAGAATTATTTTATGACCTAAGAAAATCGAGTTAATTGTAAAATTAATTTCCTTAAGACAAATTTTTAATGTCAATTAAAATCTTGCCATTACTACAATAATCTAAGGAATCTAAGGAACGTACATATCTATTTGTAACAATATTATTATCGTCTAGGAGGTTCGACTAGTTCCTCCCTCATGCCTATTCTTTACAATCGCGTCTTAACTGGAATATATCTATAGACAAATTATTTTCCTTCTTTGAGATAAAAAAATCCTATAATCACGATCAAAATTCTATAAACAGTTTTGTAAATCGTACTTTCTCATGTGCGAAGTTCTTCATACCTCAAATTTCTCAAATGCGGCCGTCTGCTTGATCTACTTTGCAGGATTGCCGGCAGAAGTTCCAGGGGGGTTCCTTCTTCGATCACGAGGGACTGCCCTATTGCGAGACGCACTACCACGCCAAGAGGGGATCCTTGTGCGCAGGATGTCACAAGCCTATCACTGGTACTTTTTCAAAGCTTGAAATTCCTCTCGAACGATAAACATGATACTGAGGTATCCGATTTTCTTTCAGGTCGCTGCATAACGGCGATGTTCCGCAAATTCCATCCCGAGCACTTCGTGTGCGCATTCTGCCTGAAGCAGCTGAACAAGGGCACGTTCAAGGAGCAGAACGACAAGCCCTACTGCCACGGCTGCTTCGAGAAGCTCTTCGGATAAATAGCTCGTCTTCATCTGATTATACACTTTGTAATATATAATTAACGAAAAACGCACAGGAACTTGTTTTGCCTGAAGAGTCCATCGGAGACCTTCTACATCTTATTTTATTATAAATTTTAACCGTTGAGCGGGGCGTAAAATCGCGAATGGGTGCGCAGCAATTTCGATTATTCGAGATCGGTGCAGGGAAAAATCTGCAAGGTCTGTTCTAGGGCTGCACGATCTAGGAGTCCGTTATACGAGTTGTGTTATCCTTTAAAGATTAATGAAATGGGTGCTATACACAGTGGTTCATCGTTTATTAACTTACGGGTAAGCGCGTGTAATAGTATAAGAGACACGCACGGTGCATTCGAGTTTTTTCTACAACGACCGGATCTTCGCCGCTAATTATCTCCCGGATAATGATAGCTAGCTCTTCCGGCGCACGCACGGCGCGCGTTACAGGGGGTTTCGTAATTTATGAAGTATTTATGTAGGGTGAAATATACATGTAGGTCGAGAGCGGTCGATTCAACGAATGCTATACGCCCGCACGGCGTAAAGTAAGAACTTATACACGCCCACTCTTCTTATCACTCACGTAACGCCATGCAAGGGAAAGAAGATAATCGAGGAGACTATCGAAAGAGTTATACGGAACGAGCGATTTGCGTCATTGTATAGGAGGAGCGACGCCGCAGCGTTCACAGAGTGGGACAAATAAAACGAGGGATGATCGCAAAAAGAAATTATAAATGTTCGTCCCTTTAAAGATTTATTTGTCTGCTGTACAATGACTAAGGTCGAGAATTCAATATATGTATAATAATAAATATATGTATGTATATATGTGTATGTATATATAATATTTGTACGCATATATACATATACATATAATTATATAATTAATTATATATGCAATATTTTATATATATTAACAATTACGCCTATGTATGTGTAAAATTTCACCGGTTAGATGCAGAAAAATTTACATTACATCGTAACACATACATCAAATAAATAAATGAAGGAAAAAACAATTTGGTAGAGACACAGATATCAATAGCACGTTATGCGCAACATACAGATAGACCGCGCCGATCGCGCAGGGAATAACCGGTTCCACGAGAGACCTGCTAGGTACCTTACTAATCAATACACTAACGGCATTGTAGCGTGTGTCGCGCTATCATTTGTATGCAAGACTTCTCTCTGAAATCAATAAAACAGAAAGAAAAACGAAGGAAAGAGAAAACAAAAATAGAAAACGTATTTGTCTCTTAGAAAGCTTCATAGAAAACCAAAGTTGCGCTCGCTATCATTTTACTTTATCATAATCACTTGTACGAAAATTCTAATTTCAGGTAATAAAGATTAATCTTTTTATTTAGAGATTTACCTTAATTTAAGTAACGCAAAAATAAGTTATAAATATACCACGAGTCTATTGCGGTTTTCGGGTGAATTGTACTTTTTCGATAGTGCAGAAACATCGCGATTATTAAATTATCTAATAATATGTATGTATGTGGAAAACGGTCGTTCCTCTTCGTCACTATTCGTCATATTTTTCCCGTGACAAGATAAATTATAACTGGATGACTTGTGCACTTTCGTGCATCTTCACCCAATCCGAGAACCGTAATAGGCCGAGATCGCGCCCCCGGGATAGCAATTCGTCTCTTTTTCATATACATCTCTAAGA
Source organism: Ooceraea biroi (assembly GCF_003672135.1). NCBI lineage: Eukaryota > Metazoa > Arthropoda > Insecta > Hymenoptera > Formicidae > Ooceraea > Ooceraea biroi. Next base: position 602,727 of record NC_039517.1, read on the forward strand.
GTTAATTACTCATTAATCACGAAATATTTACAACACTGAAAGAATACAATAATTATTTTTAATAAGAATCAATATCCAAGAACTCCCACGAGTAAAGCTTTTACGAAGCTTTTACGAAGCTTTTACGAAGCTAAACTACTCGACATTAATAAAAAAACATGCGAGAGTTTAATTAAAACACGGATTCGATTCTCATTTCACTCGCGATCCGAGTCCCCCCCCCCCCCCTCGAGTAATTAAATAAAACATGGCCTTTCCCTTTTTTCTTTCTTTTTTTTCTAGTTTAACGAATGTAACGAACGATCAGTCTCGCGGCATCGCACTTTTCGCGTCATTAATGTTCCTCATATCACAGTTGTAGCGATTTGACATCAGCCTGGCGTTCGCCTGGCGTGCCGTGACGGCCCGCCTGCGCGAGAACTGTCAGGCCAGCATGGGAAACAGTTCCGTGAAGCTCTCGTGCCAGAGATCGGCCAGGTCGTTCGACTGACGCGAGTCCGGGGAGTCGTACGACTCGTAGCCGACGTCCGACTGGCTGGAGGAGTAGTCCAGCTTCGCGGAGGCGCTGGCACCGCTGTCCGAGTGCACGTCGTTCATCGCGTCCGAGATGGTGTCCGGGTACGCGTGCAGGGAGAATTGCGTCATGTAATCGAGCGACTGGAGGCTCGAGGGGTTGAGATGACCGGCGGCGCTGCTGGTGCTGTCCGCGCTACTGCTAACCACCTCCTGCACGCATTCCTGGATGCCCACGCCGTTCTCCTCGCCCGGATAGATAATCGTGATCGAATTGGTGGCCATGTCGTACGTGCCGTACAAGGTCTCCATGTCCAGCGTCGGCTCGGACTCCTGCTTGATCTCGACCTCGGTCTTGATCGGTGGTGACGGCGGTGTCGTCGTCGTCGTCGTCGTCGTCACCGCTGCATCCGCCGGACCGCAAACGGCTCCAGCCGTGGGATGCCAACTGGACGCGTCGCACACGTAGGCGGCGCCATTGCCTACGCCTCTACCGGCTCGATCGGTTTCCACATTTTCTGATGCCTGCCCCACCATTGCTTCTGAATGATCAGATTCTTTAACGGGATCTTCCTTGACGGACACCTGCGGAGTGAAGCACAATCGGTAGGTCATTAAGGAGGGAACGACTGGATAACAAAGGCGATTGCAGACGAAATGAATGAAACGTCCGGGTCTTTCTGCGAGAGTGAACCGACGCAAGTGGCGACTGCGAAATTTATTATTCAAGAAACACCGTACAGCAAACTCCGTTCTCTTTTCATCCATCTCTGTCTGCGTTACATTTAGCTCTCGTTTACACACATGCGGGATTGTCAGAAAGAAAAACAGACTCAGCAATTATACTGATCATTTAAATCATCGATAAAAAATATGAAAAATAAAATATTATAAATAACTAAAAGCTAATTTGACACAAGGCACAAGGTGGAAGCAGTGGTGACGGGGTCGACTGTGGATTCCCAAGACTCACTTGTTCATTTGGTCTATGAGGATTTGTTTGAATCTCGGCGGTAACTTCTCGCAGAAGGCTTTCGGCCAGTTCTTCGAGTCGCTCGACGTAGTCGTCGCCCTGGAGGTCGCTAAACAATTCCTCCAGAGGAGATAGAGAGTCAAGATCTTCAGCAGCACGGTTGCTCCTGGTGTCAGTGTCAGACACGATGCCGGTTGCGCTGTCCCACCCTGCGGCAGAGGGTCATTTGGAGATACTGCAGATCCCAGCAAGGGTACAGCGCAACTGACACGAGCCTGGCACATCGAACAGTACTGTTGTTCTCCGATCCTCGTGTCCCTCTCTTTCCTCAGCCTCTTCGTCTCGGTCAACAACGTATCGTTTTGCACCTTGAGCATCGCACACTCCTGCGTAAGCAGCTCGTTCCTCTCCTTTAGCGTCCTCACAGTGTCCTCCAGCTCGTCTAATTTCGCCTTTTTCCGGTCCCGCGACGTTTGTGCCGCCACTCGATTCTTCAGCTTCCTATTAGGAATAAAAAGAATGTTAGTAGATTATATAAAATAGTTAATGCTTTTTATTTATAGCTTCAAACGAAAAAGATTAATATTTACATTTACTTTTGATCATCTCAATACGTTAACTGTTGTTTTCTAAAATCTTGTCCCATTTATCCAATAATTTTTGAATTTCGTTTTCGAAACAGTTTTTACATTTTTTAAAGTAATTGATGGAAATCAATTAAAATAATAACGACATAATTTACGAAATATAATATTACTCATGTGCATTCGCTTTTTTTACAAAATTAGGATAATATTTTCGATAAAATGTATAAAATTATTTATTTATAAAATTAAATTTAATTAAAATTTTATTTATAAAATAAAATAAAATAAATAAATTTAATAATCCAAAATATTTTTTCCAATTGCACCTTATTTCACGTATCGTTGTAACAAGTATGATGCAACATCGTTCAACATATTTCCTCATTGTCGATACCTTTAATTCACATGTGCGCTTCGTTCGCAATTCGCGGCAAGAAAGACGATGAAATCATTCCTATTGCGTCAGTAATATCGCAGCAGTATACACTCATGCCTCGAAATTATTGTACCAACACATTGCTCCAACACTGATGCTAATTACATTCCTCCTAGACGTAACAGTAATCCCGCAACTGCGGATTGACGCACGTAAAATTGAGTCATCACGAACGCAAATGCAAATACAAATAGCCGCTATAGGCAAACCCAACAACAAGGAAAACCCGGAAAAATTTCGAATCCTCGATCGATATTTCTCTCGATTCTTACCGTATTTTTTAAATGTCTTGCATCATTTTTCCCGCCATTATCTTTAGCAATAAAATCGCTGTGACATTGTTTACTCTAACGTTGACAGTCACGATTAAGATAAGGCTTATCACTACAAGTCGCAAACGTGCTAATCTAATCGGCAGATGCCGTGTAATAGCGATAACAGAAAAAACTCCAACTGTAGACTGAAAATTTCCACTTGTTAGCGTCACCGCTAAGCTTTCACTTACTTCCGCTGTAACTTCTCCTCCCAGGTGAGATGATCCAACCGACGTTTTTTGCCACGCACGCACGTCTCGGACGGCTTCATGATCACCGTGACATCACCGTCATGTGATTCCTCCTGCTGCCGGACGGACGTCACCTTCCTGACCTCCATCCTCGCCTTGTCCGCCAGAATGGACGTGGTGAAGCTCAGCTTGGATAGCGCGTTGCGTGTCAGCTCGTTCGCCGGGAGCGCCTTCGGCAGTCCCTTAGGCAGGGTGATAATAACACTTTTCACGGAGCTCATAATCCGCCATACGACGATGAGTCGGACGTTCCTCTCCCGTCAACGACACTGTCGGAACTGGCGCGCTCCGCCAACGGTACCTCTTCAGCGAGCAGCGGGCGTCGACTGACTGTCCGCATAACCGCGACGCGCCGGTGCTACTCCTTCCGCGGCTGACGCAACAAAGCCCGCGATGTCCCTTCGATTCCGCTCGCGTGCCCACCCACCGCCGATGTGGAGTACTCCGATTGGCTCGCCGCTGCAGGAGCTGCCCGCTAGAACGTAAATATAGCCAGCTATGAGCCAGTGTGAAGCAGATAACTCCTTTGTATGTAGATGTGAGAGTATTCACACAATGAAATGGTCACGATCTAGCATGTAGGTCTACGTAAAAGTACAGTCACTTTCGTTTCTGCTATTTAGCTGGATGGTGCAATATAATTCAGTCACAAAAATGTTTACCTGCTCTCATGATTTTCTGCCTCCTCGGGGAAATTCCTCTGCGAAAAAAGTTTTCTCGTGTCTCAGGCGAGATCTGACGCGAGATGTCAGATTCTGGCTGACCCAGACCTAGGTCACTCATGTAGCGTAGGATAAGTAGGGAGTGGGGTAATCATGTGACAACTACCTCCGGTAACGGCTGTAGTCCAATTAGCACTGCGAATGCTACAAAACTCTTCTTATCCTTAGCGAAACCCTTAGCGTTTCATAACTTAATTGTTTGAAGTAATTATATATATTAAAATTAATATTTTTAATATAATGAAATATATATATATTGAAAAGAAAATAATATTGCCGAAGCAAACATGTAACTAAATTATTAAGCTTTTGAGTTGGAGATAATATGATATTTATATAATAATAATTTATAGAATGTGAGCCTGGAAAATTTGAATTTTGAAGAGGGAGAATATTAAATAAGACAGAAAAATATTTTAGAAACATCGTTTATTCATTTTTCATCGTATTCATATCATACAGCAATATGCAATCTATTTAACACTGTTACAATGTGGTTAGAAGTTTTTCGTATGTGATGTATAGTAAAATATTAAAATAATAAAATTTTATAATAATTTCTGTCTTTCTCTATATATATATATATGAAATTATATGATTACTATAATCGCACGGTGGCAATAATTGCAATAGTAAACTTAATGCTAGTTACATGATAATAAATGATTGTATGCACCAAGTAATCACGGTGCAGCCGTAACAACCGATGATCCCAGGATAGAGCATATTGTTAGTAGAAACGATAATAACAGTAACAACAATCAGTATAACGACGACAATGACGATAGAGATGTCGATGTCGCAACGCCGTGATACCGATGCTGAGAATGCAGCCAACGCTGCGACTTGTCATGCTTCGTCAACTCCAGAAATCAGGATAAAAAATGATCTGATAACCAAAATATTCTTCGTTATTTTATCCCGAAAATATTTCGAACAAAATTCGGAGGTATAGAAAATATCATCTCAATTTTCGAAACTACTACAAGAATATTTTCTTTTGCCATTTTTCACAAGCTGTATGCATTTCTGAAAGTGGAAATACAATCGGCAGATTTTCCGTTTCTCTCTTAAGTTGTTATTGGTTTTGTGCATTCGGATGTTTTTTTTTTTAAATGATTGGTTATCCTCTTTTTAACATCTGGTAACGTCATTCAATCTCTCTTCAAACTCTCCACTTAATACTTTTTCTCTTCCTCTCTTTGTCTTTTTTTATATATTATTAGTCTAACTAATAATATATAATTACGTAGATATCCATCTGCACGCAAAGTTGTATCGATGCTCTCATACACAATTTATGTACAATTTTGAGAAGAGACGGGTCAAGTTATTAAAGACTATATTCTCTTTACATTTCAGTTAAGATAAATGCTAACAATCGTTCAATAATTTTTTCAGTTTGAAATATTTTTACGTCGAATACGTCCGTGAAACGTCGAGGTCATTAAAGCTTAATCATTATCACTAATAGATAATATTTTAACTATTTCTCATCTTTCTTAAACATTATGCATTATTGGGCTTGCATTTTAAATCTGCAAACGCGTATCACTCACTCACACACACACACACACACACACACACACACACACACACACTCACACACACTCACACACACACACACACACACTCACACACACGTACCTACACCCGCGCGCCGGCGCATACAGTTTGTAAAAATAAGTAAAAATGATGCAAAACGTCTGCTAAGAAAATCACGCGCGAGCTTGTATAAAATATTTAGAGAAAATATATGATCTGCTAGAATAATCTATTTAACTTTCAAGATTTATACTTTAATAAACAATTTTTAGAAATGTGCTTAATACCGCGTAGACGAGATTTACAATTAGAAACGTGCTCGTTAATCAAATCGAGCTCCGTGCGATTATTATAATGATATATATATCTTGAAATGATATTCTTGACAAAATTCGAAGATACGGTATAGTCTTTAATCACTCGACTTGATCGAAAGATATGATTCTCCGGTTTACAAGAAAGCGTCATCTCGTCGAACCTTACTCGCTTTGCAATCCATCAGAACGCAAGGACTAATTCGCATATTAATAATTCGTACATAGAAATGCATTGGCAGGCACACTTGCCAAATGTTCGCTCACGAATTCGTGACAGATGTCGATCGATCGGAAACATTCAAATGACGCAATTCGGCCAAAGAAATTATCGCGAAAGATTGTTCTAAAAATATCAAAAATAAATTTCCTGACGTCCGCTGTTCAAGCTACATCAGCTTTACAATCATCATTCTCTTGAACACTTAACATGAACTGAGCGCGTCTCTGGAATCTTTTGGTTTATAGCGAAGCCCTCCACGCGCTGCTGGTTTCGAATGTTTCACATCTAAGTCTAAAGTTCTGCCAATCAGTACGACTACGACACGACACAGTACAGCATCGTATAGCTAGTGTGTTCACGAGATGTGCGACTTATCCGAATCGTTTTACGCAAGTGCAAATGATGATACGGGACTCGAGCAACAATTGGAGGAATTACATGTTCTGCGGCTTAAACTGGCAGCCAGCAGCAACGCTCTTGAAAAAGAGCTGCAAGAACTGCAAGAAATTAACGAGGGCCTGGAACGGCTGGAACGATCGCTCGTACAATGTACAGCAAAAGCGGAGATGTTTTCAGAAAAACATGAAAGAAAGGTAGAGATTTCAAATTTCAAATTAATTAATTTTCACGAAAGCAATTATAATTTCTATCTTTCTTTCATGTTTTTCTGAAAACATCTCCGCTTTTAGACTTAGATGTGAAACATTCGAAACCGGCAGCACGTGGAGGGGCCGAAGGATAGTGCCGTTACGAAGAACACCAGAAATTAAATGACCATTTGAACGTAGAAACTAGAAGCAGATTTAAAATTCGTTGTGCGCTACATTTACTACATTTCAATCAATTTGCCAATTTGTTTTACCATTACTCGTATGTATTAACTGCTAAACAGATGGCTGGAACGGAGTTCCACGAGTGGATTAATAATAACAGCGATTAAAATATAAGTGAGTGTAATAACCGAATTGATTGAGCAGCGATCTTCATTCGCTGATAAAGAGTCGGAGTTGCAAGCATTTTCCAAACTATTGGTTCATGAATAAAGCAGCCTTCGACTGCGACATGAGTACCTCCGCAACGTCGAAATACAATTTATTTATCAATTATCAAGATTGATTTATCCAACAATCGTATACAAATCATGACGTTACATCGCAACGCATTACAAAACGAGGACGGGCGAGGGGAAACTTAAAATAAAATCCTATTTGCGGAGGAGAGCGCACGAACCGGTATCCAGCTTCTAATTTCTCCGATTAATCGCTCAAATCGCGTCCGCTAAGTCACACCAGACCTCGGTCGAGCAGGCTCCCGAGGAGATCCGACCCCACTTGCAACAGGCCTGCGGACTCGTCGTAGTCGAAGCTGTCGAACGACGCCATCACGGACGTCGTCGGCGAGACTATCGGAGTCGTTCCTCCGCCGGTGAACGGCCCGATCAGGTGTTTCCTGGTGTCCGGGCTGAGATGATCGGGCAGAGACGTGACGTTATTCTTGCTCGCGCATTGCGGTACCATCTGGTTGTCCACGTTGACGGACAGCGGGGACGTCAGGTTCCTCGATGACAGTGTTGGCACGTTGCGGGAATTCATCAGGGGATCCTGAAGAAAGAGAAAACTCAAGTCAGTGGTCAAGAAGTTTGGGTATCGATATGCGTTCAAAGACAAATAATAAAGACACTCTCCAATAAATCCGATCTTTTTACGAGAAAATGTAAAAATCACACGAAACCATCGTGCAAATTAATCAAAAATTGAAATATTTTCTATAATAAATAATTCTATAAATAATAAGTTACAGACAATGTGCGTACACGAAAAATAATTCATCGGAGAGTTCTTGATCATCGTTTTTCGCATACATAAATTATCATTTTTACATGCTTTTCGAAAAGAATTTAATGTCGACTAAAGAGCCTGATTTTTACTAAATATCTGATAAATGAATTTGTCCGCTGCGACGAATTCGAGGAGGATATCGCAAAAAGTACTGCTGCGTTTCGTGCGAAGGGAGAAAAAGTCGGGGGCGAGGGAAAGAGATCATGCGGATGATAACTGCTGCATTCTCTCAATAAGCGGCTTTATAGCGGTCGGGAGGGCCCTTCGAGAACTCCCTTTCGTTCGCGTGATTTTATGTGCTCGTAAAAATACTGATTGCCCAGCAAAGTGACCGTAACTATCGCATTACGCAATCTAGTGCGTGCACACTCGGCGAAGGTAAACCTCACGCGGATCGTGAAGGATGGATGGCCATCCTGGGGCGCAATCCTTCCGTCGTGAAGAATTCGATACTAAACTACTCGTACTTTAATAGTAATTATCATTATAATAACTGACTGATTCACGCGTATCAATTCCAATAAAAAGTTCGATAAAAGTTATTCTTGTTTATTCGAAAAGTCGAGCAATTTATTTCACAATATTTAATAAAAGTTTATGAAAAGAAAAGGAATTTCTTCCAAAACTTACTGAATAATTTAAGGATTTAAGTACTCTTTTTATTATATACGTACTACTATATCAGTTATAAAAATTTTCATTATTTTTTTTATTTTAATATCTATTGATGATCTATGGGAGAGGAAATGTCATAAATTGAGGTCTACAATCCTACTATGATTATTCAATACTTTAATGTTCGTCTAAAAAATAATTCATGTATATAAATTGTGATAGATCGTGATGAGGTGACAAACTACTGGACAAGTGTGGAGGAATATCGAGGAATGAAAATGTGGAAGGAAACGAAACGCAACCGAAGAGGTAATTCGATGTTCCATGTATTTCTCTCTATAACATTTAATCAACAATTTCCATATACTTTGCAATCTGTGTACATAACGTGGCTCTAATAAAGTACGGCTCGTTTAATCCTAAGATGCACCCAAGGAGTCTACGCTGCCTACTATCTAATCACACGTACAACCGTAGAAATATCATATGGCGCGACTTACGCATTCCTCTTTCTCTCTCACTCTTTTTTTCTGCTCACTATATAGTTTCCCCGCGCTCCCGGCACGAAGAAAACCGTCTAACTATCGCCTAAACTAGCACTCTCGCATCTAAAATAAACGTCGAGCGCAGTGCATTCCAGGATTAAACAACCGAGCGGAACTACCTCGCTCGAGGCCTACGTATCCTCCTCGTCGACTCCCTAGTAGCCGATTCAATCCGTAACGAATTCTGTACTTCCTGTTCTTCCTTTCGATTCTCGCGTCGCGAAAGAAGCAAGTCTCTCCCCGCGATTCCCGATTATCGTCGAGACGCGATGCTCGATTTCATGGATGCAAACCGAGAAATAAAGATACGAAAACAGAGGAAAGACTTCGGGATTTCAGATTAAATTATTACCGCCTCTCGCCGCCTCCCGCATAAAATCTAAAAGGCATTCCCGAGCCTCGAAACGATCGTTCGTGCCGGTAAACCAACTTGTCGTCGTGGCCTCGAGTCGTACGCGAGTTTCGTTCACGTTACTTTCGTCGGAGATCAAATTGTCGACCGCGTTACTTCCGTCCCACCTGCAGAGTCGCGACTTAATCCTAAGGTCATTTCCGTCAACGTGCGTAACGAAGCGAAGCACTGTGTCTCGCAGAGAGCTTTTATATTCAATGAACGATCCGATTCCCAGTTTTCGCTATGTCAGACAGACACTACGTCCAATCCCGTCTTCGTGGAGGCGGCGGCCGAGAAAGGAGACGGACCCTTCGAACCCTCATTTCTTCCCACGGAGCGCGCTCACGCGGTCGCGACGCCCTTCGCCGTCGGCTTCGGCTTCGTGAAGCAAACGTATCCTGCACTCACGTCGCAGCCGGAAACCAGGAGATTCATTAGCACGCTGCTTCCACCGGCGCCGGCGCCGCACGACCACTTCCTCCGGCTGATCGCATCGAATTTGTTCAGGCTGTCTCCGTGGCTTCTGCCCCCGCCTCCTCCCCCACCGCGGTCACCCTCCGCCTCGGCGAGGTCGATGATGTCGTCGAGGACACGGCTGCGCTGCTCTGGAATGTCGTGGCGACGTTTGCCGTCGCCGCCGCCGTCGTTCGATGAGGAGACCGCGTGCGACGTGACGCTCGACGTCTGCGACGAAACCAGACGACGCAGCAGTTGACTGCCGTAGGCGGAGCTGCCGAAAATCGGTGCGGATTTCTTGTGGAGCGTCGTCGGTGATCGCTGCTGCCTCGTCAGCAGAGGGTCCTCGAGGTTTATGCGCTCGAAAAGCGAGCCTTCGCACTTGAGACGCTTGCTCGCGGAGTCTGTATGGATTCCGGGATGGAGGCGCTTATTACTGGGTCGGTCGGTTCGTTCCTGGTTGCAGGACCACCGATCGGATTCGAAAATTGCGTCTGCTGATCAAGGAAAAATGTTAAAGATTTAAATAAATATTCTTGATTTAATTGAATTAATCAGTTCCGTGAAAAATCACAGAGAAAATTGGTGCATGTGTACGTTTTTTGGATGTCTGCCCGAGGATCTGCGTCGGATTCATTAGACCTCCGCCGTGATCGTTGTATTGCCGCAGTATCATTTGGTCGGTTCGTAACATCTGCGCCAGAGTGGACTCGGATCCACGTTGCTCTCGATCGTCGAGTAGCCTGTCGGAAAACGAAGAACGAAATTAAAGTGAAGAATAGAACAAAATAAATTAAATAAATTAAAATTAAAATTTATATAAATTATATAAATTAAATTAAATTTATTAATATAAAGTAAAATTTTAATGCAATATTTATATTATATCTCTCAATTTTTACGCACTCTATATGTAACGTAATTCATTTTGCATTAAAGAAATATATTATTTATTATGATAATTCTATAATATCAAATCTTGTAATAATGATATTACTCTATAATTCTCCCTCACCATTTCGAGGACCCTTTGTCAACGGATTGCGGCGAGTCCCACATGACCATGTCCTCGCTGATAAGCAGTTCCAGTGCTTCGTCTTGGTCCGACATCGGGATGTACGGTGCTCTGAGGGCCATCTCGTCGTCTCCTACACTGTCGCTGATACCTAGCATCAGCATCTCATCTTCAGAGAGCCCGTCGCCGCCGCTACCTCCTGTAGGACTGTCTAACGAGTCCACGCTGCGCTCAGGACTCTGAAATCACATCAGATATAAATAATACACTAAGTATCAATTTGCGCTAATGTTATATTATCAAACAGAAAATTGATATTAGTCTCTTAATTAAGGGCTCTTTTTAATAATGCCATTAAAAATATTCGTTAACGTAAAAATTATTTTACATAAAATTATAACGTAAAATATTAGGAAAACGAAAAATACAACACATAAAATTATTATTTATGAAATATATATACCTGTATTTTACAGATTCTAAAGGATTATTTTTAGAATTTATTTTAAATTTAAAATAAGGATTTATTTTTAGAAAAATACACCCCCAGTGATTCTCTTATGACAAATGTTATACCGGCGACTGTAATTCCACTGTAAGTCGCTTACCTGCTGGTATTTCGAAAGAGACGGTGAAACTGTACTCGGGTCGATGCTGCACGGGCTTCCGGGCGAGTCGCCGTACATGAAAGGGTCACTGTCAGCCAGACGATCGGCCGCGTCTTTGGTCCTGCCGGTATCCACTAAATCTGCGTCCTTTAGGGACTCTGAGAGATCCGCGGAGCGCAGTTCCGGTGTCAGGGTGTCGCCCGGGCTCAGCAGGGGACAGCCGTAATTGTCGTTGCCGAAGATAAACTGGTCCAACATATCTGACAGGAAGGGAGTGTCTTCCAGGGGTACACACACGTCGCCGGCCGTGGGCGCAAGATGTGTCAGGTCCTCCGGCTCGTCTTTTAACACTGTCAAGCACATAAAGTACGATTAAACAAGAGAAAACGTATATATACTGAAAGTTTATACTAAAATTGCAGACAAAAATGTAAGAATCGAATTGTTGCAAATGAAATTACTTCACGTAAAATATCACTTCAAAATAAAAATCTCAAAAATAATACGTACTGGTGAGACCCGGCTGATCCTCGCTGAAAGTCAAGAAGCCCTTGTTCATGTCCTCGGTGCGAGGCGCGAAGATGCTTGCCGTGGCCGTCTGCGGTGACGGTCGACAAGATAGTTGCGGTTGCTCTTGCTGTTGTTGCTGCTGCTGTTGTTGTACGGTGAGTGGGAGTGGTGCAAACAAATGTCTCGTAACAGCCTGCGGTTGATCACGGCATCCAATGCTACCCGAAGAATCGCGCTCCACCGCCGGTTTACCCTGAAGTGAAGGTAATATGATCAGCCACGAAAAAGGGAGTCATGCGTTCCTATGGCTCGAGATAAGAGCGATAATCATCCTAGAATTTGCTATCATTGACACTTGCCATGTGAGTCAAACGATATTTCTTTTTATCGTAATATTTTTATAATATATAAAAAATTTATAATATATAAAGCTTTTCTTAATATAATATATTATATAATTTGCAAGTTAGATTACAATAATTAATGTACTAATGATCGTTCCCATCACGCTTACGTTATTCATCCGATATGAGTACCATCTTCTTGATATCGTTTATATTTTTGTTTTATCACACTTCAAGATGATAAGGTGTAAATAATGGGATTACACGTCGACAAGGAGTGATAATGATTCAACAAACGCGTCTAATATAAATCACTCACATGGATGAAAATTATTTGGAGAAATGTATTTCCTGTTTACATTATAACACTGATATTATAACTATTAATATTTACGCATCGTGTGATTGCGTACTTTATACTGATAATTTATATCATTATACTCGTCAGTTATTCTAGAATCTTAAGCCACAATTCCAAAATTCGCAAAGTCCCATTTTCATCTGGAAATCAACTCAACGTCGCACCTCAGGCTACAAGGATCGCTCACCTGGAACACGAAGGGCGTCCTCGCGAGCGATCGACAATTCTGTCGCTTTCCGGGTGCCGGCTCGTCGTTCTCCTTCAGGGATTCCTTGATCGATTCCTCGAGAGACTCTTTGAGGGCCTGAACAAACGCCTTCTCCTGAATCGGTCTCGGCAAGACGTTGTCCTGCCCTGAGCCGTCCTTGCGTTCTTGCTCGTCCTTTCCGCCGGCCGAATGGAAGATCGAGGCGGTAACGGCCAGTGGCCGATCCTCGCCCTTCGACTCGTCGTCGACGCTCGAGTTCGCGGCGTCTTCTCCAGGAACTTCCTCGTCCAGCACCACTTGCCTCGTCGAGTCCACTGGTCCAGCGCCCTCGATCGGCACCAGAGCCGGCAACGTCCTCTCAGACTTCACCAGATCGACGCCGCTGTCACGTGCGGCCAACTGGCGTACGCTGTACACCTCATCCTCGTGCTCGACCTCACTGTAAACAGAATCACGAGCCGCCGGTGTGGATTTAACTTGCCATTCATCCTGGGACTCGGTCAACCCGAAGCTTGCCTAATGCCGGATAGATTGAGAAACATGAAGACAATACGCGGAGGTTAAATACACGATTTAGCAAATACATCGATGTTTGAGAATTTAGCATATCAAATACTTTCACGTTTTTACGTTCCCCTAAAGAGGGGACTGATGATTTTTCTTGCACATTTCAGGAATTACGAAATGATTGTTATCCAATTAATCAACTACGTATTCGGGGATTAATTGTAATATACTGGGACTGCATTTGTTGCTCTTGTGGTATTCAGGAAATTGCGAAATCATTAAATGAGAAACAATAAATAGCAAAAGATGTATAGACATGCTAGATGTGGTTGAGCCCAATCTCACGAATGGAGTGGAGAAGTTAAATGTTCATTGCTGCCACAGTGCTTATTTGTTGCCACGATGCAGCTGTTTGATGTACAAGAACGTGTGTAATGCTCGACTCGTTAGAATTCCTTTCATCGACTAACTAATGCTTAGCGGTGTTCTTATCTAGAGACCGGCAATCGGACGATACCGCATTACGACATAGCGATATGTAGACGCAAGTATTTATCACTCGTACAGTTACGCATACACGCACGCACCACGTAATCCCGTAGCTTTGTGCTCGCGGTTTACTCTTTTTGCGAAATGTGTTCGTACGTGTGCGGCCGCAAAAATTTACGAAGCCATTCGCCTAATGTTTCGACGAGGCCTGGGACGTACAGACAGCTGTCACGAGGCAAACGCAGCTCCGGAAGTTTAAAAAAGACATCGGATGAAATGTTTAAGCTGGGAGAAGCTCCCTGGAAGAAGCTGGCGTTTATAACGCGTTTAAGTATATATGTAGATAGAAAATTTGTTAATTATTACTTTTCTACATCGAGAAAAGTAAATGCAGTGGCAAGATGATATGTATCAGTAGACATATCCAACAATTAAATTAAGAATTATCATATTTCTCAATTCCGTTATGAATGTGAACACTGAATCTGAATATTGGCTTCCGGAGTGGAACCGCGTTTCTTGTCTTTCTTTTAAAAAAACGCTTAAAAAAAGGAAAAATGTAAGAAACGTAGCTTAGTAGAGAAATTCGACTGTAATGATCAGCAAGGAAGCGTGGAAGCTCTCGAATATTAGACAAATTAAATTTCTTTTTAAAGTATTAAATTTCTTTTTATATCTTTCTTTCTGAATTAATCATGACTAGAGGAAAATATTAATCTCGGTCAGTTTGATTGATCATTTCGAACTCGAGGCGCAACTGAAGAACGATAAGCATAATTTAATATCACGGAGAAACGTTTTTCTGTCTTCTACCAGTGCCAATGTGTATATTGCGGCGAGAGAGGAAACTTCACTCATCAGGTGCACGCGCGTACCACCGACTGCACCGCGCAGCAACACGCACTCCGCACACGCGTCACTAGTGTGTCTCACCGCTCTCGCCACTCGCCGGATCATCCAGCATCCACCCGGACTTTCGCACTCTGCGACGACCGATGGTGCGCCATTGCCCTCGTGCACTCTCTCTTTCTCTTTTTCTGCTTACTCAGGTCCTGACCTGTTCTCCCTCAGACGACCACAATATCTTTCTTTCCCTCTATCTCCCTCTCTCTCTTTTTTCTCTCGCAACCCGAAGCAGAAGCTCTCTGTAATCACGAGAACGCTTATGTAACTGGTGGCTCGTGACCACCAATCGACGACTGTTTCCGCGCCGCCACGACGCTTTTCGCGTCTCAATTTTCAAACAATCTATTGTTGTTAGAATTGAATCATTATAAAACCATTAAAGCGACAATGCTTTCTACAAATTTGTGCTTCCCCTCCCCTCTCTTTCTGCAAGGAAGAAAATAAGTTGGAACATATTTATTTTGATCTTCAGCTTTAATTTGTTTTTGCCGAGATTTCGTAGGTTCTGGAAGTTTATCGCCAATCAGCGCACTTTTCATGTGATGGACAACGCCTCACGAGAGATAAAGAACCCGTCACTATTTCTCGGATTATAAACGGTATCAATGCTGCATGTCCGCTTACGTCACACACACATATGCACAGACACATTACGCATACACAGAGCGCCTGGGCGTGTATATCGTATATCTGCGAGAACATTATCGTCACCGTCACGCGGAAAGCATTGTTGTTAACTCACGAACGCATGCGATCTTTTTATAGAGATACATGCGAGTCGCTATTTTTAAAATGTACTTAGTGCACATTTGAAGCAAAAAACTAAATCGCCTGGTGTGCACATTAACACGGCGTTACAAGATCGAAACAAGAAACGCCAAGGTTGTCGAGACAACGAAGAGAAAATGAAAGAAGAAGGAAGAGCAAATTTGAGTACTATAAACCAGATATAATCTGGTGAGAGAACAAGAGAATCCTTGAGTTTTATTCTCTATATTGCGTCTCTGTTTCTCCCGACAAGCGACAATTGTTGTGAGAACTCTGGAAAAACTCGAGCGAAAAATCAGCAATCGTAATCGCGCGATTAACCATTCGATGCCGCTCGGCTTCGGTATAATGTGATTCGCATGCTATATACGTTATGTCTATATACGTTTGCACGTTTATGCCAACAATGCCTCTGCGATCCTACGATTGAAAACTACGGCCTTAACCCACGAGATAACCCGAGTGCCCATCGATATCTGTTCGATTTGAAAGACACACGTGCTTCTGCAATGTGCACGCAAAAAGAATTACTGAAATCGAGGGTGACTCTCTTTTTGCGCGTAATTTTTGTTTCCACCGTAATTATAAAAATCTCGAAGCTCGTACAAATAAATGTTATTTTACGAGAATTTAAATATGAAATATTTCCGTTCTTTAACGTTAATCCTCGAGATAGGAAATTGAACCCGCACACGTGCGGCGCGCACATGTGCGCGAATTCTGCGGACTTCCTTGTGTATCTTTCGCGGTACGGAGATGCGTGACACCGAGATTCGTCGTGCGGATGGATGGATCTACGCGAACTAAGCTAAGTGACTTAAACGGTCGCAACAGCTCGGTAATTGCCGCAAATTGACCAGCGGACCCCAAATACCCGCGCGGTGCTGTGCGGCGAAACGCGCAAATCGCGAGAACTTCGATGTGCACACGCGCTTTTATGTGTGTGCCGGGAATCTGAATAACAGAATGAGCGCGTGGGCGAGCGAGTGTATTGTCCAAATGATTAGAAAAATCTAGAGCATTAAGCAGCGCGAAACAGGCTTAAAAGCTTAAACACATAACGCAATAATGCGATTTGTCAAATAAATCATGCATGCTGAAAATTACATATACTAACGCATTATTGAGTCATAATATTGTATTATTTACGGATACATGAGTGCACCATTTCAAGTTTATTTTATCATATTTATTATTATCAGTTTTATAATTTTATATTGAATTTTAATAACATCAAGAATTGTTTTAATTTTAATTCATTATTCAATAAAAAACAGTTGAACAAATTAACTATTTTATTACACTTAATAAAATATTATATTTATTTCATAAATATAAAATACTGTATATATTCTGATAATTTGTTTCATTCGTGTCATTATTTTGCCTCTGCAATATCCGATGCGTTTCGTTGCCTGCCAGCAACGTGAGGGCTGCTCGCACGCGCGCATTTATTGAAATAGCCTACATTTACTCGTTCGTCCTCTCGATTAGTCTTAATTCCGAAGGGAACTTTAAAACGACGCCTTTGTGCGCCGTTCCTAATGCCTTCTTATACGGATAATTGATCGTGACCGGAGTTCTTGTTTTCACACAACAAGCGTATCGTCACGAGACGATCGCATCGAAGCAATAAAAGATCGAGACTCGCGGTTCGCGTTGTTGCTCTTGCCTGTGTTTAATTGGAGAATAAATTTAATACAGGATGATCCAGCAGTTCCGTCGATGAAACATTCATAAACAAAAAAAAAGTGCAGGTACGATAAAGACACCGACGTTGGCGAGTTATGACGCTACATTAATATCTTGTGACGGATCTTGCGGAGAAACCGACTTTCTTCAAGACACAGTTGTGCCCGGGAGGCGAGGAAACGACTGTCAAGGGGGTCGGAGATAAGGGAGGCTCGTGGGAAGCTCGCAAGAAGCTCGCGAGTAAAGAGGGAAGGTCCCATCATCGGTCCCACGTGCTCGGTTGTGCAAGCGGTTGCCGGCCGTCATTCTATTTTTAAGACCTCTCCCCCGACGCCCGACCGCATATTTAACCCGCATCTAAATCAACCCGATCCTCTCTCCTCCCCGGCTTGGCCTGGTGGCTCGGCTCGGCTCGGTTCGGCTCGACTGAGCTTGGCTCGGCTGGACTCGGCTCGGTTCAGATCGGCGTACGCAAACCCGAGTGATCTGTTTGCGATGAGAGCGCGTCATGAGCGCAACGCGGTCATCAGTACATCAGTGTATCATCGGCTAGATTGACCTAGCTGTCGAGGTCGATGACGTTGCCGGCAATGTTACATTATTGTGTTCTTCCATTCGAAAAAAACAAAACCGGTATAGAGGCAATTGATCCGGTATCAGACGTGATAACAGATAATTGAAGATATATTAAAGAATGTTAAAAATAAAGATATATTGAATATATAAATATAATACATTAAAGTTACGTTGTGTAAATAATATTAAAAATATATTGTATCATGTCATATATTTTTTAAAGATTTTGGGTGCGAGATAAGTTGGTATCGCCGCTCCAAAATCTTCGATAAGCCCGCAAAGTGGATGGAAACTTTTTCCCGAGGTATCCCTTATTTGAGGTCTCCGCTAATTTCCCCGCGAATTTACGATAATTTTATCGCTAAAGATCGAGTATCGTATTATTTAAGTAGTCGAGCTCTCGTATAGTTAATCGGAATTGTCTACGCATCGATCGGGAATATTTTCTCGTAGCAGGCGTGACAAAATTCGGGAAGCACAGCCATTATATCGTTATCATCAAATTAGCGCTAATAGTGCCGCGAGAATGCGGAAATGGCCCGCTCATAGGAACAATTTCGGTTCACAGACTGTACGTAATATCTCTGACGAATGTGTAAACACGTTTATAGCGCCAAACGCGAGCGTAGACTCGGAGACGGAACCTCATCCAGCCTCAACCCGGCCACTTTTAGACCGCCAGAAAGCGCGGGATAAGAATGCGGAGTCTGAGCTTTTGTTGTTTATTACGTATTCATGCGCAACGTCCTAAATAGGTCTTCATAAATACGTCTTCGTGACGGGCCGCGTTTAGCACTTTAGGTGCGCGGCGGCAAGGCCAGCCACCGTAGTCCAACCTCGTCCACCCGCGACACATTTACGATCGTCGCCCACTCGAAGGGTTCGCATAACTTTTAATCCCTTGCGCGTGCGCGTGCGTAGCCAGATGCACTTTTAATTCTTGGACGCGTCCCCTTATCTTCAGCTGCCAAGTGTAATAATGAAATCTTTCACTCTCGCGGATAAATATTCGCGATGACTACCGCGTCGCTGATGACGCGAAATCACCATATACCGGGTGATCGGAGAGGGGAGCCCGAAAGATGAAGTGTATGTACGATCATCATGCTGTTTATCCCGCGAGTCCTCGCGTCGCTGCCAGATATTACGTAACGGGGGAAGGGGGGGAGACAGTGTGATACAGCCGCGGGCTTTGCCAATGATCAATCGATCGATCGATGCGACCACTCTCACGCGTGCGAGCGTCATACGTTTATTTATTACTGGCGTTTTGCAATAATACCTGCCTGCTGATGGTCCTCTCTCTCTCTTTCTCTCTCTGTCTCACTGTCGCGATTGTAACGTCTCTTTCTTTGCCTCACGAGTCCACTCGACTGTTAGCGACACTTGGCTTCGAACGAATAGATTGCTCCCCGCACGGTTGCAACTTATTATTGTAAATTACATCTCGCTGCGACACCTGCGGCACATTCTTCTTCCCAAACTGTGCACTCGCGCTAATTTGCGCAACGGAGATGAGTTATAGTTTCCTTACAATGATTCCTTTATCTCAAAAAATAGATAAATAAAAAAATAAAAGATCGTTATGCAGCATAATACTAAATACCCAGCTATTTTATTACACTTTTTTACATTACACAGAGAAAATAAATAATTCTGCAGCGCGTCGCAGAAATAAGTAACCGCACCACGCTCCTAAAAAATTTATTGTTATCGACTCGTATCGCTATTCCGGCCGGTTGCTCGTCGTAAACGTCACAACATATATCGCACGATCTTTATTGCAGACAAAATGGTCGTTACAATGTATATTCTTCCGCGAAATTGTCGGCAACGATCAACCCGTTATTATTAGTCGTTCAATCTGCTCCCGAGGAACGGAAGGGGGTAAATAACCCCGATCTAATTCAAGGCGTGGACACGATCGATCGGCACGGTCCGTAGATCCGGAGGATGCACGACAGACGACCGTCGTGGGGCGGAGGAGCACTGGCAGAGCAAGGAATCGCCTGCGGGTGAGTATCCTCCTCGCGAGTCGCAAGCGAGTCGATTGCGCAATCGCAAGTGCCCGCGCGCGGAATTCGCGGATGCACTGCCAGCGCGCGAGCACCGCGTGAGCGCGAAATGGAATTTCGCCAAAATCCGAAGGGGCGACTCCGAGAGGACCACCGCTGTTACAATACAATAAATCATCAATGACGACGTAATGCGGAAATCGCGGATTCTCGGATCGAGTCCTCGATTCCTCCCTCCCCTCTTCCACCTCAATCAGCGATCAGCCTCGACGTCGGTGCCCGCCACGTGCGAATACTCGGACCTTGATCGCAGATATCTCGCGATGTTCCGCGAGCGATCGCGGCCGATCACGATCTGAAATTCTGATGAATGCATATCAAGAAGATCATGGAGAGCGTTTCGAATTTCGTTTCGAATCCGAAGATCGAAGATTTTACTTGGGCCTCCAGAAATATTGGATTGCTCACAATTCACGACTCGGCTGTTTGAAGATGCCGCGAAAATTCCTGGAAGTTGTCGCACGACTACGCGAACCGGTCCTCGATCTCTCCGAACGTTCAGATGAATCTCTTCGAGCGTGCCGAGCTCTTCAAACCGTTTTAATCGCTCGGCCTTCGGACCTTCAAACATTTACGTCTCTGACGCATGACGGATCTTCGAACACGCGAATCTCTCGAATTTCTTGTTTGATCCTTTGAATTTTCGGATCTCTAGAGCCTCCTTTCGTCTTTCGAATATTTGAATCTTTCAGGTGTAAGACGGGAATTTCTCGAATTTCAAGTGAGTCCAGTTCCAGATTCGCGGACATTTAACTTACTGGGTGGAATCGTATCCCGATCGGACGTGCACACAAACGGACAGCGAAAGCACGCGCGTCGAGCGCTTTTATTCGCGCTGATCAGACAGCGTATCAACCACCACGACGGACTGAAAAGCACTGCCAAGTTTCGCCGCCGTCCGGTTGCAATCGCCGTGCATGCACTTGCCGTGCTCGCCGCACCAGCGTTTGCGTCGCGCTATTCTCTCTCTTGCTCGCTCTCGCCCTTTCTCTCTCTCTCTCCCTCTTGTCATTCAAGTATTCGCGATTTGCAAATCGTGACTTTACAAAGTCACCGGACCGTACACGCTTCACGTGTGTGATTCCCGTTGTTCTCGCTGCTCGCCTTGGATCGCGATACGAATTACGATTTTGTGAAATCACAGACGCGAGCTGTTCATGACGAGCATAAATTGTTGACTATTAAAAGTCATACGATGCAAAATTCAAGCGGCTCGATTCGACGGAGAGGAAACTATCCACCGACTATTTCTCTCCTCTACTATTCTTCACGTCTCCCGTTTCTCCGCACCTGCGAACCACAAATCGCAATCGTCGATCTCGCCAATAAACTCCCTCCCGTGAGGAACCGACGGAAAAAGCCATTATGTTCGGTGAACGGATTTAAAAATAATACGCGGCGTCATTTTCGCTCGCGCGCAACAATTTTAATTGAGGACATTGAACCAGTCTGAATAGAATACGCGCGTGATCGCTCCTGATCGTCGACCGAAATTCCGCAGATAATACTTGTACCCTCGTATCTCTGGCAAATATTCCCTCTGATCCTTTCGAATTTTACACCTTAAACATTCGAATCATTCGAATCACTCGAGTCAAGTATTCGACTCATTCAAATTATTCGACTTTTATTCATTCCTGGGTCTCATAAATCATAGATTGAGGGATCGTCTGCGTATCTTTTTTAACATTTATCTCTGCATTTTAGATTCCGGGGTTCATAAATCATTCAATTCCTCGATTCTCCGACTGCTGGACACGCAAGGGAACGAACGAGAGAGCGCCAACGGCCGATGAATATCGATTGAGGCCGTCCGATTCGAATCGATCCGACCGCTGTTTTTCCTCCCTCTGTTGGTCCCCCGCTCTCATTGTCGCGCTGAAAGCGATCTCTTATGCAATCGATCTGCTTAAGTTCCCAAGGTCTCGATTCTCTGCGCTTCGATGCACGCTGAATGCATGCTCGGTGCACGGTCAACGCATCCAAGAGAAAAAAGCGCGTTACTGATAAAGGCGGGTCGGATCAAAAATAATTCTAAGGCTAAGCACGAGCTCCGTGATAAATCGTATATATAACGCTATTTTTAATTAGGATTAATAGTTAATTCACCGCGTGCATCGCATCCATTTAATACGTTGCTACACTCAAACTGCGAGAAAAAATCTCGGTGCCAAATAATTCGCTTCTTCAGATTATTTATAATTATAAACATATTATATAATTATAAACATATGTTTATAATTGCCTTACTTTTTATATCGTCTTTATGTCTTGATCAACGATGATGCATTGATATCTATCCTATCAATTATATCTCTTCTACGAAACTTCTCTTATACACTCAAGAAAATTATTATTATTTCTATCATTTTACTAATGCTTCGACAAGCGTTTACGCGCGAGAATTTATGCGAAAGTGCTCGCATTGAGAGCTACCATAAAACTCGCGACGTGAGTAGCACACGTTCCGGACGATATATCCTCGTGACCGTCGAAGCGCATATCCATCCGCAGATCGTCAGATGAAACAGTGTAACATTCTAGAGCAAACGATTCCTGACCGTCACAAGAAGTGACACGCGAAATGAAACTGCGAAACGATGGGCGAGAGAATCGCGAGACGGGACGTTGAGCGCGATCGACTCGCGAGGTCGTTCGCGTAACCGGGTCGAGATCAAAAGCGCGTTGTATTCGACAACGGTGACGGCGACTGACGTTAAGGACGTGAATTATTTTTGGGATGTCCGTAGCACAGCACGTGTTTGTCTACGCGACGTCAACCCTTCGATTGCAAAGCAGAATGCAATTCACCTCCCATGCGCAATTTTAGAATCTCTTTTGACGTGTTTGTTCACAGAACACAATAGGCCCGATCTATAATGCATACCCGGTCTTCGATTCGCTCCTCTTTATTCTAATTTATTTACCTGATTTATTTATTTATTTATTATAATTATTATAATGCAGATTAAATAATACAGTAGTTAATAGTCATTTCATATGGACCGAAGATGAAAGTTTCGCCTTTCTTCCGCCTCCGAGCGATGGAGTTTGATTTACACGTTAATTTACACGTTCTCTTTATTTGCACTGCCAAGATATTCATATAATAATAGATTGTATAATGCCGCATAATCTATGCAACGCGATGCGATGTCCGCGAACAGGAAATCGCGGTTTCGCGCGTGGTAGCCTTCGCGGAGGATCTTCGCAGATCCTCGCGAGAGAACAGGTTGAACACGCGCGCCCGAAAAGCGGAAGGAGATATCGCGTTTCCTTCGCGCAGCGGCCGTATTATACACCAACCTGAGTACATATTCCTGAGAAAGGAAATACACACGATCCCTCTTCCTACACCACCTATTTACACTGCCAACTCGAACTTCAATCCCGCGGAACTTCAACTCGAAAATTTCGCAGAACTATAGTCGAATAAAGATTCCGTCGTAGAACACGTTCCAAACTGTGATTTAAGAAGGAAACCGTCGTGCAACATCCGTGAATGACGATACATTTCATGCTTTTATTTATTATAGAGTCGGATAGAGTGTAAATTTCATTTGAATAAAGGCATGTTTGGTTCAACAACATGTTGTTGAGCGCTACCGTACTTCCTCATCTTGCGATTCTAATCTGCCAGGATTTTAGTAGTTTTTTTTATTATTTTTCAATATATGGTCTATAAAGCGTTTTCTGGTAAAATGTTTCCTAATAAAATGTTTCTTTATATTTACGAGAGTAAAAAATTAAATTATTTTAACAATATTCCTCACTAATTTGAATGATTTAATTTCGCTCAAATTTCATTATTTTATCTAAATTATTGAATTATTTATTTATGTTTAATTACATAATATCTCTCTGACTGTTTTGCAAATCTCACATAATTCATATAACAATGATCTTTAAACGAATCCTTTTACGTCGATTGGTTCATCGCTCATTATTATTATCATCCCCGGGGATTCTACTTACTTTTACCTTGATAACAACACCACCCTCGGCGACGCACAGGACCTTCGACTTCTCAGGCACCGCAACCGCGACTGAGCTTGCGCGACGCACCACTTTCGCCAGTTACTCTCGCTTTCGTTCGACTACTCAGGGGTCGACGGCGGGCACGCGAGTATCGATATCGGAGGGAAGACTCGTAATCACGGGAGCAGCGGCCGCCGCGTCACGATGCGCAAGCGCCCTCTTCCGTCTTTGCGAGAAGCACGCGTGTTCGTTACGTTCTCGTCTTCGACGAGCTTGAAGGGGAACGAACCGACGAAAGCGAAACGGTCGTCCGCGAGCGATAACTTATGAACGAACGATTAAAGAGTCTATTTGAATAAATTGAACGGTCCGAACTTTATAATTGATTAAATAATTTAATTTTGCGTGATTAATTAAAATATATCTATAGCTTCTTTGTGACTGAACTTCCTGCAGAATATTAAAGGAAAATTAAACGCTCCGGATTTATAGGGTACCGCACGTTTTATTTTTCTAAATAATTTTTTTAGTAATTTTAAATAATTCTTCTAACTCTCTTGCACAAAATATGAAAAGTGGAGATTATTAAAAATGATCATTGCAAAGGAAGTTCTGAAATATTGACAACATTGAAAATGTTCCTTAAAAATATTTGCTTTCCCGTTTGAAATAAAAATCACAAAACTTACTTAATTTTCGGAAATGAAGATGACTCGCTTCATATACAAAAAGCACTGTATGTATGTTATAATACATACGGGACGTACGACTGATCTTCTGCAAATTCTTCCGCTTCCGGTGACAGAGAGCCAACTGACAACCCGCGCGTACACCAACGAAATCGAGAGTGCGGAAAAACCGAGAAATAGAAGGCGGGTGCAGAAAGTGTAGAGAGCGCGAGGGATGACGGAAAAACATTCGAGAAAACAGCGGGAACTTCAGGTGGCGGTCCGGGGGTAAATGTCGAAATCTACCAACCGTCTTTCGACCATGGCGGGAACGACTGCCGCCCCGTGAAGCGAAAGAAAGGGGTGGTTTTTATGTGAACCATGAGATTTCCGTCCCTCTCTTTCTCTTCCTCTTCCTCTTTCCTTCGAGCGGAGGCGGTTCAGCGCCGGAATATTCCGTGTGCGTTATGGGATGCGGAGGTCGACGTGAAGAGGGTGGGAAGCAGGGATAATGTCCGCGACGCGGGGGCGGAACTCGTTTTACTTTGTCTACCGATAGCGAGAGTTCTTTCGGTGGCGACGGGGTGTCCCATCGTGGACAGATTCGCGAGGGTGGGGAGGTTTCATGCAATTTTTCCGCGTTGGGATACCCGCGGGATGAAAATGTTTTTTATTTTTCTTGCTTCCATTTTGCATTTTAGTTTACTGTCTGATGTTAAAAGTACACGATTTATTATGGACTTAACTTGTAAATCAATATAACATTTTCTTCTCTCGTTTAGTGGCACCCGATCTTCTAATGTGGATTCGATACGGCCAAAACTGTAATGCAAGTACCGCATGCGCATGCTAGGAAATTTTCTATACGCGCATACTGTATACTTTACTGAAATGCTGTGATACTACAAGCGCAGTTATAAGGTCTTACGATTCCGCGGCAATTCGCTTCAGCGATTCTATCGCTGCTTGTTACAATTAATTTTCTTAATATTATAATAATTAAAATATATATTTTCCGACGACTTTTGTCTTTCTCTCGTAATGATTGCCGACTCGATCGTTAGAGAACGCCGCAGTTTGGTACTCTAATGCCACAGACGCGGTCGCATATTTGAGAGGGATGTGCAATAGTAATTCTGAATAGAGATAATACCAGTAAAGCGTCGAGGATCACTCACGCAGTTTCCGGAACTGGCGAGAGCAACGAAGAGGTACGCTCGTGTAATATCTCGAGATCCAATCTAGCCCGACTCGTAAAAGCGGCGGCGCTCTGATGGCAGCCGCGCTTACTCGGAGTACCTTCGACAGACATGCGAAAAGCGTGAAAGGGCGAGAAGAAAGCCAGGCGTGCTGGAAAGAAAAAAAAAAGAGATCTGGACGAAAGCAGAGGTCCCCCGGCTGTCTTCTCGCGCGGCGAGGCGCGAGATTAACCCTTGAATGGTACCAGATAAAATAAAGTGCGGAGATGCAGCGAACGGAGAATTAATGGATTCTGTAAGAGAACGAAAGATCAGGCGGAGAAGTTTTAGGATCGCCATAGTTGGAATTTATCTTTCCGTAATTGAAGACTCTACTGCACAATAATCGGATATATTCCATTCTATTAAAGCGAAAGTTCATAGAATTTAATCAGAGAACAAGTGCTTTACTTTCAAAAGAGACTATGAAGCAGCGGTGTCTCACAGAAAAAGAGATTTTTCATAGATAAATAACGATCGATTTCAGTTGGCGACCGATCATTGATATGAACAAATATACATTGCTCTTCGGCAACGAATCATATGAACAGATTAAGACATTTGTTCATTTGAGTATAATCTCGGGTGACCAATCGAGGGTTGAATCTGCGCCGAAGGAGAAATTGAGGAACCACTTACCTTGCGTGACTACTCTCCCGCCAATCCTGCCGGAAGCGGTCGGAAGTAACGTGTCCGCGTGATATTGGGAAATGATTCGCGCATCCGGATAATTGAGCGAAAACGCGGAATATGCTGACCTCAATGTCAGTGTGTATCAAAGACCATCAATCAAAAATGTTTTTCGTACAATTATCCCGAAATAATTGGCGTGTATCGTCAGTGTGTGCGTAAACAATGTCGCTTTAATTTAATTTAAAGTTCAATTGCGCCTCTATGATATCAATTTACGATATAAATTAGTATTCTTTGTATATATAATGCATTAACAAATAATTTAAAAAGTGGAGGCAAGAGCGCTATTTTTATCGCGAAAAACGCGAACGAAAAACGAAAGGAAGAGTTAATTATTAGTCATGACTAACACGTGTACACATACACACACACGAGCGGCCGCGTGTTCGCCTTTAAAATATTAAGTTAATAATGCTGAACCGCGTGTAATAATTTTAAAAGCTATTTTCACGGACTTGCGCTCAATTGAGTGCATTACGCAAGAAAATCGAATTAATAAAAGAAGCGAGACAAGGGACAAGGCAATAATATCGCGATGGAAATTAATTTCTCACACCGCGATAACATCGCGGAATTAATGAACGAGGACACCTTCGATCGAACACCGAGTAAGTCTCGCGGCAGCGCTGTTACTATACATTATGCAACCGTGCAATGTCATTGCGTGAATTTGAATGGGAAATCGACTTGAAATACGCGGAAATCGAAACGCATTTTCACGCTGACTTCTCAATCTCTTGGGTAAAACGAAGCGCAATTTGATGACGCAATCGAATAGTAATCCCATCGAACGATTAGCTGACTCGAGTCAGGCCAAGCGATATTTCAAACGCTTCTCAAATTTATCAATTAAAATTTAATCAACGCATGTTAAATATGATTTTAAACACAATTATAAATTCGAATAATTTACTTAAGTATAACAATGTTCGAAGTTATACTCAAGTACTTACACTTAAGTGTAAATCTGAAACGTAAGTTCAATATTACACTCAAATACAGTTTTTTGAACGACACGAGCATGCCCATGCGAGAAATAGAAGGACACAAGTCGAAGGTACTCCGATATTGCCAGAGCAGGCAAAAATAAAAGCCAACACCGAAGAACCAGAAAGGGCGGACGCCAATAGATCCTACCTTAACACGTAGTTGACGCAGACAACGGAGATCGGCTTCTGCTGCTTGGAGCAGTGGATGAGGGTGGCCTGAGTGACGACCCAGGCGTAGCCGCCCCTTTTGCCGAGGAATCTGTACGCCACGGTCTCGCACTGGCCCTTGCTGAACACTGGAACAAGAAGTACACGTATGATGATGAGAACGGTCGTTCCAGGACTCCGGACACGCGAGCGGATTCGCGCGGCTTTATAGCGGCCGTTGCCGCGGCCGCCACAGGCGCGCGTTTCGGCTGACGAAAGATGCAGCGTGGGATTGCAAACGCCATCGATCGATGGCGGGATTGCCGAAAATGTCAGTGTTTGTGCAGTTTTGATAACTAAAGTGGTAAAGGCAGAAATTAAAACAGTCAGCAGAGGCAAACAATAGCATTCAATTAAATTTATTAAAATATTTAAAGCTTTCGCGCTATTGGTTACTATTATACAATTGGATTTGGTTTCCGGGTTTGAGCCGCGTTTCTATCGTTTTGATTCCAATGAACGATTCGAGTGAAAATGACAAAAACCGCGGCTCCAGATGCAATCGCAATTAATTATATCGAGACATAATACTGACGCAATCTGGACGCGTTATCAAAACCTGGAAGCAATAAAACGCACCGTTCCATTCCTCCCGGAAAAAGAGGACATGGAAACGGAAACATCAAATATTTTATTGCGGCTTCTCTCGCGAGCCACGTCGGGAAGATTACGTCTCAGCTTTCGGACACCCGGGGGTGGCCTCTTCGAGAAGCGCGTTATCTCGTTTTCCCTAGCCCAGGGAGGGAAAATGTCTCTCTCTCTCTCTGCGTCCCATGATTCGCGTAAAACGCAACCGGGGTGGGATTAGTCGCGGAGCTGATTCGGTCGAAAAGCCGAGGTCGGTTCGCGCGGGAGATAGGACTCGCTTTGGGCCGCGGATTGCTCGAACATGCGGATTCCTCCAAGGCGAAACCGTTCCTTTACGATCACAGTGACCCCCGGTAACGAGCGTCCGACAATATCGCGCGCGTGAACTACGAACCGGTATATATTTAAAGAATAAAGAAAGTATATCAAATATATCTTCTAGATTATTCCTCTAGTTCCACGTTGTCAATCACGAATTTGATGTAGGTAATTGCGAGGTAATTGCACCAGCGACACTAATCGCCGTGAATAATTCTCTCAAGTATATTTTATTTATTTATATTTTAATTTACTTGAATTTGAATTTAATCTAATTTGTTTTTCAGTAATTTTACTTATTTATTTTATTTTATTGTATTTTCTTATCAAGGTTTACCAAAGGGCCTACCAAGCGATGACCATCCGTCGACGTTTTTACGACGGTGTCTGCGCTCTCGTTGTGTCCATTATCTATCTTTCTTTTACACGATTACCGGAACCGCGATAATGTCGTGCTTCCACATCGGCAGGTGCGTGATCGCGTACGCGTACGTGTGTGCGTGTGCCCATAACATCGGGCGGTGGGACACGGCAATTGCATAACCGGACAGCCGATAACGTTATTTGCGCGTTAGTGGCCCCTGAAAGCCGTAAAATGGGGCTTATGCGACGGGCAGCGGCCCGATAAGAGATACGATCGTCCTTGAAACCTTTTCCCCTCGGCCGTGTCGTTCACCCGGTCCTCCGACCACGTCGTAACCCGGCCGTACTCCCTCCTCCCCTTCATCACAGGCCCCTTGCAATATCCGTTTCAACTTGCAGTTAATTTGTTTAATTAGCGATAAATCGTTCTAATGAATATTGTATGAATATTGCATGAATATTGCAGAGATCAACTTCCGTAATCCGTAAGCAAAACATAATCTAGATCTCAGAGATGTCTGATATCTAAACACGTTGACAGAGGAAAAGAAGGGAAGATCTGAGCGGTAATATTCGACCTAAGAAATTTCATTGAACGTTCGCGGCAAGTTTGCCGAGAAATTAAGCGACAGGGATATACTTACAGCACTTGAAGCACTTGTCCAACGCCGGATTGTCGAGCGCGTGGTAGAACTCGAAGACCGACCGATCTATCAGCTCCTCGCTGTTCCAGCCCAAGTACTCGGCCAACCTGATTACGACAAGAGAAAAGATGCTCTTGTAACGAATGTGCGTGACAATGAAAGCTTATTTTGATTGTTAAAAATGCCGCGCGTATCTATGACGTGGGGCAGAAAATCACACTCGAATGTCGTGCACGATAATCCATGCGGGCGATCGCTCAATCGAGTAACGATAAGGCCGATAAAATATTTGAGTCTATCTGGCGCTAAAATTATGCGTGCGAATGATCGATATCGAAAAACTATCCAGCTAGCGCCAGCTAGAGAAATTAATCTGGTGAGAATTCGCGTCGAAGCAAGTCCAATCGGGCGCAGGAATGAGAAGACGCGGTCCCCGAAGCGGTTCCACTTACTTCTCGTCGGCGTATGTGAACTTCATGTTGAGGTTGTGCTTCGACAGGAAGGTGTGACGTCCCAGGGGTATCTCGATATTGCTGGGATGCGGGATCGGACAGCCCACGAGTATCAGAGAAGCGCCGGTGTCGCACTCCGCGGAGGACTCGTCCTCCTTCTCTCGTTCCTCGTCGTCCACCTCCATGGTGTTCGAATTCGAGTCACGAATATTCACTAGCCTGCCGGTGCAGTGAATCACCTGCGGACGAATTCAAGATGCTTCCTTCAGATCACGTCATTTGCTAATTTTCATTGAAAGGTCACACGAACTATCATTCTATTAAATTATAATTATAAAATTGATTAAATTAAGATATTAAATTACATTAAGATATTATAATTACATGTTAAATGATATTTAATAAGGCTTTCGCTAGAAAAGAATTTTTATCAGAGGATAAAGAAGTATTTCATGATAGATGAAATATCGTTGAAAGTCAAGTGCTGCATAATATCACAATTTTTATTATTAATTTAGATAAAGGAAGTCAGCGTACCTTGTAGGAGGCGCTCTTCAGATTCACCTTCCTACCCTTGCTGGTGAGAGTGCATTTGAGCCGCAAGAAGAAGCTGCAGGTACGCTCCTCACCGTTATCTGTCGGTTTCAGAGAAAGGCACTCGCGTAACTCGTCGTGGTCGCAGGGGTGGCTGTATTCATACACACTTTGTCCCATCATGTCCATCTGTGCAAAACAGAGCAGCCCACAACAGAGGCACATATAAAAATTTGTTATTTTATTTTAATTTCTGGAATGTCAGATGCAATCGCGAAAGCCAGTAAAAGCTTGCAATTTGAAAGAATAAAATAACATTTTTGTAATTGTATTTAATTTAATAATTAAAGAAAACCCAAGACATTTAATTTGCTTTCTTTAACAAAGCAATTGTATGCACGATCTTAGACTTTGTACAATTCAATTCTACTTTGGCGCGTTTTTCCTCATTCTTATTTTATATTTGATAACTAATTATTTTTTAATTAAAACATATTTTACAGGTTTTATTTATTTATCTATTTAATTATTTCGTCGTCGTTATATCAACTAATTGATTCTCAGTAAATGTAATGTTTGAGTTTCAACCTACTTGTGATACTCCGAGGTAATCGCTGACGTTCTCCGAGAGGTAGATCATATTGCCGTCACTGGAGAGCACTAATATAAAGCCGTTGAGAGCCTTTGGAAATAATTCATCCATCTCTGCGGACGACGACTCGGACTTCGCCAGTGAAACTGGAACTTGTTTCAACAAAGTCGAAAATTTAATTAACTCGACGCTGCATGTTGAAAAACAAAACTTTTTAGATGACAAAGTCCTCTAAAAAAAATTTCGAAGAAAAATGAAATATCCGTAGGTACTCACTGGAGTCCACAACGGCCCGGACTTTCAGATAAGCAATCGCCAATCTCATCACGCTGGCCTTATCCAAGTGCACTGCCTGTTCCGGTGCAATCGGAAGCGCGGCCGCGAGCTCAGCGAAGATGTCGGTCTCCCGGCTACGTCTACAGCGGGCAGCATCCCGAGATCTCTCCTTCCTCTTCTCGTTGCTCCTGCAAACAGGGAAAATATCATTCAAGCGTCAATTGGTCTGATATCTATGAAACAAATTGTTTCGTCCGACACGCGTTATTTTTATAAATATTTTCTAGCGTGCGTGCGCATGTAAAAAATACAAAACAATTTATATACATATATAATATATTAGAATTAATTTTTAAAGCTTAAATGGTTAAATTCTAGTTTATAATTTGTATAATATTATTCTCGTATAAAAGTATATAAATTGATTTCCTTCCTACAAAGCTCTTATAAAGTATGCTTTTCAGGTAGGATGAATCACAAGTGAACGAGAGCTCTCGACTCCCTGCTATCTTCTTGTTGGATTTCTTTTCGCAAATAGAAGTTGTGAAGTACCTGGCGAGCGAGTACGATTACGGAATATCATGCCAGGTGTGCACTATCATGCACGATAAACAGACTCATTTCCCGATTCTAGAAGGTCGTCGTTACTCACTTGGCTCAATATTGCGCTACACGAGAATGCTAATCGTATGCCGTGCAGACCGCTTTCAGCTTTGCTCGATCGTGAAGTTGTTCATTCATCGATGCACAAATACACATATAATCGGATCAAATAACATTCGAATAAAAGCTCGGCAACAATCGCGTCTGATTTATCGCATTTAGCAATATTTTCACGTTTTACTCTATTTTATTCGATAATACTGAAATTTCATTTTATATCATATAATTACATTTTACATCATTCTGTTTGGCAATTCCGAAATTGCATTTCTGAAACTTTGTTTTGAAAGTAGCAAGTGAAATAAAATAAAAACTATACTATACTAAATTAAACTATACTAAATCCGATAAATCAGATTAAATTGTTGCTGAACTTTTATTCTACAATTTTATTTCAGAATCAATGCTATATCGAAATCTCATTCTCACTAGTAAAAAAAAAACCAATTTACCGGTAACTTCATTTTAAAATAATTTAGAATCTTCTCAACAGATGTCCACAACTCCGTTAAACGTTGCAAGATAGAGATCCAAAACGTACAAAATTTCGGAACAAGAAAATAAAGGCGGAGAAGATTGCTCGTCGCGAGAAATACTTGAGCATGCTGGCGTAATGAACGCTTTCGATTGCCGCTACTTTGCGCTGCAGCCGTTTGCGATTTAAAGAAGCTGCATCTTTTTTGGTCGCCGATAGATGGAAAGTGTGTGTTATCACGAAACAAAACGTTATCACTGCGCAGGGGTCGACCTTCGGACAACACTTCTCTTGAAATCGATTCTTCGATCTCGTCACGTTTCTTCCTCCTTCACCTTCCTCCTACCGCTACCGCCTCGAATCAATCAAAATCGAACTGATCGGTTAATCCCGCGGAGCGTCCAACATAATCGACATGGAGAATGTTCACGGGAAAACGATACGCGATATGCTCCATTCATTTTCTATTCTTTTTTTCTCGCACAAGATTAATATTATTAAAACAAAATTGAATGCAAAATTGCATTAAACTTGAATTTAAATCAATCTTTGGATTAAGCTTCGTTTAATGTAGGATTAATAATATTTCCATTCAATATCTATCGAATGAAAGCATCTCAAAAAAGATAATAATCCAGATAAAAAAAGTTGGAAAAATTAATAATTCAAATTGATCAAATAATAAAATCTTAAAGAACCACCATTCATCTTCCGTAGTCATTGCGGCATTCCACATTTGACTTGAATATCGATATAAGCATTACGATGATCGCCGACTTACAAATAATCCTCGAGGAGCTGCTCATCTTCCGTGTAGTGGTAATAACAGTTATCATTGTAGCTAGGGTGCAGATTCTCGTACATGCACGGCGGCAAAACAGACGCGCCATAAGTGTACGAAGTGTCGTAAAGGGGGCACCGATCGCTTGCCGGGCACTGCAACCACCGCTCCTCGCTGCAATAGTTGAACAGTTCCGGACAATTATTGCAGAACCAACTGCCTGACTCCGAGCTCTGTCCTAGATCACTTCGGCCCGGTTCACGGGCCTCGCGAGGAGGCTCGACGTCACAGGGTCGCAGATTGTTGAATCCTCCCGGATCAACGAAGTTGCAGGAACATGGATGACCGAATCCCAAGTTGTTACTGAACTCCAGATCCTCGCAAGGCCGTAGACTGCTCATCACTTCGCTATATTCCATCAGATTTCCAGATCCCGCGTTTCGTGGACCGTAAGTTTGTGGATCATTGGCCGCTAGGTCGCTAGAGAACTGCGGATTCTCAGACCCTAGATCGCCAGACTCCAAGTTGCCGCAAGGACGTAAGCTATAGAGATCCGGATCGCAGGTCGATGCTGCGTCGAAACGATCGCGTCGGTCCTGTCGAGTCTGATCCATCCTCGCCCCCTGTTTCGATCTTCTGGTATGGATCGCACGGTTGCTCGTCGGGAACGACTTAGTACTGTCCGCCGACGAGTCGAAATACATCGCGAGATCTTCGACGTCGACGGGACCCAGCTGACAGTTCTTCGAGATCGTCGTACTGCTGCCGCAAGTTTCCAACTGCGGAGCGAGCAAGTTAACAGAATTGCGCGGTAATGTTGCCTGTGTATTGTCGCAATTTGCGCTCGTCGGAGTAATAATGCACGGCGCTGGCGCAATATTGCATGATATTGGCCCATTATTGCACAGTATTGGCCCGTTATTGCCCAATACTGGCGCAATATTGCACGCTAGCGCGTTGCAACTATTACCGGGCGCATACGAGGGTCTTATCGTCGTGTTCGTACGAGGTATTGGCATCTCGATATCACGAGCTCGCGGTCCAGTATTATCACTAATGTGCAACGTAATGTTGGAAAAGGGAGCGGCAATATTGCCAGGCAAGATGTCCATGTTGCTAGGCACGGTCGTCGCACTATGTGGCAACGGCGGTGGCAGATTCGATAATTCGCGTGACGTAAAATCGATTCCGCTTCCTGCCGTCATGTGACGCCCGTCGAAAGCTGCGTAACCCTGCGATGTCTTACCGATCCAATTGTCGTCACGCGGATCCGAGCAACGACCCGGCCGTTGACGACCATCTCCCAGAATGACGCCTCCTCCTTTTTCCTCTATCTCTCTACCGGCTTCTCCTTCTCCTCCTCTCGTTGCTTGGTACAAACGCGCGTTCATCTCCTCGTAAAGTCTGGACTAAATTAAAGAATTTCCGCGTATTAATTGCGCTCTTTTCTGTCTTCTTTCCTCTACTTATATTCTTCTCTTTGTTTTCTGAGCCGAGAGTTTGTTTCACTAAAACAATTATTTTTTCTAGTCTCTAATTAGTTCACCATTAATCCGCGTGACAACGTACATATTTCCGGTAGTTCGACGTCCTAGGTTTTATCTGCAAGTGTCTTCTATCTATTCTTAGGTAACCAAGTTTCATGTATTTTTACCTTCTCTCTTTATATCTTTCCTTCTCCCTTTCTCTCTCTCTCTCTCTACTTTTTGCCTCTTATTCCAATTTTGAAATAAATGGTAGCTGCTCAGTTTTGCCACTTTATCGCTAAAACTTTATCTTGGTCATGCCTGATCCACGTGACGTCAAGAATTTCATGGTGACACGAGGCGCAGGCGGGCGAAAAATAAAACCTCGTCCTAATTTTATTTTATAAATGGATCTTTATAAATGGATCTGTCTATGTTCTCCTTATCTTCCTCCGTTCCTCCTTCTCTTTGCTTACTTACTGCGTCTTCTTGCTTTCCAAACTCGCTTATCTTTATATTCAGCACACGTATTGTACATTACGTCAGCGATTTATCAGCGATAGAAAAATCCAATTCCGTTTTCCCGCCGCTATTTCTCCTCTCCTCCCTTTTGCGCCTTTCGTTTTCACTGTCTCTTCGTTCACCTTCCTCTATCAATTAAAATTCAATCTTTTTCACATTTAACTCTTTGGCGACACTTTTCGCTTTCTTTTCATCTTTCTCCATCCTTCACCCTCTTCTTTCTTCGGCCACCTTTCTTCCACCTTTCTCTTTCTTCTTCAGAAACAACAATCACCGTAGTAATTTTTTTTCCTCTTATCGCCTTATCTTTTTTATTATATCTCTCGGTCAACCTTTTTCCTCGTCCGGTTTTATCTCGACAAGACTAAATCCAAAATTAGGTTCATCAGCAGAGATGATCGAATATAGCCGATCTGGCTCACTGATTCGTCGAGAGTTCAAATCCGGAGTTGTCAACGAGGGTCGCCATCCCCATCTTCTCGCATGCTATCACCGAGCCGACGTTTGATCCACCTTCACGCACAGGTTCACACGATACTAAAGCCTGGTAGCAACACGATTTTGCTCCTGCAACACGCTGGACGCTTCGAGTGATCGTTATCTTGCATGTCGATAACGATAGTCTATCATCGACGACGCGCGCGACATGACAAAGTTACCGAGCGAAAATTTTCGGGTATCTAAATTATTATTTACATGAACTTTTTACGTATTTTGATGAGTTTCAATTACAGTTGTGAATTTTTAACATAATTTTCATGGAAGGAATTAAGATAATAATTTGAATCCATATTTTCCATCTTCGTACTTTTGTAATGTAGCAATAGCAGAATAAAAAAAACCTAAAATGAAATTTTCGAGAAGAGAGAGACAGCATGGTAGTCGAGATAGAAGCGATGGTATTCACAGAAACGCAGATAATGATCTTTGGTCGTAGCCAGCAACGATACAGGGCAAAAACTAAAGTAATTAGCATACGTTTGCATCGGCACGTACGCAGGCAACACAACTTTAATACTTTCATAACGAGAATAAAGTCATAATGAAATAAACAACTTATGCAACATTCTTATGCAACATTATTCCGTTATCAAATAGTTTTCGAAAAATTAACAAATTATAAATTCCTTCCTCTCTTCCGTCTCACGTCTAATGAAAGTTTTCAACGGAAACGAAGTAAGTAGGTCAATATGCGGTTGCGCCTAAGAATTTCCTGGTAATGTGAAGGCCTGGTGGTCGCCCGTGATCATTCGAGCATCCCTATCGCGCAAGATAACGCGACCACCAATTAAGTAGCGCGCTCAAGCGGAACAAAAGAAAGCATTGTACGCGAACGAACCGCGATCTTTTGTCCGGCATTGTCTCGCCACATCGAGCAAGATGGTCAAGCTTGCAACCGTGGCAACCGCGAAATGCAGCGAACGCACAAATGCATCACGGCATGGCATGACATGACACGACACGACACGACACGACACGACACGACACGACACGTGCAACACGTTGTCCTTGATCCGGTCGAAATCCGAAAACGCTAACGAGACAAAAACGAGGAAAATTATTTCGGAAATGGTTGCCAGGCGGAAACGTATAGTTGTAACCAAGACCTCGCAGCCTTCACGGGAATGCTTGCCACAAATATTCCATAAATATGTAACTACGTATGAATGTTACTATCTGTGTAATGCTTGGAGTTTATTAAATTAAGAAATTAAATTAAATTATTTTTTGATTAAGAAATGGAAAAAATATTTACGAAATATATGTTTTTTACAATTTACTCACATTTTACAAATAAACAATGATTAAATATTTCCGGACCGCAATACCCTGATATCCTTGCAATACTCGCGCCACTTCGACTGGGGAATACCTGGATGTTTGTCAAAGTTACCAAGCAAGGTAGCAAGCGCGGTCGCCTCGCTCGTCCCTACAGGATGACGCAATGAGACTCTCCCAAACCGCAATTACCCTCCAGCCGAATTTGGTAATTTAGCGCGTATTTTTGGCTTTGCCCGACGAGTTAGACTTTGAACCATCGGCAGGAAATGTCGCTGCTCGTGACGTTATTAACGTCAATCGATTCTAATCAATTCCTTTACGCGAGAGAAAACGTGATAACATTCTCGACTTATCGATAGTACGGATTACCAAACGTCTAAGAATAATTTACAGGG
Organism: Ooceraea biroi; assembly: GCF_003672135.1. Classification (NCBI taxonomy): domain Eukaryota; kingdom Metazoa; phylum Arthropoda; class Insecta; order Hymenoptera; family Formicidae; genus Ooceraea; species Ooceraea biroi. The sequence continues at coordinate 640,136 of NC_039517.1, forward strand.
ACTCGCCGCATGTCCTGTACGCATTTTATTCATTACTTATACTTTTGAGAACGTCAACAGCGCGACGCGATATACATGCGATTCGGAAAGGAAACTTTCCAGAAGGCCACTGTCCATCGTGCGTTCGCCGTCGCGTTCTATACAGAGTGTTCCACTTTTGCCGCATCGTCGATTAACAGCGGGCTCCCTGGCTTAGAGCCGATTTGTCGTTAGCAAAAATCAAGGAAGCTCATATTTACGGTCTGCGATCAAACATGCAGAAATAAAACTTTCAGTCGAAAGAGATTCAAGAAAGACTCAAGATCAATTCAAGACCAATTATCTTTTTTTTTTTTGAAGAGTTTAGCTTGTCGAAGATTTTTATTTCCTCTCTGTCTACTCGAAAGTAGCCGTAGCTACCTTGACCTTTCCTAGGAAACATCATAGAGTCTCCGAGGGACCCTATCGTTGACAAATAACGCAAGTGGGACACCGTGTAGAAGTCGCGCCAGCGAAAAGTGTAGCCCGAAGCGGAGAAAGCTCCCCCTTGCGCTTATCATCGCCTGTACGGAGAAATAACTGTCTCTACAGACGTTAATAATTGACGTAGTGGCTCTCCGCCTTCCTCCACCCTCTTCGCCCTACTATCAATCATCATTCGACGCGAGTCGAATGGTAGCCTTTTCTGCTCCTCTAAATTCGTGACGTGCCTTACATCCTGGCAGCGCGATCAACAAGTTACGCGTTACTTCATTATTCATGACGCAATGATCGTTTGATCATTATTTCACTTGATCGTTTTTAGTCTGCCGCCGGCAAATCTCGAGATTTCTTTCGCTGTTGCGTAAAGTGCGTAATGTCAAGCAGAGAGATTACTCGCTTACGACGAGATGAATCGATTTTCGAGACAGAACGGAAAAGCAGAGCCGTTGCGAGATGACGGAAGTGATCATGCGCAACGATTATATTGCGCTCGCAAGTAACGATACCGATAACCCCGCGCAAGCGCAAGTACTTTATAATTAAATGCCGAAAGCGCCGCGCGCGCGCGCGGCGGGCGTGCCGATCGTGCCGATCTCGGTCTTGACCGTTGCTTCTCGCCGACTATCGCGCGTGATGACCCCGCGCTGTGATGACGCTGACGATTTCCTAGTAGCCGCGCAGTTTTCGAGTAGCAGGTCGGTTATTTTCACGCGTGTCACGCTCGCGGCCCGCGAGGAGAATTTCTTCGTCGATGATAAAGCTTCGTCTCGAGTAAATGTTTCGGGCAGGCAAAGGGAAATGATAAAATGATGCTGGAGAGTCACGTAGCATAATCGTAATCCCGTACGAGGCAATCGAATCGAGTTAACGTACCCGAACCAAATTCAACAATCGATATGAGATTAGCGAGATTAATTAATGATAATTAATGATGAATAATTAATAATGAATAATTGATGCGTAGCATCAGAGCAACCGGCAAAATACGTGTAAATACATGTCGGAAAATAAGCGGCTCATTCGAGATGAAAACTAGAACTTTGAACTGAGCTGAGCAGACCGCGGACAAAATATTATCGCACAGCTATTTATTATTGACTACTGAAATTTTCCATTCTACGCGCTCTTACGACATAGATCTACAGTGCAGATACAAATACTAGGTCGCTCTGCGCTTAATTACACGGGAATTAACGCTGTCACGGACACTGCTACTCGCGCGATAAAGAATTGACTTCGCTCTGTTTCACGTATAATGTACGAGCGGCAGCGTCATACTTGAATCGTTGTTTTCACGAATTCGTAAAGAAATATATATATGTATGTTTCCCTGCCCCTTCCTCCTTGAAGTAATCGATCCAAATCGATTGTCAGACTCGTTTCTGACTCATCTCGAACGGAAACGATACGACGAGAAATTTTTTTTATCTTTCTAGTCAAGAAGTAATGGACAAAAACAGCGATACAGCACTATAATTTACTTTTCGATAAAGACTACGCGATATCGATAGATTTGGCCACTAGCGATAAAAAAATCAACAAAATGTAGAACGTCCAATCACTGAGATTAAAGACGGTCGCAAGTGGACATTTAAAATGAAAGTTTCACCAACAAATGGCAGCGATCTGATAAACGCGATCTGATGACGCGACCGCGTATTAAAAACTCAGGATGGAGGATGGGGAAAAGGAAAGCCAAGATTTCAAAAGGGCTGGCGCGTAAAAGTAGTCCCGTCGCGTCGCGAGAAACGCCGGATTGGTTATTATTGGTTGCGCGTTGGATCTGTTACGCTAAACGACATAAAAAGCGTCCCCCGTACATTCCAACGTGTCGTTTGAAAAGTTGAGCGAGAGAGAGAAAGAAACGTAAGGAGAAGAAACAAAAAGAGTTTCTCTTGGTGAGAACGCGCACCGAGCGAGCAAATATTACCTACATAATTTAACGTGCGGCGTGTATTTCTCCGCTTTTAACGTTAACTCGTAAAGGAAAAAAAAATCCGTCGACGAGATCTCCGCGTTATCTGTGTGCGCGCGATATTCTCCAATTAACTTCCGCGCAAAATAACGCGGAGCCGCGATACAGCGGGGGGATTAAACGCGCCGTGCCGTGCCGACCGTAAAAAAATGAACAGGTTCGGCTCGCGTTTAAAGAGAAACGACGGCTATTTCAGGTGAGGTGCGTACGAGCACGAGCATCGGCCGCGAAGCGAACCAGTCGGCGGCTACTGCACAAGAGCAACACGAAACTAGAGCAGCCCCGAGATCTCCGAGAGTGAGCAGAGAGGAAGGTTCGAAGGGACCAATCGGAGCACCGCGGAGCACGGCTCCGAAAGCGAGCGGCGAATGATGCGCGAGTCCGATGCATCGAGGGATACCAGCTAGGGAGGTGCATTTTATCTGGCGGCTTGTTGACGGCTCGTTTCCAACGTTTATCGAGAAACCAATCGAAACGGAAAATGAAAACGGACAAAGAGGCTCATTTTCGGTGCAACGAGGAAGAATGACGGCGATAATGTGACGCTAAAAAACGAGATATAGGCGGACGAGAGATAGCAGAGCGCGGGGAGAGGGGAAGATGGAGCACCGCGACCACTGGACAGAGACAGCTGATAGTCGTCCCGTATGGCATCGGAGCGATTGCGTCAAGCGTGCAGCGCGCGCGCGCGCGCGCGCCCGTATGCGCTTCCACAATTCTTTCCACGCGACTGTCTCTCCGTCCTCCCTCCTGCCCGCGAGCCCACCTACCCTCGCGCCGCTCTCGTCACGCTACGTCGATTTTCGCGCATTACGAGCGACAATAATATCGTTACGTCGCTGCAATTAGCCGCGCGCGATATCGCCGTCGAAACTGTCGGCGGCAGCGCGAAAGCGTCGAGTAATCGTGACGGACATCCGTCCGTCCGTCCGTTCCATACGGCCGTCAGCCACGAGAGGAAAGGGCGCACTTACCTCCTCTTCTCTTTGTGCTTCCTCTCCTTCCGATGGGTGTCCATCCCGCCGCCGCTGCTCCTCCTGGTCCCACCGGAGATCGCAAACCGCACACCGGGTGTCCGAAACGGAGCGCGGGTTCGTGGAGAGACTACTTCACCTGGGGGGTAACCGCGCACGATACCGCGACACTCTCGGTCACTGCCAAGGAACGTATCCGGCGTGCGCGTGCTTGTACTCGCGAGGAAGGTTGACCGCTTTTTTATCCGCCGCGCGACCCGACGCAAACTTCACTCCGCTTCACTGTACGTACTTTGCTCGGCGCGCTTCGCAGTTTACGAGCTCCGAGTCGTTCGTAGCTACCTCGTCCCTCTGTCCGTCGTTCTCTTTCTTCTTCGAAGTGTTCGTCGGTATATCGAGGTCGATGCGCGACGCGTGTCACTGTTTGCCGCGCTGCTGCATCGCGACGAGACGGGCGACGCAGCGCTCCGTTGCGTGAGGAATTGACGGCTTCGGGCGTAACGACCGATTCATCATGATGATGCGCACCGCATCAACGGACGTCGACGACGACGACGACGACGGAGTCACGATACTCGCTGCCTGCCGCGGACGTCTACCAAGGAACAACGGCACTGTTATTATGCATTACACACCGATGATCCGCGCGACGCGTGATATTTAAGGTAGCATGACACTACAAACGACCGCGAGCGCGGAATGGAGAACGGGGTGAAGATGGCTGGAGAGGGGGAGCGCCGCCGTGATTTGACGTCACGTGGTGTTTGCCGCGGAGAGCCGCGCCAGCTGGCGGCGCGCCGGAAAGACACCTCCCGCAAGCGCGGGCGATTCGAACGGGCGAGAGAAACAACGTGAGTGTTCTCTCATTCTGCACTTCTTATCGATTCATTGGATCGACGGTGTCCCAATTTGTTTATTTTTATCAAGTAACGCGCGCCGCTGAAATTTCAAGCACGGAAAAAAGTTGAATCGGAAAGCCAGACCAGGAGGGACGAAGTATTTTTTTGGTAATTATTTAGATTAACGGAGCAACCTCGAATGACCTTGACATATGTTGTCACGGTCACCCTCCTGAGTGACTTTCAAAAGGTTTTAGCCGTCGCTCATTGTTTATTAAAAAGTTATTAACAAAAGAAGTTTAATGATTTTGCACGAATTTTCAACTGTCCACGCGAAGCAAGGACTTGAGTTTGACATATATTACAAAAGTTACCTTCCCGAATAACCCGCACTAGGTTTCACCCGTCGCTCGTTGTTTGTTAAAAAGTTATTAACAAAAAAGTTGATAGATAATATATGTCAAGATCAAGGTCATCCGAGGTTGCTCCGTTAAACTAAATAATTACCATTTTTTTTTGCCATAAATGCGATAAATCTACTTGGAGTTTCGCAAGTTCGCAAATGGATCGTTACTCGATTAATTCTACATTTGCTCTTTTTATTCTCACTTACTCTTGTAGCACGTATGTAACATATACTGCTCAGGTTTTTATTTAACGACTATTTATTCATTACTTATTACTTTCAATCTCGCGTCTTTAAGTCTCATTATTTATTTACTAGAAACGCAACTCTGCGAGTGCTACCTACACCACGGAGCCGTCGCCTCGGAACGACGCAGTGTACGGAGCGCGCGCAGGTATCGTGTTCAGTTAGTCTTAGCTCGCTCCACCTCGTGCTTCGTGGCACTCGACGCGCTCACTGTACCCTCGATCTTCCTGTCGAACGTCGTGCTCTGACTAGACGCCACCACCGTCCTCTTGTCCTCGCCGGATGCTGGCTGCCCGTTCTCCTCCTCCAGCTCCTCGTCCTCCTCCAGGTCGTCCATGTCGTCTATAGAAGCGCCCTTGCTCTCGTACACCGCCGGATATTCCGACATGCACTTCTGCATGGTCTTGAACGCGTCGTAGCAGTCCGAGCCCTTCGGCTCCGCCGCCGAGTAGTGGAAGCAGGAGAAGGCCTCCCGGAACTCCAGGCCGCAGGGTCCGGTCGCCATGCCGCCGAGGCACGGGCAGTTCCAGTTGATCTCGCCGTTCGCCAGCAGCAGACCCGGACTCGGCTCCGGCTCCGGCAGGGCGACCTTGCTCGGCGCCTCGTGATCCTCCTTGGACGCGAATATGATCGTGTCCTTGCCCTCCTTGCGAATCAGCGGCATGATTACGCGTCCCGCGCCCCGTGCACGTACGTCCTACTGTCGGCGGTGAGAGACAGGAGATTCGGCGAGGCTCGGTGCACCGTGTACACGCACGTTCTGCCCTCGTACGTGGTGGCGAGAGTCAGGGCGGCGCGCAGCCGCGTGTAACCATTGGACGAGCAGCGGACGGCGAATCTGCGCTCGGCACGATTAAACTTCACGACGTCGAGCCGACTCCTGGCACCCTCCTCGCCGAACAGCTGGCGGACCGCGTGAAGAATATTTTTCTTCAGGTACACCGGCGTCACCTCGAGATCGGGAGACTGCGGCAGCTCTCTGCAAGCAGAAGGAAAACAGAGTTGGTAAGAAATCTATTCCAAGTATTCATGACTAAATCGGACGACCGTTCGATTCACTTCGTCGGATTATGGCACTTCGCGACGCGGCTTTGTGCTTCATTTGAGGAACGAAGTACGAGAAGTATTTTTTTATAACAAGCTATTGCATCATTCGCACAACGGGTGACTACGAACGATCGGTTCATGCCGTTTAGTGCCGATGGAGGTTAGGGTTCGCGAAAAGCGCGCGAGTAGGTTATGTTTCGCAACACCACGGCCACGGTCGGCATCGTCCGCGTGAAATACAGTGGATGTACTAACAGAGAAACGTCTAAGTAATGCATCTGAAACTTCTTGCTCATCGTTCACACTCTCTCTCGCGCGATCGAATAGCGGATATCGCAAAAGGCACACGCGATACTTACACGCGATGCCTCGCACGGCAGTGCACGGCGGCATTTGACGACTGGATTCATGCCTTCTTCACGTGCCTTCGTGGTCAGCTGCGCCGACAGAGGACAGTACGGTCGCGTTACACACGTGTAAAAGCGGATTTCGCACTTTCTCCGCTTCAAGAATTGGAAGTGAAAATTTTTCGGACTCATTGTCCGCTTTTTCCTTTGGAAGCTTTCTTGTAAGTTAACGCTTCTTATATTTTCTCTTTCTTCGAATTCCGAGCGCATACTTATTTAGGCTTTAAACACGAGAGCAAATATTTTACGCTGTCGAAAGGTGAGATTTTGAATTCTATATTTGGATACGCAGCTTACGTACCGCTTCGCACAACCAATGCGGACAAGTACGATTAAATGATAAGTGTAATATAATTTTTCAATATTCGCAATATTTGGAATTTATATTCAAATTATATTCAAGACGCAATTCAGATCGTTCTTAACGTAAATCAAATAGACATCGCCGAGTTGCGCACGTGATTCGAGCAGCTCGGACTGGATCTGATGCGCTCCGATTAGACTTGAAGCGTGCGAATAGATTTGGGGATTCTCGCGGACCCCGTAAAAATTGAACTTAGACCTTCATTGCCTCGGAAACCTGTGTAAACCCGGCATTAGACCCCGTCGACCGTGCGCAATCGACCATGCGTGAGTGCCGGCGAGGCGAGTGCCACCGGTCGCAAGGGGGAGCCTATCGAGGCTCCTCTAGGAGAACGGCGCTCAGTCGCAGCTCGACTGCCTGTGCGTGACGATCGAGTCGTGTTCACCTGTGTCACGCTTCGCGCACATATACACACATATACACATATTATATACACGTGCGGCGCGTGGACACGCATTTTCCGACACATATACACACGCGGCACACGCGTATTCACATAGAGGACGCACGTGAAGAGACGTGCCCGCACGTTACGCGGGTGACATCGTCGAAAGCGGCGGACCACCGCGATTTCGTATCTCCAGGAGGGTGTTGCACCCGCGAAAAAAAATATAAAAAAACAAGAAAGAGGGACAGAGACGAAGACAGAGAGAAAAGATAGGGAGGACGATTCGAGGAGACGGAACGGAGCAAGAGAGGACCCATGCGTCGCGCGATATAGACGTCGGCGCGCATACACGCTCGACCGCGCACGTACACATGCACACTCACATATATATACACATACGTACACGCGACGTCGCCGAGCGAGCCGAACGCTACTACGCCCAGTCGTCAGTCGGACGTCGGCTCCGGGCCCCCGACGACACCCCGACGACGCGGTAGTGTGCGCCGTTGCACCGCGACGTCCCCACGTTCGAATTCAGTGTTGCGCCGCGAGGAGCCTGCTCTCGCGAGCAGCTAACGCAACACCATAGCAGTGGAGCTGTTCCGGGTGGACAACCGGGTTGCGAGGACCCGGGTTGCGGTTGTCCTCTTCGAGAGCAACGGCAGTGACAGTGAAGTGAAATACGCGTGAGAAAGAGAGAGAGAGAGAGAGAGAGAGAGAGAGGCGGCCGCTGAGGAGGAGGAGCGAGGTAGTGAACATCAGCCGGCGACTGAAGGGGGAAGAAAGACGAGAGGAGGAGAGACAAACGAAGGCAAGGCAGAAGGGAGGACGAAGGTAGGAGAGCAAGGAAGAGGGCTGTGTACAGGACGGGTGGTCCTGACAGCGTGCAGTGACGAGAGAAGACCGACGACCGTCCTGGACGAGAGCGGGCATTAAAAAGCGCCGACTAATAGAGGCAGGGGCTAATAGAGCCGCCGGGCCTGTATAATTGGTTAGGCTAGAGAGAGGTTTTTTTTTGTCAAACAAAACGAAAAGCGATATGATGATACACGCTTGTCGCTTGCGCGCTTGCTGAGCTTCTTTCGGCAGCTTTCCCTTGGTGTTGGATATATCCCCTTGGTCCAACCCTTGGCTAAGGCTTCGGTCCAACCGCGGCAATGATCGCTACTCTTCTGCTCCGATTCGCTCAAGAGTGCGCGAGTTCAGTCGGCGAGCACCGTACTCGTGGTCCTCACTGACCACGCTGATAAGTTGCGTGCCCGTCATCGTCATCGGGGCACAGCCGATCAGGATTGAAATTCCCGTTCCGGCAAGAAGAGATTCAGCGAGACAATCGCGTGGCCCCGACCTCGAAGACCGACCTCCTCCTCACGGCCCGCTTCGGCAACGGAGCGGCATCAAAACGTTCGTCGAGACGACGGGCAACAGCGAGACATCATCGCCGGCGAGAATCATCGTCGAGAGGTTTCCGCATCATGATGAGGGCCTAGCGTCCGACACCGTGGGTCGTCAACGACGGGCGTGCAAAAAGGGACGACGGCGTGCCGGCGGAAGCCCGGATAGTAGGAGGAGGAGGAAGAGGAGGCACCCGACAACATGGCCGCCGCCTGTTACGAGAAGGAAGTGGTGGTAGGTGCCGCCATTCACCACGGACACGGACACCACCGTCACCACCATCACCATCACCATCATCATCACCATCATCAAAATAGCGGAGTCGTCGCGTCGTCCGGCGTCGGCGTCGGTGTGACTGGGCAAACAGTACTGCCGGCGACATCCACCGGTCTCGACGACGCTGCCGTCATCGCCGCCGCAGCTGCTGCCGCCGCCGCCGCCGCCTCCAGCAACTCGTCATCATCGGTGAACGCCGCAAGTGTCAACGGCAACGTTGTCAACGTCAGCGCGACGGTGACAGCGAGCAGCTCCGCGACCGCGGCCGCGGCTGCGGCCGCTGCTGCTGCCACCGCCACTGGCGCGTCCAGCGCTGTGGTGATCAATGGTTACAAGGTGCAGGAATACAAGGACTACTCGCAGCCGCTCCACGTGGATTGTAGCGTCGAGTACGAGCTGCCGAGCCAGGCGAAGCCGCCGCCCGGCGGCGGCGAGCCCCTCCTCATGATCCATCCGTGCTACTATCGACGTGCCGAGCGTGAGAGGAGGAGCCCCTTCGTCAATAATCTACCGCCGCCACCGGCGCCAGCAACGGCTCCCATGTCCGCCTCCCGCAGGAGCGGTCGCAGGAGCGCCGCGACGGCAGCGTCCGTCGCTGCCGCCGGCGCCGCCGCTGTAACAGTAGCCACCGCGGCAGTCGCAATCGCTGCGACACCTTCATCCACGACGGCGGCAGTCGTGCCGCCATCGAACAATAACAGCAACATCGTGCCTACGTCCGCCGTGTCGCCGCCTCGGACATCTATCGCTTCATCCTCCGTTGCTGCGGCTGTAGTCGCAGCCACAGACACCGGGAACAGTGGTCCACTGTCCACTCTCACCATGGCATCATATCGCGCGGCGCTCAATGTCGCGGCCACATTATCTCAGCAGCAGCAGCAGTCTCAGAGGCGACATCATCTCCAGCAACAACAGCAGCAGCAGCAGCAGCAGCAATCGAGTCATCACCATCATCATCATCACCACAGGAATCATCATGCACACCATCATCATCAGCCGCAGCAGCCGCAACAGCAACATCACAGCCAACAGCAACCACAACAACGACCCGTGACACCAAAGCTTTCCGGTAGCGCCGACCTCATTTCCGCCGATGAGAAGGCAGTCATATCAGGTATTTATCAGCATTACTTCCGCACGATGCGCGCCCACAATCATCAGCATCGTCAGCAGCAGCAGCAGCAGCAGCAACACCGTACCACTACCACCCATCAGCTTCATCATCAACCTCACCAAAGCGACCACAGTTCCTCTTCTTCGTCATCGGTCACGTCACCGACGTCCGCGTCGATTTCCGGTATCTTGCGGCAAACGTATCAGCAAGCGTATAGCAATAGCGCGGCCACGAACTCGAGCACGAGCTCGAGCAGCCATCACCGCATCGCCACGGCGATCGCCCATCATCCCTACAGGCGACCGTCGACGACGTTGCTGTCGCGGGCGGCCTCGCATCTCGGTCAGCAGGCCTCCTCATCCTCTTCTTCCTCGTCGTCGTCGTCCTCTTCCTCTTCCTCCACCTCGTCTATCTTCGGTGCTTCCAATAGCGTCTCGGCCGCGGCCGGCGTTTACGCAAACACACTACACAGGCATACAACTTCCCTGCATGCCCTACAGGCCGCCGCCAGTTTTTACGAGACGCCGAGCTATCACGCCCTCCTACCCCAAAGTTAGACGACAGCCAGGAGCTCGGGTGGTCTCACGGTATTGCGCGTCCACGCGTGAAACGGCAACGGCGATCGCCGGCCGTGCCGATTGCGGGCATCTCAGCGAACGCGAATCGAGTCGAGGTGTCGAGAGTCGAGCTCCGCTAGGCGGATCGTGCTTCTTTAAATTTCTCGTGCCTATTTCGAGGTTCTTTATCAAGTTTACTCGACAGAAATCGCATGATGTAGAGGAGGCAAGGGCGTAGACCTTTGACGCTGTTGTATGTCGGTTAAGAGTTCAGAGAATATTAGCGATTTTCAGATGACTTTACTTGACGTCTTAATCACGTTAGTTCATAAGGCGCGGTTCATAATAGACATGTGCATTAAAAGCGAAGATGATCTCGATCCCTGAACGCTCATCACTGCTCTCGTTGTCGGCTGTCGTTGCATCGTGAACAATGAATATATTTCTACGTAATAGAGATTACCTATAAACTTTTACTTCACGTTTAATTCACGAGGAATGATGCAATCGCGATATGTAATGATCGGCCCGAGCTGCGCAATGTTCTATTTTTTTTCCCTCTCATTTTTCAAAGTTTTGTACGATATGAAACTGATCGCCTCGAAAACCGGCAATTTATAGCCATTGTCCTGGCGATTTCGCGATTCTATTGTTCCGTTTAAATAGCGAAAAGAGGGAGCTCCGTCATTATCGGAATCGGCGAGGGTCTTTATTATGTGCAGCTTCCATTCGTCTCGGAGCTATTCCTACGCGCGCAAGCCGCACAGTTCGCGAAAAGCTCGCTCGGGGAGGGGGATTTGCGTGAACGTCACGTAGACAATACATGCGGAGCACGCATGGAGTAACTTCACGCGAATATAGCCATGAATAGGGAAGAGTTCCGTGCTCCACATATTCGTTGCGCGTCATACGAAACGCCAAAACGAAGACGATCTCTCCGCCAAAAATACACCGCGATAGCCTTTTGTGTGGAAAGAGCTCGGCAATTCGCAAGAACCATGCTGAAGGCACATGAAGGGCCTCTCTCGCGCGTGGTCGACAATCTAAAGCAATTTCCCGCGGTGCCATCCGACCGGGACCCTAACTAACCCAGGCTATGACGTAGATAAAACGGACGTCGTTGGCCGCGATGCGCGTCGCTCGGCGCTCGTTTTTACAAGCGCAGTCCCCTTTTTTAACATCCGCTCGTCGAGGAAGCTACGTGCTAAGCGACAGTTCGGACGTTCCGCGCGCGTGCAGACGCGATTTAGATTACCCAACCCCCTCTCGTTCGGAACTCTCGACGGAGAAAGAGAGAAAGAGAGAGAGAGTCGAGCATTCTTCTCTCTCCGTTCCCCATCGCGAATGGAAGAACGGGCAGAATGAAAATTCGCAGGCGCATTCGCGATGAGAATAGCTTAAACGGCGGACGCCTTTATTCCACGTTAAGACGCGCGGAACTACACCGGATTATAATCTGGACGGTGCTGCTCGCTCGCTCGCTCGTCGGTGTGAGTCCACCTTAATCCGGAGAGAACCCGCACCCGCTATCTCTCTTTTGCTCCCTCAGTCTGTCTCTTTCGCTCTCGCTCTCTCTCTCTCTCTGTTTTGTGCGACTTATCATCTCGATCGTTAAAAGTGCATGCGGGTGGGTCTATAGCGCGCATAGTCGGCACATAGGGTACATCTGTCTCCCCGTGCGCATACACGGCGTCCCGAAAATACGGCTAAAAAACTCCGAAAAATTTGAGCGAGCCGGCTCAATTGATTGTTTAAATCATTAGTTTAAATTATCATGTTTTTTGCATAGTAATGTATTGTATTGTAATGTGTTTTTTGTAATGTTATTTGTTAAAAAACAAATTAAATTTATTTAAAGGAAGTATTCCAAGGAAAGCTCTTGAGTTGTAGTATAAAACTGAATGCGCGTTACGGAAAACGTTAAAGAAAGCGAGAGTGATTTCGACTTCCTCATTCTCATTCGAGATTTAGGTTTATGAAAGGAACTTTATCGAACGTGAGTTAGCCACGAGTTGACGTTTCGCTGAGCCGAGGTCTTCCGAGTCGAGCCAAAATCTTTCCACGGGCGTCCACTTGAAGCTGATCAAACGTGCTGCGTAATGCGTTTACCGACGTCCGACGCCATCAGATAGTCATCCCGAGCTTCAACCCTCCAAAGTGGCTCGGAGTCGAGAGAAGGCGACCTCGTCTCTCTCTCCTCTTCTTCGCGGTTGCCGTTCTTCTCCGCCCTCAGTTTTCTCTTCCACTTCGCTCTTCCAGAGTGGCCGCCGCGATTCGGAGAAACGTCAAGTTGCACGGGACACCCTGTATACCGGCGTCGCCGACACAACGATCGTACGTGCTGCGTTCGTTGTTTGACGGTGAGCGGGTGGCCGGACGGACGGGTACCGAATAAACACACGTCGTGTGCATACGCACGCACCACACACACGTGCACGCACACGTGGTGGGCCTGACGGATGGTCGAAGGCGCAGGGAGGAAAGGACAGTTGAAATGGTCGTGGTTTGTGTGGGCACGTTAGAGCGCCGTTCCATCCACCTGCAATGAGCGCGACTTCAGGTAGAAGAGAAAGAAATCCTTCGGTTTGCTTAGGTTGCCGCATTAGCATCCGCCGCGTTCTGACCAGCGCGTTTTCGGGCCCCTCGAAGAGACTCTCGTGAGAGATGTCGTTCTCTCCGCCTCGCCTCCTGCCTCATCTCTCTCCCCCCTACCCATTCCCCATTCGTTCGCTCGCTTGCTCGCTCCTCCATTATTCAGGATCCTCCAGGAGGATGGAGGACGTCGCCGGTTCTTGAGGGATGGACAGCGCGCGTTTGGTTTCGGGGCACTCTGGTTTCACCGCACGGTCCCCCTCCTCCTCCGCGACACCTCGCGAGCTCGCCATCCCAGAGAGGGTCACGAATCTTTGATCCGCAGCATCACACTCAGGATGTGCCTCGTGCGGCCGAGCTCGTTCCATCCTCAAAGTGTGGAAAACGCATTACGAAGCCTCCACTTCGCTTCCACCACAAAGACAGAAGCGAGCTACGCCAGATCGCTTTCTGATCCTCGGATCCCCGATTACGCGTATCCCCGCAACCGCGGATCTCTGTGTGGGTAGAGTTCCGTGGAGCCGCAGATTCTTACGTCCAGAAGACGTTACGTGTAGAAGACGCGTCGGATGTCGACCGCACGTAGTAGAGACGACCGATTGAAAGAGCGCGAGAGACAGAGGGAAAAAAGGGGCTCCCTTCATTTGCCTCGTGCACCATAAATCTCGCAACATGCCGGCTCTTCCCTAGGAAAAGATGTAATTTTCAAGATACGTCCTTTTATTTAGACAACTAACTTTTATCGTACGAGTTGCGGAACAGTCTTTGCTGAATGAGTAAAATCACTCGGCCTTGTAGAAGAATATGCATTGTCAAAAGGTACGGCAGCATCCAATTTAAAGATACCTGACTTCTTTCGCAGAATGATCTTTGGCATACACATTTACTCGTTCAACAAAGCTTGCAGAAAAAATCCAGCTATTCTTGCTTAAAATATATTGCTTTACCATTTTGTTGAAGATAATGCCGAACCTTTCCGGAGAAGGTGCGTGTACCGACTCGAGTATTTCGCCCCATGTCTTTAGACAAATCGCTCGTAGATCCAAACTTCCGGGGAAGATGATAAGGGCCCATATAGAGATCACATTGTCGTATGATGAGATCAATTCGAATTCGTAATTCGGCTCGAGGGCGGGCCGATCGTCATTCGCCTTTGCATCTTACCCCTCGTCGGATACATTAGCCTCGTGATTCATTGTCTGGATAATGACTTTTCGCAGATCAGCCCATCTGCGATGGATTTCTCTGAGTTTTCAGGTATACAATCAGGTCGTTTATTTAGGTCTCGTGCGGTATTTTTCTCGTCTCGCTCTCGCGCGCGAGAGAGAAGGAGGGAGGTCGATCTCTTTCGAATTCCTTCGTCTCCATTATTCAGCGTTTTCAGCCGACTTGACTGCGACGCGATCGAATCGAACGCGATGTTGTTCGACGGCAACGAAAATCGATGCCGCGATGACGCGATCGACGCATGAATGATAAGCATCCTCGTTCCTCTTCGTCTTGCTAGTGATAGCGCGACCGATCGTTTTTACTGCTGACTGGAATTTCACCTCGTCATAAAAAGATTCTTCCGACAATTTTGTTATTCACAGGATTTGCAGTGATTGTAAAGTGATATGTAATATTATAGAACCATAAAGAATGCATATTAGGTGTGCAAATTAATTCGATGCTTTTTTTTTGAAGAATTAAGTCTTTATTTACTATCTGTTTTTCAAGAGGAGATTCGTCAACCCGATACAAAAAGAAAAGTATTAGAAGATGATGGCAAATATTTAAAATATTGACACGTTTATTATTTTTCTAATAAAGACTTAATTTCAATAGAATTCAACAGAAGCGCCGAATTAATTTGTGCATCTAATACTTTTTCTTGTTTCAATATATATTGCATTATGTTATACGAGACACATTGTCAATTGTCGGCTGAATATACTGGGAACGGTGCAAACTTACGTACGACTCATGGAGGAACTATGACAAGTACCCAGTTCATCGAGGGATACAAATAGTCGAACATTTCGCAGACCCTTCTTGGTCGCGCGCTACAGTTAATTATGCGAGTTCCGGAATTATCTCTCTTCTCCCGCGGGAAAGATATAATCCGAGGTTTAACCCTACCAGGACCGAGATCTGATGTGTAACATAGCGAATTGAGGGGGGTGGGACTCATTTATCATCCGAAATTCGGGAATTAGTCGCGAAAACATCAGTTTGCCTCCAAGTTAGGCGACGCCGATCCGTCGTGGAAATTAAAGACGATTCTGCCGAACATTTCATATAACAGAACGCATTTGTGTCAGTCATTGAGCGGAGAATTCGTAATAAGTGCTTGGTCAATTTCGTCTTGACCCCTTATAAATAACAGACGTTCGTCCCACACACACACACACACGGACACTTATCCGAATATATAAATTAAATAGCCAACCTCGGCTCACGCAGCGAAAAGAAAAACGCGGTGAGACAAATCGTGAAGCAAAGAGTCGGAGCGAAAGAGAAGGAAGAAGGCACCAGATGACGGAGCAATTCGGAAATTCGGACCTCAAGGATCGTTAGGGATCGAGCGATTCCTCCTCCTTCGGAGAGCACTCGCGAGTGCTGTTGGGCGCGAGGAGGGCGGGGCAAAGGGCTGGAGCACGAAATTGTCGTGGCGTAATTAAGCGACGACGGGCGACGGCGACGCAGGCAAAAACGACGCCGGCGTTTACTCGAGATCGAGATAGCAGCCCCGCACAGCGTACTTAAAACAGCAATTAAAAGCTCGTTACTCACGCGCATCTATTAATTATTCGAGGAAACGGTCTTTTCTCGTGCCGCCCCCGCCTTCCGGGCGTATCAACTGTGGGGCATCAACTTTTGGAAAAATCACTTTCCACCATCGTGGAAGGTGACCTCCTTGCGGGGTTGCGCAAGGCACCCTCCCTTCCCCTTCTTCGAGAAGTGCACGGCTGATGACCCGAGAGGTCGATGACGGCGGTGGTCGTTCTTTCATTACGACGTGAGGATTTATCTCCCGCTTCGCGGGAGGGTCGTGGTGGCGACGGGGGACGGGGAAAGGGGGGCGGGATGAGCCAGGAGGGCTCGAGCCGGGGGGCAGGATCGTTTTTCGGGATTCTTTTGTCGTTTCTGTCCCAGATCGCTCGTGAAGGCGACTGGTTTTAGGTTCTGTCGGATCAGACGTGCGAGCTGGCCATCGCTGTTTGCTGGCCGCTTAACGCCGTAACAGGTTTCCGTAACGCGAAGACTCTCGAATGTTCCAACATAGTTACATAGCCGTGGCCGTTAACGCGGTCACCCCGCTCGCTAAACGACTTAACACGTGACTGACAATCATCTTAACAGCGAGCGCCCGAACTCCGCTCGTCGGAGCTTCTTCTTTGTTTTTTTCCTTGCCTGGTCGTTCGTCGTCGGGGCACAAAGAGACGCTCTTGCTGATCTACGAGAGTAATCCACGAAGGGTCTGAAGTACGGTCCACATTGCCGAGCCGAACTTGCCTTTGCTCGGTTCTCAAAGTCGGACCTTCTTGCGATTTAAATTGAAGGTGCGTTCAAGATAATTGTTAAACGAGAGAGACAATACTCACGGCACGCACTCTACGACAATTTAAACGCGCGATCGGTTTGCAACAAAAATCGGTAATCTGACCCATACTTAATGAAATTTAACGAACGATGTTCGAACGCTGTCAGAAGCGCAGGAAGGTACGTTACTCGCAAACGTCATCTACAGAAGTTGCAACAGCAGAAAGAAATTTTTTATTCCACCTGATGAGAGGCGGGTAGGGGAGGGCGGAATTACCGTGGCGCCCGCAGTCGCAATTTCACCTCTTTCCGCAATGTTTTCCGCCGCCAGCACTCTTTTTTTCGCAGTTCCCGTGTCGCGGTGGTCACGCACAGGAAGCGGAGACCGGCCGTGTCGCGTCATAGTCATCGTCGTGGTCATTCTATCTATCCGTTTCTCTATCTCCCTCGCTCTTTCTGTATCCGCCCCTTTTTCCCCCTCGCTGTCCCTCGCAGCGACTCTCCCTCTCTCTCTCTTTGTCTCTCCGTTTCTCCTCTGTTCTCGCTCTCTCCGTCTCGCGTTCTCCTCGGTATGGTGCATCTCTAGAAATCCGAGCGACGTTCGAGCCGGCTCGGGTTTCGTCTTTTTTGCCCTGCGCCCGCCCTTTTCAAAGCGCGCGCTCAAGGAGAAACGGACGTCAGAGAGAGAGAGAGAGAGAGAGAAAGACCGTATTTCGTTCGTTACACGGTAACGATCGATCAACGTGACCGCACGACCGCACCGAGCCGAGGCAAGAGTGCTCGTGATCGGCGCGGGGGCCGGCCCATAGAGGGCGAGGGGGCGCGGTCGAGATGGGGATCCGTTGCCCTTCTTCCCCTGTGGCTTCCCGGATCCTCCCTTTTCCGAACGCGCCTGAATTTTCGAAATATTTCGGCTGGGCAAACCCCGCCGCTCGAAATCCGTCGCCATCGGGAAAATTTCGGATAACGATCTCTTCGTGAACACTTGACCCCCATGAAACGCTCGTTCCGTGTCCAAACGAGACATTCGCGTTATAAATCACAGGCTTGCTTCGACGAGAGAGCGAGAGAGCGTAATTACCGTTGACGGCTTCGACGGCATAGAGAGAATTAGGTACTTCAGCACATCGTTATTTACTGGTAATGCGCAATTATGAAGCCGGGAAGTGTACGCGGATTTGGTGATTTTGCGATAGATTTCGCGTCGTTTTAAAATCTAAAAAATACATGTAATCTCTCCATTTCTCTTTCTCTCGCGTGCACGAAGCTAAGATTGATAGTGTACAAAGCGACAACGCATTCATTTTACGATCTATAATAATTCTCAGGGAAAAACGTTGCGCGCGCGCGCTCATTGCGGCCCGTCGGCGGCCGAAAAGCGTTTATTTAATCGCCTCAGGCGTATATTTCAAAAAGTCATTAGCACTCGCGCGTTTCGCAGAAAGGGCCGTCGGATTTAACCGCGTCGGTATACCTACCTACCGTAATTTCCCTCGCGCCCAGCCTCCGAACCCCGTGAAAAATGCGCGCCGCGCGGAAGGAGGATCGACGAGGAATTTCGACGGCACAATGGCCCGGCTTGCCGGGAGTAATTCGCGATCGGCGGCCGCTATATGGAGGGAAAGGCGTCTGGGGAAACGGCGAGAGAGAGAGAGAGAGAGAGAGAGAGAGAGCATTTACGCACGGGGAAAAAATCTAGGAAAATGAATATTTTCTTTCGAGCGTGATTCTTGCCGAAAACCCGTGCGCTGATTTCCGATTATTATTCCGAACGTGGCTGCTCCCGTTCGCTGGGGAAAAAAATGCCGTCGCGCAGTTTAATATAAGGACACCGATTCTTCGTTGCCCCGCTCGTGTTATTTCAACCATGTTTCCCTTTGAAGCGCGAGTGCACGTTTCTCTCTCTCTCTCGAAATTTATATCGAAACGCAAAAACATTTTGACGGTGAGGCGTCACTGCGGCATCGATTAAAAAAGAAGGAAAAGCAAATTGAAAGAATCGAAAAATAATATTATTCTTCGGGGGGAAACAAAGCAGAGAGGCACTCACGCTCGATATGTCCACGCGTTATCGGGAAACGCTCTGTATTTAACGATGATAATAACGATAATTTATGTTGGATTAGAGAAAGAGAATTTTCCCGTTAGTTTTCCGTTGAGACATGACTCTTAGGTAATATTTCCTCAAAGTAGCATATTCGGAACAACGTTTTCTTCGGATTGGACATGTATTCTAGAACCAAGCACTCGTTTTCAAAGCGCTTTGAAATTGTTAACAGCAAAGTCCATGTCCTTCCGGAAAACCCTTGTTGGGAGAAAGCAGCCTTATTGGAGAAGAGGAAAGGAGATGGTGTGGCAGCCTCGTGCTTAATTTTCGTCGATCGTCGAGCGGTGGAATTTTTTTCATCCGCGCGGCTTTTCGTTCCTCGATTATGGGCGACATCGCATTCCGCTGATGCTGACCAATTTTTGTCGGTCGCCCGGGAATCCCGGGGCGCCTTTACCTTCACGTGCTTCGGGGCTGCATAGGAAAAAAAATTTGCTTCGATGACGACGGTGGAGGCGGCAGCGGCGCGGAATTTCCGGGGGAGCGAGCTCGGTTTTATCTATCGCTCGAATTATTGACGGGATGTGAGGGAAGCAAGCGAGAGGGGAGAGCGGCAGGGGAGGAGGAGAGATATACAGGGTGTCCGGAACCGTGCGAGCGCACGCAGATGACGGGCGGAATTATTTCGCAATTATACGCGCGCGGAAGTACGACGCGTCGTCGCCATTAATCACGCAGTTGATACCTTCGGAACGGAACGAACGAGACCGTAAAAAACACCGCCGATGCGCGGTATCGTTTAAATTAATGATTATTTACGCCACGTCGCAATCGACATCGGTTTTCTCATTTGGCCGCGCGGCCAATCCGATCTACTTTGCATCAAAATCGAGGCCCGCGCGAAAGAATCTCGAACCGCGATTGATTAGATTGGACCAATTCGCCACTCGCTCTTCTCTCCACTCCTTTCTCGCGGTAGTTCTTCCTTCATTTCCCAGTAGATTCGTGGCGAATAATTCGTTCCGCTCGCGCGGGAAAGTCGTTCGTTTCTCGAGAAAATACCCGCGATTGCCATCTAGGTGTTTCGCGGAGCAATTTCCGGGACCGGTCGTTCCGATACCGCCCCACCGAGGCCCCGCCTCGATATTGCCGGTATTTGAGGAAGTCGATTTTTTTACGCGGCGAACCGACCGACAGCCGCCGAAGTTATTACGATCCACGTCCCTTCGGGACACGGCTGACTCGTGCACGGGGAGCTGTATCACGTTGTTACATACCGGGGTCATCCGCGGAAGCCGTCGTCTTTAAAAAAATATTCAACCCTGAAGTCGAGATGTTTCAGACTGATTTCTGACGGGATTGCGCAACGTCGTCTCTCCGTAATTGTTTCGAGTCACGCTTGAAGCATTCCGTACTTCAAATGTTTGCATAGGCGAGAATGACAAATATGCAAGAATAATATCAAAACGTCCGCGTTTAGACGACGACGTTAAATCCGGCATGATTCTTTTTTAAATCTGATTTATGTTTCTGCATTGTTATCTTATAATAATAGGTAGTCTTTAACCCATACGTAATTTCCGAGTCCCCTCTATAGTAGATCGCCGCCGCTCGTTACTCGGCTCGGGGCATGGCTGCCGCTAGGGTTAAACTTCAACGGTGGGCCGATAGATATTTATACACCGATGCGGGGATATAGCAGAGAGGCTGGGAGAATTATCGTGCCTCGTTGAAACCTTCGCCGGTCGTTCGCCGTCGCCGTCGTCGTCGTCGTCGTCGTATCGTTATGTAACGCCGGTCACGACATTAGGTAATTAGGAAGCGTCGCGAGCGAGCGGGTGGGCGCGGAAACGTCGCTGTCTCGGTCTTTGAAAAGGTTTCCGGACGACGTTGCCGGACTTCACGGATTGGGGGTGAAAAACGGGCACGGCGGTCTCGATCGCTGATTTGCGACGCGGGAGCGCCGAGCCCGTTTCGCTCGTTAATCGTCTCGCATCTTAGCTTGAAAGCGAACGAAATCAGAAAGAATAAGATTGAAAAATTGGAGAATTAAAGAAGTAAAATTAGAAATTCTGCCGTTCCGGCTTACTTCCACTTTCACGATTCTCATAACTACACGAGCTCTGTCAATTTCCTGGCGTCTCCCTTGCAAAGCCGCGCGTTCGCTTTCGGGTTCTAAAATTTATGAGCCTCTCTCGAACGCTTTTCACGCGTCCTTCGGCTTTGTGTGCCGTTTTGGATGAGATACGAGAGAGATAATTAGGGGATTCGGGAGAGAGCCTTGAGGCGGTCTTAATTCGCCTTCACGCCCGCGCGTGATGGGGAGACTTAAGACTCGAGGGGCCCCACGTTATAGAGCATCGCATCTGCATTTAGCTGTGCATTCAGAGCGCTAAACTAAGCGGCCGTCTAATTCTGAGTCTCGGTGGTACCTACGAAGATGGTACCGTCTCTCTCTCTCTCTCTCTCTCTCTCTCTATCTTTCTCTTCCTCCCGAAAGACGGTCGTATTTAGCGACGAATACGCGTCAACAGCACGGGTCTCAGCCATTACCCGACATTTCGCTCAAAAAGCAGACGGGCGTGTGGAGTGGGGCCCCGGGGCCCCGGTAGGAAGGCGAGGCAAGGGAAAGACGAATTAAGCGTGTTAGGCACTACGGATTGTGCGCGTTTCGGAGCGCACTAAGTCTCGTGGCTGGCCCCCTCTCTATTTTACCGTACGCCGCCATACTTTATGACATCGAGGCTCTCTTTTTTTCTCCATCTGTTTTCCTCCTTTTCCCTCTCGTATACCGTCTCTCTCTCTCTCTTTCTCTTCCGCGGCCGGTAGCGCGACGTTAGACGCGTAAAATCCGCTCGTCCTGCTATAGCCGCGAGAGGAAGAAGAGGAAGCTTCACGGAGAACGGGGTATGGTATCCCATTGTTGTTGGGGGAACCATGGAACGCCGAGAAAAGCAGTGAAGTCAAGGAGCAAAGGGAACGTCCCCGTGTTACCCTGAGATACAATTGCCCCGGGTTTTCCATGACCGTTCTCCCTCCTTCTCGTGTCTATCGACAATCTGCATCGACATTATTGTCTCATAGCTTAGGTCACCGTCGTGATTCAAGGTGGCAGGGCACGGAGGATGAGAACAGGCAAGAGCGAGAGGTGGCAAGCCTTGGTCTTGGCCAAGGGCAGCGATTGTGCCCTGCAGATACCCTGATTAAATCTCTCTCGTAGGCGATCGGACATAATCTCGGCACCATTTGTTTCCGAAGGCATATCATGCTTTATCCATCTTCTCTAAGAGCCCATCATAGGATGTCGATAAACGTTTTGTCTCATCATTGCTCATGCAATGCACACTTTATGACTGCGTGCGTTTGTTGTCTTCATTCAGGCGGAACTATAAGTGAAAAATAATTATGCCTGCCTTAAAGTCCTCGAAAAGAAGGTCAAGAAAGAAAGAGGGCGTATGGACCGATGTGCCAAAAAAGCGACACTGCCGCATTGTTAAGTAGCGTTCGCTCTCTCCTTCCAAAATATCGAAGCGAGAGAAAACGTATTCCTCATGGATCAGCAAACGTCTGCTTCATCATTTTCTTTTCTCCGTCTTTTTCGTCCCAACCTCCCGCCGTCTAATCACGCGTAAATGTGTGTAGACTGCGGCATTTGAGCACGTACACACGTACGTGTGCACGCACACACATAGTGGCTCTCGAGCATACGTTCGTATTGGTTCTCGACACTAGCGCAGGTACAACCAACACATGCGCGCTGGCACATGTGCAGAAATCCACATGTACACCTACATATACGGGGTGTTCCGTTCTAATCGATCCACGAGAACATCAGCAGAATTAAGCGGCGTTGAAAGCAAGCGAGGGGAAGATCGTAGGAGCTCGAAGACCACTTCCATTGACGCAACTTCTTCGTAGTAGGCGTTTTGGGGGTACAACAATCGCCCATTTCTATTTCCTTCAGATGAAGTGACGCCCACTGCGCGGACACCTTGTATAAACGCGTACACGCGCACACGGCGGCACACACACGCGGCTCTTTGTCCCGAACGGCGTCCCGAGTCGTTACACGCCGCGCGCGCGATACCGCCGCGTAGTTCTCTTTTATCGCCGGTATTACTTCTCGCATTTAGATATTGTATACCGGTACAGCCCGTATATCCGTTCATTCGCTCTTCCACACGGGCTCTGGTCGCGCATTTATTATTATTACCCCGAACGGCCGACCCACCGCGGGGAGATAGAGAGAGAGGGGAGGGGCGGGAGAGAAAGATAGAGAGAGGAAAAGAGGGGCAAAAGGATACCTCTATATTGCAGGACGTTAAACAGCCCTCCCCGTCGCGCCGCATCTTCCCTTCGCGGAGAATCCTCGCCTGTGAGAGCTCTATTTCGCAGGGAGGGATCGGAAGCCCTACGTCCTACTGCACGACGCATCGTGCGTGGGGTGAGTGCGGTCTGTACGAGCTCGATGCGATGTATAAAACGGACGATTTGTAAAAGCGTCCTTCCCATTTTTTATCCATTCTTCTTTTCCACACTTGTCTTGAATCTGTTCTCGTTCTCGAAGTAAGCCTGTCTTTGATCAACCTCTAACCGAGTTTTCTGAGCTAAGAAACTTATTCGTCGTCGTCACGTAGAAAAATTAATTCAAAATAATAAAAATACAGGGGAGGGGAGCAATGAGTACATTAAAATTCGCTTTGCGCGTACAAATAAAATAGCCAGTCTGGTCGAGCATAAAGAGGCATTGTTTCGAATTTTTCTGGCGAGACAAACGAATCAAATTGATATTACGTTGAAATATCGAGAGGAAATTACTCGACATCAAAGAGAGATCGGAAAGTCTATTTGGGAGCCCTACGGGGGACCAAATTCTTCTTTCCCCTCCCGCCTTCGAATAGACTGTAATGGCTCCGCGTAATCGGGACACCCCGTAGACACGGTGTAGTGACACGAGAGCAGTGAGACCCACCAACCGCGCTCTTGGACGTTAACCGATGTCAGCGGAACCGACCACGGGTCGCGCAATGCGCGCAGGAAAAACTAACACGTTACCCGCCGCCCCCTGTCTGTCCCCCGCTCTCCGCCTCCCCGGCCCCTCCGGTTCGCCGCCTGTGAAAATAATCCACGGCTGCGTTCTGTCCGCTCCGCTTTTGCGCGCTAGATAAAAGCCGAGGATTCACACATCGCGAGCGACCGTAGGGACAGAAGAGCGAAAGGAGAGAGGACGGGGTCGGAGCACGCTCTCGACACGACTGCCTGTCCTCGCAGAGAGACGAGTGCTTCTCGTTTCGCGTTTGAAATTGCTGAATTTTTGAGACCGCCGTGGTTCCTACTGAACAATCGTCGACCTTTTTCTCTGCCCTTCCTCCTTCCTCCTCGTTACTCTTCTCCATATGCAGTTCCCCCATACACTCTGGCTACCCCGTCAGCCGCCTGCTCGCTGCGAACCATGACCGAGCGATAGCGCGCGCCGCATACACACACACACACACACACACACAAAATACACACATACACATCTTATAGTTCACTACTGTTAACTCGGCCTTAAAAAGGAAAAAAAAAGTGACGTAAACTGCCTCAAATTATTAACGTATATGTATATGTATAGTGCGTACGGGTGCGGTCCGGAAGTGGCCGGCGCGGCGTGCGGATTGGATCGGATCACGTGATGCAAAACCCTTGCGCTCCTCGAGCGTGACTCGGGATCTCGATTCCCGACTCGAATCGCGCTCCGATATTGGACATATCGGAGTTTCCATTTCCGATGATATGTCGCGATCTGCGATCTACGTGTCGTGCTCGCTCTCGATCGCGAGTCTTGAAACGCGCCCTTCTCGAGATTATCACGTTACGCGCAATGATGATCCCACTGGTTTACCGCAACCTCGAAATTCAAGATCGGGTCGTCGAACCGTCGAAAGGATCGGGGTAACCCGAGATGGGAACGCGGGCGATCGCGAGAAGTCTCCCGCGCCGTCGCAGTAAGCCAATCGATCGCTCGATCCGCTCGAGGCCGATTCGCCGATCACCGATCGCCGTCCGTTGCCAGACCGCCCCCGTACATGTACGAGCTAGCGCCCTTACTACTGACTGAGCAAAAAAGCCTATATCGTGTAATGTACGTAAAACTACTCGCAGTATGCTATCGTCTTAGGCGAGCGAAGGTCCATATGTCTGTGCGATGGAGGAATGAGGGATAAGGGAAAGATAAGTAGCAGGTCTTTTGTCTGTGAGATCGACGGTCAACCCAGCGGTTTGGCGAGGTCGGAACGCCCCTGACCGGACTTGGAATTAACGTCGGAACGAATCCGTTAATGCCGAAAGCGAAACGCGCCCCGAGGAGAATGGGGGCCCCGGAATCCCCGAAAAGTGCAGATCCTCAGATAAAAAGTGAGGCGAATCTGCACGTAACTACGGGTAATAATTACGCAGGTCGATACGCATCTAATGATCTAGGTCGCGGAACCGAGTATAGCCGCTCGGGACGGATTGCTCCCTCTCCGTACCTCCCGTTCGGTAATCTCCATTCATCATTTAACCGGGATCGAGAAAGAACGAGAGAGGGAGTAATCCCACCGTTATTAAGAATGTGTCGAGCCTCGAGCGAGAGACCAGGGGGCAATATTCGGACGTCAAAGTCATTTTCCGCGACTGCGTCATCGATCATTATTACCCGGATAACCAAATCCATCCGTCGCGGACGGATCCGGCACTTCCGGTCCGGGAGGCCTTATGAGCCTTCCAAGCGACCGAGGCAGTCGAGGTTCCAGCGTCATCCATCTTTTATTTAACGACATCTTCGCGCGCTCGAAGCCTTCAAAGTCGAGTTCGTCTGCCTGCCTGGATCTGTCCGTGGTGGCAAGATATCGATATCGCTCGCGATTCGATCGCAATTCCTCCAGTCACGGGGAACGTTCCGATCTCGCCGAGCGCGCAAGTACGCGAATACGACGACGGCCAAACAGCGAGCGCAGTATATTCCTAACGAGAGAAGGATTAACGGGTGAGCGAAGAGCGAGAACGGAAACCGATCTCGTATGCGCGCGCGTCGAGATCGAACGGGGACAAAAGTATCGATTCAGCCGGTGGACGCCGATAACTCCTTCTCGCTTATCGCTCGCCGGGATTCGAAGAGAACCAGAAGACATGCTCGTTCTGTTTGACGAGATAAGCTCGCCCGGAAGAGAGGGAGAGAGAGGATTGCCTCTTCTCTCATTCTGTGCATGTGTGCGTGGATGTATGTGGTTCCTTGTAAAGGCAACAGCGGGGCGGAGAACACAGAGGGGTCACTGTGCGCTGGGTTGTGGGTTCCGGGATTTCCCGTGCAGCTTAAAGCCCGGATTGCGCGGGAGAAACGCTTTTTCAAATCTCTTGCTCGCGAAAAAAGCCGCTCCGCGTTTACGTGCACACGTCGCGCGCGGTTACGCCCGACAGATGCACGCGATTTGGTTCGTCCGCAGCGGCACGGAAAGGTATAGCAAAACCTCTTATACCACGAGTCACTTTAATCTTATTCAGCCACGCGGAAAAGGGAAGTTTAATTAAGGTAACCGGCGAAAATTTCATCCACGTTTCTGATCGCAAACTCGCAAACGAGCCTTTCACAAGGTATTATCTAAAAGACGGTATTCCGTTTTTTTTTATCAAAAATAATATAGCGGTAATCCCGCAGGCGTATGGGGTGCTCGCAGTATTTTCTTATTACTTGCAAAGGGAGTGTAGAGCGCTATCGCGGGCACCCCATGCGAGCTGGAAATTTCGATTTAAACCGGTTACCACTCGCGTCCTTTTATTAGAACGAATATCTGCCAGCCATGCGTCGCGCGCTACGTGGAAAAATTCGATGAAGCGTGACGTAGGGTTGAGAAAAAGTGCGCCGGTTGGCAGCAGCGAAAAAGTGCCGAGTAATCCGGGCTTAAACGAGAAGCGCACGATGTACGAAACGGTCGAGCTGAACTGAACACGGCCGGCCCGAGAAGAATAAAGTAAGCTTCCGCTGCACCTGCAATTACCGTTCTGCGAGGGTGTATTGATAGTATTTTCGAAATTTCGACCCCGAGTTCCGCATCGTGCCGATCAATGCGCAGCCGAGATCAATGGCGCACGGATCATTCCTCGCTTTTTGCAGGAATTTCGTTCTCCTCGGGCGTCCTTGTTCGTTCAGATCGCACACGTGGACTCGACGACGGCGCGCGATCCTGCCAGGATCGCGCGGCAGGATTCGTCTTGGTTCTCGCGCACCGCTGAAAAATGATTGCCGGAGGGTCCCCGGACCCCGGGTTTGTGTCGGAGCCGGGGCGCACACAATGGCAACGAGCGCCCTTCATTCATTCGTTTCGTTCGTACGCACAGAGATTCACGAGCGTGAATCGCTCCGTGCACCACGGTTGAAGGCGTCCCGGGGTAGACGCGTGAATGTCCGCATTATGCGCCGACACTGCGGACCGGCAGAACAACATGCCGTTTTCGGGGGCGAAAGATAAAGCACAATCCCGGACTCGATTTGGGATTCGACGCCGTAATAGGACTCGTTATGTGATTTCGTCGAGTTTAATCTTCTGTGCTTATTTCCTGTGCTCGTGGAGAATTGCACCCCGCGTTCCCACCGCGTCCAGGAACAAAGCGCAAGATCGTTTCCTCATGTTAAGATCCATTCATTAAAATCTTTGAAGCTAAAATTGCACCGGTTTTCCGATCCACGTCGTTGATCAGGAATCACGTGCCCCATTCAACGCGTCAACCCCGGGACTCCCCGGATGCCCCGGATCACCGCGCAAAACCTTCCTATCACCGAGGGCGTCCCCTCCCGGTAAACATTTTATTTGTGATAAAAAATCTTCCCCGCCTGCATTTACACAACTTGATAACGCGTGCCACGCGTAATCAATATCACCGAAGTTGCACGGCGCTCAAAATTGTCCGTAGGGTTGCGCCGACCCTGCAAGTAAGCACGTTAGGAGATTCAAAGAGAGAAAGGGAAGGGAGGGCACCGACTGAGGCGTGCGTTTTTCAATATGTATGCGTGTGTATGCGTACGCGGTGCACGAATCCTGGAGGCTCGCTTGTCGCCATCCTCGAGAGCCGCATTGTGCCCCGGGGTGCACCTACCGAGAAAGAAAGAGAGAGAGAGAGAGTGAGAGTGACCGGTAGTCGTCTGCAATACACGATCGACGACTATGCGGGGTACTAGCCGTCTGTGTATTATACGGGCTCGAAAAATATACGACAATAAGGATCGCAGCCGCTCGAGTGTACGGTCCATACCCGTACCAAATGATGAAGGGAATTAATCGACGGACAAACGAACGAACGAACATACGAAAGAGCGAACGAACGAACGAACGAACGAACGGCTCGAATGGACGGACGGATGGACAGACGAACGGACGGACGGACAGATGGACGGGGAACTCCCACGGCTTTTATGACTCCGCTCGTAAAGATATACCTAAGGCTTTTTCCGTGGAACCCGGGCCTCATTCCTCACCCCGCCAACCCTTCGGCCTGCCCTTCCATCCACTCATGGCGGACACGCCCGGTCCAGGAAACCGGGGGACACAGAGGGCCACGGGGAGGCCGAGGGCTTCGGGTACAATCGGGCGCATTAATGCGCTCTGGGGTCCCGACTTGCGTCCCGCATCTCCCGCCCCGGAGGATGCTTCACTCGACCTCGCGCGACTCGCCGATCCTTCTTGTTCCTTGCGAGCGCGAAGCGCGGACGAGCCGCACGATTAATCGAACGAACGAGAATAGACACGCCTTTTTAAGTATTATTACGGAGAAATTTGACTGCTGAATGGCTGAGCAACGTCGGACAGTATTAATGCACCCGATTGTACGGCAGAATCCCTTACGGGTTCGTTCCTTACGAGAGAGGGAGAGAAAGATAAAGAGTGAAAGAGAGAAAGAGAGAGAGAGAAAGAATGACTCAAAGATCCAAAGAATGCGATCCAAGAATCCGTTTGGAAGGTAGCAAACTGATTATACGGGAGGGATTACGAGGCGAGCTTTAAGGTCTTAGCGCGTTTGTTCCTAAAATATTCGTGTAATATCGCAAGACTTTGGGGATTGAGAGAGAATGGGAAGATTTATCAGGCGACACTTTAATTTCTCCATCCACAAAGAAACAAAGAGAAAGAGAGAGAGAGGCGGGGGGGAATATTACGATCTCTAATCGCAGGTAGGTAGGACTCAGGCGGGTGAGAAGCAAGACGAAACGAGAAAAGGAGGGTCCACTTCAATCCTGCCGATTACGTTCCGAGTCCACGTGTCGCTTTCAACCCTCTTTTGTGACCTCTTCTTAGTGCATGTCCTGCGGATTTCCTTGACGGACTTTGCTTGCCTGATCGCTTCCCCGTCCGCTCAATAGAAGAACCATCAATTGCCAGGTCCGGGTAGAATTATTACGGTCATCCGACCTGTCCGGATGGAAGGAGCACCGAAATGATCACGCGCGCGAGCTCTCGGAGCGCACGTTGTCGCAATTACGAGAGGAACTATGCCACGTAAAGCGTGCGCAAGCGTATTTACACTCGATACGCGTGCATTAAAGCGCTTATTAATCACAATCCTTGGCTGAGTTGCGCGATTTTTGTTTGAGATTTTGGAACGCGCGCGTCGCATATTGACCAACAATATGCGCGCGCGCGTGCGATAAGGCGCTTGTGCAAGACGAGTGTCGCGACGTACGATTACGCAAGGCACCAAATCGCATTCAATGTTTTAGCTGCATGGCATGCCTCCGCCGAGGTTCGCACGATGCACGGTCGTGACGTTACGCAAGCGAGAAACGCTCCAAATTGCATTATCGCTGGACGTAGACGGGGCTGCGTGGACGTGCGCAATTATTGACGCGGCGCGTACATAAAAGAACAGATCAGTTTTCCGATCGACTCTTATCCAGAAACAGGCTGTTCTTATCGGCCCTCTTATCTGACGCGGATAAATCGTAGGTGGTCCGTTTTTCGAGTTCGTACACGTGGGATTCGTGGTACCGAGGGTGCTCGGCGACCTTACCCCGCGAATGAAGACTTTCTTCTTCCGTAGAAGAGAGTCCGGTGTCGTTACACTTCCGCGATGGTGGATGCGGCGCGATTTGAGCGCGAGCGATGGACCGACCACACCCTCGGCATCTCGTATCGGCGACGATGCAAATAGGACGATGACGACGACGACCAAGCTGACGACGACCACGGCAACGACATCGACAACAACGACGACGACTCTCGACTGCAATTGATTCGCTAGAAATCGCTATCGGGCAGCAGATACATGGACAAAAGCAGAGAGAGAGAGAGAGAGAAGGAGAGAGACAGGCATTACCGAATACACCGGCCGAATACGCTCCTGTGAGCGAGCGAGCCGAGGCCTGCCTGCGACCAATCGATACCGTCTACCTATCGTTTGACAACCTCGACATTTCTCGGTGCACTCGTTCCTCCCTGGTCCTCCTCTCCTCCTCTCCTTTCATGTCCCTTCCTGGTCCTCTCTCTCCCTCGCGCTATCCCGAGGTATCGATAAAATGCACTCCTCTGTCGTTTTCTCTTTCTAGTCCCTTTTTTTATCTCTCCGTCTCTCTCTCGTTCTATTTTTCCCTCGGTCCCTCTCGTGCTCTGTACACCTCTATCACAGCACACGCGCATCGAGAGCCCTTTTTGTTTTCGATGCCACGGTCCATCGGCACGATGAAATTCCGTTTTCATTCCGCGTCCGCTTTGACTCCGGCGTCGCATCGCGTCGCGTCGCGTCGCGTCAGGATGCCCAGCGATCGACAACACGTTTGTTCGCCGGACGAAGGGCGAGGGATCGATGCGCGCTCGATTCTCAATTCGCGCGCGGAAACGAGGAGGGAAAAATTCCCGCTCCATTGATGCAATAAAGATACGGAGCGTCGAGATTTAATTTTTAAAACGAGAGCTCTTGGTGTCGCCCCGTTTTCACTTCGATGCGAGTAAAATAAAATTGCACGCGCGAGGGGGTAAGATCACTGACGTGCGCGCGATTTATTCTGAATCAAACGCGACGAGGCGCGGGCAGTCGTTTCTCGCGAGATAAAAAGAAGTCCGCGCGCGGACGATCGATGCGACACGTTGGCTTTTTAAACTGGAACGAAGGGCGCGTTCGAAGTGAAAGGAAAAGTTGGCGGCGCGATCGATGGCGTCTGCGGTGTTACTAATTAGCACGAAGGGCGCTCTGTCGGGACGAAAGGAAAAGCTAGCGTGCACGCGATCGATGCGTCCTTGATTTTCTCGACCGAAATAAAGAGCGTACTCTCAAGATAAGAAAGAGAACGGGGAAAAGCGAAGTCGCGCCGCACCGCGCATGAACTTCGGTCTTCCGATTAACCCAGGAAGATGCTCTTGAGGCGGAAGAAGGATTCGCATCGCCAGCGCGGCTTAGCTCACCCAATCAAAAAGATATAGAAAATCAGGAATTAACTTCGCGCAAGAAAAGCGATAAGAGCCATTTCAGTGAGGGACGGAGGAGAAATATAATTCGAGAACGAAGAGATGGCGCGATCCTTAATCTCGTGGATCAACAACCGTCCTTCAAAGGCGATCCTTAGTTCTTCAGATAAAACGAAAACCGTCTTCCAAGCTAAAAAAAATTAATTGCACACATAATAATTGCGATTAACGCAGCCTCGATGTTTCGACCTCTCCATTCAAGCATGTGATCCTTTTCCGCTCGTGATTTCCCGAATTCTAGGCGGAATAGCGCACTCGGGGACGATCTCGCCAGTCACGCGTAATTTTCCGAATTGAAATGGCGGAAACGTGGGCCGCCGAGGGGCAAGAAGGTGGCGAAACTTGACGGTGATTGTCCATCGTTCCCGACCTCGTTCGGAGAACGAAGAGTAAGACAAAGTTCTGCCCTCTCTCTTTCTCTCTCGCTCTTCCTTTCTCGCTATCTTTCTCTTCCTGACGGCATGGACTTTGTATGTCCGACGTGCGTCTCGTGTCAAAGGTCCCGTCTGCGACACCTCCGTCTTTTCTCTTTCTGTTTCCTCCTTCGACCCCTCTTCCGCCGGTCATTTAACGCGAAATGTTTTTTCTACTTCTGTTCTCCTTCATTTCATTTTTTGTAGTTTCTTCTCTCTTTCGCAATTCTACGTTTCTTCCCCCCCCCTCTTCCCTCTTTATCACTGATTTACTGTCTCCTCTCATTTTTCGGAATGCACCAATTAAAGCACACGGTTTACGACTTCTAAAACTCAACAAATTTGAAAAGACAGTTTTCAAAAAAAAACATTCGTTTCAAGCTTTCTCTCTCCCTCTCCCTCTCTCTGCTTCCTTTTTCTAAAAGACACATTCCTCTTGGATTTCCCTGTATCCTATTTCATTTTCTCAGCGGCGTTCCTCAGTCCCATAACGGAAAATCCGTAACAAAAGGCCGTTAAGTTCGTTTGGTCGTTTGAACGTGTACTTAAAAGTGCACAATCAGTCCCTCATTTGTCTCCCCCGTTTCTCTTTCTTACTGCATTCGTTCCACCGAATCTCTTTTTATTACAACGTGTAACAGTCCTTTCTGCTTTATTATTTTTGGTTTCGCGTTAGTTATACTTACGCTACCTTTACGACTGTTACATTGGCATGCACGATTTACCTGTTGAATATCTTGTTTGTCTTGTTCTGTGTGTATGTGTGTGTGTCGAGGCTTGCCCCAGATCAATAAATTGATATCTCCCCTCTCTTCCTCCACCTCTCCCTCTCCTTGTCTCTTTGATCTTTATCTTGCTCTCTCTCTCTCTCTCTCTCTCTCTCTCACAGTCGTCGTGTCCTCTTTCAGCGTTTCGGAGGATCGTGGGAGTCCGCTGTGGGGAACGCGAGGCTAGCCAAACTAACTAACTACGCTAACGTTATTACGAATAGACAGCAAGCAGTGCGAGAGAGTAAACGCGAGAAAACGCTGTAAACAAAAAAAGGAAAAAATGCGGAAAAACGCGAAATAAAAAATGAAGTAAACACATGAAGGAATTATACCTACCTACGCATTTAAGGTAATGTACAAGTCTCTAGTGTGATACATTTCTACGCTTATTCTCTAACTTAGTAGTCGAGAAGAAGTCTAAAGTACGGATACCTCGTTGTACGGTTAGTAAGAACGGAGAGAACAAAACGGGATAAGAAAGGGGAGAAAAGAAGGAGGGGAAGAAGAAAAAAATAGAGAACAGAGAACGGTAGAACACAGAGGTAAAGGAACGACCATGTATTCCTGTAACGAAGTAATAGAGTAAATGCGAAACGCGGGGAGGAAAAGGGGAGGAGACAAAAAAGGGGAGGGGGAGAGAAAAAAAGAAACGATCAAAAAGATTCGCGCTTACACGCCAGCCAGCTCTATTTACGTACATACATGTATACGCGCGATTTACTCCGTCGCTGCTTGTTGCGCGCTTCCGTTTTTACAGAGCATGTTACATCTCGGCGCGAGATGATCGTCGCCGCAGTCGTCTCCTCCCTCGCTTCCCTTATCAGACGACGCTTATCTCTGAGAAAAAACTCACGGAGTTTACCTCCGTTGTTGACGAAACGACGGGACGATCCCCATCGGCTCGGCCGGAGCCGTGATCGATGAATGGGAGATCTTATACGATCGATGCGCGCTCACGTACCGGGTGTCCCGAGAGTTCCGAGGAGACGCGTCGCCTTCCTCGCATTATCAGAGTGAATCGCGAAGAGATTGAGATATTTTTGCTCGTACGTCGATCATTTTATTTTTCATTGACTGCAATTCAAACAATTCCTCGAACTTTTTGCGTTGCTTGTACGTGTGCGCGCACGAGCGCGAAGGAGCACCGGCGGTTCTCTTGATGTTCCAAACGATCGCTGCCGATCGAGGGAGAAGCGTAATTGTTTTCGGAAGCCGGCGGAGATCACAGATAAGATGTACGGACGACGGAAATGCGTGCGACGTGCGGTTACGCGGTAACGCCAAACTATTCGAGACTTAGGCTAAGGAAAGAAAAAAATACGACAGAAAGGACGGAGCGAGCGAGATCGATCCACAGATCGGGCATCGACGGGATTAATGAGTGCGCGCGAGCGCTGCGTATGGATCACTAGCTTGGCGATACGTATATAAACGTATCACGTATGTGAGAGAAAGTATGCGCGCGGGAGTGTGTGTGTGTGTGGGTGTGTGTGCGTGCGAGTCAACGATAGATGAGAGTATTCGACATGTAATGCTCGGCATACATGATGTACATAGTTCTGTATATACGAACGAATCACTGACTGTACAATATCACTCAAATATATTTATATTTCATGTTAAAATTATTCTGATAATGTTCTACTTTCTCAATGCGCCTCCACTCGTTCTCTTCTAATCCTTTACCATAATTATGAATTATTTATTTCTATCTGAATTATTTTATATACTATATATTATATTATATTTAAATATTATATAGGTATTTATATATTTTCCATACAAGCATATTCGATGCAGAATACCCTTTCTTATTGCACGCTCTCGTAGTTAGTTCTTGCAAAATTTCCTTCTATTAAAGTCTCCGTTAATTAACTGTCGCGCTATGCAAGACGAAGTTTGTTATTACATTACATCAGTTATGCCGCAATGCTAAGTAACGCGTTACGGCACGTTATCGATAAATTAAGTGTGTGTAAAGAAAACCGTAAAGCGAAGCCGCGGGCATTTTTTGGATTCCCGACGGACGCGTTAATTAAAAACTGTCGTATCCAATTACTGAAGCTTTCGGGTCCGCACGGATCAGCTGCGGTTCGTGCGCAGCCTCTCGCTTTCATTGTCGAGACTGAAAGGGCTGCTACGAAGGGCCGAAGGAAAGGAAACCCCGGACCACGACGAGGAGAGACGCGAGAAGCGAGGCGGACGGGAAGAGCGGAGCGAGGAAGAGAAAGGAAGAAAGGAACGCGTACGAAAGAGTATTATAGCATACACGATGGCGACGTGCCAAGGGTTGCGGCAACGGATTTCGCCGGCGACAATAATGTCGACGGTAAATGAAAAAGAGAGAGAGAGAGAGAAGGAGAAAGGAGAGGAGAGGAGAACTAGTCCCGAATACGATATTTAACGATTTCGCTGTCGCTTTATTTCTTTCTCTCTTTCTCTTATCGCTCTCGCCCTCTTCCTCTCATCGTTATGCTCCGGAAATTACGTCACGCACGGGAAAGGTAAGTTACTAAACTTTCTGTTGAGTATGATGGTTTACTTATATTATTCACTCGAGAAATAATATCGCGCGAGTAGAAAGAAAGAGTCGGCGAAGAATCTCCCGAGAGCGTTTTCCGAGACGGATCTCGTCTGGTTTTGCGGTTTTGCGCGCAACCGGTGTGACGAAATCGAGAATCCCGCGAACCTCCGGTGCTCCGGCCTCGACCCGGCCGGGATGGAGTTGCATATTTAAAGGCCGCGCAGTTGCGAAAGCGTTAGCGACTCTCGTACGATTTCCTCGATGCGAATTCATACTTCTTCCCTCGCCAAACGTCGCCCCCTCGCTCCTCCCAATTCCCCGTGGGGATCGCGACGTTTGTCGTTCCCCGGGGGAGTCGAATTATACGCCGGCCGTGCGCGACGTTCCACGCTCATTCTTTTCGCTAATGATCGTTATTCAAGCGGCTAACCGCTCGCTCGCGGAAGCGGATCGCCGCGACGCGCGCTGCAGCCTCGCGAGAATTCATCATCGAGGCGTATCTCGCAAGGATACTCGCGACGAAATCTTCCTCGGGATCCGCCGAGCAATATTTCGGGAACGAGAACGACGGAACATCCGAGAAATCGTCGACCTATCGAAAAGAGAGGAACGCAGCGAGGGGAGGGAAGGGAAGAATTGGAAATTCGGGGCGCATCCCGGTCGAAAGGGGAAAAGATAGAGTTTCGGGGATCGGAAGGTGAAATTCGCGACGTCGTGGACCGGGCCGACGTGCGATGCCGATGCGATGCGCAGCACGTGCGCGCGCTCTCGGTCCCACGACACCATCGATCGCCGTGTCTCTCTCTCTTCTTTTGAAGCGAAAGAAGGCACCGTTCGTTCGATTGCATCTTCAAGTGCAAGGCGAGGTGGCCGTCGCTCACCAGCCGTGCGGCCGGGGCCGCGTGCAGCGGCAAGCATATAAATCAATACGAGAACAGCCAATGTCACTCCCGTAGGAGAGACAGAGAGAAAGAGAGAGAGAGAGAGAGAGAGCGAGAGACTCGAAAGCGCAACTGAAACAGAGGAGACATTATATTATACGGGGTGTCTCGCGAAGGGCCGAAGGTCGGTCGGTTTTTTAGCCGGCC
Organism: Ooceraea biroi; assembly: GCF_003672135.1. Taxonomy (NCBI): domain Eukaryota; kingdom Metazoa; phylum Arthropoda; class Insecta; order Hymenoptera; family Formicidae; genus Ooceraea; species Ooceraea biroi. The sequence goes on from NC_039517.1 coordinate 676,018, forward strand.
ACTTTGGGGGTTTCAATCCCATAAGTATCCGCCAAATCGTCGAATCTCGCTGCGATCGTCTCTCGCAAATCCGAGAATTAAATTCTTCCTCACGGTGCCGCAAAACCGGCGGAAATTTAAATTTAAATTTTAAATGATCGTTCTCGGATTGACAACAACGATCCGTATCAATATTCGTTCCAATCAGAATAAACGGCGGCTGCTGCTAGATGGATCGAATTTATGTCGCATCGTGATAATCTCTCGCATGTTGGCTGCATCCGAGCTCGTCCTTGCTCGATCATAAACAATACTAATAAGAAAGACCTCAAGCGCCTCGTGTTAGAAGATTTATGTTAATACCGTTGACCGGACGGTTATAAATACAAGTCGGCCCAGAACTCTCGACCTTAATTTCAATGAGACTCCAAGACCGCGTCTGCGGCGTCGAGTGAACTTGATAAAAATTTCTGAACGTCGTTTGAGACTTTCCTTATTATACTGGAGTAAGGGGACTTACCGCGTCGACAATAAAGCTTCGTGCCTGCACGCTTAACTCGTGCGCCATCAGTTTTATCTCGAGTCATCGTTGGCTTGAAAACTTTCCACGTGACCGCGAGTCGCGGAAAAACGGAGATCCCGATCATCAAGACAAAGCTGTCCCGGGCCTCTTTGCGACACTTCGCACGTTGCATGTACGTCAGCACGCGCGTCATTGCAGTGATTCGACGTAAGCGAGCACGGTGGTGTACGCAAAACTAAGTGACCAAACTGACTCGTTCGACTTCGAGAGTGTCACGACGAGAAGTTAACTACAAGATAGCGCCGAGCGGGCGAGGCTACTTTTCGTGACAATAAACTAAAATCCTAGAATATTTCTTAATATTTCTAAACTACTTCTAGGATATAATTCTGTATAGTTACGCCTCGTGATTCTACACGCTTCGCACGATTTTTCTCGTCGACAGCTCGGCGCTATTTGCGTAAATAATTACGACGGTCTGCCTTTGTCCCGTCACACACGACGAGTTTTTTTAACGTCAAATATAATTCTCCCCACGGTCGGCGCGATTGCATTATTGCGGGCTGTAATTTTTTATGCAAACTCGTGGCATATAAATGTGCCGTAAAATGCCGAGATTGAAGCCGTTCCCGCTAAACATATAAATTTGAAGGAGAGACATAAAACTTTGTTTATCGAGGCGGAAGGAGGAAAGGGGCGAAAAGTTGATGCTTTATAACATCGGCTTTATGTCTCGCGAAAATTAAGACGTCGTTTCTACGATACATAAAAATAAAAAGATTAAAATAAAATAAAAGTAGGATTTTTTAAATTTAAATGCACGTGTCGCAAAACATCACGGGTAAAGCAGACGATAATTAAATAACATCTGTCGATAGTGCAGAAATGTCGTAACGAGATTAGCATTTTTAGCGTCACACCAATGATCATTATTACCGACGAGAGATCGAAAGGGAGCCTGCAGTTGTCTATTTTATCGACAAACACTTCAAACACTTTCCTTCTTTTTATGCGAAAGGAGAAATAGAATAGAAATTGTTCTGAAGCATTTGAAACGTCAAGTGGATCGCGACCATAAGGGCATAAAGTTAGGAGTGAAAAAGTTCGCGAGGAACGAAAAACTTCGCTGCGATAAATCGATTTGGGGGCGATTTGCGGCGCGTGTTCGTTAATAATTAATAAGCAATAACCGATCATCGTGCGTATTATGCGTGTTATGTAATGGTGTGATGCCTTGTATGCACGTGTGTGTAACGTGTATGTACGTCCGAAGGTGAAAACGCAACGTAAATACACCACGCTTGCATGTATTTTAAAGAGCAGTCACTTCGGCCACTGATATCGCAAATCATTCAGTCCTAAGCGACGAGCCGCGCTCTAAAGTTGAAGCTCGGAGTTTTTTCGCTCTCGTAGACATGGCTGGAACGAAATCCAAAAAGCGAGGCGCTTTTGCGAAGCTGTATTTAGCGTCGTACAATCTCGCGCAGACTGTGGGGTATGTTATTTTCTGGAGTATTCTATGAAAAGATTAATAATTATTTTTATTCTGTAAAACAATATATATATAAAATAAAATTATATATAATTATATATAATTTTATTTTATATTATTTTTATTATTTATTATTATCTGAAGCTTCTACTCCTTTTACTCCAAGAAGGACTTGGTATTTGGTATTTATGCTTTAACAGTAAAATTCTCTCTTGTTTCAGATGGAGTTACATATTGTGCCAAATTATGCAATATTATACCAAGCCTTCTGTGGGCGAAACCTTGTGGGGCAAGACGGAGTTTCTCCTAATGATCTTTCAAAATGCGGCTGTGTTAGAGGTACTTTGCAATATCTTAGAATGAAACTAACAAATGTTATCATAGAACATGATTATATAATAGTATATGATAACACTAACAATTATTTTCTTGTATTTTATCTACCAATGATAAAGATATGACTTGGCCATTCTATTCTAAATAGTTTCAAGGTTTAAGCTTTTGCTAGTTTTCACACAAATTTTTCTGTGACTGAAAAATAATTTTAATTTAGTTTACGTCAATTATTTGCACTGTCCGTTATAAGAACCTGCCAATTTCAGATAGTGCATGCTGCGATGGGACTGGTACCATCGAACGTTGCTATCACAACGTTCCAAGTGTTTAGTCGTGTGATGGTCGTAGTCGGAATCATCCTGGCTACTCCTCCCACATACGCCGCCGCATCTGTAGGGCTGCCGCTAGCTCTTCTGGCATGGTCCGTCACAGAAATCATTAGATACTTCTATTACTTCGTCAATCTCATTGGTCTTGTGCCGCACATGTTGACCTGGTTGAGGTAAGTAATCTTTCGACACTCTTCGCAAATCTTTTGTTTATTTAAAACTGTTTGCTTGAACCTCAAGCTCTTCTCACTTATTTTGATATTAGAATAATATTTGTAATTCCAATTTATGATCTTCAAGTAGTTTCATTTATATAATACTTGTAGCCTGCGATTTATGCGTATCAGAAAATATTTTATTCGAGAATATCTTATTATAATAATCCAGATCCATTCTCTCAATTTTCTAAGAGCGATTAAGTTTTAAATAATTTTTTGGATCAAATATTTTCCAAAATTATTTTTAAATAATCTTTCGGATCACAAATTCTCCAAAATTACTTCATTATAATTGCAAAATTATTGTTAAATAATTTTTCGGATCAAATATATAATTCTGCAAAATTATTTCAGATACAGCACATTTATAATACTCTACCCGATCGGTATAACCGGCGAATTGCTGTGTTTCTATGCCGCTACGAAGTACGCCAGCGCGAATCCCGACTCGTGGAGCTACGCCCTGCCGAACGCGTGGAATTTCACATTCAGCTATTTGTACCTCCTGGTGGGAATCATGTTACTGTACATTCCACGTGAGTATCGGGAATATAGAAATCATATCGTATGTACTCGGTGTGCTGATTCATCAAATTTCAATTTCATTTCGCCTGTTGCAGTTTTCCCTCTACTCTACTCGCACATGCTCGCGCAGAGGCGCAAGATGCTGAGTCCCAGTTCTGCGACGAAGAAGTCTCGTTAAAATACGAATCTGCGTACCTTAACTTACCCTTGCCAGCCAAGCGGATTGTCCCGTCGCTTTCATGGACGATTACGTTAATCGTGACGTTCATTTACGCTTCTGTTATTCCTCTAACGCGAGAATTAATAGCGTGGATTCTAAAGATAGAATTCACTTCATATTTCTCCGGGATGACTAAAGCCTTTTCGAAGGGTTAAAGTGCATCGTTCGGCAATTCGTGCGAAACGAATTTTCTCTCGGCCGAATTTTCTTTCAGTTGGCAATATAATTATATAAATATCGTGTTATATTTTTTTTATTGTTTTTATGTTTATATACGTAGAATCGAGTGCCTTAACGTGATTCGACTTTCCTCGTTGGCTAGACGTGTTTGGCATTTAATATTTGTTTTATGCAGATCTCGGTGACGTCGATTAGCGGAAACCTAAGGCAGGAAACATTGCGTTTCAATAATTTATGAAGCTCATTTGAAAAATCACTTGAAAGAACGTTTGCTGGAAAAAACTGAATCGCATTAAGGCGCTCGATTATACATGCAGAATTGGGAATTCATTTTTTTTACCGACCATATCGTTAGGTCAAGGCTAATGTTTGTGTAAAATTGATTGTGTAATGTACATTATATATTATATTATAAAATACATATTTTTGATCAAGTTTTCAATCTAATTGTACAAATATCGATGAGATTTCATTTTAATGTCGCAACATCTGCTTCTGAGGAACGGAGGCCGCTGAGATCCATGTCAAATTTAGAGAAAGTAAAATTTTTATATTATATTTTTATATTTATAAGGATGATCGAATTGTAAAATTAAAATTATCTTCATCCGTGGGTACACTTATTGTTATTGACATTTTTACCCAAGTAGAAATAAGTACTTGTGAGTTTAAACCAATTCCAAGAGATATATAACAATTGGTACTATGCCAATAATTAATTAACTTAACGGAGTCTCTACGTAATGAAAATAAATTGCAGTTTTTTTACGCAGATTTTTCACTTTGAAAGAATCAAAATTGTGTAACAAACTTTCCGATTAAAGTAATTAATATATTTAAAAATCAGCGAGAATAGGCGCAAAGTGACGGACTAATCGAAAGGCTTTTTCGTGACCCGTCTCTATGCCAGCTGTTTCGTCAATGAGATTTCTACAGTACCGACGCGCTTCGGAAATGTTAAAAGCCGAGAAGTAAGAGGTTAGAATTGCCATGCATGCAATAACTATATTTTTTATATGAAAAATCACTCAATTTGCTTCCGTTGTTTCTGCATGAGCTACTTTCGAACGCTGTCGGTTTGAGATATTTGAGACGAGTGCGTTAAACAAGCTTTGCCAGTGAAAAGTGAGAGAGATAATTGTCATACGTTCCACTTCGAATAAATTTAATAAATTTTCTTCCATCGGTGTAGTAACAAGATAAAAACATTTTTATTCCAAAAAAAAGTAGAAAGAGAACATTCCATTTTATATTTATTTGTTTTATATTCCATTTTATTATATTTTTGTTTGATACCTCTATTTTTATAATATATAATGAAATTCTACTTTTTCCGTTTGATATTTACGGTGCCTTTAGTTTGTTAAATAAAAGCTCTTCATAAAAGAGCAACTCCTTTCTCCGGTTTCTACTAATTGAGTTATATTTATATTTTTATCTATATTAATCTAGTTCAAGCTATAAGAAAATTAATTAATTTATTTCAGGTATAATACAAACAAAAAAGGAACAAACTAAAATGAAGCTTACACAGGTATTGTGTAAACATCACATAGGCAGGACCATTAGACAAATGTGGTATCAGCGACGGCAGCGCAAGGTGACCGAGACCGAGACAGAGCGGCACCTGTCACAGTTCAGGATCCAGATCAAGGATGCTCTTGATCTGATTAAACCAAAAGTAGAACGCGAAAAGTAATTTTCCCTTCAGTCATATATTCACCCGAATTATTCCACTATTATTTAACTAACAAATATTCATTAATTAATACTATCTATGCAATATTGTTTAATTAAAAATTATACATTCTTTATGCAGCATAGAGCTCCCACCCCGACCACCAAGAGTGACATATGACGAAACGCATCCTGCCTGGAAGACCCGCACTTGCCTGATAGTCAGGGATCACAACGTTCTGCAAGAAGGATTGCCCCAAGCACAGATACTGACGAACACCATAAGCCTCTCAGACCTTCCGAGTTCCATCGAGGACTCGCTCCCGGATCTGCCGGGGCATGTGGACGATATAGTGAAAAGGTAGATTAAATAATAAAAGTTTCCCTCTTTTCTTTCGAGTTTCGAGACGTCAGAGGTGACGATAGGCGAATGCAATTCTCTCGAATCTAATTTTAATAAATATTATATATTTTTCAATGTCCGCAGAGCGATTTACAATTCGAGCATATTCGATGCTTATCAGGAGAAACTGCCAGTAAAGAAGGATCCTTTGCGACCCGCGTGGGTGTTTCCCAGAGATTTTGGCATCAGCAACGGCAGAAGAATGTTAGTACGCGGAGGCTCCGTAGTTCTGAATAACTATTTAATTAATTTATTTATTTAATAAATTCAACTGAAGCATCGCTCTCGCGTTTCCAGGCGGAACCTGTCCAGGAAATTCTTGCAGATCTGCGAGTCCATATCCGGCCCGAGTGTCGCGGAGAAACGATGCATACTGTACAACGAGCCGATGAAATTGAGCTTCGGTAATCTAGCTGCGTACTGAAAGATCTGACAAGAAGTTCGGAGTATCTCATAAAAAACGTGCAACAATTTTTCAGACAAGGAGACGGACCTCATCCAGTTTAAATTAAAATCGGACGTGGTGATTATGTCGGCGAGCCCCCTGAAGTCGATAGACGATCCCGACAGTCACGTGGAAATTGATCTGCCGAGCATATATCCGTTGCATCACACCATCAGCTTGGACAAGACGAACTTCTATCGCACCGAGGACGTGTATCGTAAGTTTGATTGTTTATTGCGGTCACGATTATATTAAATATAATTAAATTAAATTATTAAATTAATTAGATTAAATTATATTATATTAAATATTAAATATAGACTTTACATTATTTTACATTATTTTACAGCGATTCGAAGTGTCAACATATTGTCGCCGTGGAAGAACGTCCACACGATCTTCGCGTTCCACAATCCGCGGAAAGTGCGGAACCTGACGGAGCTGGCGGTCACGGAGAGCCAGATCGCCGGCTGCACCATGATAAAGTCGTACACCGCGGCGGCGTCCTGCGCGCGGTACCGATTCGGCGCGTCCGTGACGGAACTGCCGGAACCGGTAACCGTGCAGGCCGTTCAGACGGACGGCAGGCGCTACCAGTTCTTCGTCTTTCAACTGAACTCGCTGGACGTGAACGACGCCGGCGTGAAGAACTTCTGGTACACGCTGCCGCCGTTGGCGCTCTACGAGAAAGCCCAGTACGACGACGGCAGGCCCGTGCTCGAGGGCTACAATCCGGAGGTGTTCAGGCGAATAGTCGCGTTCTACAGGAACGGAAGTTAAATAAAATTGAGTATCTCTGATGAAGGTGTAGAGTGTAAATTCTCTCCCGGATGATCCGTCGTGCGGATGGTTACGCGATGCTCAGAAGGCCCTCGAAGAGCGTGCTCGCCTGCACGTGCGGGTCGATCTCTCGCGGCTTCACGCGGAGGCGATGGTCGTGCGGTGGCTTTATTAGATCCCTCATCGACGGATAGGGCTTGGAGTAAAAGTATATGTGGCACAGCGCCTGCAATGATAATCATATCGCTCTTGTTATAAATCATTTATATATTTTACATCACATATTTATGTTGTATAAAAGACAGGAAGACGATCGCGTCGCTACCTGCTCAGCCGTGGGACGCTTCGACGAGTTGTAAATCAATATCTGCCTGATCAGGTCGATGGCTTCCGGCGGCGCGTCCTGGATAACGCTCTCCCAGGTGGTGCCCTTGTGATACGGGAAAGTGATCTTGTTGTAATCCGGTAAGGTGGTCAACTCGGGCCAGCTCTCGGACGTGGGAGAGCCCAGGAACTTGAGGACTATCGCCAGCTGCTCGATGTCGGTTTCACCCTGCCGGTGCACGCGATCATATTACGCAACACGTATGCACAACTGAAGAACATACTTCAGCCGAATCGAGACGAATCGCACAAACCGGGAACAACGGCGAGGTGTTGAGCATCTCGCAGAATATGCAGCCGATCGACCACATGTCGATCGCGGACGTGTAGTAGCGCGCGCCGTAGAGCAGCTCCGGCGCCCGGTACCACCGCGTGGCGACCTGGTGCGAGTAGGGCTTCATGCCATCCTTCCACATCAGCCTGCTCAAGCCGAAGTCCGCGATCTTCAGGATACCGCTGTCGCTGATCAGTAGGTTCGCTGGTTTCAGGTCCTGAAATGAGCGATCGCAAGGTTCTCTCGGCGTTCCTCAAGAGACAATAGCAGCGTTTGGGTACCCTGTGTATTATGTTCTTCCCGTGGACGTACGCTATGCCCTCCAGCAGCATTTTCATGTACGTTTTCACCTGGACGAGGGTCAGGCAGATATCGGTGTCCCTCAGGATCTCCCACAAGCCTGTAGGCATGTACTCGAACACCATGACGAAGTCTAGGCCGTTCGGGAAAGCGTCCAGCAGCTCGACCACCTGCAAACGCACTGCGTGATTGGTGCAAACTCCGCTAAGAGCCAATTAAATTAGAAATAAATTAAATATAAGTGCAGCAATGAAATTTTTACGCACGCTTTGGAAAGATTAGTGGAAATTAGAGAAAGAAAACGTACGTAAGGATGCTTTAACTGCTGTAGACTCCTCACTTCGCGTATGATGGACGTAGGCAGGCCATCCTCGGTTCTCTTGATCAGGATCTTCTTCAGTGCCACTTCTTGATCTCCTGTTGTATCGTGTGCCTTTAAGACCAGGCCCTGAGCCCCTTCGCCAATCTGCCCGTTGATAACGTATCTTTCCATTTTATCCTAGATATTTAATTACTGCTTTTATGTTGATTTATTGTATGCTGTTAATTATTAAGTGATAGAATGCTTCTTTATTTCTTGCATATGATAAAAACAAATTTAAAACAAGAGAAATAAATTGCATACTCTTTTAACTTTTATTAAATAAAATTTATTTGCCGACACATTTTTATTTATATTTATATTTCAAGAATATTTATATTTTAGGAATTAATGATCGCTGCACAAGATCATGTTCTGAAGTGATGCTTCTATAGTTTCCATGGTTACCAATATGTATATACATTATAAGTGCTTCGAAGCGTTTGTAGCGTTAAATTGACCGCCCCGTAATCATATGATCGTATGTACTTATTCATAGCGCATGTGCAATTGTGTGGTACGTTTCTTCTTCTTCTTCTTCTTCTTCGCTGTTGTGGCAGGTTGTGGTTCAGGGGGCGGAACACTCATGCGCGATTACTCGGGTGAAAATACAATGCGATAGGTAAAGGACGGAAGCAGCCGTACTGCTTCGTTCGTAACAAAAAATATGAACGTGAACGTTCGGTCATTCGACCATACGTGTGTACGACTGTACGCCTCATTCATTCGCCGTCAAATGTGTGAAGTGACGTTATTAGATCGAGATAGTCTCGATTAACGATCCAGACGAGCTTTACGGTTACGTGCCTGTGCTGTTTAACGTACTTACCGTCTTACTTACTTACCGTCGATGTGGTGCGTGCAAGCGTTGAATTGCCCTCACCCGAGCCTCAGACACACGCGCGTATAGGTTAGATGCGATCTAGGACGAGAAACTGACGTCGCGGAGGATGAAGCAGCAAATAATTGACTCCAAGGCGAGTCTCGGCACGACCGGGGAAGCCGACGACTGCCTCTTCGAGTATCTGCATGCCGAGCTGGTCAATTACGTCCTCAGCAAGTCGTCCAGTGGCACGGTGAGCGATACGTATATATTTTATTCCGTTTTGCAAGCATAACACGGTCTGTTATTTATTACTCACCCTTGCCCCCGACAGGAGGGCGAGGAGGAGCTCTCCCGCCTGGAGTGGATGGGATTCAGCGTCGGGTACAGGATCATCGAGCGGCTGACGCGGGAGTGGAGCAGGTTCAAGGACGAGTTGGACATGATCAAGTTCATCTGCACGGACTTCTGGTCCAGCCTGTACCACAAGCAGATCGACAACCTCAGGACCAATCATCACGGGGTGTACGTGCTGCAGGACAACGCCTTCAGGCTGCTGGACAAGGTCGGTGCCAGCAACAGCAAGCAGTACCTGAAGGAGAGCCCGCGACTGCTGGCGTTTACCTGCGGCCTCCTCCGCGGCAGCCTGGCGAATCTTGGCATCATCAGCACCGTCACGGCGGAGACCACGACGCTGCCGAGCTGCAAGTTTCACGTTCAGGTGCAGAAGATCTAACGCCCGAGTGCCACTTTGCTGTGATTTGGAAGGGTGGTGAGAAAGGTATGGAGGTATGTTCATAGAAAAGGTCACGTACAATAGAATTCTGATGACTGTGTAAGTTGCAACAATGTAATATATTATAAAGGAGTAAGAAAACCTGTTACATATCCAGTCTTCTTAATTCTTGACTCGATACTGGAGTGTTCCATCAATGCTTGTTCCCCTCCGTCAGAGGTTCGCACAGCTAAAGAGAAGTTCAATAATTTGGTAAATATTTTATTTAATATTTTATTTAATCTTGAAAACGAATTTAAATTATTAATTATTTATAAATAATAGCGTGTCCTGATCACCTAAATGCAATTATATTGCACGAAGTGTCTTAAAGTACAATCAAAACACGACAACGGGTCTTACATAATGCCATTTTGCGCCACGTTATCGAGCTTGCTGATAAAGCTGAAGAGCTCGCTCTGATCGACAATTCCGACCAAAGCGTCCTCGCTGTCAATGACCACGGCGTACAGCTCCTTCTCGAGGATGCGCGACAGTCTGCCGAGCGTGGTCTGTGAGGCCGTGACCGTCGAAAACTGTTTAAGCATCGCCTCCTCGGCGCGATCCGTTCGCGCCACCGCGCCAGAGATCAATTTCGATAGGAGGGCATCCGAAGTGACGACACCCTTGACTCGTTTATTGTCGGTTGTTATCAAAAGCTGCCGGTCACTGGTGGTTTTGAAGAGATCCATGGTTTCTCCGCACGTAGCTCCCTCCGGCAACACGGGCTTCCTCAGGTTCGACAGACTCGATACTGGAGTGTTCCACCAATGCTTGTTCCCCTCCGTCAGAGGTTCGCACGGCTAAAGAGAAGTTCAATAATTTGGTAAATATTTTATTTAATCTTGAAAACAAATTTAAATTATTTTAATCAATATTAATGGGAAAATATTAATTTATAATTTATATTCACGATTAAATATTTCATTTAACGTTTAATAAATATTTTTTACGTACGCGCGGTAACTTGAGAAATACAAGTAATGCGCAACGATATTTACCAGAAAACCTCTGACTTCCATCCACTGGTCCGACACGAATTTCGTCATGTAGTTGCGTATGCCGTCTGGCAAGAGGACGACCACACGCTTGTCCGCCGGCAGATCTTTCGCGATCTTCAAGGCCGATGAGAGTGTCGCGCCGCTGCTACCGCCGCACAGCAATCCCTCCTTGCGGATCAATTCGCGCGCCGCGTTCAGCGACTCGTGATCCTCCGACTTCATCCACACGTCGACCACGTCGCGGTCGAGAACGGTTGGCACGAAGTCGTACCTGAAGAAACGAATTTTTATATTTTTTTACTTCAATATTATTTTTATATTCCATATTTATTTTATTGTTATCGAGCAATAGTGCTTCGAGAAATTTATGTCTCTGTCAATAATTTTATTACGCCCTTTCACGCGACGCGCGACACTTACCCGATCCCTTCCACCTCGTAAAACCCGACGTCTCCCTTATTCAATTCGGGCGGTTGCGCCAAGATGCTGCCCATAGGGTCCACGCCGATCACCTTTATGTTGGCCGACATCTCCTTCAATTTCCGCCCAATTCCGGTCACGGTTCCCCCAGTGCCGGCGCTCAGCACCACGTAATCGATCTTCCCATCGCACTGCTCCCAGATCTCCGTCGCGGTTTGATCGTAATGCGCCAGCGGGTTGCCGGAATTCGTGTACTGAATTTAATTAATTTTTATTTACTAGAATTTTATTTACTAACATTTTCCCTAGAGTTAATTTCTCAGCGGAAGACGTTGGAAGGACCCCTCGTTACCTGATCCAGGACGATACTGTTGGGTATTTGCCGCTGCAATTTTTGAGCCACGCTGATGTGCGCCTCCGGACTGTGCCAGGCAGCCTCGGTCGGCGTTCTGACGATCTCCGCGCCGAGCGCGCGAAGCACGTAGACCTTCTCGTTGGACATCTTCTCCGGCATGACGATGATGCACTTGTACCCCTTCACTGCCGCCGCCATCGCCAAGCCGATCCCGGTGTTACCGCTGGTCGGCTCGATTATCGTAAATCCAGGCTTCAGCAGGCCCTTCTCCTCCGCATCCTGAATCATTCTGTGCGCTATCCGATCCTTCACGGATCCCCCGGGATTGAAAAACTCACATTTCGCATCTGTACAGGAAAACGGCACGGTTGATTATTTAAGTATAAATAATTAAATATTTTCTAATATTTTTATATTAGAATTTTTGCTTCAGAATATTTTGTAAAATTTGTTCTTATAATTATTTTACTAGTTTAGGACAAAACACACACACACACACACTCACTCTCTCTCTCTGGCTGTATTATTTTACATGTATTAAATATCATAAATGTTTAACTGACACATTTCGCATTCGATTCCATGAGCCTTGGGAATCTTATTTAGCCGAACCATAGGCGTCTGACCAATCGCGCTCAAAATATCCGGTAACGTTTTCCTTCGACTTGGCACTCTGGAAAATAGAGCGGTGTTAATGTCTCCGGTATCTTAATGAATGCATCACCATTTGCATAACCATTCGTCGACGGGCGTAAACATTTGAAATTGCTACGCCAACGATAAGTTTAATCATAAATACAGGGATTTTATAAATGCCAACTATTATGCAAATGTATAACTATTATCTCGTTATTATCAGTCATGCTATGTTATTTGCAGATACCACGTCTTGCCGCAACATCTGCCAGGAGTTTTGTAATGTTTTTCTCGCTTTGTTGAAACATATTGTGGAATTTTCCGATCTATTAAAATTATTATGCGCAAACAGGAATATATGATGAGACGATAACTACGTGTAACGAGAAATATCTATGCAAAATTTCCAACTGCAGCTTACTCCGTTCGCTTCGTATGTGGCGAACCACCCTCGTTCGCTGTCCACGTGCACTGAGCGGGTCTGTCCGGCCGCAACAGTTCCATCACGGGATTGTCCATTTGTTATCTATCGAACGAGAATTCTGCAACAAGTCCACAGTCAATTTAATAGTTTTTCAAGTTCAACGCAAGCGAAAAGAGTATCGCGAGGTATCGCGGAAACTCGCGGTTGAAACGCGTAACTGTCTAATAAATAAATTACCGTAAATTTGCCGTAAATGTATTCTCTCCGTCACCGCTCCTCGACTTCACTCAGGACAATTGGAGTTGAACGCTTCGGAGGAAGGAAGAAGAATGGGGACGAAGATAGTAGCGGCTACGAAGCACGAAGTATTATCACGACTTATTTATCGAAGCGCGGCGCGTGATACAAGAATAAAATAAAACAGAAATAAATATGGGAATGCAGTCCGGCGCGCCACGTGAATCACAATCAGCTCATCAATCACACTTCGACTTCGTGAACTTCGCACCGCTTCGTACCACTTCGCGTACTGAATGGGTAGATGGTAGATTCGGGCCGCGGCCAGCACGGAATAGGAGTGGAGGGAGTATGGTCACGTGACGCTGCGTGACGCACACATCTATCGTCTCGTGTCCGTGAGCGCTCGGGATCTCGGGCAACTTCGGGGCTCGTTCAGGCTCGCTCGCGAAACACGCGACCAACGCTTTTGGCTCGCGGCTCGCTGATCAGCTGATGTGCCGTACAATACGGCAGCTGTCAATTTTGTTAAATTTGTATTGATGAAACACGATGAAATAAATAACGCCTCTTTTAGAATAGGATTTGTGTTATTTATTATATAATAAATAATAGATGAATATTATTATTCGAAAACATTATTAATATTGAAAAATAAAATAGCGCGCGCCTGTGTTGCTAGTAAAATATGTTATATACGATTATATAATTCTATATATACGATTACATATTTCTATATATAGAAATATGTTATGAATATAAAATTCATACATTATCATATATAATCGTATATAACATGTTTCTATATATGTATAGAAACATGTGTTCTATATAATGAAACATATTTCTATATATAGAAACATGTATATACGATTATATATGATAATGTATGAAATATTATTCTCACAATTATGTCACAATTATACAAAATCACAATTTTACAAAAGACAATGCGCAAATTACTTTTGTACTTATTTTTCAATTATTTTTCTTATTATTTGTTTTACATATATGTGATCAGAAATTATACAAGAGAAAGGAAGTATGTATGGACATGTATGGACATATTTGATACATAATTTTATGTTTCTATATAATTATGTACAGATTTACTAGCAACACAGGCGCGCGCTATTTTATTTTTCAATATTAATAATGTTTTCGAATGATAATATTCATCTATTATTTATTATATAATAAATAACATAAATCCTATTCTAAAAGAGGCGTTATTTATTTCATCGTGTTTCATCAATACAAATTTGACAAAATTGACAGCTGCCGTATTGTACGGCACATCAGCTGATCAGCGAACCGCGAGCCAAAAGCGTTGGTCGCGTGTTTCGCGAGCGAGCCTGAACGAGCCCCGAAGTTGCCCGAGATCCCGAGCGCTCACGGACACGAGACGATAGATGTGTGCGTCACGCAGCGTCACGTGACATACTCCCTCCACTCCTACTCCGTGCTGGCCGCGGCCCGAATCTACCATCACTGACTGAATGTTGCTTATATTCTCCACCAATCTTCGTCCTCCCCTTCCACTCTCCCGACGAGCTGCGATCCAGTTGACGCTTCAAATGCTTCCAAACGTCCCCCCATCGCAGCGCCACCTGCCGTCCATTTCACGGTCGGTAATATCGTCGTTGGAACGGTTCGAAACTTGACTCGATCGACATAACCTGAAAACCCGTCATGCCACCGAAGAAGAGTGCCGGTGCCGGTGCGAAAACGAGCAAGGGTAAATCCTCGGAGGAGGGCGGGAAGGCGGAGAAGAAAGGAGGAAACGCGGTGAAAGTAAGGCGCAAGAATCTTGTGATGCTATTTCACGCTTGTGTCGCTTGTATTTACGTACGTGCGCCGTTGCGTCTTCGTTAATTAATCCAACGCCTCAAGTATAAACGTTTCATGATTACAGCCTTCTTTGCTGTTCTTTGCTGTATTTTTTGCGCGATTATCTTCTTATCTATTGTCTCCTGCGTCGCTAACCTCAATTCTCCAATTCTCGCTGGTCTTCATTGTCATTCGCATTCAATCATCTTTTTGCGACCAGGTGCGACACATCTTGTGCGAGAAGCAGTCAAAGATCCTCGAGGCGCTGGAGAAACTGAAGGCCGGCCAGAAGTTCAACGAGGTCGCGGCGACGTACAGCGAGGACAAAGCCAGATCTGGGGTAAGGACATGGGCACGCCCAAGTGGAAAAACAATTTCTTGACACATTGGCAGCCCGGTGACGCAGCTCTGCGTCATTTAAAAATCTTTAGCTGCTTTTGCCGGCGACGTGGTTAAGATAATTTAAAATTCTGTGCTTCATTTATTGTCCGAAGGGTGATCTCGGTTGGATGACACGTGGCTCTATGGTGGGACCGTTCCAAGAGGCTGCCTTTGCGCTACCCGTTTCCAGCCTGGCGTCTCCGGTTTACACGGATCCCCCGGTAAAAACGAAGTTCGGATATCACGTTATAATGGTGGAAGGTAAAAAGTAGTTTTTTTTTGTTGGAAGCCTATGGTTTTTTACGATGCTTTTGTACATTAATGAAATTCGCCTGATTAAGTAAATATATACACTGTTAGCACTTGTTCAACGTCTGTGATGCATATCGTATCTATTTTACTAATGTGCATTTATTTCCTCGAGTTTTTTTCCGCAAGGCAGACTCTTGGCTCGTACAATTAAATGATCTGATAATACAAATGAGTGCGTAAAAGTGAAACGCCGTTCCTTTATGTATAAAAAACGAAATGAATAATTGCACAGTGTCGATTAATCACGAATTTATTTTGCTACGTGGGATGTACAGTCGCTATACGTGTACGTACTATTTTTAAAATTAATTCCACATAACTGTTTTCGGAAACTACAATTCTAAAAACCCTGAATATTACAATATTATTATGCTCCATGTACCTACACTGAGAAAAACGTAGTAAAATTAACAAACAAAATTTGGCTGAACGAAGGTTTCTCCAGGCAAATGTTAAGTCGTTTAAATAAATTGTATAATTACTTCAACGTTCAATTCACATTGTAAATCATTTGAGTAATTGCGATTAGCCGAGTACGTCACGTCAACGTGACTCATCGTTGCAGCGCCCAATTTATTTAATTAATATTTTTATATATTTGTTCGAACGAGAATGATCGCCAATTTTTTATCGACCCAACGTTTCATTTTCCTCGGTGCGTCTTACGTCTGCGAATATAAATAGCGATATCTCCCGGAGTCGAGAAGTGCGTGCAGTTGTATTTGCTTGGGAATCGCGCGGGTCGGGCGATCCGCGCGTTTTTTCATCGGGCGTAAGTGCGTAGAGGTATTATTAATAACGTTACGATTGCAATAAATAAGATGCGCTATATACTACTCAGTCGGCTCCTCCGGCGTGGCGCGCGTGGAGACGCGCCCTTCGACGTTGTAACTTTCGTGGGTGCGCTTGAAACTCGCAAGCTTCGCTTGCGAGTTCCCGCGCGCGAGTTCCTTCCGCTATCGCGGATTTACACGCGGATGTTCGGGTTGGCGAAGCGAACGTATCGCAGCAGGGACTCGTTCTCCTCGCAGACCCACGGCTTCTTGTGGTGACACGCCACGTCGTGCCAGTTCACGCCGTCGTTGTAGAACTGATTGAGGACGGCCAGGCAGTTCTCGGGCGCGCCGCCTTGAATGGCCTCGCGGTTGTCGGGTTGCGGCTTGCCGATGCTGAAACGAGAGGAACACGCGCTGTGAAACGAGCGAATCCTCACTCGAATCGCGCGGGAGAGCGCGCTCCATGTGAACACGTTCGAGGAACTCGCGGACCTTGATTGTCGCGACAATCGTGCATTCAATTACGGAGCAAGAAAGAAATTACAATAGAGTGGATAAGACTTAATTGCAGTTCGACGTCCTTGATCTCAAAAATCATCGCGCGGTCTTGACTTCGACTTGTACCCTCGACCGTTCACACGAGCTAGCGTTCACTCGGCCAGCGTTGCGGAATTGCGTGCCGATCGCGAGTCTGCAATACTGTGCGCTGTAACAAGGCTTTCTCACCCGCCGCTTTCGGACCAGTCGTTCTGGCCGCGCTCGTTGGTCGGCGCGAGTTTCTGCAGCTCGGCGGTCCAGAACCAGCCGTTGATGTTGAGAGGCTGCAGGTCCGGCCGGTCGCAGCCCTTGAAGTCGCACAAGCGACCGGAAGTCCAGATGTACTTCACCTTGTCTGTAAGGAAAAAAAATGCCACCTTCATTAGCACCTCTTCTTCATTCTCGTCTTGCAACAACGAATTTCTTGTGAAACGAGAAAATGTACTTTGAACGATGCGGCTCTTGATGAACTCGTTCTCGGCGGAGGTTTCCAACGAGACGAGATCCATGCAACGCTGTCGGCAGAAATTCCTGCCGGTCAGCCAGTCCACCTCCTGCCCGGCAGTCCTAGGATCGTTCCATGAGAAGAAGTAGCCCTTCCCGTTGAATCGCTGATGGATCGTTCCTGCAATTGCAATTGCGATTAGCAGGTCGGGCGAGTCGAGCGGACACCGTGCAAGCGAACACTGATCTCCCTTTGGAGGTATGTTTCTTAGGGAAGAACCTCGGCAGGTCTCTCGTCCCACGTTCCTCGAGTGAAAGTCGCGGAATTAGTGTCAGTCGCGGCAGCGACCCCGCCGTGACCGCAATCATGACCTAGACATTGGCACCCGCGTCGTATGCTGATTACATCGTCACTTTCCAAATAAAGAGAAAGAAAGTTCTGAGGCACGTTTTGGGACGCGACCGCAGGCTACGCCCATTGAATGAATAATCGATTATCGAGTCTGTGACACGTGCAGCCTCGTGCTTAAATGAAATCTCGTCGATGACGATTTTTCCAACTGGAAATTCTGCTTCGAATATTTAGAGAACGCGATTTAATCGTCTATTGGTACTTTTACTCTGCTTTTATAGTGATTTATAATTTTCTAATAGAAAAAAAAAACAGAACGAAAGAAAAGTGATTGCAAATATATTTAATTATAGTAATGCAATAGAATAATAATCTCAGCAATATTTCTCGAATTGCCAAAAATTCTGGTCTTGCTTTAGATTATTATCAGTAAGCTGCAAGAGAATTTCTTTTTGTGTTGTTGATTGAAAATAAAGTTCATTTTTAATGTTTAAAACGTTCCCGATTTAATGCACTCTCGGAAGCAGACAGGTCGAATCGATAAGGATTTCATTTCACGAATTTCTGCTCATTGTCAGGTAATAAGAGGCATTCTTAGTTTATGAGGCTCGGGAAAGTCGCCCGGAAGAATTCCGTGATTAGACAGACGCGTCAACTGGTAATCTCGCCTAACGGCGACCCATCATTGTTGAAGAAATCCCGAAAACGATGAACGTGAAAGTGCCATCCGACATTCCGTACTACTTACGCGATGGGAACGCACGGGGACATTTCCAATTCAAATGCGTTCGAGTTACACCGCCGATCGGTGGTCATCGTCACACTTTCTATAACGAAGCGTGAACCCGCCGAGAAAGAAGATGGGAACCGTGGAACGGAAATGAGATAAACGCGCAGGAATGAACAGTCACGTACAATCGGCGGCGGCGCGGCGTCGACGTAAGAGAATCCGCGCGACGGCTAAACAACGGCGGCAAAGGTCGCGGCGATGCAGAAAATAGAAAAGCAGTTGACGAGGGAAGATCCCGCAAGGTCGCCGATCTTTAATCACGAATATTGAAGGCTACTTTCTCCGGTTCGCGGATCCCGCGGATGTTTGGCTGCCCGAGGAAGAAGTAGGAAGACTCTCTCCTCGGCACGATTCGGCGGCGGCAAGTGTTCTTCGGGAACGCCTGCATTATTTATCGTAGTGGGAGATCAATTTGTACAGAGATCTCGTCGACAATAGCCGGCGATTTCCGCCATTCAGTTTAATAAGTCTCTTGCAATAACGATTGCGGTAACGTCTTCCTCATCATTCAGGAACTCTAAGCTGAGACGGCTCCGGAGTGATTAGTACTTTGTACATCTCTCCACACATTTTTTAGATTTTTCAACTTTAGATTCGCACTTTAATCGATTTAATCGAAAAGCGATGATTATTTAAAGATTTTTACGTGGAAACTATGGCTGTAAAAAATGTCTGAGATATTGTTAGAAGTTGAGACATCAGAATTTCTTGATCAGAATTGATTGGGCAATTTATAATCTAAACAAGTGACGATAAAAATTGCGGAAGAGACTTACTTTGCGCGCAGAGCATCGGGATGGGCGACTCCAGAATCCGTCCGCCGGGTTG
Source organism: Ooceraea biroi (assembly GCF_003672135.1). Classification (NCBI taxonomy): domain Eukaryota; kingdom Metazoa; phylum Arthropoda; class Insecta; order Hymenoptera; family Formicidae; genus Ooceraea; species Ooceraea biroi. Next base: position 695,365 of record NC_039517.1, read on the forward strand.
CGGTTGAAATTGGGCGGATGACAACGCCACGAGAGCACCAAACAATAGCAGCGCTAGCATTTTTCCTCTCTTCGACGATTACAGCTAAGAAGAAGAAGGTGCGAAATTAATATTCTGCGATAATATACACGATTTTGATATTGTAATGAGCGAAACAAATTTTAATTGGAAAGAATCGATTATTAGTGCCTCTTCTGTCATCGCATTTAAATGACCGAACTTTCTTAAGGAAACAACTCTGCCCAAACCGGTTCCACTCAATACACGGTGACACCTTGCGCTCAGCCCTTTGTGTTTTGAGTAACAAGTCGACTAATTTTATTTTCTTTATTTCGTCACGCAGTTGATGATATTTTAAAAATCTAATTAAATTGTCAATAATTTCACATTAAATATTAATTATTTTAAGCACTCGCGAGTGTAAGAAATATTATGAATAATTTTTTATTTGTCTGAAAATATTAAAATGTGATTTTATTTGGCATTAAATAAATCTTAGTTAAGACTTGATCTTTTTTCTATATTTTAGCAATTTTATATTTTGAAACTAATGCTTTCCATCGCCCCTTCCGTCCTCTGTTTCTCTCTCTCTCTCTCTCGCAAAATCAAAATCAAAATCTCAGTCGCGCGATAAAATTTGAGACTATTACAGTTAACTACAGTAGGGAGCTCCTCTTTTTTTCCGATCAGTAGGATTACCCGGTTCGACTTCTCAACGCACCGATTTCCGCAGAGGAAGAAGAACTCGAACGCAGGACAAGTATCCACGATGCTGTCCTGCAGACGTTCGGCGAGGAACTACAATGCCTTCTTAGCAGGCACCCCTATATATACACAACGAGGACACGGCGTGTCAATACTTTTACCACGAGGCGAGCCATCGTTTTCGAGTGGCGGGACTCGCCCGGCCGCCCGCTGCGGAGACTTCGACGCCGCGCGTTTCGTGTGGGTCGCTCGCTTCCTCCGTCATCGGATGCGGAATCGTCGCGTTCCCCCTCCCCGTGTAACACTTGGAGCGACACTCGCCGAAAAAAATCGCACCTTTCCTCTGAAAAATGCGCGCCACCCTGTCCCAGCGAGCGCAGGTAGGAAAAACTTTCCCACTCGATCGTCCTCCGTTGCATCCTTACCCTCGAAATCGAAACAGTTGTTGAGTAGGGGAAGAGATTTGGGAGAAGCGGAGCGTCAGTGCCGACAATTCCAATAACGGTATTACTAACGATTCCGAACGCACGATTTTCGATGTTCTCAGTCAGTTTTGTACTATTTTCTGAACTGCTAGATTTGCTATGGGGACTGCTTCACCCGTTTATGCGCAGCCAATTAAACTATCTCTAACCGGGTTCATTAGCCGGCCTCCGATATTCCGCTTTCTGCGAGAATTTTGGAAATGGCGCTTCGTTGCAATCCGCCGAAAATAAAAAAAGTCTCACACGAATGATTAATTCCCGCAAACTTGATTAATTTCCCGGACGAATGAATATACATATAAGAGGATTCGAGGAGCAATCTCTACTCTTGACACACAATCCTCGCGATTCCTGGAGACTCTCAAAACTCTTATCGGTGGATTAAGCAAAAAGTAAAATTTCCGTTTGTTGACGCGAGTGAAAGGGGAGAGCGTGAAAATTGAAATAGCGCCGTGTCAAAAGAGTTCTCGGGAAAAAAATACCTACCACGATACCCTACCTCGCGGCGTGTCCGGCACGATCGTGTTTGCATGTTTGTTTAAGACGGTCGTTTGATTGCGTTTGACACGTCGATGGCTCGCGAGAAAACGTGGACTTTCGCTAACACGCCCGCGGAATTTTAAGCGATCCGCGCGGAGCGGATCCTCTCGACTCCTTTTTTCCCATTTGTGAGTTTTTCGGGCCCGCCTGTGCAAACGAAGCGCGATTCAGCCGGCTGGCGAAATTCTCCGCGTCTTCGACATTGAATATTTAAATTACGTTCTTCAGAAAATTAGAAATTTGTTTATTAGAATTTTTATTATGTTTTAGAACAGATTCATGACTTTCTCGTAAAACTTTGCATCAATGAATTCCTAATTATGTATCTATTTCTACTTGTAGATGATTGTATAACGATCTTACCAAGCGTTATCAATATTTATGCTATTTGTCAAACATGACTCGCCGCCAGACGTACTCTTTGTAAAAGACAACAAGGCTAAATTGTTCGACCGACATGCTCGGCATACACAGCAGAGACAGCCATGTTGATTCTCAAATTATGCTCGCGCTCGATATATAATAAAATTATCGCTAAACGCGGATCCTGCCTTATCGACCGCCGGCAAACGCGGGCGCTGCGTAACCGACCGCTCACGACCACGCATGCGCCATGCACCGGAGGGCCTGGTGCTCTTTTTTTCTTCCAAACAAACGTTCCCGACGAGACGAGTATATATGTTTTCGCGGAAGCGCGTCGCGGGATACGCGAGAACGAGGCTCGCTCCGTCACCCGCGCTGCTCGTGGACGCGCGTACGAGCGATCGGCGATCGCCCAAGTGATCCGATCCGATTGTGCGGCGATCGCGTCGTCGCGCGGCCGCGCAACAAGTCGCCGTCTGTCCGTCCATCCATCCATCGGCATCTCCCGGTCACCCTCCTCCGGCGGCGATTCCCTCGAACGGCGACGAGCGACGACCATACAACATGTCCGCTGCGGCGCTGCCCGGCGTCGCTCGTGACGATCCGCCGTTCACCGTGTGCGCCGCGATCACACGATGATCGCACGCGCGCGATCGCGACGGCCCTCCTAACCGAGCGCGATGCGCCTTCCTCGCGCGGCGGCGTCGGCGGCGTACAGCAACAACAATAACAATAACAACGAGGACGACGACGGCGGCGGCAGCGACGGCGGCGATCTCGCGCGTACGCAGCGACGACGATGACGGGCCCGGAGCTCTGCCGGCTCTGCGCCGAGACCAAGGAGAGCCTCATCGGGATCTACGACGCCGAGGGACAGAAGCTCGCGATCGAGGCGAAGATCGCCAAGTGCCTGCAGATACAGGTACGGCTGCGGCTGATCGGCGTCCCATCGCGGTGACTTCCGTCAAGTCCGCTCCGGCTGATTCCAGGAAAATTAGAAGGATTTATTGTTTTATGTGCTATTACGCCTCAATTCTTTTTTAATGCAGGGTATTTAGGTGCTTTTTTGTTTTCTTGAGGTTTGGGATAATTAATAAATTTCAATTTGTTTAAAATTGCTCGAGGCGACTTGCTCCTGGTTCTCGGAAAATGCGTTCACTCTTGATGCAGATCAGTTCCGCAATGTTGATATTTGTTGCACCGTATTGCGGCATGACATATTATATAAATGTTACATAATTGCTGAGCAGGTTTTTAAAATTCTTCATAAAAAGCGTGGACGTTTAAGAGCACGTGTATTTGCATATTCCGCATTTCTTTACATTCGGAATAGCTATACGCACATTTGCTGTACGCTGAGAAATTTATGGCAACGGCGATCACTTATTCATCGGTTATATGTTCCCCTTATGCAAATGCACCGTCGATACTCCTTCATTCTTATCACCGAAGATGGATATATATATTGCTGACCGACTTATTATTATGACTGCGCAGGTTTTAATAACGGACGGCTTGCCGCTCGCAGTCTGCATAGAGTGCTGTGAGCTGTTGAATCAGTGCAGCGAGTTCTTCGAGAAGACCAATCAGGCACAGCTGTCGCTGAGGCAGCTGCTGATAAACCCCAAGTCCGAGCCGCAGCCGATAGAAGCGAGCATCGAGTACGAGGAGACGGTGGAGTTCCCGAAGGATGATGAGGCCAGTGGCAGGAAGGTGTCGATGGTCGAGTGCCAGCTGCCCGGCAATTACATCAACGATACGGTCAACATCCTGAGCGGCTCCTACTTCATGGAAGGATGCGACAAGGGCGAGAACCCGGAGGCTCGGGAGACGCAGGACTCGCAGGACGGTTCGAAGCAGAAGAAGTGCAAGATGGAACAGAGACAGGTGAAGAGGAGCTCGCCCAAGCAGGCTAAGAAGAAACTGAAGAGGAAGAACCAGATGCAGAAGGTGGAGGAAGAGGCGGAGCAGCTTTGTGCAGCCTCCAAAATCGACGAGGAGCAGAACGATGCAGCTGTGAAAAATAACGTGAAGATTGTAGATAATTATATGCCTGGTAAGCGACATCGAGTACGTCTAAAACGGGCGTTACGATGTAATACAAGTCTACATGAATCTAATGCAACGTGTGCTTCTTTAACGTAGAGACAGAATCAAATCTAGAAATTAGGGAAGCGCGCACAGTGGAGGCGACGAAGCACGGGAGGAAAAAGGCGGAGGGCTTGGAGAGGTACCCTTGGCTGTGCACGGATTGCAACGACAAGTTACCGAGTCTCGAAGCGCTGGAGGAGCACCATGAGACGGTGCACAGCCAGCAAGCCAAGTACATGTGCGTGCAGTGTTGCAAGGTCTACGACAAGTATTACGGGTTCCTCACTCACGTCAAGAGGCACAAGAACAAGGCGAAGTTCAGGTACGAGAGATTTGTCTATTTGTCTAATAATTGTACGAGGGCGTAAATCGATGACTCGATTCGCTTTCAGCTGTGAAGACTGCGGGAAATCATTTGTACATAAGAAGGTGTTGGACTCTCACAAGACGATTCACAGCGAGGAGCGGCCATACGTGTGCCAGACCTGCGGCAAAGCCTTCAGGCAGCAGAGCGCGTTATACATACACAACCGGTGCCATTTGCCCGACACCGTGAAGAACAGATACCCGTGCGATCAGTGCGACAAGAGGTTCGGGACAAGTGACTTTCTCTGGAATATACCTGAAGTTGAAATACTTGAAAAATTAAAAAATATCTATAATAAATAAGTATAATAATATAATAAAAATAAAAAATGGATAAAATCGCTCTGATAGTGAAATCCGTTTTCAGATTCTCGACGAAGCCGAATCTCGTGACGCACAAGCGCATCCACTCCGGCGTGAGGAACTTCACGTGCGACCAGTGCGGCAAGAGTTTCATACAGAAGGGCAACCTGGAGGCGCACTTTCTCACTCACTCCGTGGACAAGCCGTACAACTGCTCGCAGTGCCCGAAGGCGTGAGTTGAAAATATAACGTAATCAAGTGCGCGCGTCGAACCGCAACCACGCTTTCTTTCAATGGGAATAAAAAAATTGCAGATTCAAGACGCCCTTGCAGCTGAAGAAGCACGAGACGGTGCACACCGGCGCCAAGCCGCATCAGTGCGCCGTCTGCGGACGAACGTTCCGCGAGAAGGGGACCCTGCGGGAACACCACAGGATCCATACCGGCGCGATGCCGTTCACCTGCGAGTTCTGCGGCAAGAGCTTCCGTTTCAAGGGGATTTTAACCGTGAGTAGTGTAACGATTGATAAAAATTATTTCATATTGTTGATACAACAATAGTAAAGACAACGAGACCACGTGATTTCAAATTTTTCTATCATGGCTTTCAACGAAATGATCGCTCCGCCTCGATTTAACGCTATTATCACTTCGCGCAGACGCACAGGCGGCAGCACACCGGCGAGCGTCCGTACAGTTGTCTGGAGTGCCAGCATCACTTCACCAACTGGCCGAATTACAACAAGCACATGAAACGTCGGCATGGGATCAACACATCGCACACCAAGCATTTAACCAATAATCAGCAGCTGCATCAGCAGCAGCAGCCGCAAACGGAGCAAACGCAGCAGGCCCAATCACAGATGCAGCAGCAATCTCCGGCGGAGGATTCGCTCTCTGTACCCCACACGGAATCCACGACGGTGCAAGTAAGTAAAGCCGCGTCTTGTCGCGTTTCTGTTATTATTTGAAATTTGCAAATTCTTTATTCTGGTATAATAAATATTTAAATTAAATATAAACATTTAGTACAGAGTTTTGTAAGTGTAAAACTCTCTGGCTCGGCTTTGTGTAATAATTATAACTCTAATTTTATAATAAATATAATTTCTCTTTAAAGAAAAAAAACTGAACGCTATTCTTTTTTTTTCTCAGGTGATACAAGCAGTTCCTCACGCCTCGGCGTCGCAACCGATCGTCATCCAAGCTATTCCGACGACCACCATTCAGACCTTCCAGACGGACGTTACCAATACCGTTCAAGAGACGGTGTTCAGGGAGCGAAACACGACGTATTTCAACGCGGTGCCAGCGGCACTGCAGAACTTCCTGCCGACGAATTTGCCGTACAATTTTTATAGCATCTCAAACGTCACGGAAACCGATTTGATTCAGCACAGATAAAAGTCTTTTCCCATTAACGATCTTAGGTTACTGAAATTTTCAAGTAAATTATTAAGTAACGTTGAATCATGTCTTTGCGCTGGCCGATCGAAGGAGTTACGTTAACGAAGCAGAAGCAGAGTCTATAAACGAGAAAAAGGAGCCGCAATTTGAAGCAAGAGAGCCACAGCAGTCATTCGAGTGATCGATCAATCACTCTCGCCTTTAATTTCCTTTAATTTCATTTTCGATTTTAATTTCTTCCGGAACAACGAGTTTTCGGCAGTGACACTTGTCCGTTTCGTCGCAGTTTTGGTTCACAGTGATGCGCGCGATCCAGAGGACGAAGATTTGGTTTGGCAGAAAAATAAAGGTAAAACGTTGCGGAACACGTGCAAAAATGACGGACGCTTCGTCGGTCTTTTGTATAGAGCGAATATCACGCGGATCGAGTATAATCGCATTTTATATCGTACCGTTGTTAGTATTAATAATATTACTACAAATTGTATATACATATATATATATATATATTTGTTTATTATCAGACATTTATTATGAAATACATTTCATAAAATCCCTCGAGGTTTTCCGAAGATAGAGACGTGTGGTAGCTTTAATTTAAGTACGACGAGTGTGCGAACATGTGCTACTTACGTTATTACCCGTATTTACATCGAAGATTTCCTTTACCAGCCTTTACATTGTAAATTGTATACGATCCATGCATTATAGAATACAAGCATTTTATAATCAATAATCAAGATGACTGATGGATTAGCAATAACATTGTATTAGCGACGACAATAAATTCCTCTGCCCGACGAGCGAGTCGCGAAAGGAGATTTCTTAGTGAAGAGAGTCGAGAATCCATGCGTTATGTAATAATATTCAAGGTAATTGCTGAAAATGACGAGAAACAAGTTCGTTTTTCTTGTTTGAAGACGATCAAATCGTGAATTCAAGGGGAAATATTCAACGACGATGCTCCCTGGCGAGAACTATTGAAGACCCATGAGGCATTATGTAATACAAGAATGAAAATCGAAAGATAATTATTAAGATAATTGCCGTGGATGAGCAACAGCAACGAATTCGCCCTCGTTTAACGATGATCCAACCATAAACCCTGAGATAAGAATTTAGAAAGTGGATTTTCTTCGTCAAAAGGGGCAGAAGATCCACGCGTGATTCATGCATTACATAAGGACTTTATATAATATAAAGAAAATTGCTGAGAGCGAGCAACAGCAACGAATTCGCCCTCGTTTAGTGATAATCCAATTATAAACCCTGAGAAAGAAATTTCGAGTTTCGATTTTTCTCATCAAAATTAAGGGCTAGAAGACCCTCGCGCGATTCGATATTACATAACAAAGAATCCCTTATACTTTTATATTTTATTCTAAGAAAAATTGCTGAGCAACAGCAACGAGCAGAATCGAAGCAACGAATTCTCATTTGACCGAAATCACCGAATCATAAATTCAGGGAGAGCCTCCCTCGCGGAAAAGGGGTGAGGGTCATCCACGCGACCAAGGCCGCGGAGAGACCTCTAGAGCTCTAGCACCGCTCGATACCGTATCTGCATCGGGATCTGATCGTACGCACGGTATTAGCGGCTAGCGCCAGTTGCCTTATCGCGAGGATCGAGTCCGGTGGAAGACGACGTCTTCCGGCGCAGTTGCATCAGCAATTCTCGAACGGAGTCGCCGTACTCTCTCGCGCGAGTTTCTCGGGAAATCTCGGGGGGGAAATTCTTCCGGCCGGCTCGCTCTGGCTAACCTAAGAAATTAATTTATCGGAGAGAGAGAGCAAGGAAGTGATCGACGGCGGCCAGAATGAATTTCCGGAACGTTACCCACTGCATCTTCGACATGGACGGTTTGCTGTTGGGTGAGATTCTTCAGTCTAGCATCGTCGAGAAGATTCCGCGAGCATTGTCGGTGAGAATTCACTGGGCCACCTGCAATGCCACCTTCTCCACGCGATTACGTTATCTCGCGCCCGGTGATTTATCGAACAATCGTGTAGAAAATTCAGGAACACTTTGCAGGGCTTGGGCAGCGCAAAGTTCTTGCTAAAAAAATTCACAATTTTTCTGTCCTGTTGATCTCTGTGCTCTCTGTCCAACGTACAGATACAGAGTCGCTGTACACGATGGCGTACAACTGCGTCACCCAGGAGTACGACAAGGTCTACACCTGGGAACACAAGGCAAAGATCATGGGCTTCCGCAGCACCGATGCGCTGCAGACGATAATAGACCTGTTGCAGCTGCCCATCAGCGTGCAGATGTTTGAGGACAAGCTGGCCTCCATCTACCAGGAGGTGTTTCCCAAATGCAACATGATGCCGGGTGAGCTACGCAGGCTGGGAGACTTCGGTGCGTCTTCTGGTCGCCTCTGACGAATTAACGATATTACACAGGTGCGGAGAGGCTGCTGCGGCACCTCAAGGATAACAACGTACCCATCGCCCTGGCTACGAGCTCGAGTCAGGAGAGCAGCGACCTGAAGACGCAGAAGTGGAAGCACATATTCGAGCTGTTTGATCACAAGGTCTACGGTGGCTCGGATCTGGAAGTGCCTCGGGGAAAACCGGACCCGGATATATTCCTAGTGGCCGCGCGACGCTTTCCCGACAACCCTGATCCCTCAAAGGTTCGTTCCAGAGACAGTGTTGTATTTATTTATGCATTTATTTGTCATATGTGTGAATAAATTAAAAAATTTAGTTTGGTTTATATAAATTATGAATTTTATATGTATACATTCTTTTTATTTATTTTTTAATTATTTTATTTTTACATTTCAATTATTTATTTTCTTCTTATTCATCCGCAGTGCCTGATTTTCGAAGACTCGCCGAACGGAGTGCAGGCTGCTCTCGCTGCTAAGATGCAAGTGGTGATGGTGCCGGATCCCCAGCTTCCCAAACGTCTCACCACGGACGCGACGCTGCTCCTGGAAAGCCTGGCGGACTTCAAGCCCGAGAGCTTCGGGCTACCGGCGTTCGTAGCGTGAAATTGCACGCGTTCTGCCGCTCGCGAGCGAGAGTACATTAGACGAATTTTAGATTCAATTCCACGTAAAAGCACGGAAGCCTGCAGGCAGGCTTCCTCTAGCACCGCTGAAATCCGATGACTGATGTACATAGATTTTGTTTGAAGCGAGGGGAGGGAGAGGCGAAGAGAAAGAAAATAATGCAAACGATGTATCTTCTAGAGACGCGTATTTTCGTATTGAATTTAGGGGGGGAATCTATCACTGCCTAACGACGAGGGTGACGATTGAATTTCAACTTTGGTTGCTAACTACGTTATACATATCTCTATATATATCAAACTCCAGTCTATCCGTTATCTTTGTAGGTCCCTTAATTTTTGAATGAAATTTATAATGCATCGAGAGAAGGGGGGTATCCGTCGAACGATCAGTTGCCAATCCTGAAATCTTTTTTTTACACTTATTGAGCCAGACTTGTACAGTATTCATATACGATCACGCCACGAAAGACCAACTGCTTCATATATATAAATCATGGAAGAAAATAAATATTTTTCTGCGAGAAAGTGGCGACAGTCTCTTGCGCAACCCTTGACCTGATGCTCCGATAGTTATTTTATTAAAACACTACGCGTATATGATACATACTTTAACGTCGCGAGGTATATTTAGTTTTGTCGAGTCGCCAATTCCCGAATTCTCCCAAGCACGTCTTCCGATTTCAGGTTGGAGAGAGGTACGCAGCGCTCCACGCCGTACTCTGCAAAATGATGAGAGATTTCTTACGTTTGGGCAGAGCGCGATGTTTATGGAAACTGTTCATCTGTCAAAGCTGCGGAGAGAGTTTTTGAGAATTGTTTTACGTACCGTAACGCGCGTACAGTTTCGGTTCGATCGCCGAGCACTCTCTGACCAAGACGGGAAATCTCGGATTGCTCTTCTTCAGCGGCACATACTGTTGCTCGATGAAGTCCCTGCAAGGTGCAAAACATCATGCGAGTACAGTTTGACGAGAACGATCTCACGAGAATCGAAACACCTGCGTCGTCGTTGTCGACCGAGGGACTCTTTACCTAACGCCCTGGCTCGACTTCGACGTCTGGCAGAGGTGGATTCGCAGCTCCTTCAGGTGCTTGCCGAACTTCACAGCAGCCATTCTTCGAATTCAGTTGTGAAAAGCGACGAGAATCATAGGTCGCTCGCACGATTTCGATCGCGCAGCTCCGTGTGTACTCGATCAGGTTACGGGAGGTTAGGTGGACCTAGGTTATGTCGTGTTATGTCATTCAAGTCTCGGGCGCTGGCGCCATATCATTTATTGTTCATGTTTGGAACTTTGTAGCGGGCTAGTGGGTAAAGTAGGAAATTTCTTTATCACAAGAATTAAGTCGTACGAAGATCGACATTGTGTGTGTGCTGTTGTTCTACGTAATGATAAGAAATGTAATAATATGTCGAGTTTTAGTGAGCCAACAAAAATAGTAACAGTAGATAAATAATAGGTAAGTAATAAAGGAAAAACAAGAATTTTAAGAGCTTACTTTTCGATGCTTCGCGACACGATAAGAGAAATCTGCGCCAACCTTATATCTGAAATTTTTCTCTTCGAAAGAGATAAATAATTGATCAAGATCAAAAGAGAAGCTCCAATTTTCCTCAAACAAATCCATTGCAGCTTATTGACTATCAAATTAATTCAAATCAATTAATCAAATTCGAGAATTATTTTGAAACTTTTTTATCAATACCCATACAGCACGAAAAGATTGCAGGAATCTTCCACCGCAACGTAGCAACATTGCAAATTCACTGCGAAATGTTTCTGCAGCATTGCTATGGGACTGCAAGAATGTGAAAATGTCCGCTTTTCGGAACATTGCAACGAAACGTCATAATAATATTGCAATGTAATGAATTTGCAATAATTATAATTATTCATTATTATACTTTAAATATTTTTATTTATATAACTTCAATATTTTTATTTATTAACATAAATAGACAATTATATGTAATATAACAATAGTAATAAAAAATGAAATAAACATTTTCTCTATTTTTGTTATAAAAAAGTAACTGTTTTTTATAAAAAAAAAACTTAAAAATCCTCTATTATTTTTCCTTTAATTATGTTAAAATATTTTTCCTTTAATTAAATAATTGAATCTTCTTCGTTTTTGTTTGTATGTTGCCTGTAAAAATAAAATAGGAATTAAAATTCATATATTAGCATAAAATTACATAAAAATATACATACTGCAAGTATGTATAGAATTATATAATTCTATATGTAAAATGACATACTTTGATCTCTCAATCCTAACCGGAGCTTGAGCAAGCCATTTGGAAATGTATTCAGCAATTTCTGCATCAGTGGCATGATTGTGTATTTCACGAACAGCTTCTATAACAGAAAAAGTTATTAAAAATATTACAACTATTAATATGCAGTTTTCTAATGAATTTCCATAATTTTGAGGTTATAGTGATATAAACCGTGAGATAGGCAAATAGAGTGATTCTCTATTATAATTAATAGATACAAGATTAACAACACACAAGTGCTATAATTAGACATAATATTATAAAAAAGTACTTACCTTTTTCTTTTACGTAACTACTTTCTTTTAGAATGATGCTCGCGTCGTACAACCACCATGTTCTTTAGATAGTCGAAAGAGACAAACACTGCATGCACATATATATTACCGAGCTCAGATTCTGGTCATCACACATCATTGGTCGAATAGATTTGGACGAATCTCGTTAGAATAGGAAAACTCCAATGTTTTAATAAAATGAATTATTAATATTAATTAATTACAAATTTTGATTGTGCAATGTTTCCGAAATATTAATGTCATGTTGCTACAAGTGTGCTGGTATTTTGCGGATATATATCTCTGCAATGTCTTTGTACTGTTGCATTGCAATTTGCAACGTTGCAACGTTGCTGCAATGTTGGTGTAAGCTTCTGTGCTGTATGGGTATTCGTATTTAATATATTTGCATAAACGTGACGTATAAAATATGTGATTCTCTCGTATTGCATCTGCTTCGAAAGGGCAAGTAGAGTAAGTTATCGTCATAGTTAAAACGATCACAGTTGAATGGGATATCGATTCGGTCCTAATTCTCAGGTCAACGGACATACGTCAATTTTTCGCTCTTCAAGGGTTTCTGGTCCCCTTAATGAAAGAAGAACCGCACCCATGGGCAAACATTCTTATAATTGCTTGCTGATGTCGCCCTGACCGGCACCTAGATATGCGTACACACCTTCTCGTTGTAAGTATAAAAGTCTGCGGCGCATTTAAGGGCAAGTTTAATCCTAATACGAGCGATTACTTATCCGTAATACGAGAAACTCTGTAATCTCTTCACAGAAATAGCATTTTTTAATCATGGATAAAGCTGGTTGGCTCTACAAATAAATCTCTTTTTCTTCGCGTGCTTAAATATTCTTTAATATTGCGTCATTATTTTATAAAAGGCAATTACTTTATTGCCACATATTTAGCACAAAATCTAATAAATATTACAATTATGGTATAGTGCTCGCGTAATAATAACTGCGTTGAAAAAGGCTCCGAAATGTTTAACTTCCCTTTTAATCAATTTAATCAATTTAATCTGCTTGATTTGATTTCATAATAATGTTCACAACGCCGCATTAGGAAGCAAAAGTGCGTCTGCAATACATCGATCGAGAATATTGTACCCCAAGTGAGATCGCGATTATTTATAAAATTCTCGCCGTTGGTGGCGATCGCATTTTGGGGAACAATTCGTTCAATTCGCTCGCAAATTCTGAAGGCAAATATTGTTCGTGCGATCACGCGCGGATTGACTTTTCCGTCTGACGGGTTCGCAGCTCTTTTAATGCAAAGCAAACTGGGATAACGCGTTAATTAAACAAAATCTATCACTCGTTCAGCCGAAAGTGGTCTCTTTTTCGTGGCGGTGCTTGAACCTTCTCATTGAGAGTTAATGATGCGTTAGCGACGAAATTTTTTCGCGAAAACGTTAATACGTTGATCGAGAAACGCGCATGACATGACCATCAGAAATCACGGGTTCACAGGTAAATTAATTCAAGGTGGATTAAATTTTTTGGTAGATTAACTTTCTGACGTCTTTTTTTCTTCCCAAATTCAGCGAACGTCTTGTTCTATTTTAAGATAAGAACAAGATTCAGTGCGAAACAACAAAAAGTAGTCTTACGTGTTTCAAAACTTTGGAGTCTCTGCAATATAAATTTAATAGTCACAAATAGTCAAAATACATTTATATATATTTAACACCGAGTTACATATTACATATTATTATTTCACATCAAGAATTAAGAGGAGACGTTTAGCGTTTTTAATAACAAATATATGTTACAACCCATGTTATCAAAAACACTAAAAAAAGAAACGAGACAAATAATTAAAAATTTCACGCATTTTTGCATTTCGCCGTTAAAACCAGCGAGAGCGACGAACGAGCGCATCGTCAGCGTCGAGACGATATCCGCTCGCTCGATGGCTCGATCGAAAATTCAGCACGAGTCTGACAATTAACAAAAGTCCCCCTGTTCTAGCGTGTAACGTGTTTACGATCCCCGTCGACAATCGTGTTTACAACGCGTGGCACGTGTACTCGGCCCGAATAACGAGCCGGTCATCGTCAACCGCCATCGTTGCGGATCTCCCGCGCCGCCGATCGCGTGCGGATCGGCGTGCGCGGAAGGTGGGGGAGGGATTCTCTTTTCCTCTTTTTTTTCCTTTTTGGGCTCGCGCCTATTCGCGTCCCCCCGTGAACCGCGCGACTGTTCGTTCGTTCGCGCATGACATAATATTTAAAACGCCGCAACGACGGCCCCGGTCGATCTGTCGATCCATCGTCATCGACGTGCGAAGAGCCGCGCCGCGAACCGGGGGAGGCCACGACGTTTCCACACCACCCACGATCGGCAGTCGCAGATCCGGCTTCTTCGCCACCGTGCCACCGACGAGGTTGTTGCGCCTACCGCAGCTGCCGCGCTGATTTTTCTTTTTTCTGCTCCTGGAAAGTTTTCGGGGTGCTGCCGGGGTGAAGCGTCGTCCAGCATCATGGTCAGCCGCATCTCCACCGTGTCCCTCGCAGTAGGTCAGTCTGTCGTTTCTTCTTTGTTCTTTTCTTCTTTTTTTCCAGGCGGTATGGAGGGTGGGAACTGAAACTTTCAATGCAATGTGGATTATATGTGGTGATTTGTAGGTTCCTGTGTTTATGTATTTAAGTAGGAAGGTATCTGATTGAGTATCTGAGAAGAAGGATTTTTTTGACCGGTCAGCTTCACTTTTTGTAATTTTCGTAGTTTTGGTATTATTCGAGCGCACACTGGTCACTTGATAAAAATTTACAAAAGATTTATAGAAAGGTAGAGTTGATAAGTTTCGTTAAGAGAGAAAGGCTCGACTATATTTAATTAGGATATATTATAATTAGGTCATTAAAATCTCTAATGTAATTATATTAATTACACAAATGCCTCGCGCGTGTATGATACGTGAAATCTACATTTTTATGTTACATGTTATAGCTTTTGAATTAATCCGCCGAAATCGAGAAAATTAAGAGTCTGGATTTTGCTGAATAAAAATTACGCAGAATTATTCTCTTAATTAATATCGACAATGTGGATAATTTTAAATTGAGAATTTCAATTCAACTTGGACGAGTTTAGTCAAGAGAGTCCGCGAAGTACCTCATATTTCACTGCGGGGGGTCCGAATCCGTCTTTCATTTATTTAATTTGGCACGGATTCGCGGGACGTGTTTGGGCATCGGCAGCTGATTTAAATCTGGTTTCTCGAAAATTGCCTCGATAACACCATTTGTTCCCGTATCTTATCGCTTCTGCCAGGTTCTCGGTTCGCCTTTCCACCCGAACGAGAGAGCAAACATTAAGAAACCCCCGCAAAGAAGATCCTTTCAGCAAGAAATAGTTTCTCAAATTTCGTCAATTTTGTAGTTATCATCAATTGTTGCTATTAACTTAACATTTCTAATCTCGCAGAAATTAATCTTTATCACGATCGATCAGTGGCACAATTAATATTCAACAGCGCTGTACGGTCGGTCGCTTTTCATAAAAATTCGTCACCACGCGATTTCTCTGTGACAAAAACGCGAATAAGATGTAATTGGCTACATCGATTCCGCCGAAACGGCAAAGCGCAATTACGCCGCTAATTATCCCTTAATTCTCCACTTGACGTGTAATCGGCCGATTAGAGTCGCGTCAGCGTGTACGGCTCTCATGAGCGCACGTGCTTTTCCATCGTTCGTCGCAGTACGATCCTCACGATCGTGTTACGAAAATCCACCATGTCGCGACCGTGACGCAAATTTAACAGTGATAATCTCCTCTCGACGCCTCTTATTCTGCGATTTCTTATTTATATTCTTTCACGGCCTTTTCGCTTTTTTTAAATATATAATAACGCTCGCATATGTATAATAACAACGCGATTTGTTCCGGTCTACACAGTCCCCATGCGCGTGCATGGAAGTTTCTGAAAGAGAAAAACAACAATTATTTTAAACATAGTCTTTAAATTTAATTATTATTTGTCGCGTCGGAATCGTCATTACGCCGCCATTACGTAATGACGGCTCCTTTCTTGTGCAACCGCACAACGAAATTCGCTCTTGATTCGCCGCTATTTGTTTAAACGAAACGCAAGATAGTTGTCGGATTGCATTACATGTATCGGAAAAGTGCGTGTATATTGTTGCATCGGCCGAACAGCTCGCGCAAATGCGACCGATTTACAATAATAATTTTTTAAACAA
The DNA here is from genome assembly GCF_003672135.1 of Ooceraea biroi. Classification (NCBI taxonomy): domain Eukaryota; kingdom Metazoa; phylum Arthropoda; class Insecta; order Hymenoptera; family Formicidae; genus Ooceraea; species Ooceraea biroi. The sequence goes on from NC_039517.1 coordinate 711,431, forward strand.
TGGGGACCTCGGTCTCTGTAAATAAAAGCAAGACGTTGGCGGTTTGTTTCGGTAAACAGAATGCGAATGACGAGATGAGGCGCACGTCACGGAATAATTTCATTTGGAATCGAAGACGAGTCATTACGAATCCCGCCAATCAGCAGGGATTGAAGGGCACCATTAAAATTGAAATTTTTAAAATAAATTTTGAAATGGGAAGTCCCCGACCTCTACTCTATAACATAAGCTTAATCGTTATTTCAAATTTTATTTTGAAAACGATCTTATTTTGTGATGACACGCGGATATTCTCCTGAATGGATCCGGAATGCTTGAATGATGATGATGTGCATCTCTTTCGCGCCTGGCACTCGTACGATTCAGCGGTATTTAATGCATTCATTCGCTGCGTGTTTAACATCAATTACTGATATCACCGTGCCGATTATACTTTGTGTATACATGTGCCTTTAGTGTCTAGTTAGTGTTGCCTAGAATAGTCTGATAGGAAAATAACCGGCAACGGGAAGGAAACTGCTGCTGTCGCATTCTTACGATTTTTCAAGGAATTATTAATAAAAAAATACTTAATAATAATCAACAAATAAATTATTATTATTATATTATCATTTATTAATTCAACGTCATATTGGGGATTTAAGCGTCATGTAAAACGCTGCAATAGATAAGTCCGACGATCTCGCGGTTCAGAAGCGAACGATGACGCGCGCGGTAGATCCTTATCGCGATCGATACTAGTTCAATCGACGAGCAGTGATAAGTACACGCACTTGTGTAATCCTACGATCATCTATCTACGCGCCTATCTATTTGCTTGGAGCACCGACTCGCGTGAAAAAGGTCGATCCAATCCAATGTGCTCCAGGCGTCAGATTATGCCGCGCAAGTGCAGGTATCGCGGCTGAACCGATAGCAAGTGGGTCAGAAGAACATTGGCGATCCGTTACGAAATTTCAGCGATATTTCGCACATTTCGCGTCTTTTAATTTCACAACGCGAATTTCCGCGCGAGTTGATCGGTGGAGGAGCGCGCACAATCGGCTTTTGGTACGTGACGTACGTGATGCAGAGGTCTGCTGTTATCGAAGAAGAGAGAAGAGAAAGAGCGTAAACGGGCGCACTGCACGCATATTATTTATGAAACATCTATTTTCCACGCGATTAATCGCGCACGTTGGACGACACGATCGAATACGTGTTCGCGCGACACGAACTAATACGGACAGCCGTGGACTTCGGATACGGAAAGTCGGCTCCAGACACCTTGTCGTGGCGCTACAAGTATAGATTATTACTACGGTTATCACCGTCGACGGTTTTTCCGGAGGAGTATACTGAACAGGACATTGTTGTTTCAGAGAAGGAAAACGATAGGCTCAGGGAAGGGACCGCGGACTTCGAGCAGGCTATAGAGATATGTGGTGAGTCGAATTATTTTTATTATTATTATTAACCGCGTGAAATTTATGTCAGACGCAAGTGTTTTGAATTAAAAATTGAAAAATTCAAGTGTCTTGAATTTACAACCGTTTGCTATGGAATGGAAGACGTCAGAATTACTTGATTTGTAATTGTTCGCAGAGAATGGTCGGTATCAGTACACTCTCCTGGTGGTTTGCGGCGTGATGTTCACCTGCGTCGGTTGCCAGTATGGCGTGAACGCGTACATCCTGCCGTCCGCCGAATGCGACTTGAACATGGGATCCGAGGAGAAAGGGCTGCTGAACGTTGCCTTCCTCATAGGTAGACGAACAGCTAAATAAATAAAATTTCTAAAACTTAGAGAAAAAATTAATTATACAGGATAAAGCACCTAAAACAGGCCACTTGAATATCTCGGCTGTTATTGGTGATAGAAAAAAAATGTATCAGACCAAACTTGCATGGTTTCGAGGGACACATAATTTATTCTAAATAGTTTTTTATTACGTGTCCACCTAATAAAAAACAGGGTTTTAGGTGCCTCACCCTGTATATGTATAAATTTTATTGTGTTTAAATTATAAAATTCCCAAGCTAAAACATATATTTATATATACGATGAGAACTACTACTAGTTATCATCTGGAATAACATTTTTACGCTAAAGTTATTTAAAACGATAAAAGAGAGAGCCAGATTTCGGGCGATGGTATTTTTTCTAAGCGAAAACGCGGAAGAAATTTGCCTGAAATTTTTAATGACTCGGCTGTGTCACGAATCCTCTTCTTCTCTTTAGGCACGGTGATCAGCGCCCTTTTCTGGGGAGTTTTCGCGGGTGCCTACGGGCGAAGAAATATCTTGGTGATGACGCTCTTCGGCGACAGCATCTTGACGCTGATAGCGAGTTTCTCGCAAGGCTTCAAGCTGCTCCTGCTGTTCAGAGTTATAAGCGGATTCCTGTAAGTACTGGGAATGGCACAGAGTACAAGTACAATTGTTCCACCTGCGCCCTCGCCTTCACTCCCTTCGATTTCTCGGCTATTTTTAGGGTGGGCGCGCCCGGTTCTCTGGTGTACATGTACCTCAGCGAGTTCCACGCGGAGAGGCACCGAGCGAAGAGCATCTGTTTCCTAGGCTTCTTCTTTACCCTCGCTTGGCTGATTTTACCTGGTAAATGATCACGTCTCTGTCACACAATTTTATTTCCAGTAAACAAATCTTTCGAGTACACCGAATTTTATTTTTAGAAGAAATTCGCATTCTCTTAAATATAATTATATTACATTCCCCTCCTCCCTTCTCCCGAAAGCAAGAAAGCGAATGAGAATTTAAACAGATTTATCGAGCTGATTTATCACTCTGATTCGCTCGCAGGCTTGGCGTGGATCATCATACCGCTGCCGCTATCCTTCGAGTTCTATGGCTTCCAGTACAACTCCTGGCGGATATTCCTCGGCGCTCTCAGCCTGCCGACGTTTGCCATCGCTGCGATCACCCTCACGTATCCCGAGAGCCCCAAGTTCCTGGTGTCGCAGGGCAAGACCGGCGAGGCACTCGCGATCCTTCGGCGGATCTATGCGGCGAACACTGGGCGCGACAAGAGCGAGTTTCCGGTAGGCGCAAGTATAATCAATTATTTTTCTCAATTAATTAATATTAATTTGTTAATTAATTTTCAATTAATGCGTTATATTTCGCCAGGTGAAGGAACTCCTCTCCGATGCCGTGTTCAAAGTGGAGAAAAACGAGGCACCGTCGTCTCCGTCGGACGTGCTGACGGATCTAGTGAAGAACGTCTGGTGGCAGCTGCGCACCATCGCGTCGCCACCCCTCTTGAAGTACGCCATTCTCCTGTGGATAATCTACTTCGCGAACATGTTCGGGTAAGTTTCTGCTTAATCGTCCACTTCGCGAGCTACTAAAGCTATTTTATTCCTAATATTAATCGGTTGTCAATCTACCTCTTGAAGAGGGGCATACTCATGTTTCTTGATGCGTCTAGGTACTACGGCTTCGGTCTTTGGCTGCCGGAGTTGTTCAACCGCTTCGAGCATTATCAGCAGTCGCATCCGAACGCGTCGGTGACTGTCTGCGAGCTGATACACGACACGCAACCGTCGAATTACACCGTCCCGGAGGAGCTGTTCCTCCTCTTGCTGAACGGCGCCAGCACGGAGTGCAAGCCGCGCATCGACGAGCGGGTGTTCATCAATTCCCTGACGATCAACGCGGTTTGCCTCGTCGGCAATATCGCCTCCGGTTACCTGGCGAATCGCGTCGGCCGCCGAACGATGCCAGGTACTGTTACATAATACCTCTGATCCGGATTAAATTAATAATAATATTTAAATAAAAAAATAAAATTAATAATAAAATCAAGCTTAATTTCTTATATTTCTCTTCTGCAGTGAGCATGATGCTGACGGCCGGTTTCGCCGGCCTCGGCATCTACTTCGTCCGGTCGTCGCTGCAGATCCTCATAGCGGCGTGCGTGCTGTCCCTGGCGATCGCCACGGCGAACTTCGTGCTCACCAGCGTGGCGGTGGACGTTTTCCCCACGCACGTGTCCGCCGCGGCGGTCTCCATGATGGTCTGCCTAGGTAGAACCGGCGCGGTCGCGAGCAACCTGGCGTTCGGCATGCTGCTGGATATCAGCTGCGAGATCCTGATATTCCTGCTCGCCGGCATCATCCTGTGTAAGTGCACGAAGTGAAAGAAAAAGTCTCGCTCGATCAAAGAGGAAAACGCGCGTTTTAATGAATTACTTCCGAGACACCTTTGAGTAATCTTCTCGATTCCTTTTTATTTCTTCGTCCGTCCGACTCGTTCTTCCTTTCTATTTTGTTCAACTCGCTTCGTTGGAACCTGAATTTAACGGGCGATCGCGATTCAAGTGAGAGCGAGATAATGAGACGTTACAGGGTGTTGCAGGGTACCATTCGAATCACGAGGAATACTCGAGGGGGTACTCGCGATCTCCGAATAAGGACGAAAATAAATGAATAATCGATCGTTTCCAGGTGGCGGAATGCTGTGCTTTCTGATACCGAGCAAAGAGAAGAAGTGAAAGTCGACGCCGCGGCGAAAAAAGGAGGAGACGCATATTAAGTTTAAGAAGAGACTCGAGGTGTCGAGGTAGCGAACAGGCGCTTCGTTTGCGGTTTCCGCAAAGCGCGCGATGCGCCCGTTGATCTCTCTGTAAATAATAATTACGAGCATTGGTCGACAGACTGTCGGTTCCGTTTCTCGTTTGCGCGCCTTTGCCTCTCGCGTGCACTCCGCGTCGTCGCGGATGGTTGACGTGCTCGGTGAAATCGGAACTTTGAAACGCGACGTTTTGAGAAAATTTCTTTAAAATCTCTTCGCGTAGTTTTATCACGATCTGACATAGAGCGCTCGCCGTTCGTCGATCAAAGTAGCAACCTCGTCTGTAAATAATCATTCCGATAGATATTTATTAATTTTCATATCGTACACGCGCGCGTGTTGCGACGAGTGACGAGAACGAGCGCGTGGCGAGCCATTCGTCGTCGTCGCGCGATAATGTACTATAATATATATATGTCGGAAATAAAAATGTAGCGAAATAAAAAAGGCGTTTTTTTATTTAGGCGTTGCAGCTTGAAACGGAGAAAGAGCAAATATTATAAGAATTAATGTAATTATTTAAGGAAAAGTTTATATTTCGTTGCCAACGATTTTTTACCATTCGTAACAGGATGGGCTGTTGGTGAGTCGGTGATTGACAGACAAGTACGGAATACAAATTTGCAATTTCATATATTTGTTTCTTTTTCTTCTCGTAAAAATGAGTGGAGAGGATTTTTTCATGATCTTCTCGATCTACGCGATCGTTCGCGATCGAGCTTAAAAGCGCGTGTCGGACTTCTCGCCTCGGAGTCAAGTACAATGATATTGAAAATAATATTGTGTGAATCCTCAGGAGGTTTATCTAGTAATATCGTTATCGTTACACGCTATATCTCGCACTTATCTTCGATAAATCTGCTTCCTTCATTATTATTATTATTACTCATTACTATTATTCGTTATTATAATTATTATTATAATTATTATTTATTATCATCGTCGCCGCATCGACGCCACAATACATAATATATACATAGTATGTATAATCGTATGCGTGTGCGCATGCACGCACACACGTGCGTTCAAACCTTATATGTATACTATATACAAACAGAACGGTCTCTCTTTCTCTCTCTCTCATTTTCTTTTTTCACATCCTTGGTTGTGCACTCCTTCTGCACCCCACAGTTACATGTATAATATATATACATATATATACCTCTATATATGTATATATATATTTTTTGTTGCATATATATATCTCGACTCGTAAAAACGAGAAATCGCGCCGATCTCGGAAGGCCCCTTTACATCCGTGCATGTGAGTCGTTGTTCGTGAATCTTTCGTAGTAAATTAATAACAATGTCTCTCCGCTCGTCGATACCGAGTCGAAGATCAAGATCGCGCCAAGCAATCGGTACACAGCAATCATCGCATTCGCGCATCGACGAATTCCGGAACTACTGCCGTTAAGCCCGTACCAGACTGTGCATCACGATTTGAAGACTGGAATTTCACCAATCAAAATATATAATAGACAACGTTTTCATTGGTCAAATTCCCAAATCGCAATTGTCCCCCGCAATTTTTCGCCTACGATCCGACGCAAGTGACTAGAAAGACGCAAGAAGTTTCTTTAGTCATTCTGAGTAGCTGCGGAATTCGCCGATGGAATCGCGATGACGATTTTTCCGATTCAATACGGTCGCGCGCCCTTTAACGCGCCGAAAGATGATCGGTGAATTCTTTCACCCCCTCCAGGGAAAGGTGAGGCCCCGACGCGCTTTATTGGTGCCGCGAGATCGCGATTCAAGGCCGCGTGATCGGGGAAAACCTAAATTGTCCGTGTCGAAACGCATCCCCCGGACTCTATTTAAATTATTAAACCTTCAAAAAAACACAAATATCTCACGGTGTATATATTTACGTTAAGGCACTATTTCTTTATTTGTTACGTCCTAAGGGGTTGTAGACGCACCCTCAGAACGCAAGACACGGCAGGAATCGAGAACTCGTTTTTTAAATTCGCTCAAAATTTCCTTCGTCTTTTTCTTTTTTTCTTTTGTTTTTTTATCAAAATTCAGTCCGTCCGGTATACACGATTGTTCGAGAGTGGCGAAAAAGAAGAAAGGGGAGGGGGAGGGAGAGAAAGAGGATTGACAAACTCGACTTGAGGAGGTAAGATACGAACGGAGCGTCTTTTTCTTCCTTTTCTTTTCTTGAACAAAATGCGGGCGGCAAGAGAACCGTCCCCATGTGCGATGAAGCGCTTAGAAGAAGGGTCGCTTATCCTATATATCCTTTACCCCTACGCGCGCGACGTAACCGCTAGTTGTCTCTCTCGCTCTCTAAACGCTCTAGTTTAATTTAATGTAACAGTGAACGGCTATATAAAGGCACTATGTTTCACAGACGTAGAATCCTTATAGGGAAATTAGCTGCCTTCATTCGTCCGTTTGCGCGACTTTGTCCTTCGCTTGATCCCTCCCTCCCGTCCCCCAACCTTAATAACTTTTTTTATTGTCACGTACCCTTCTCGCCTTCTCGCCCCCCGGGGGGGCGAGAAATTCTTCCGCGGAATCGAAACTCGCAGCGGTCGATCATCATCAAGTGAGATTCGCGACTCGAAGGCATCTAATCTCGCTAACGAGGAACTTTCGTATTGCATGTCTATGGTTTAAGGATTATTTAAACCTAGTCCCGCGCGCGCGCACACACACATACACACGCACGCAGATAATCACATACACGCAGACACGTGGAGTGGAGTCGGCCGGTCGCGACAGCAGTTAAGAGTTAGTTAGTCTAGAAAACCGCTCTAATTGTCATTCTCGGTGACTTGTTAGCGTTAATGTTATTACTCTCGTTATTATTACTACGCTGGATAAATGGCACGTCGCATTGCGTCGCCCGAGAGAAAAACGGTAACTCGTCGAGCGAGTGGCCGGCTCGCTCTTTCGCTGGCAAAAGCCAATCGGCGTCACGTCTGAGATCTTGCAGATCTCTCGCAGCACACGGATATACACACACGGACGCAAGAATAAATTATTATTATTCTTATTACCGGAAAAGCTCAGTCTTGCTTCGCGCGCCTCGGACATGCCGATCGTTTCCGCCAACGTGACAGTCTTCCTAGTTACAAGAAACAACAGAAGCGACATTATACTAATAAAAAACATTGAATGGGCGGGCGATGAATCCAGAAAAAAAAGAAGATAAAGGATGAAAGCGTAATTTGAAGAATGCAATTCCAAGCGAACGGAAAGTTTCGTTGCCGAATCTTGCGGGACACGTGCAACATGAATGCCGAAACAAAAAGGGCGAGAAAATGGATCGCGAAAAGGGAGAGAGGACGAAGCGCAATGAGATGGGAGGAAAGATCGACGCGGAACGAGGAGGTAGAGTGAAAAGAAGATAAATTTCTCTCCCGAAATTTCACGACGCTGCGAAGCGAATTTTGCACCCTTCGCCACCGTTTCGTCGCGTTGCCTGCAAATATACAATCGTACAGTCGTCTACAAATAACGCTCTCGTATCCGTTGATCCTTCGCAAAGGGATAAGGGTGGGAGACAAAAATCGGAAGGCAGAAGGTTCGAGGGTATCGAAGAACGTCGGTGTGAAAAATGACGAAGCGCAACGCTCACTTATTCGCCCTTTTCTTCCCGATAATCGACAGAAACGGATTCATTATTGCGAATTATTTATCGTATTTTCTGCGCTTCGTGAGCGCCGATCCGCCCTTTCTCCCCCTTTCCCTTGGGGCTCGTTCGCATACTTGAGATGCTACCTCTATCGTCTGTTTTGCAAATTCCTGAAACGAAGGAGAAATCGTTCTTGCATTTATTGCGACGGGCATGTCGCAGGGGAGAAGCCTCGACGTTCCCGTAGCGATATTTATGTCGTAGGACAGTCCTGCCATTAATTTTAGTACGCCTCCGTGAGCATCTTTTTGGTCGTAACGCGCAACGGCCACGCACGATCGCTTTTTGGCATGTTTAAGCACGATATACATATATATACATGTGATATAGAAAGCACAAAGAGATACAAATATCCGTACGATTAACGCACAATTGTGCACATTGCGCGTACGCATATCAGCGTATGTGCGACGATTAATCGAATCGCAATATAAAAAATAAAAAAAAGTTTACGTCTATTGTATTATTATCGAAAGGAAATTTTTAAACATTATGCCCCTCGTTTCTCAAAAATGTTGGGAATTATTATTTTGCTGTTTATTTGCAAACTACTTTTCTTACAATTACAAAGATTCTTTTATAAAATTATCGCAAAATTTCACGAGGTAACACTAGATTTACGGTACCCGTCAAGTTGACTGACTGAGAATTCATGCTTAAAAATACAGAAATCACAATTATTATTTTTCATCAACGAGAAACCGAAAACTGAAAATCGAAAATCGAATTTTAATGTACCCGTCAATATGAAACGCGTTTCAGTAATATTAAATATACAGGTAACATCCATAAATCCAGTGTTAAGGTACCAGAGTATCTCTTTCGATAAATTACCTAAAGAAATATGAATGAAAAATGAAAAAAAACGTGCGAACATCGTTGATGAGCATCTGTATCTCGTGAGCAGGATTGCTTAGGTCATTCTCGATCTTGGATTTTCCCGGTCAACGTGCGTCTCATCAATCATCATTAGACAAACGGACGAACTCATCATTTTGCGGACAACGCGCGCGGTGCCGTTTTAAGCTTGAGCGTTCCACGGCAGTGCACGAGCGATGCTCTATAAGGGACCTCTCGGTCTCTTAATTGGAAAAGGGGCAAAAGGGGCGGATAAACGGACGACGAGCGCGACAACGTGTTCGGGGAGGCGGGGCAGTGAAGAAGGGACCGCGAGGAGCGAGTCGGAGTCGCCGAAAGCGCGAGCGATCTGTCGGCTGGGAGATCCCTCCTATCGTCGTCGTTACAATTATTTTCGCCGATGATCCAACCCGGCGGCTCTCTCTCTCTCACACGCACAGCAGACACAGCCTAGCTACCCATGAATGTGTTATTCTTGCATATACGTCTCGGTGTATACTATATTAATTATATATAACGTCGAAGCGGCGTATACACATCACAATGTATGTATCGTAGCTCTCGATCCGGTATCCGCGGATCGGGAAAATCAATCGCAGTAACGGCCACTTTTACGCCGAGTAAAAGCGGTGATACGAAAGTAGAACTAGTGGCCGAAACGCGCGCGATCCCTCCTACGGATTTTCGATCAGTCGATTTGCGCGCGTGAGTGTGTGTGTGTGTACGCGCATGGATGAATACGTATGACTGGTACATGTTACATTGTAGTATATGTACTCCTTGAACGCGCGTCGCACTCTGAACACCGTGCACGCACGCACGCACGTACGAAAAATGTACGCTCTTTCTCTCTCTCTCTTTCTCCTTTCGGCTCCTTCTTCTCAAATTGTTGATTTTATGTACAGAGTATGTATGTAAAAAAAATGCCACGTATACGCACGTTACGTCTCGCGTGGAAAATTCCCGCACATCGGAAACCGGAGCGCTCGTACACTCCAAAAAAAAGAAAAAGGAATAGGGGAGTTCGAAAAAAAGCAGAATTCTTCATTATCTCGAGATCGAGATCGACGACTAGCGGGACGATTAATCGAGAAACCGATGTACAGAATTTCCTTCGTCAATAATTACACGCAAACGAGTTTTATATTATATTATTCTGTCTCTCTCTTTCTCTCTCTCTCTCTCTCTCTCTCTCTCTCTCTCCTGTTTTCTCATTCTCATTCGCTCTCGTCTCGCCCGCTTCGCAACGACACTCGTAAAAAAAGGAAGAAAAAAATACCTGCGTCCGGCGTCTCTTATCACAGTACATCGTATTACTGTAGTACAAAGCTTATTGTATAAAGCGAGGGGTGAGGGAGGGCACGGGCGTGAAGTTATCTTTTGCGCGAGACGAGACGAGCTTGGCACGTGATTTTGGCGCGCACTTTTACTCTCTCTCCCCGGAGAAAGAGAGAAGGAAAAAGAAAGAGAGCAAGAGAGAGAGAGAGAGAGAGAGAAAGAAAGTAATGTGCACCGCACACATCGCGGAGCTGAGAAGCTGGGAAGGCACAGTGTATGTACACGTATATTACTTACACACGTATATGTACAACACCGAACGACGACCGGAGATAACGCGACCCGGGGACTCGTGGCACGTTCGCTTTCAGCGAACCGATCGATCGCGCGACGACTATCCGAGATGCAGTACGTTGTCCCGTGACGTTTACGACTCGCCGTGGAACTCGTGTTACCAGCCGGAGAGAAAGCGTCTTCTGAATTATTAAAATTAATGAAGAGCCTAATCGGCTCGATAAACTTGACGAGAAACGGTTCTATTAATAAATTCAATGAGAGATTTAATTGTTTTAAATGAGTATATATATATAAGAAAACATTCTCGTTGCTGATGGAACGACGTAGCGCGCTTCTCCATTGCAGGCTACGCATTAGGTGGACTGCAGACGCACTTGCTCGAATGCAAAGTCCATTTAAATGCGCATAAAACTTCGTCTTTCATGAAGTTCCGTTTACGAGCTTTATGTATGCGCGGACGTAAATTGGATAAACTGTCCCCTGCTTCGTCTCTTCCTCTCTTGGCAGTTTCAACGCAAGTTCCACGGGATGTAAGGTTGAATACGCGGAAAAGTCCAGGATAATTTTATTCTTTATCGAGAATTAAAGAAAGCAGAACGCCTCTTTAATTAATCTTTTATGATAGACGTATTCACGTATCTGCTGTCTGAACGGATTTTCCGCTATTAGATGCCGATGTAAAATCCTGCTATTCCTTGAACGGAAATAAAGGCGATCCATTCCGAAAATTTCCTCCGCGATCATAAACTAATCCCTCCTCTCCCGCCTCGTCGACGTTACTCTCTCGCTTCGCGTCTCTCAGATTTATAAGATTTACAAGAATTCTCCCTGCCATACTGAGATTTGAAATTCGCGCGCGCGAATCCGCGAAGTCAGATTGCAAATTGAACGCGAGTGACTAGACCTACCGGAAGCCCGACTCCCTCTCCCTTTCCCTTTCCCTCGCTGCTTCCCGCTTGGAAATCCTCAGGCAAGGTTCGAGTAACGTCGACGTCTCGGCGATTGAGAAGAAACCAAAAAATAGCAAAAAATGAAAAAAACATAAAAAGAAGCTAAAGCCCGAAACGAACGCGCGAGAAGAGTCCCAGGGTACCACTTCGTCAGCGAGTTCCTCCGTTCGTATCGCGTTCGATGGACCACGCTCGCAAGCGATTTCTCTCCATTCGCTTCTCCATGATCTCTCATCTTCGTTTCCCGTCGCCGACGAGAGAACGACGGAACGCGACCTAATCGTTCGCAGACGCGTATAAAATCCTTAACGGCGTGTACTTTGGTAAGACTGCTGGGGTTGTTGGGGCGACCCAACCCGGCACGCGCGTCGCCGGGCGGTCACCCCCGGCACGCGTTCTTACTATCATTATCATTAATCGTTATCGTTTTATTTCGCATTATTTTTTTTCTTTCCCTCGTTAACACAGCTCTCGCTAGGACGGAGCTAAAGGCCACGGTCGCCGCATCATTATCGCCGATCCTCCGCCGTAGAGCAGTGGCGACGACGACGACGGCGAAAACAACGATAAGGGGAGGAAGAGGCGCGTAGTCGAGGACGAGGCTTGACGAGGTACTCATCATCGGCTTGGCCAGCCGCGAGGGTCGATCACCTGCACGGCGCCAGAAGTACCTCGAGCCAACAGGGACAGGAGGTGACCTCCTGCCTCGAGTACTTGGGTCCCCAGCCCTTGACGAAGCTGATGCGGACGGAGTTGATGTCGACGGGGCCGGAAGCGACGAAGCCCGCGGCCTGGCCGCCACCGCCACTGCCGCCGTATGGAAGCTGCATCTTGGCGATCTTACTGCGGTCGAAGATGTTGAGACAGAAACCCGGAGACACCCGGTACACCAGCAGCGTCCTCGATTCCGGGTCGTCCAAGGTGGGCGAGTTCACGAAGATCGGATTCTCCGACCGGTTGTACGCCCATACACCGTCCGCCTCCTGACTGAGCGTTAGCCCTGCGATAACAGGATGATACGAGATTAGAAGTGAAGCAGTAAGAGGACGACGATTCGACGTTTCGCGTCATTTTCGTGTCCCAATTCTCCCTTTTTCTACAAACCAGTGCGTTCTACGGGACTTTCTTTTATTAATCAAACGGGTTCTCCTCTTTAAAGTACAGTTCGATCTCTCAATTAGGCACGTTTTTACTCACCGAGACCGATTTTGCTGCGCGTACGCTGGACCGCGGGCGGTGCGTTATGGTTTTCGGCCAGCGTCGCCAGGCAGAGGCCGTCGCCGTCGTGGAGGGAATCGAAGACGTTCACCGTCGACGGCTCCACGGGATACAGACGACCCACTCGGCCGCCGAGTTCCCAGTACGCCAACGTACACCATTCCCTCTGTCCCGTCTCACCTGCGAAAAAAAGAAAGGAGCGTTCATCAGTGAAAACAGTCGCGACTGGTTGATTCGACGACGGATCGCCCGTTCGCAAATAATTATTTTACATTTATATTAAATTTTTGAGTCTTTTATTTGCAATCTCTCAAACTCGCGTCTCTGCAGCATTCATCGTGCTTCAGCACGCGCTTTAGGTCTGTTTTTATCGAAATGAGCTACTTCCGCCAGAGAAGAGAGCTTCCAAAGAAAAATTCTAGTCATCAGATTTTCAGAAAACTCTCATTTCTGTGTGGCGGAAGTCGATAAGACGCCCCTTCGCAACGAGATCTTTTGTCGATGACACGACCCTTCTTCTCGGTAAAGAGATTTATGCAGGATGAAGCAACCGCAGGTGACCGGTGATGTCACAAAAAGGATTGATCGCTGGGGACAGGCCTAGCTTTTCCCCGAGGATGGCGCTAATGCTTTATTAGCAACAACTGGCATGATTTCACGCACTTCGGAGCTCGGACAATGGGCAACTATCAATATTTCGATAACGGGAAATCGATGTCTCATTGTATAGCCGCTCGTTTTGCAGTATCGGCGAACGACTTTATCCCAAGTAATATAAAATTAATAATTAGACATTATTAAATTAATAAGATTTAAAATATTTCAACATAATAAATCGATTCCTAGGATTTTGCACCCTTTGCTACCTCGCAGTTCCTTTATTTACAACATTTAGCTTTAATATCGCGATAATCGCCTTCCCACGAACGAGCGAATTTCTCGCCGTCCAAGTGCACAATCGAGGACGCCTCGGTGTTGCTCTCTTGCCGGTGATCGGTAACCCGCTTGATAACCGGTCTTCGTTCTGATCGGGCGGCAGGGATGTGTCTCCTCCGCTCGCCGGGACGTCGGGCCGCAGGCAGAAATTTCGTCGTACGCTCTCGCTGTTCACGACGAAGAGCGCGCAGCCTGCGACCGCCGAGAGAACGTCCTTATCGCGACCGCCATGAACGTCATTCGATTTCGAGGCCCCTGGCGGACATCGGGGCTTGGCTCGGCTTTGGCGGCTCTCCACGCAGCTTGATACGTGCGTGGCGGGTGTGTGAGTCTCGTAGAACAGCGATCTCACATACACACACATGCATGCAAGATAGACAGAGAGAGAAGGAGAGAGAGAGAGAGGGATGGAGCGCGGGCGGGGAGAAGGCGGGGGGGCCCCTTGCTTCCACCGCAGATAAAAATAGATATTACGAGTTTACCGCGGCGCCAAGATTGCGGGGTATCGCGACGATTACGTCATCGGTAGTAGCGCGAGAGTGGTTGGAGCAAGGACGCCTGTCGCGTCGCCCGCCGTCGCCACCGCCGTCGTCATCGACGTCGTCGAATTTTCATGTCTATCACGTGATCGTCTGTATCGTCTTTGTCCAGCAGCTGCTTGGGCCCGAGAAGCGTGTGAAATCAACCAGCGAGCTGGACATGTAAGTAATATATACGTGTCTGTCTGTCGGAGCTACCAGCAGTCGAGACAGACGCTAATGAGAGAGGATATCGTTCGATTCGATATCGAGCGATGCGAAGGAAAAAAAAATTGTGCAAGGGAAATTAAAGAAAATTGAGAAAATTTCAAGACAAAATTGTACGAGCGTAAAATTACGGCAGCGACTTGGGAAATTATCCGATTTCCAGACGGCGAAGTGGATAATAACGCGCATATATTACTCCTCACTCGCGATAATACGACGCCTCCTCCGCCGGAGGAGGAGGAAACGCACGCGGAGGAAGATCGCGAGAGATCATCGCGCGGGTACGTACGGTACGTACGTGGACGAGGTGCACATTCTGGCTGCGAGACATTCTGGTTGCGCAGCATCGCGAGTTACGCACAATAAGCGCAGTCAGTAAAATGTGGGGCAACGAATGTGCGCACGCGCGCCGTGCGCTCCACGCGCATGTGCTCGGAAAATTGGAAGCAGACCGAAAGCCCCCGTAATAAAGCAATTCTGTCGGTTCTCTGAAGATCGCGATAAAGGGGCAATTACGGAATTGACTGCAGCTTGCCGCGGCCGTCCCCGTTTCCTCGGCACCGAGAAAGAGAGAGAAAGAGGGAGGGAGAAGGGGGGAGGGAGACACGCGAGAGACGTACATCATCATTTCTAACGTCTGCTTCTTCTAGAGACGCGTGTCCGCGCGGTCTCTTTTATGTTCATCACTTGCTCTCGCATTCCCGAGGATTTCGGCCCGACTTGAAACAAACCGCTCCGCGAATCGGCGGATGACTGCGAGATGACTCGAGCAATTTGTCCTTTGCGCAACGCATTCTAATTATTATGACTCTATCGCTCGTGTACAATGCTAAGTCTGTCGAAATGCAAATTTTCCGTCAAATACTTTTTACACCGAAACGCTTAATTATGATAATTAATAATTGATAATACATATGCGACGCCAACGTGCCTCCTTGGTATAAAAATGTAACACGGCCTGTCTCATCTGATTAGAATTCAGACAGCTTTTTAATTTCGTAATGTAAAATGAATGTAGAATTCCAGCCTTTTAATTTAATTTAATAATATAAAGAAGCTGATTATTTTTTATCATATAAATTATAACGTCAAGTATTTTATAATTATTATAAGTTATTTTATAACATAAATTTCTGATTCTATCGGGTGTGCATGTGACAAAACGATAATTTAATCCTCGCTCTGCATACACACACACAACAGACATACACGCGCGATTTGCAAAATTCATTTTCTATATATGTATATGGACAGACATGATCTGGCTTCAGTATAACGGCGGACGCGGAATCGACGACGCACTAGGTATTTATCGTCCGCATCGTACGCGAGATCTCGAGTGTCGACCTTCTCGAGTCGCATACCGATCGCCGACGGTGCGGGGGGCGATATCGGCAAGGTGTTTGCACGGGAGCGATGTGTAAACATGGATGGGAGAAAAATAACGCGCAGTTTCTCTCTTTCTCCCTCGTTCCGAGACACGCGACACAGCGCCGACTGAAATGTCTGTGGAGTCGCGCGTTTGGAATGCGATATCATCGCGCATCGTTGCTACTGCCGCCGCCGCCGCATCGTCACTCATAATTTCAGGTTGAAATCCGGATAAAGCAAGATGAGAAAACGTGCGAGAGCAGCAACGCGAAAGGAATGATCAGGGAAGATCACGTGACGTCCGATCATTGATGAAAGATCGCTAAGAGCCAGCTGATCGCCCGCTCCAAGATTGACTGATCGACCAAGCGATCAGGTAAATCGCTCGCGTTGAGAGCGCCTCATCGGGGATGCGCGAAGAGCTCCCATTTTGACGAGATTCATTAACTGCCCCCGAAACGTATCGTTTCATGCCACGATAATGAGGCTCTCGCAGATGGTCGCACGTGTCCGGCATCGAGAATCGGCGCGATGTTGCACATGCATACGATGCACATGCACGTGAGGGGATAATTCGAGCGCTGGAAAAAATACGAGTGTGCTCGCGAAAATGACGGGAGGAAACCCCCGCTCTGTAAATTATTGCGGCGCGCAGGGTGAATAATGGAGGATAATAAATTTCGACGTACAAGAAGAGAGAGAAAGCGAGAGAGAGAGAGACGCGCGGAAACAAGTAAGGGGAGCAAGGGGGAGGGAGAGAAATACGATATCGTCGTTACCACACGTAAACCCAAAAGCGAATTCCCGAGAAATTGGATGCAATTACTTATCGAAGCGCCACGGGCCGGGTCGGCTGATCCGCAAAGAATAACGCCGGCGGCCTTCCGACTCCGCTCCGTCGTGAATACGTTCTCGCACAGAACGATCGGAGGGAGAAAAAAAGAGCGAAAGGGGAAGAAGGAGAGTTGTTTTGATCGGTTCGATATTTTACGTTTATAAATTATTCCAGCGCGACTTATGTTCGCGCCAAGTATCGATTTAACATCGATTCTACATCGTCGCGAGGTGGCGAGTGGCAAATCCGCCTCGCGTTTTACGCCGCTGCGGCCGATAAAGCGAGGCCGATTGTGAACGGTCCTTTAAACGTCGGATCGGTCTCGTCGGGTACGAACAACCGTGGCGACGCGACGCAGAGCCACCGAGTGCCAATGCGTTTTCCCGGTTGGGTCAAACACCCTGAGGCTGAGATAAGGTTCCCAACCTTGGCGTGGCCGAGCCAAGTAACTGCGTAATGTAGTAGGTGCACTTATACATGCACGTTGATACATGCATATGCACACATTGCTACGCTTTAAGAACTGTTCCGCGTTACGAACGTCCGTATCCGTACACGCGGCACGTTAACGATTCCGTGCGTGAAGTGATAACGTACACCAATGAAGTAGTAATCAGCGATACGACGTGAAACATTATCGCGGGGTAAAATAATCTTAAATTAATATTCGAATGTTATTCGAATTAATTCGTATCTTGAAAAACGAAGAAAATAATATAAAATAAATGAAAAGGAAGAAAGAGGCGTACGAAAAATGAAGGGGGGATGCAGATGGCAATCAAGAAAAAAGGAGCAATATCGTCATTGCAACCCTCGACCTAAAACTTAACTTTTGAGGAATTTAACGCAATTATTGATTTGCCCACAATATTTCCTCTCCTTAATAATAAATACAATTTTTCTTAATTTTCATATTCTTTTTACTAATCGTTTGTATGGTCCTTTCGAACTTTTGGCGAACTTCCCTCGATTCCGCCGAGAATCAACTCCACGATCCACATCCATTATTATCCGTTCGTGCATTTGAAAAAGAGCGAAAAAGTTGCGCGATTCGCTCTCGTTCTCGCACGCCCCGCGCACGACCCGCGGGGTCGACGGCAGTTCCGTCCGTCCGTCCGTATACATACATACATACGTACATACGGTAAAGGTAGTAAAAGGTAGGCAAAGGCGCATATATATATCGGCGCTCGGAGAGAGACGGTGACCCTTGTCCTTCAAACGGCCTTTCTACGAGCGCGCGCTTGCACCGTATAGGTGCAGCGCGTTGCATACCTAACGACACGCGTTCTCTCTCTCTCTCTTTCTGTCGCGTAGCTCGTAGGAAAGCCGGCCTTTCGCGTCCGCAGCGGCTGCCGATAACGGCTCCATTGCGATCGTGTCTCGCGAGAGAAACGTGCCCGTACACGGCTGTATACGTGTGCGCGTGCCGGGTGGGATACATAATATCCAACCAACACGTGTCGCCGCGTGTACCAATCGTTGCGAGAGCGCAACGACCGAACGCTCCAGCCGAATCGTGAATGTACCCCACGATTCTCCACTACCAGGAACGTACTTGCCAAATTCCTCACCTCCGTTGCGAGCGCACACCACGATACTCCCGAGATACGCCCGCTAGATGCATGCGAATCGCGCGCCACTTACGTTTGCGTGTGTGTGTGTGTGTGTGTGTGCGCGCGTTTCGATAGGCAAGACGAGTGATAGGAACTACGAGTTTAGCCGAGTGATGTTTACCCGCGATAAGATACGCGCGACGTGCCGCAGGCGTGCCATGGCGCCACTCTGTTGGCATTTTAGTGTTTCGAAAAGAAAACATCGGCGCCTCCCAAGTCGAAACTTCCAAACTAGCTTTCCAAGTCCTGTAATCTCGCCCATGTTTAATCGCCGCTTACGATTAACGGGAAAATCCCAGCGAAGGGGATGACTACCGATATACTGAAAAACCCAATTATCTACTTTCGACCGTTATCGTTTGCTTGTTTGTAAATTTTATCTCACTGGAGAGCGCCAGAAGTTCCCCCTTCCTTATCAGAAAGGCGCCTGTGTCAATTTTTGGACCAATCGCCCGCATAATTTCTCAACTATAGTCTCGTGTAGATTTTTCATTTAGAGATCGAAAACTCGATGCTGATCCTTGAGTTCGCGTGGACCTCGCTATCCTATTTTCTACGTGCTCGAAAGCTCGATTCGTTAGAATCAAAACGTCTCGGAATTAATCGCCGGAGCGTAATCACGTTGAGATATGGTGGATTGTGCGAAGTGCACGAGCCCCGCAAGAGCGACGCGATGCCATTCATCGTGATTTATCGCGCGGCCTTGCGAGGGCGATCGCGATCGCTGTATCGCGCCGTGAGAGAAGTGCGATAGTTTTCCCTGAATTTTGCGGAAAAGCCATTGCGCGTTCTACTTTGAGATTAGGAACAGCGAGTATCACGTAGCTCGTTCCGAGAACCGTTTGGCGGCGATTATTTTGATATCGATAATATTAATTTTCTTTTGTCGAGTTCACAGATTTAATAATTATATAATTATTATTAATTTCCACACGTCGAAATAAATTCGAATAAAATTGATATAAATAGAAGCAAGAGTTCTAAAAGCGAATGTCGCCACTCTCCTCCTCCAGATTACCGCCCCTGGCACCGTCTCGCGGACGTCTGTGCGGACGACGCGCGCGATCGAACCATCCAGACGAAATCGATAAAAAAACTCACATAAGGACACAGGTATACACGGCGAAGCGAAAAAGCTCTCTCTCTCAATCGAGGCGACGCGACGGTATCGGCGACAGGCCGGCAACGACAGCGGGGGGAGGGGAGGGGGGCCACGCGCGTCAGAGAGGCGACGGATGACCGCGTCAGTGAGTCGCCAAGTCGAGGACGGACGCCTTTTAAACGAGGAGCGAGAAAGGACCGTCGAACGGCGCCGGTGACGGCGACGGCGACGGCGACGGGATGCATCGTCTTGACTTTCACGCCGGGGAGACTTGCTGTCCGCGATAACGGCCGCGGAGTCGATTTCCGAATGAGTGTCCGAAAAAAATGACGCGAGAAGCGACAAGAAAACCATAAACCGTCCGCGTCGCGCGCCGCCCCGTCCGATTCGGAATGCATTCATCGTCGTCATCGCCGTCGCTCTCGTCGTCGTCGAGTTCCACTCGTTGCACGCAAACTTGACACGGGTGGCATAAATATCGGCGGAATAATATCGCGCGCGCCGCGCATACCGAGAAAAAATATCGCCCAGTGGTTTCTTCGATTGATGCGCGCGCGCGAGAACACCACGTCAATCGCGTATGCATGTATAAAAAAAGAAATAACGATTCGGTACATATTTTTCCCGAGTAATTCTTCAGCTTACATATAAATACGCGCGATAAACAGATGCGACATGTCGATACGCGGATTGTTTAATGAACGGCACGGTCTAAAAATAAATTTGTCGAGCACATCGCCGATGTGCGTTTATTGAAGACTTTGATCGCAATGTCGGAGTGTCGTCGCGTCGCGACGATCAAGCGCGGACGAAGCTCGCGCCGTCCGAGATTCGCGTGGAATTCTCTCCCGGAGAGAACGCCCACGCGAGTCGCGCAAAATTACACGGAGATAGGGGGCACGCACGGACGGACGTGTGAACAGGTGCATAGCACATGGGGGCACGAGGGGGAGGGTGTCGTTTTTTATCCTCCTTCAACCTCATTGAATCCTCCTGTGAGACTCCTCGTCAGTTGAAATCGGACATTTCCGCCTCTGACAGCAACCGATCTCAAGTCGATCCGCGAATCAGTCATCGAGAAGGCGAGAGCGCACGGCGCGTACACTCATATTACGCGCGTGTGCGCACATGCGCGGCCACGAAGGCGTAGGTCATCGGGTGTTTGCTTAAGTGCGTGTCGTATTATTGGAGAACGGTACTGCGAGAATATTATTGGCGCCTGCTTGGCAGCACCGCGGGGAATGCGGTGGCGCGTGTTGCACACGTACGGAATCTGAATAAAACGGAACGGGGAGAGACAGTAAAACAACGAGAGAGAGAGAGAGAGAAATGTGCATGTACGCGCATATATCGGGGCATCGGACATTGTGAAATAAGTAGGCGGGCGCGCCGCGAATAGTATCGTAATAAAATCGTTCGATTTATTTCGGATCCTCCCCGGGAGGGAGGGAGGGTCGGGGGCTGCGGCAAGAGGGTCTAAAAAAAGATTCCTCTCTCTCTCTCACTCTTCACTATTAAGCGCGCGGCGACAAGGCGCAGCAATGTTCAATTAAAAAGACACTTGGCACGCCGCTTATATTTTCGTTGGCCCTTATCGGCACTGCACGGCACCCTCCCGCCTTCCTCGATGCCGTTACACATCGCGCAGACTTCAGCAAACGTTTCGCAGAGGATCAATATTAATTAATTATGGCCGAAGCTCACTCGCGTTTGTCGTAATCACGATATTTGCAATGTAAATATTGATAGCGATCGCTTTTTATACAGGCCTATAAAAAGATCGATAAATTATGTCAATTAGGATTAAATAACACTGGAAAAACGTACCAGTTGATAGACGCAGTTAAAGCAAAAAGGAGAGAAAGAAATGAGGAAAGAAAGAAAATATTCGTTGCCGGTGAACGGGTGCACTTATGGCCGAGGGGGGGCTACGGGATACTCGCGAGACGCATAAAAATGCTCGCTCGTAAACGAATCGGGACGTGGGAAGGAGTACACAAACTAGCGCGGAATTCGGCAGCGGCGACGATCGTAAAAAAAAAGGGAAGAGGAACCCGCGAGCGGATTCTGAGATCGTCATCGTCAACGGTTCTCTCGAAGTCCAGCCCTCGTTTGCTCTCTTCAAGAGCATATCCATAAACGCGGAACGTGTGTGTGTGTGTGTGTGTGTGTGTTCAGGGACCCCCTAAAAGACGAAGAAATGAAAAAGAAAGCAAGAGAGACGGAATAAGATGGAAGATAGAGCCGCAAGGTCCCCGGCAATCCTAAAAAAGACCGGGCAGCAGCGGAAGTCTATCGTCATCATTATCATCGCGCGGCTTCTCGTCATTGTCCGCAAACAATGCGTACGTAAAGAGAGAAATACGCACACGATCGTCGAGCGACGTTAATATAGATTTACGTGTGCAGGCAGGCGCGCACGTAAACGCGTACGTACATATACGGGGGATACGTGTTGATGCTTCGTAATGGCAGAATAAAAGATGGCCCGACGCCAGTGAAGGCGCCACATACCAGGCGCCGCCTAAACCCGCTCTCTTCCACCGTCCTTCTCGCGCACCATCCTCCACTCGACGGCCTCCCGTCTCTCCGTCTCTATCGCCTCCCTCCTCCCTCTCTCTCTCCCTCTTTCTTCCTCTTCTACCGACCGATCTCTTTTCACCGCACGCGTCTCCGGCCTTCTTTTTCACGTCTATCTTTGTCCCGCTCGACTCGTCATGTCTGCTCGCTCGCTCCTTGCTTGCTCTCCTCGTCGGTAAATACGCACCCTCTCTCTCTCTCTTTCTCTCTGTCTGTCTTCCCTCAAAGCGCACTTTCCTGTCCTTCTCGTGCTGCCTTGTCCTTTCCATCTCCCCCCGCGCGTCCGTACCGCGGACAGCGTTCCTCTCCTCTCTCTTTCTCTCTCTCTGGCTTTCCTACCATCGCCCCTCTCCCCTCCTTGACCAATTCTTTGACCCTATACAAACAGGGCCGCGTGCACGCACAATGGAATGCGTGAGGCTCGTATGCGGCGTGGCGCGTGTGTGTATATGCTCGTGTTTGCATGTGCACACGATATGCACGTAACACGAGGCTACATCTTTTTTTTCGCAGGTTCGTCGAACGTCACACCCGCGGCGCGGGCCCCGCCGATCTCTCCTCTTTCTTTTTCGTTCTCCCGTGCCCTCCCTCTGCCGCCCCCTTCCTTATCTCTCGCTCTCGCACACCCGTTCGAGATGTGGACATCGAAATTGTGTTCGATAATTCGCGAGAGTGCTCCGGCGCGCAGTGGCGTCGGCAGCACGAGGAAGTCGAGAAATCGCGCTCGCGAGAACCGAGAAGGAACTTTGAAGCCTAACGACCGTTGATCTCGAGTTCGCGTAAAATGTGCGGCGAAGTTTGACGGTGAATTGCGATATCACGAGAATCCGCTAAAAGCCTTTGGCATAAATGAGTTTGAAAAAATTCAATCAATTCGAGGACACGCGTGCTCCGGATGAGCCAGTTAAAAAATTCCAGTAAACGACGCGAAATATATTTTTTAATCATGTAATCTTTTTTTATATAATATTAATTTTTTAATATAATAAATATACCATTTAATTGTATTCCTTGCGTAACCGTGTTTATCATCGACGGATTAACTGCGTTTCCCCTTTTTCTTTTCCGATCTTTTTCTCTTTCCTTGCCGGAAACGGGAATCAGGAGAGTCCTTGATTTATCGATCTGGGAATCGCTGAGAAGACGGACGATAGCGCTCGCTCTTCGTATCTGAAGTTTCGGTATCGTCGATTTTCCGTTCCGGAAAAAGCGGAGATAATGCGCGACGTAGCCTCGCAGATAAATCACCGCGACGTCGGCGCGCGACCCATTCGACGACGGAGAAGGAATGCTTAACTCGTAACGACTTTCGAGACGGCGAAAGTATGCGCCGTGTAACAACACATCGGAAGAAGCGCGCGCGCGTGCGCGTGTCCCGCGGCTGTTTTCTGCGATTTAGCGAGTGATTTAGCGGCCGCGTCGATCGATTCGGCGGGTAACGAGCTCCCTTGCCGCGAGTCTCGCTTTCCTTAACGGAGCTTCCGCAATCTCGAGTAGCGTAACGTTTCTCGCACGCTTGACAGCCATTAACGTTCCTCGCTTTATCATCGAACTTACCGAAGAACTCGCCATTGACGAACCGATATAATTATCGAGCATGCACATCGAATTGATCACCCTTGATTACGTTCATTCCTAATGACCATTCTAAACACGCATATTCAAATTCAAATATCGCGGTTTTGAAATGCTGCGGACGTTCGGAAAGCGTCACGTGACGTGGCGGAATGATTAGCCTAATTTAAAAATGAAAAAGTATTCTTGATGTAATTTGCATAATTTGATCAATTTAATTTAATTTATATCTGCAATCTGTAGTTGCGATCCGCATAAAATTTTAATACGTTTTCCATATAGAATTTCCGCAATCTGTAACAATTTTCTCGCGAAATTGCGATGCGCGTGGACTTTTGCGATGATTTCGAATGATGAACACCGCAGGGTATTTGGCTATCAATCCCGACCGGCGGACATCTGTGGCGGAGTGTCATTGCACCGCAGGAATTCCTACGAACGACCTTCATATTTTTTTTCATTCCACGCGTATTCGCGTGCGACACGCGTATCGCGTGACGACGCACAGTATGCGCGTCGTAATCGCGCGTATCGCTTCGATCAACGGACAGAAAGGGGGTTTGTTCGCGATCGTCGCGTTGTCGTTCTGGTCATGCCGAATGCAGCATGACGCTCGTGTTCGTCAGCGTCTGCCTTGATTTTCGATTCTGCCGGCGAAGCGTTCGTGGCAAACGGCGAGAAGCACGGAGGGATGTTCGTCCCTCCGAGCGAGGCGCGTGAATTAACACCGCGATAACAATCTAACGTGCCTAACTATTTTTTGCGTATATGGCGTGACTGCGTATCATTTTCTTTCGATATTTAAAGAATGGAATCGTGAGACCCGCGATCCTCCGATCCTTCCGGACACTCGAACGGTCCGACGAGGCGTAACTTATGGCGACGGTAGCAGCGGCGACTGTCTCTCTTACGCGAGCGAGCGAGCGCCTTTCTATCGATTGACACGTCCGATATCGATAATCCGCGCTGTGAGTGCGGTTCTTTTTCGACGAACGCTCACAAAACGAAACGAAAAAGATCGATACCACCGGGTGCAACGAGATTTGAGAGCGCGTCTCCTCCTCGGTGAGCCGAGAGCTATACCCGCGATCAACACGCGCGCGTGCGCGCGTTTGGAATTGCTACGGCAAAAAATCTGGGGCACGCATAGCGAAATTGCTTGACGATCATTAGCGAGCGCAAGAGCGGTGCGTTGCTTGCCGTTACGCGAGACTTAATTCCCGTCTTAAGTCAGTCTGTCTCCCCGCTGCTTCTCGGTCTCTCTCTCTCTCTCTCCCTCGTTCGGTTCTCTCGCGAACGCCGCTCTGCTCTCTATTTTCTCTCCCCCGTCGCGTCTCGGTCTCGGCAAATGCTCCTATGTATACTCGCTCTCTCTATCTCTTCGCGTTGCTTGCCCACCACCAGCACGCACCAGCGGAGCGCAAACACGATACGCAATGTCTGTCCGTCCGTCCGTCCGTCCGCCTGCCTGCCTGCCTGCCTGCCTCGTCCCGAGCTCAAACGTGCAGCGACGTTGCCCCTCGTACGCGTGGGACGCTAAGCAGTCCGAGGGAGAACCGTCGAGCGGATCTTCTTCGGGGAGTTCGGCCGTCAAGTCTCTCGTTTCTTATTATTTGTTTTTACTACGAAATTTATTTAATTTCGTGAATTTATTTTCGAGTAAGCAGGACAACTCATTACGCGTGATTTGTCACGTCGATACCATGTCTGTCGTGTGTCATCGATCATCGCGTCCGCGAGAAACGCATGCTTGCTGTTTTCGTTATGCGAAATTGCGAGAGACGCGTTTTTCCGGGCGCTCTTCGTCGGTGACGCAAGCGATCGTGGCGGCGGTAGCGGCGCTCGCGACCAATGCGATTTCGCGCGATTGCTCCTCGCAATATCGGAGGCTGCTGATTGAAACACTTGGCCCCGCGCGGCCCGATAGCAGAGGAGGCGTGAGAGCGGACTTCTCGGAAGAGCACGCGAACTTTGACAGATGGCCTCGTACGCGTACCTCTCCCTCCCTTCCCCGCCGTCTCCCACTGGGCTTCTGTCTCTTTCTCTTTCTCTGCTCCCGGGGAACAACATTTATTTCGTTCTCTCTCCGTGGCGCGCTGTATAATTTAATTATTAATTTAACGACGACAAAGTAACGATCGCGCGCGGACAATGAGCGGGCCAATTATCTCGACGCGACGCGATAGCGCTGGATGCCCATAAACCGCGAGCGGCTCTCGTATTATAATTTATATGCCGCGGGTATTTATGCACTCGCGCGTGCAGCCGCGAGCGCGTACGCGTACGCAAGACGCGCGAAATGCGTCTCGATGGCAGCGGCGGGCGGAACGCGCGGGTCCTCTCATCGTTGCGGCGAACCGAGGTTCTCCTTCTCGCCCTGCAAGCGGATCCTCCGCTTGCCTCTCCGTTTTCCCGTCGTTGCACGCTAACTCGGGGCATGCAAATTGTTCCTCGAAGATACTCTCGGCGTAATTATATAGGTCAATAGTGTTATCGACGAGCATCGCGATCACGTCCGTGTCGGCTCGTGAGCTCGCGAAGAGCGGCTT
Source organism: Ooceraea biroi (assembly GCF_003672135.1). Lineage (NCBI taxonomy): Eukaryota > Metazoa > Arthropoda > Insecta > Hymenoptera > Formicidae > Ooceraea > Ooceraea biroi. The sequence continues at coordinate 737,560 of NC_039517.1, forward strand.
CGGGGAGCGCCGCGGTACGACGGGGTTGGAGGGGAAGGCGAGGGGGAGGCAGCGATGGTCCCGAATCAGGGCCGTAGTTACTACGCAGCAGCGTACTTGCCTTTCCTCTTTCTCGTCCAATTGGTGGTGGCAGGGAAAGAAAATTTTTTTATGGCGCGCGCGCCCGCGGTCGCGCGATATATTATGACACATTACTGAATTTCATAATCCGTGCAATGGTATATATCGTATTCAGAATTGCACAACTGATTCATAATCATGTAACGTATTACATGTGTGGCTCTAAGCTACTGCTATACGTTAGATTAGAATGATCGAGGAGGGAAATCCGTCTTCGAGTGATCGATCGTTTGGAACGCGCAGAAGCGATCCGCGCGCCCGCGTTTCCACGCGACGCCGAGAAGAACGTAACGATGGGACTCGGATATGCGAGTTAACGAGGAGCACTTCTGGATCTATTTTCGTTTGATCGAAAGATCGAGGCCGTCGACCCAAACGGATCTCACGAGTGGAGGGAGGGAGAGAGAGAGAGAAAGAGAGAGAGCTCAGACTGCTTTGCGACTCGCGATATTCGCGACTTTTTCTCACTTTCGCCCTCTCTCTCTCTCTCTCTTTCTCTTCGCACTCGACTACGAGGAGGACGATGTCGGCGACGACGACGGCGAGCGGCAATCAATCCGTCATTTTATTAAGAGGCTTATTTCGCGCCGCGATTTCATTCCCTCTCAAGTGGCCTGATCCAATTCGATTTCATGCCGGTTCCCTGCCCCGCTCGTGCGCGCGTGTGCGTGTCGCTTAGCGCATCACCATTGATGGCCGGGGCTCGTGTGCAATCCTTCGCTCGCGACTTCATTCGCGACACACGACGGGATCAAAATCACCCTTTGATCCTCCAGCCGCGGCACGTGCGGACGTTTTGTTCGAAATTATTGTATTATCGTTTTCGTGCAAGGATGATTTTACGACTATCTCGGATTTAAATCGCTGAATAAGACGAGGTAAACGCTAACTGATCGATGCATGAAAAGAAAGATAAATTTTATATTTTATATTTATAATTGTGATTTTTAAAATACTTAATTGTTCGATGCGTAATGAGGATAAGAAAGAGAGAAAACGGTGTTCGATAGAGCGAGAGAGTTTGAGATGTACGATTGTCGACAAGTAATGAGCCATGTGGAACCGATGAGTCAAACAAATCGCGATGACTGCAAAAATCGAGAAATAATAGATCTCTCACGGTCGAGCACGGTCGAGTTCGCTAATCGAAGCGCTTTAACCTTTGCGCTCATTTTCCCGCTTAACGAACCGTTAACTGTTAAAGCTGAAGGTTGATTAAAAATTATTACCGCGCGCGTCACGGTGTAGATCTCGTAAAGAGATTATTATCAGCGGTTTATCGCGTATGTTCGCCACTTATCGGAGTTATCGCAGAGGTTCGGATTCTCATTCAAACTTCTCTGAGGAAGAGAAGATCCATTAATCCTGCGCGAATTATATATCTCGCCAGAAAATCACCAGCCGCATTCATTCCTCTTCCTGGCAAGCCGAGAGAAATCTCTCCCCTTTAAGGACTTCGATCCGATGTCTCCAGCAGACTACTGGCCTTGACCCTCTCGCAGAGGGGTCACCCGCAGGAAGAAGATGTAACTGTCGCGAAAGTGGAAGCGAAACTTATACCGGAACAAATTTCCACAACGACTAACTTTGTCAAAAGTTTCCAAACCAGAAACGCAATAAATCCCACTTGCCATTTGAGATCAAACCGAACATATTATCATTATATTAATATATTATATATATTATATTGTGCAATATAACTGTTCTTTATAGTAGTTTGGGACCAAACAAGAACTCATTCACCACTTCGGGAAAAACATGGCTACTTCCGTTTGCTATTTAGGAGTAAAGTAAAAAATCTAGTCTCGTTTATCAGAAGAGATAAAATTGGACGTGTTACTTCATCCTGCGGGTGAATCATGCCAAAACGGATTTCTCTCGGCATTCACGAGAAAAAGAATGAACTCTGGCAGACGGTACTATTATCGCCGAGCAAAGAAGACTCGGCGGGATCCCAATTCAGAGAGCGGTCCCGGGAATCCGAATGAATGGAACAGGTCCGTCCATTTGCCTCGGTTATCGCGAGTCGAGAGAACCGAGGGGGATGCTGCCGCCGCCGCCGACAATGATCTCTGGATTGAGAGAAGGGATGCGGAGAAGGGTGCTGCGACAGTGACGGCGTGGTGGCGTCGCAGCGACGAGTGGAAGAAGCGGACCACGAGCAACCTGTTGCTTTTATGATGCCGGGGATACGACGACCGCGTGCGCGCCTCTCCTTTACTCTCCTCTCCTCCTCCTCGCGCGCGCGCGCGCTTTTGCCCGGCACCCACACGCAACATGTTGCAATCCCCCCGAACCTACGGTCCGTAAAATACTCGCGGAGCGTAACACATCGCGCGCTAGATCCAGCCATCTCGGCTCTCCAGAACGGCCTCGAGACGCCGTCCCGCGTGTAGGTGGACAATTTATCGCCGCGGGAAGTGCGGGAAACCCGTGCGTTTCTCGAGGCTCCTCCGAGAGCTATCCGAGACGAGCGATTCCGCGTTGGATATTTTTGAGAACATATGAGGCGGACAGACAGACGGAGAGACGGACGGATGAACGAACGAGTGCGTTTCGATCGATCGTCGACCGAAAGCCCGCATGGCAAAGCCGACCGAAGCGACCTGCAGAAAGGTAGGAGAGAAAGCAGGAAAGAGAAGGAAAAAGAAAGAGAGAGGGAGAGAGCGAGCGAGTGGAGCGCCAAAATAAATCAATAAAACAGGAAACCAAGTTGGGCACGTCAGATGCATATACACCTTCAATGCGTGACTGTATTACGTATACGAATACCGACGAGACGTGGCGAGACGAAGAGAGCGGCGCGATGCGCGAGAGGAGAGAAAGAGAGAGGAGAGAACCCCGAAGCAGACGAACGAGCGAGCGAGTGAGCGAGCGAGGTCGAGACACACGGCAGCTGTCTGGCGCCAGGGGTCCCCCTGTTCCCTCAAACAGTCGCGCCGAATGCCACCCACCTTAAGCCGGCCGGCCGACCTATCGTGCCATTCTCAAACCTGCCTGCATCACCGGGAGCCGGCCGCGCTTTCCCTCTCTTTCCATCCTACTCCACGTTTCCGAGACCTGTGGTTTCCTCTCCCCCTTCCCCTCCCCCTCTCTCGCCCTTCAGCGATCGTTCGGTTGCTGTGAATGCTGCAGCTTGCGGCGTCCGACGCAATGGACGCGTGTTTGATGGATCGACGGGGTCCGTGGTGTGCCTGTTCGCCCTTATCGCCCCGCATCACCACCCATAAAAATTCTTAAACTCTTCGAGCGACAAAATAATTGTTCAACCGGTGAAAAGTATTGAATGTCGAACAGCCGTGTCGAATAATTCAGATATTATGTTCCCTTACGGAAGCAGCATTTCATCTGTAACTGGCTTGAATAAAAAGGCAACCACGCGCGTGTTTATGGTACCTTGCCGGCGCTGTAAACCTCACGTATCGCGTATTATATTGTCACGCGCAACATCGCGCAAATATACGTGACACCCGCTAAGCCGACGAAAGTGCGATCGCGTCACGACGATGTTCGTTTCCGGCAAACGAGCCTGCTCGCTGCGACGATGGTTCGAACGCGCGTCTGCGTGCGACTGCGCCTGACTGACGCTCTCAAATTCCAGGAATTCTATCTCGCCAGAAATGCTCGAAAATCTTGTCTTGCAAGAAGCACGCGTTATATCTTGACGTAAACGTCAGTATCAGATGTTAAATGAAAGATGAATGGAAATTATATAAAACATAAATTGGAAAAAAAAGATTTAAATAAAACGACTTAATATAAAATCTATATAACTTTAATCGAGATTGACATTTAAATAAATAGACAATCAAATTTATAGAAAAAGAGAATGTTTTAAATAAATCCCTTCATAAAAGATATATGAAAATTATATAAATTGCAAAGAGGGAGAGAGAGAGAGAGAGAAAAAGAATTAAAAAATCAGAGAATTTCAAACAAGTTACTTACAATTAGACACGACTTAACAGTTTCCGCTGTTATACAAGAGATGTGTGCTCGATTTCAGAATACTGAGGAGCAAATTGCACGTTATTCGACCACGTCGCTGGATGAAATCGCCTGTACGATACGCGAACGTCGTTTCTCGCTTACAACCTGCATTATAAAATCGTGCACGAGGTGCGCCGGGCACAGGCGCAATTCGCTACCGGCTTGGGAATGTCCGACATCGTCGGAGCAGTGGCCTTTGCATTGGCAAAGACGGGCACGGTAAAAGTAAAGGCCTCGCGAGAGATGCGTAAGGGGAAAACTCGCCGTGACGATGCCGTTACCAGCACACACCACGTTCTGTTGTCGTCACGAATACCCGCTCGGTCATTATTTTTCAGAAACAACGTGGGAACTCGCGATCGATCAGGCGTGAACGCCGCGCTCTTGTTCACCACCCTGATCTCTTCAGCAGATCAGGTGAAATCGGATTACGCTCGCTGGTGGGGCGCACGATCGAAATTCAATCGCGAAATTCGATCGAGACAAACGCGTCCCTTCGAAAATGGATTTGATAGTTACGCGTAAACACGACGACGTTATTATATATGCTTCGTTGTTTATATAACATATTCTTTGTTGCATGGAATTCCTTGCGTTTTCTGAAAGTTGTTCTCTCATCTGTCGTGTTTGTGGCATGCACCTCGAAAATAAATTCTGAAGCCGGTATTCTCTCAGTTCGACGGCGCGATGGTGGTGAATTATTGAACGTCCTCTTACGAGGAGACGAAAGAGCGCAGCATCGCTGCGACGAGAGAGCAGAGCAGAGTGCGCTCTTTCGCTCGCTTTCCTCGTTCTTGCCGGGGCCAAAAGCGTTTCAGGCGTTCCACGAAGCAGAAGCAGAAGCAGCAGCGGCAGCGGCTGCAACACGAGAGTGGCCCGAAAAACGACGAGTCCGCGATCCGTGCGGTGCGTCATGCGTGAAAACCTACGCGCGCGTCAGCCCCATGGAACGCGCGTGCGCACGCTGAGAAAATTTCTTCGGCGACCGCTTCGAATCCTTTCGGGTTACAGCGAAGCATTGCTTCGCTTTTCGGAAGATTTCATCAGTCGTAATATAATAAATTACTATTATTATTATGTAATCTCTCTTTCTCTCTCTTTCTTTCTGTCTCGTATAAAAATATATATTTAAAAAGATTTAGGAAGAAAACAGGATGGATAAAAAAGAGATAACATTAAAAGAGGACTAAAATCTGTTTAAATCTGCGCGTCAGAGTTCCGTCGAATCGCTTCACCAATCCCACACAATTCGGCGCGGCGAATCCTAGAGGAGCGAGAGAGCTGCTCAAAGAAATTCCGATCTCCTCACTTTTCCCACACGGAGAGGCGGGGAGACCTCAGGACGCCGCGGGAAAAGGTTGATCGCGGCGTCGATCAAGGTTAACCACGTGGATATCGAGCGTGGCTCGATCCACCATCGATCATTAGTCGGAGGATTAACCGTTAGGCCCAACAATAATTATTCGGAACTCGAGAATAGTGTCGTGGCTCGTGCACGCGAGAGAGACAGAGAAACCGCAATTCTACTCGACAAATTCATCATTGTCAAGCTCTAACGCGATTTCGACTCGAATAGCGAGTTTTCATAAAAATTAACGATGCGTTCCCACGTATCTTGCTTAATTATATTCTTTGATCTTCTATTTTTGAGCTCGATCGTTGTGACGTCACGAATTCTTTATAAATAAGAAACGTTATTTAATATAATATTATAATAATGATAATGATAATGCAACATTATCTAGCAAGAATGATTTTATTTCTTGCAGAAAAATTTCATCTCTCAAAATTCGATTCAATCTGATCCGCCACGATTCTCGTTACGCTTTTCGTGAGACACCCAGTATATCTTTCTCTCTCTCTCTCGACGAGGGGTCGGTGCACGCATGCATGGGGTGCGCGTAACCTTGAGGACATAGTTACCTTCTCCGTTGGTGGTAAGCGAGCCGGGAAGTGGCATGGGCGTGCTGTTCTTGCAACGACGTTGATCCCCTTCGCTGGGCGCGCGATCTGAAAATAAACGAACAACCCCTTGAGAAACTGCGCTCTCGCGTCGCTTCGCACACAACCGTCTCCACCTCCCTGCTTCTCTTTTTCTCGATTCACCCGCCGTTTTCGCTTCACTCAATCTCCTTCACGCTCGCGCACGTCTCCCTTCGTTTTTGGATACCAAAAAACACGCACACAGCCATACCTACACGCGCGCGCGCGCACAAACACGTACGTAATCATGTTTGTTGCACTCGAGGAAAAAGAGGGGCAGGGAGGGAGAGAAAGAAACGAAAGAACGTGTATCTCGTAATTATGGCGATACGAGCGATTTTGCAACGTAATGCATCGCGATACCGAGCAGACGTGCGCTCGTTATCACAGAGAGGAAGGGGAAGGGGGGCTGGGGATCGAACGGCGAGAGAGGTTGATCCTCGCGCGGCGGAACGGCGCTGAAAAGTCCCGCGACGCGCGCGTTGCACGGAGTATTTCTTCTCATTGTCGGTCTCGGTGAACACAAGTGACAGCGGGAGGCAGAAGGTTCTGCGTAATTCTTTGTACTAGTACATCACCCGCGCGCCACCCCGATGCACGGCCGACGATTGACGTAATGCCGATCTCGGATTTCTCCGTTTTCCATCGGGGTCGCGGTAGATCAGATTCCTCTCGGCGCGGATGCGCGTTATCGTCCTCGACGCGAAACGGTGCGTTTCATTTCGTGCGAAGGCGAACCGAAAGATTAATCGAGCGGTGTGCGAATAGTTTCTTCGCGTTAGTTTTTTCTATAATCATTAATTTAATTATTAGTAATATTCCAAATTATCACAACATCGAATTAATCCTGTAGAATAATAAAATAATTGGCTATAAACGTTGTTAAATTATACACCCACGCCTTTCGTTGCCTCCCGAAGAGGAATCCACGCTCAGCTGCTTGATTCAGCTGCCAGTACTTGCGCGCAAAACCCGGCGTTGCGACTAATAGTTGGCGACTATTTGCGAGAAATTCACAATCGCTCCGCGAGCGCGAACACGCGTACGTGTGTGTGTGTGGTGGGGATAATTAAATGCAATAATTTCGGCCAAGAGAGACAGAAGCAGCCAGGGTAATCGCCCAACCGCGTGATTCATGCTCCTTGCGGAAATTCAAACGTCTTTCTCTTCCTCTTGCGGCGGAGAGCACAAAGGAGATGACAGAATCGTCCAAAATAATTATTCGCCCGGGACGGATAATTTATTCGCGCACGCCTCCGACATAGCAAAGATGTCGTGTAACAAGTGAAACGGTCGGCTGCTAGTTCGCTGCAGAACAATGCTAATCTATTCCCTTTTCCTCGGCCCACGATCGTCCGATTTTAGTGTCCTTTGAAATCCATTTCTTTTTCTATGCCTCGTACCCGTTCGTCCCTTCATTCGACATCTATATGCGACTTCTAATTTTTTAAAATTTTACATAAGCACTTGTTTCATCCTGTACAAAAAATAACGCCAATAAAGAAATTAAATAATTCAATTTATCCGGGAAGAGATTTGAACTTCTTCGACATCACGCGAATAAATAAATGCTAATAGAAAGACTTTTAAAACAATAATCTAATTTACTTTGTGGCAAGGAGTCGAGCTTCGCCGTCATCGCGCAAAGAAACGTTAACAAAGAATGGAATAATAAGTTAGCTTGGCGAACACGTAACACCACGGAAACGGAGACAGCCGGTGTTTGCGAGTTAATATCTTCTTAAATATCGCAATGTGAATAGCGGCCGATTATCGTACAAAGGAGCCTGACGAGTTTCCTGAGGATCGATGGCATGCTAATCGTTTCGAGGATAGAGACTGACCGGTGGAAGGCCGGGGTCCATTCACTAAAAGAGAGGATGACGTCAGAAGAACAAGTCGGACAAGAGGGCGGTCGCATTCCTCTCGAGTTCCAGAGGCTCGTTCCTGCGGGAGAAGCGGCATTTCCTGCCCGCAAACGAGAACTAAGAACATTAGAGAAGGCACTATGATGAGGACACGAGGCGAGGAGGGAGTTGGGGGGAAAGGGGAGGGCGAAGGAATTTCTTCAAGGATTTGGAAGGCACTCGTCTCTATTCTTAGGACCGAATTATTTAAAAAATCCGCCAGCCGCATCCCCCCGCTCTCCCCCTTCACATCGCGTCAACCGGCAATGCAGGAGGGTCCCCCTCTATACCTTTCGCCAAATCCTCGTCCTGTTTCCCACGACGATGAGAGCCTATTCGCATAGTTATATAAATAGACGACGAGAAAATCGCCCGATACTTCCTGATCATTCGAACAGATTTCTCATTAGGTTTCTTTTTCTTAATTCACTTCATCTCGGTTGATATCGTGTTATATGCAACAATTTTATGTAAAATTCGCGAATTCGCCGCTTACAGTTTATTGCGTGGTAACGCGTTTGTCGTTCACGGTCGTCTGATCGGGGTGATTCCAACAATGCGCAAGTGCCATTTCCAACAAGCGTCGGGAAGGATACGATTTATTTACAAAGTAGCCGGACGAAACAGTCACCGCCGCCGCCGCCGCCACCGCGCGATTTTGGCACGCGCGTCACCCCACAAAGGGAACGTAAATATAATTCCGCGAAATACCGCGTGTCACCGTAAGCCGTTAAGTGCCGCGCGAATCTACAAAATAGTGTCACCGCCGAGTTTGCAAAAATATATAGCCACGCGGAAGACTCGCCCGGCGGCGCCACCGCGCCCGCTCATACAAGGTGCGGATTTGTGAATTATGGTCTTCGGGTCGGAAAGAGAGAGAGCGAGTGAGCGAGCGAGAAAGAATATCGATATCTTCCTCTTTGCTCCGACGATGTCGTGACCACGATAATTATCGCAATGCGTAATTTTCGGGGCAATCCCGAAAGTCCGCGAACGAACTTAAAAATTACACGAAACTTTATTAAAAGAGTTATAAAAAATGTGCGCACGCGAAATAAAATTCTATTTAATAAAATAAATATAAAAAAGTAGAAATATTGTTTATTTAATTATATTTCCCGTGCGAAGGATATCGACAGATTCAACTTACTTCTGACATTGTAACTTGCAAGTACAGATTTAAGTGTAGATCGTAAGGCCGTCACGGGACGCGGATCGTCGCGACGAGCTGACATTGGAAGTCGCGTCGGCGACGTCATCGCGCGCATTGCGGAGCGCACTTGCGCTCCGGAGACCGCGAGGAGAGGACGGGAGAGCGGAGAGGCGACAGGCTGCATCAAATTAGGGATCATTCGGTGGCGAACGGTCAAAATCGGCGGCTCTCGTCTCTCGCCGGCCACTTCTTCGGGCTTCTTCGTGTCCCTCCGATCCGGAAATCAGCGTTGCCGTCCGATCTCCGACCCGATCGCAAGGCGCTGCCGCCGGCGCGTTCGGCAGAGCGAAGGAGGGCACCGGAATGCGAGAGAGCCACTCCCGCCGATCGCCGGCAACTCGCAGCGCTCGGTCGAGCGGAGACGAGAGGAGAACGAAAGGAGGATGAGAGAGAGAAAGAAAGAATGAAGAGAGAGCGAGCGAGAGATAAAGAGGGGGAAGGGGAGCGAGGGAGAGGAAGAGAAAAGGACGGAAGGAAGGAGAGAAGGGATGTATCAAGGACGACGTCGGTGCGGGTAGGCAAGCGTAAGAGTCGGGCGACAGGCGCCCACCGTTCCTGCCGCGGTACTCGGGGGTGGGGAGGGGAAAGGCCCTCGCGTTACACCGCTGCACGCTATTCAGCCCCACCCTTCGGGGCCGGCGCTAAGGGGCCCTATATGTGCCGTGCCCTTAACCTCGCGACGTACGCGTCCCTTTGCTGCTCTCCCTCAAGGCTGCCCGCGAGAATTCCGCACTCGACGCTCGCGTCAACGTTCCCTTCTTTAACATTGGGGGCTTATTTACCGAGAAAAAGTGCTCTTTGGGACTTTTCTCGCTCGCGCCTATCTCTCGATCTTGGTACGAATGACGGATGGCATTCTACCTGCTCCACAATGGCTGCGTTCCCGGTAAAATCGCAGAGGCGGCGCTTTTTTTAAAACCGGTTACGCGTCATATCTATTGAGCGTTCTTCTCAAGACAAGACCGTCTCGCTGCGTGTTCCACGTTTTTCCGCGGACCTCGCGTTTATTTTCCGCAATGACGGAATGTTCATTTTCAAGGGAAAATGAAGTAATGGAGCTGAAAGGAAGTTGCCTGACAAGGTGCCGACGCGACAGAAATCAGATCCGATCTCTCTCGAAAGGGCGAATTTAATCTCTCCACGGAGAACAGACTGAAAAACGTAAGCTGCTGCGTAACGCGCGATACGCGGCGACGCTTGTCCTCGCGCGCGTTTGAAAGGGACTGCGCGCACGTTGTCCTTCGTCGGATTCGTTGAAATTTGCGCAACCACACTGCGCCAGCGAGATTCTGAAGCGGTGCGAGCAGCACGGGGGGAAATCGAGTAGAGTTCGTAAAGAAAATATCCACGATGTTGCAAATAATACAATATTTAAATAAATAATAGAAATAAAATATTTGCACGTTCGTAATTTTCCTGCAAAAGAAAATTTTCGAAAACAACTCGTTCAGCCGACGAATGTGGATCGAAGGGACCAGTCGCATCCCGCGCACGCGTCACTCGACTCTGTTAAACAATAAGTTCAATAGAAGTGAGAAGAAGCAAACTTCACGAGAATACTCGGTATTTACACCCGGAAAAACACCAAAGCGATAAAATCGTCGTCGCGCGTTCTTTTCCACGGGGTCACCCCTTACTGCCCAGTTCCCTCCGCCCCACGATCGAACGAGCGTGCGCACGACTCCCGCGAATTTTCCACGCGAGTCATCGAGTCGGACACGATCGAGTTGCGTCGTTTCGCGGCACCGCGAAGTATTGCGGAATTACACGCGTCACGTCTTTCGCGGCAGCAACAAGTGGACGGACTTTTATCCGCCGCGCGCCTCGGCGCGGTGGCCCAGTTTCCGCGATGGGGCGTAAATTCGCGCTGTCGTCGCCCGAGGGACAGAGATTTACGACGAGTCTCTCTCTCTCTCTCTGTCTGTCTGTCTCTTTCTTTCTGCCTCCTCGCTGAGAAGAAGCTGCTCAATTTTCCTCCCACGCCTTGCCGGGAAAGGCATCGGGGGAGTCTCGCATTCTCGATCCCGCGATATCGTATCGGCGTGCGTAAACTCAAGCCAGCGTTCAGTATCGAGTGATGAATTATTCACGATTAATGAATAATAACGTTAAACGCGACTCTCATACCGGAACAACTTGCTCGAACGCCGAGAGTGAATCACGTTACACGTGATCGCGACTCGGCTCTACAAAATTGAGAAAAGCCAGAACCGACTTAATAAACGGAACGAGTAGTATCTATCTAAATACTGTTTTGTATTAATTACCGAAATTAAATCGCTGATTACGGCGATTATACATGTATCATTCAGGCTTCAACATATACACACGTGTAGACACGTGCACGCGCGCGCGTGGTCCTCTCCATCGATCCACGGGAGATATTGACCTCAGGCGCTACGCACAACGCGCGACCAGAGTATTTCTCTTTGTCGTACTTTGCGCGTCCACTATAATCTCTGCGGACACACATGTACGTCGGTGTGCGGTTCTCTTAGCTGCGGGCGCTATTATTTCATTATATCGACCCTTGCGCACACATACACACGATGCCGCCGTCAATCGCCGGATATAGGAACACACACACTCTCGGTTTTTAATAGGAAATCAATTTAGAAAATTTGTCTTTTTCTATCTTTTTTGATTATATTTTTACGTTTTTTTAGGAGAATCGTTGTCTTGCTCTTTTTTGATTTTTCATTTCAGCGCGGACGTGATCGAATCGATCGATACGAATCCACGTAATCGGTAGACTGGTTTTCGCACGGATGCCAACACGTAACCGGCTCGTTCCCGAAGGAGGTACTACCGATGAACGAGGAGACTCGGCGCGCCGATTACGCTCGCGTGTAATTGCATAACCAGCTCCTCGCGCGAGAGGAGGACTCTCGACCGCACGAGAGGCGGTCTAGAGGCGAATCTATCGATGACCCCGCAGCGGCCGATCCGCGCGTACCGCGCGCGAGTTGATCCCGAGAGAACCAGTTTAGGTTCGGAAGGAGAAAAGAGAGAAACGAAGAGGCGATAGTCCAAAACCAGATGAGGAGGAGAAGAAGAGAGGGACAATGGGAGGAAGCGAGAGGAGAATACGCTTGGAAAAAGAAAAAGCGCCGTCGCGAACGTCTCTTCTCTCGCGGCTGCGCGTCTTTCCGCGAGCTGCGAAGCGGTTCCTTGCGTTTATTGGACCGTCGATTGCATAATACGCTCGCGATACGCATCACCGTTTGCTACGACGATTATATTCGCTCTCCGAGGTACATTGGTGAGAGAGAAGACAGTTTCAAGAGAAGAATAATGCGAAAATAATTTCGAACTTAATTTGAATTTTGTTCCTTGATAAAATCATCAAACTTATTTGCGTCGAAATTTCTACAAATCTGTCGGGTTAATTAAAAATTAAAATTAATAAACAGAAATAACAGTAAAGAAAGCCGATTTTTTATCGAGAAACGAAATCGAAAGTAACGTCGACGGTAATATAACGAATGCCGGCGCATTCGCGATACGTGCAGCGAGATCGCGATCAGCCTCCACCATCTGGATTCTGGACCAGTATCGGCTTGGCGGATACATTGATCAACCGCTGAAACGGCAATATCATGAAACCTATCGGCGTATCGCGATCAACAGGATCGGCTTACGGCGCGTACTCATAATCGCGCGCAGAGCTACGAGCAAGTGCACGTTATCCCGATCTTCGATTTATTCGTCCGTAAACCCGTTTTATTTTTATCATCCAACGTATCCGCGCGAAAACTTAAACGTACGTGCGTAGTTTATTCCTCGCGAGAGAAATTTCGCAAGTACACCGTCGTCGGGTTTACGTCGCCAGGTAACGTTACGCCGTGTGCCAGGCCGAGAACTCTCGATATATGTGACTAGAATGCCATCGTAAATGCATATTCACCAACGTCTTTTACGATACGCCCGTCCCTAACCGTCGACTCCACCTAATAAAATTGTCGGTTTTATTTGCGACACCGCGGGTCATTTGTCATTTTCCGAGTTCGTCCGCGCGCGTTTGCAGTCGCCAGCTTCGCTATCGACGAGAACCAATGTTTCCAAAATTTCAAATTCCAAATTCCAAGTTTAAGTTATTTCAAAACTTAAGGCCCAGTTCCACAACTTACTTTATATATACAGCTGTTTATATAAAATTAAAATATAATAACATTTCTAAACGTTATCTTATTATCTTTTTAAGCGTCGTTTGTTTGCATGGATGCATCTCATGTTTGCAAGAAATTTTATAAAAATCGGGTCTTTTCGGAACTCCGAGTGGAAGAGTGTCACTCGCGAGGTGGTATCACATTTGTGTCCCGGATTATGTCCAACCTTGCTTTGGGCTAGGTCGTGGGACACGATACGCGCGTTAAGGAGAGGCGAACCTACTCGCTCCGCTTGTACAGTAAACGTTTGCAAGCAATAAACATGAGTTATCGCTGGCACGGTTGCGCGAAGACACGCGCGCGCATACATGCACACACATTCACACGGCGTATCCGCATTCTCGCTCGCGGAGAGACACTCTTGATTACAGCGTGAAAGACGAAGACACTCACCTTCGGGTCTCAGTCTGTCGGCGATAAGGCAGTACGGGGGTGGCGGCGACTCTGAAATCAAAAGTGATAGTTATTGTATTGCCGCGCAACTTCGCAGCCGTTTGTGATGAATGAGAATTACGACGTTCTCAATAAAATAAAATATCGCGCGTGTAAGAGGCGAAAGAATTTTTGTTCCAATTAATTTCGTGAATTCCAAGAAATTTGTTTCCTTTTAGTTTCGATTTATTTATCATTAGTTACATGAATTTCACTTATTTAATTAATATTACGTCCTCTCGATTTCGATCGGAGTTACTTTTCTGCCGCTTCGTGCGGACTCGCGAAGTCGACCGCGAAGGTATCGAGAAAAAAAAACGGACTCAAGGCCCCGAGCGGCTCTCGATTAAATCGAAATTAATGGCGTTTCTCGACAACGACGACGACGACGACGCGACGCGAAGATACCGCGACGACGGGCGCCCGTTAGAAGAGAGAAGCTCAGCTCCAAAAGCGGCGAGTTCTATTATCGGCGCGCGGAGCGCCGGCGAAACCGGTACGCCGTTTTTCGTCCTTTTACGTGTATCTCGCTCTCTGAGGGTATAGGGGACAAACCGCGGCGCGAATATCTCAAACGTCAAGGTAACCCCGAGGAGCGGACGAGCTCCTAAGAAAACGGAACGCCGCGCCGCTGCCTCCTTCGCCTTCGCGGCCGAGATACGGTATACGTGCGTGTACGTACCAGGTAATTACGTCCCCGAGGAACTCGCGTCGCGACCGAAACGAGCACTCATCACTCAATTAGCCTTATTCGCTCGACTCTCGGATAATGCAAAATCCGTCGACCTGAAACTTGTCTCGAACTTGTCTCTCTCGAAAATCTCGAATAATCAATAATTTTCTTTAATGCTAAATTAAATGTTAATTTTGGAAAAAAGATCGTTCGTTTCTTTATCGCGCTCCGCGTGAATAAAGATTCAGGCGCGACACAGCAATAACAATATTATACGATCGAAGATCGTCATCTCGCGCGAGAACGCGCGAACGGAGATCAATATCGATCGATATTGATCCTCGGGATTGAAAATATCACGTGTCAAAAATACCGCGAGGTTGTTTGTCTCAGGCTCGATTTTCGAAAGACGGAACCACGGAAAGCAGATACGTCGGACTTGTTGACTGGCGATAGGAAGGCGCCCGGGAGAAATCGCGCCGAAATTCCTAGACGATAACGAGCGTGGCGCGGCGTCGACGCGTAATGGCCGCCTGTCGCGCCTACACGTGGATTCTCTCGGCGGCGCGTCTCTCTCTCTCTCTCTCTCTCTCCCGATCACGCTTGATTCCTCTGCAAAGCCAGCCGCCGATCGTCGGCCGTCGCGTCGCCGTGCCGGGCTTTAATAAAGCCGGGCGCGGCGCGGCGGCGTGTCACTCATCGAGGCGCACCTCGAACTTTGAGCCAGAGTTGGCACGATTTGAATAACAAGATGCGAGCACGAATTAAACAGCGATATTTTAGCTGCTAATTAAGGCACTCGGTAATAAACGCGCGGCGCTACATTGCGTAACTCGCGCCGCCGCGCCATCGTGCCGCCACCGAGTATCTCCTCTTCCTTCTCCCCCTCCTGGGAGAACGGGGACGCACCTATTTCTAGGCCTGTTCATCCGATTGTTACGAAGAGTATAAATATCATTACGCTTATTGAGCCGATCAGCCGTATATCGATCCCGAAGCGGAACGATGCCATGTGCGTGGATTATTTATAATTCATCACAACGTTTCCGGCTAACGTCCCTCCACTTGGATAATAAAAATTCACGCGTGGAAAAGTGCGGGAAAATTTACGAGTACCTCGAGTCGATTTCGAAATTCTCTTAAACTCGCAAAAATTCATAAAGAACTCGCGAATTCCGAGCGTCGCGCGCGCGGACAGGCTCCAAATTCGCGATTCTCCGAGCAGAGTCCGACCGAATCGAGCCATACGGGAGGAATAGCCACGGCGGCCTCTTCCTCGCGGTTTTCGGGATATGAATGAACGTCGTCACGGCGGAGAAAGTCGCGCGCGTTTACGCGCCGCGGCGATTTGCGTAACAACCACGGCGGTCGCATCGCCGTCGTCGTCGTCGCCGCCGGCTGGAGCCGATGATAATCGATTCCGCCGGCGTGAATTATTAACCGGCCACCACGGCGACGTTCGTAAGCGCCGCCGCCGCTACTGCCGCCGCCGTCGCCGTCGACGCCGAATGCAAAAACAGATAAAGACGGCTGGCTGGTGTCGCGGACGTTACGAAAACACGGCGCCACCGCGGGAGCGATTTACGCGCGATAAAACACGCCGGCCGGTCGGCGCGATTCGATACGAAATTAGCGTGCGCTATCGGCGATCGCTGACAACGGCCATCGCGCGTCCGGTGTTTGCGAGCCGGAGCGAGGTTGCGCGTAAATCGAGCCGCTGTCGCGGAAAAATAGACTAACAGCTCCGGTCGCGATTACTTGATCATCGCGCGTATGCGTCATCGTGTATCGAATATGCGCATTATTTCGAGCGATGCGGGCTCCGAGCGACGCGTGAATGGCGGCGTATTAAAAAAGCGGAATTGACAAATGTTTTTAATATGCGCGTTACATGTATTACTTTTTGATTTATGTACAAGTGGTTTTGCAGGTTTATGCAATAATAATTATCTGGTTATTTGCGATGCATTTTGTTATCGTTTATTCGCGAAATGCGAGACATCGGATGTTATATCGTACGTATCATGAAACTAGAATAAATATGCAATACCGGAAGTCGCATTCATCGCGCATGCAAACACGTGAACATAGGCGTGAAGCACTGGGTGCGTGGTCGGTCTTTGTTTTCAAGAATAAACTCTAATTTAAGTGGCTCGGAATTTGTCCGGAATGCGCAGTGAACTTAAATTCCTCGAAAGAATTCTCGATCTCGCCGAAAGCGCTAACGTGCGTGTCGGAGACTGCGAATATAATAACGTATCGATGTTGGCCAAGATTCTGACACCCTCGGCTGCCCCCGATCCCAACAAATCTCAACATTTTTTCGGCGATCGAAGGTTAACACTGTGAATAAATGTGTTCATACTAGCTACTCCAGAAAATTTCTAAACTTATAATAAAGTAGAATTGTTTTCTATCAAGCATTGGGGATACTGTTTTGTACATAAAAGCAAGATGCAACGATAATTATATGTCATTAAAAATTAAATCTCTTCCAAAAGCAGCGGCGTGTGAAATTTGGATTTAATTTTTCATTTTGTAGAATCGAAATCTGAGTTTTATATCACACATCTTCCACCGCGAACTCTCCTTCGAGATTTAAGGAGATACGTAAATGATAACGCCTTATCTTCCATTTCACTTCAAACAGCCTGCGATTCGGCGAATCAGCGTTGAAACGCTCAATGGCATTCCCAGCGGCATCGGAGACCCATTCCTCTCCAGCGGGAGCCTTATCGAGCGCCCCGGCTCTTGCTCGCTTATGCGAGGGACGGGGAAATCGCCACTCTATTTTAACGCGACGACCCACCGTCCCGCCGATACGAAGACGAGATTCCGGTTGGTGCGAGTCTCCTGCGGCCAGTGCGAACAGCCGCTTGCCTGCCTGCCCGTCCACCACGGCGGCGGTCTCGCGCCGACCGATGCCGAGGCCATGCGAGGCCGGGCAGAGTCGGCCGAGCCGAAGCGCCTACTCGCCTGCCTGCCTGCCTTCGTGGGGTTCGACTCAGTTCGGTCAGCTCCTCGGCTAATGCCGGCTGGCCTCGACAATTAGCTGGCGCCAGCAATGACACGCAGCGGCGCCGGGCTGTGCTCCTTCCCCCTCCCTATCCCGCTCTCTGTCTCTCGTTCTCTCTTTCTCTCTCTCTGTCTCTTCGTAGCCGTCGCGTCCCACCTCGCATCACCCAGCCCCCGCGTGATCCCGCGACGACGGTCCCGCCGCGCGACGGACGGTACCCTCTCCGCGTGCCCCCGATCACCCCTCGCCGCCGTTGCCCTTCCTAACCGGCGGCGCGGCGCGCACATGCTCGACGGCGCCCTGTCCTCTCTGCTCGGTCTACCACCCGCTCATCTCTCTCGCTCTCGCGGCATCACGCTCTTCCTCTCTCGGCTGCTATAAGCTCGCCTCCTCTCCCGCTCTTTCTCCACTCGTCGCGTCCGTTCTTTCTCTTCATCTCTCTCTCTCTCTCTCTCTCTCTCTCTCTCTCTCTCACCGCCGCCTCACGGTCGACCAACCCTTCCCACTCTCCTCACTGTCTCTCTTTCCACTAACCGCGACTGACTCGCCCAATATACGTTTTATTTTTAGATTCATTTCCTTCTGACCATAACTTTAATTGTACAGGCTATTGGCAAGTGTCTACCCGTCCGTCTCTCTTTCTTTCTTCCTTGTTGATCTCGTCTTTAAACCACGCTCTATCCCACTACGCTCGCTTTTCTTCTTTCATTATCAACGCATGTTTTTGCTCTCGTCAAGTTTTCCTCGTTGCTCCGTCTTTTTCCCTCGCTAAGGTGAGCAGTCTGCGAGATCGCAATCGGACGGACGTCGATGCCACGGACGCGCGTCTATTCCGTCGTTCCGCTTTCTCCCGCGCTTCTCTTTCCCCAAATGCGTCGGCTTGGATCGTCGGACACGACCACGCAGTTATTATTAGCCGTAGAAGCCTCAGCCTCGCGGGACTCGAAGGATCCTCTTATTTTCCCTGTAGTCTTTCGCGTCGTTAATTATGAAACGCGCCTGTTGCACGCCGCGCCGCCCTCGCATCCTCGCCGACCACTCTCTCTCCGTTTCTAGATTCTGGAGATCTTGTCAGCAGCGGATCGCTCGCAACGGCGCGATTCTTCAACGATGAACGCTCGGTATCGATACATCGAGACGATATCAAGACCGATCCCGTTCACGGCGCGCTTGACTACAACGAATCGACGTCGTTACGATCCAGCCCCGCCGGGGCTTACGCTATTTTTCTCGCTCGCAAATCGTAATAATCCATATAATTAAAATCGTGTAAATCTGCATATCTGATCGCGGTTTTGCAACTTTGTTGAGGACACGTTAAATGAGCGGCGCGTTGCACTCACGGCGGATTTCCGCGAGCATTTAGTTGCGCGCTAAACCGCCCCGGCGCTCGATTAATCGTGACCACCGTGCAACGGGGAGGCGCTCTCCCTGTGATCCGTGGCAAATGTCCTCGACGTAGTTTTGTGTATATGTGTGTGTGTGTACGCGACGACGTAATTAGTCGGCGTTATTTATCGGCACGATTAACGGAGGCCTCGCGATCAAGCCTCGTGGCTCTTATCCGGGGGATAAATATTTATCCCAGGCGTGCTCCCTCGCTCTCCCGCCGCCGCCTAATGTTAATTTCACATACGCGAGCTAAACTCGTTATCGAATATTTATTGCACGAGGTTTTCTATTTTTACAATGCGGGATTGCGGCGTGGCGCGGTGCGATCGCGATCCCCATGCGAGTCGAGCGAAAACATACAAATTTCGCGATACGTCGATCTTCAGCGTTGAACGATTCCTCTCCTCGACAAATTTTAGACGCCCGAAAAATGTGCTTTATGATCACGTTTCAAAGATACAAAAAAAATACAATTCTACCTAGAAAACAGTCAGACAGTTCTTAAGTTTCATAACGCGTAATTTCCGGATTCGTTTCGAGACGATATTTTGCGATTCGATCGCCGTGCATGCCGCGCCGACGTTGAAACGACTTCGTGGTTCGCACGATCGAATTCGCTCGGCTCGAGCTTCGCGGCGGCGGCGGCAGCGGCGACGGTGGTGGTGGCGGCGGCGGCGACGGGTTAAATGATCGCCGGGGTTACGTAAAGGCGTGTTTTGCTGGCGCCTGGCTCGCTCTCGCTTCCTCTCTCTCTCACCCGCGTTATAGGACGCGACGCTTTTTTGCGGTCGAAGTCACGTCGCACGGACAAGAACTCGGGAGAACGGCGAGATAATCCATAATTTCGATGCTTTCTTGAAAACCGGCGATTATAATGAATTATACGTTGCATGTATGATAAAATAATAGCGCGCCCTGTCGTATTAGTGCCAATATAACAACGTGCACGAACTTGTTCCGTGAAGCTGGAAAGACGTCGAAGTTCGTTTTCACGCGTCTGATTTTTGAAACGCGCCGTCACCAAATGAAAATTGACAATGAGAAATGCACAGATATGAAACTTCAAAAGAATGGCGAATCACTTGTTTTTCTTAACATTCTAGTGGCTATCCTATCTGCAGAGTTTTATTGCCTTCCCGACGCCGAGAACGTAAACGTTTTCGAAAATGATTCTAAGAATGACTCAAATGGCCAAGTTCTACTTCTCCTATCATTAAAGCTAAGCCGCGCAAATGAGCGTGTTCCTTATGGACGAATCCTGCTTCTTTTGTGCCTTAAAGGAAATTCTCTATTATGGCTGGACGATGACAAATTTCAACTCCGAGAATGGAGGCGCCGAGCTTGCAAGAGTACTCGTCGGTTGTCACGTTTGGGTTGTGCATTGTATACCTGTCGGGCGGTTTTAAAAAGGCACTCCAGAAGATAAAAGGGACTGTTAAGTGCTTGTGAAATCGCTATCCGTCCTTAAAACGTATGAGTCTCTTGTAGGAGACGATTGTCGCCATATGGAAGAATTTTTGATATTTCTAAATAAGATTATTCGTCGTTAGCTTCGATGAAATCAATTTTCCCGCAATTGAAGCTTTCGGCGCTCCAATAATGTTCTATTATTATTTAATTATATATCATTCGCGGCGATGTTATCGAAGTTCACGGCAATTGATTTACAACAAAGCTTGTAGCGTTCATTGAGCAACAGAGTAGTCTTTTTTTACGTCTACCTGCTCGGGTCTCAGAAAATTGTCAGAGAACCGATATTCATGCCGAGATGCCGCAATCTTTTCCCGTAAATGTATACTGTCTGTTTGTCCACATTGCGAACGTAACCAAGTAGACGTCGGCTGATCCTCATGCGTATCGGTAATAAATTAACGTCTTACATTGAGCCTGAGCCTTTAAGCTCGTTAGCACCGGTTGACGATGCGCAGGTGACGATTAGCGTTCGGTTTGCGGTCTACTACCGCCGTTACAATGTAGTAGTAGTCGGCTGTAGCGTTTACGATGTTAAATTATTCGTCTAGACACCGATGTCGACGTTCGATAAAACGACGTTGTTAAAACGGTATTATGAAACGTGTCACCGAAAAGGACGCGTACATACCGCTGACCCGAGAATTTTTAAGTGTCTTCGACGAAAATAGATTCATATTTATACACGTAGAATTGTTGAATGATTCAATATTAAAGATTAAAATTAAGACGATAAGGATTAATTTAAGTCAAATTAAGGAACGATTAAGAATTAGAAAACACCTTTCACGCTGGAAGTTTACACGGGACGATTACATTAATTCTGATCCCCGGAGAGAGTCTTGTTAAATTTATATTTAAATTAGATTTAAAGATTATCCGAAATGAGTAAACTTCAAGCGAGGATTGAAATTTAGTTGCTCGAGTGTCTGGCGAACCGGTGCGGTGCCTCGACCGAACAAATGCGGCGGCAAATAGCCGGCTGGCGAGTTTTGGCGCACGAATGTCGAGATACAGTTAGCGCGAATTAGCGGGTGTCATGTAACGCGTGATTTTAGAGTGCGGCCTGTTCTCTCGCTGGCGTCTCGCCGTGGCACGAACTTACTCAAGTTCGCTGCGACGAAATAGAATAAATAACGGAATTCCGAATATAATCGAAAGCAGGCGCTCGAAGGGTCTACTTACCGGGTTTGCAGAGCCGACTCCAGTGATACGGGTTGCAGCATATGTATACGGGGTCTTTAGCGGAATGACAAATAGGGAGTCTCTTGAGCTCCGAGGAGTGCTCGAGATCCGGCCACCGCCAGATCTGACAGCAGAGCAGGTGCGGGTCGCACGGCGCGCCGACGCCGCTCTCGGCCGGTCCTCTCACCGCTGATGAAACGACGGCGTTTCCCGCGCAGCACGGTCTGTCTGACGGCGAGCGCATCGGCGACGACGCGGACGACGCGGAAGAATCCTCCGACGCGGAGCAGCAGCTCTCCTGCTCGTCCTCGACGGAGGACGAGCGGTGATGCCTGCCGGAGCGGTGGTGGCGATAATGACGGTAGCGGTGATGATGGAAGTGACGGGGATGAT
Organism: Ooceraea biroi; assembly: GCF_003672135.1. Lineage (NCBI taxonomy): Eukaryota > Metazoa > Arthropoda > Insecta > Hymenoptera > Formicidae > Ooceraea > Ooceraea biroi. Next base: position 759,503 of record NC_039517.1, read on the forward strand.
GACGATGCGGCCTACCGCCGCCGCCGCTGTTACCAGCATGCTGTTGCTGATCGTACAGATGATGATCGTCGGCCGGTCGGCGTGCCGATTGACGCGGCACGAGCACGCACGAGCCGAGTTCGGCGCCGCAGCTCTCGACGGCGGTCAGCAGCATCTCCAGTTGATTCTCCTTGAGCGTCTTCAGGAGCTCCTTGCACCTCAACACCCGGGCCGGATCTTGTTGCTGTTGCTCGTCGTCATCCTGACTCACGTCCCCGCCGCAGCAGCCTTTGTGCAACCTGCTGGACACCGTCATGATACGATTACCGTATCCCACCGCTCCACCTCGCGCCGCGCCACTTGCCGACAACCCCGCTCCTCTGCTCACTTGCCGGCCCGTCGTCGTCGTGCTGATGTTGTTGTTATTGTTATTATTGTTGTTGTTGTTACTGGCCGTGCTGTCGTAGCCAGTGACGCCGCTTGTGCTGTTGCCGCTGCTCGTGCGATGAAACGTACGTGACGATGAATCCTCTTGAGCTTCACACTCGGTTTCATGCTCCCCACGGACCTTGGCCTTCTTCAGCAGACGTCTAGTGAGCACCGTCTGTTTGCTCCAGAACATGAACATGAAACAAGATTTGCGGTACGCGCATTTGGTGGCCAGTCCTTTTCAACGTAGCCGCCTAGGAAAACAAAAAGGGGGAAACACCGTAAGAATGAGCGGGAGGGCTAAAACCAGATTGCACGTGGTCTCGCGCGCGCGCCAGCGGCTGCCTCCCTCTTCCCAGCACTCTTCCTCTCCGCGACAACCCCCCTTTTTTTCTCTCCTCTTTTTCTCGACCAACACCAAATACGCACTGTCAACCGAAAAAAAATGATTTTAAAAAATCACACCTCTCCTCGTGTTCACCCGCGAAAAATCACAGACAACGAAGCGAGCGGGCACGCACGCACACGCGAACACAGTTGCAATTGCTCTCACTTGCTCGCTCGGCCGCGCGCGCACGAGCGTGTATATTTATTTATGCCTCGCGCGCACTTTGGATCACGATCCCGAAATAGGTGACAGTCCGACGGAGCGCCGCGGAGCTCCGTTTCACGCTTCCCTTCTCGCTCCCTCGCGGATTCTCTCCTCTCTCACTCTTTTCTCGCCGTTCCGTTCTCCTTCCGAGCCGGCTGGCGCGGTGCGCTTCTCGCCCGGTGATATTTCCGACTTCCAACGATGGACGGCAATGGCTGAGAGGAACGGTCCACCTTTTCTCCGTCAGGTGCGTTTTTTCGTTGCGCCAATGAGCGATCCGGAGCGGACGAACCACCACCACCACCACTACTACCGGCTGACCTTGAACTCTCATTTACCTCCCGTCGCCACAGCGCCACGCTTCTTCCCCGGGACCGAGTGTTGATTGTTCCTCGTGATGGACAAGCCGTTTCCTCAATGTTTCCGGCCTCAATGTTGTCGACACACTCCTGCGCCCTTAACGGGATTCGACTAGCTGCCGGTATTTCCGATCTCTCTCACCAGTCCCTCCGTCTATCGCCAACGGACACCCCGCGGGGGCGAACAATCCGTACGACCGCCGTGAACGCAAGCCACTGTCGGCATCGTCGCGACGGCGACGAACGAAAGCGGCGGCGGCGGCGGCGGCAGCGACTCGTGGACGCCAGTCGACGCGCGACGTCGTCGGTCGCGCGCGCGGCGGAACGATGATGACGACGACGACGACGATGTATGACGCGCGATTATACACGCGTGTGCACTCGACGATCACGGTGACCGTCGAGATTACCGACGGACGCGCGTGCGCGCACTGCTACCGTTGTGTCGTATCGTGTTATGCACTTCTTATCCGTTACACACGGGAGGTGGAGAAAGAAGAGACTATTTACGAGACGGTAGGGGGAGGGGAGGGGTAGTGAAAGAAAAAGAGAGAGAGAGAGATGAGCGGGAGGGTGGGTATAGGCACGAAACGAATCGGTCGGCGCACGCACGACACCCGGCCTTTACTTTCCTCGGCCGTCGCGTATCGAGGGCGACGCGGTGCCTTAACCTCGCGACCCGGCACACACACGCGCACACAGCGGAGAAGAAAACACACATACACACACACACACACAAGGGACACGTGTATATTATACGTATGGCCGTCGTACGGTTGACGATGAGCAGTGTGTGTATGCACCGGCGATGTCGCGCCACTGAAAATCTCTCTCGCGGCGCCGCCTCGGCCTCGGGCTCCTCTTCAGGAGGAGGGATTCGCGGCGCTGGCTCTCGCCAGCTGCGACGACGACGACGACGACGATGACCACGACGATCTTTTCGTCGCCGAGCAGCGACGGTAATAGTTGTCCGACCTCGATGACGCTCGATGTCGCAGAGGAACGCGATAACGCCGCACTCGTGCCGTCGCCAATGCCGGTACCACCACTGCCGCCGTGCCGGCGGCACCACGTAGCGACGACGGCGACGTCGGCGAGAACAGCGAGGACGACGACGACGGCGGCGACCGCTGCCACCACCACCACCACCAACACCACCGCCGCCGCGGCGACAATCCAACAACAACAACAACCTCAGACTCGCGATCGTCGCTCCCCGCGCGATTACTCCTCGTCGTCATCCGTGCGCGCGTATCACCGAGTGACATTTTCCGCTCGCATCGTCCGTCCGTCTTCCTCCTCCTCCGTCTTCCTCTTCTATCCCTTCGTGTCCGGCGCTACCACCTCGTTTTCCCTCGCACTCGCTGCTCCTCTCCCTCCCTATATCTCCTGGCTCTTTCACCGCGACGCGATACTGCGAGAACGACGGTCCTCCACGTCCATCGCCGTCGCTGCTCCGTGTTCGAGGGTTGCTCGAGCCAACCAATCGACCGATCCCAGCCGATCGACCGATCGCGAGGACGCGCACTGTCACATTCTTGAGATCTCTAGGACGGAGAGAGAACGCAGGGGGGCGGTACTCTCACGACGGGGAACGAGAGTGCAAACGTGCGCGACGATCTGACGGGCGGAGGGAGCGAAGGAGAGAGATACACGCCACTTGGCTCGAGTCGAGTGGGAGAGATCGACATACACACGCACGCAGGCCGACGTATGCGCGCAGCGGAAATCGGATGTGTCGCGATCCCGACGACGACGACGACGACGAGAGAAGAGGCCGCACGCCGGGAAGAGAGAACGAGCGGAGCGGCTTCTCTTCGCTTACGCGAATCCTGCACGAAATCGGAGCCCGGCAAGACCGTTTTCTTCTCTCTCTCTCTCTCTGTCGGAAGTTCCCTTCCAGTCCGATCCAACAGTCCGCGTGGTCGTCGCCCTCTTCCTCGACTTTCTTACCTCTATCTCTACTCCGGGCTCGTTTCTTTCTACTGCTCGCGCGGCGAACTGTTGCGCACGACCGATTACACACGACGCGACCGTTCCACCTCAGCTACGCTCAGCAACGCGACTGGCACGCACGCGGTTCCTCCGTCAGGAGCGCGCAGCGCATACACACCGATTTCGCCCCACCGCTGCGCCTGCGCCGTTGCCGCCGCGATCGTCGCCTTCCTTCCTCGTCCTGTAGCGCCACCAATCCGGTGCCTCCCCTGGCCTCTCACACCCCGACGCTTCCTCTCGGTCCGTTCATCTTGCGCGAACGACGCGCCGATACACCGACTGCGGCGCACTAAACACACAAGAGGGAAAGAGAGGTCCTTCAAACATGGCCGCGCCAGTGCGGCGACGGTGGCGCCACGATCGAGCTTCGCCGAACCGAGTCGGCTCCGTCCGCGCTCGCGGCGCCACGTTGAATCGAGACTCACGCAGCTGCTCTGCGTGTGTGTACCCCCGCGAGCCGGCTCCTGCGAACTAGAGAACCTCAAGTAAGAGTATGGACATCGTGGATTCGCACCTGATTGGTGGGATCGAAAATGGCGGATTTGAGGTTTATCAATTAAAGGACTCTACTAAATAAAATACATCTTTGTTAGAAAAAGAAATTGCACCTAACATTAATTGTGAAAATAACAATATCTTTATAAAATAAATATTCCTGGTGGAAAAATTTATCATATTTTCTAAAAAAATTGGAACGTTTCTCAGAATAAATCAGAAAATCTAAAAAAATTTGAAAAATCATTACTTTTTATTATGTTTTATAAATTTTCATACATAGAGATACTGAAAATTCTCATCCAGTCATTTCTGAAAAATATTGAGAAAATAATAATTTTTCAGAATTTTTCAGAAATAACTGGATGAGAATTTTGAGAATATTTCAGCATCTCTAAGTATGAACATTTCTGTAAAATAGTAATAAGTTTTGAGAATATTTCTGATTGTCTAAGTTATGAGGAATAAGAATCGTTCCAATTCTAAAACAAATTCTGAGACATCCTGAAAAAATCTGAGAAATTTTTCCACCAAGGATATCCATACTGCTCGTTTTTCTGCATTTGTTGGCAAAGTTGCCATGTAACATCTTCTTTTATTCTTATTTGTACAACCTCGTACACAATACCCAGTCATTTCGCTTACTTTTCTTACACTAATATTTTTAATCCTAAAGTAAGGAAGGTTATATTGTATACTCCTTATAGATAGTGACCATACGAACGCCATTTTCGATCCACGATGTCCATACTCTTACTTGAGGTTCTCTACTGCGAACGAACCGATGCGAATTCGTACGCGAATTCAGCTTGAAATTTTTACGACATGCAAATGAACGCGTGAATCATCGACGGCGTCAGGATTGTTGAATGGGATTTAGATACGCACAATTCTGCGCCTTTCTATAGGTTCAGCTTTTTAATTTTTTGCACAGCTGGAACGTTCCAGTTGGTCCTGGTTGATCAGACTACATCGAAGGTTTCGTACTTTCCCAGAGGAAACGATGATGCTGCCGACTCTGTTCTAGTAAGGAAGCGAAGCAATTAAGCCATAAAAAGGAAGAAAAGAAACGGCACACGGAGCGGATTATTACGAAGGGGAATACTGTCGGGTCGCCAGCTCGCCGGTCGGTCGTCTGAGCAGACTGACGCCAGCGTCGCCGCAAAGCGTCGGCGTGTCCTCTCAGCGGCCGTCTGCCACTTCGGAGGTCAACATTCCATAACGAATTTCAGTCACGATATCTTCCGTGAACGAGATACCCATCTGTCCCATCCACTCGTCTATCGACCTTCTCGAAGAGACAGGCGACAAAGAGACGACAAAGGACACGTGCAACGTCGCTATATTAGACGACAAAAGAAAGACGGCATAGCGACGCCGCGGCGAAGGCTTTTTACCGAAATCACCGATTTTTTTCAGACGTGACTGCTGGAATGAAAACATATTGCCTGTTTGCCTGTCGAAACATGCAATAAAACTGTCATCAAGTTATCAACATTCTTCGCCTGCAGCGTCTGATTGCGAGCATCTATCACTCTTAAGTGCATAGTAGTGCAATATAAAAAAATATAAAAAAAGATACTGCGCGGATTATGCATATAATATCACACACGTTGCGCTATTGTCTTATGTTACTTAGTTAGAATTTTGCAACCTCAGAATTCTCCGCGATGCCGGAATTCTTTGCAACGTCGCGCCGCAATTCGCGAGATCGCAAAGTTATTTTTTTTATTACTGCCGCTACATTCTTTGGGGCGGTCTAGTCCAGTACTTACAGGATGCTAAAGATTATACTGCCGACTGCGCTGCCAAAATAGACGTCCACTCTGCAACAGAAATTTATCGTACGTCGTGAAATTTTCATTAAATGCGGATGCTATTTATTTTGTCGAGTGACGATTAATTCCGTCAGATCGCGACGCGAGCAGAACAGGATCCACAAATTCGGAAGAATCTGGGAAACCGTAGGGGTTCCGGATTAACGGCAGGTAGCGAGAATTCCCGCGGGCACGTCGACTCGCGAGAAACGCGAGCGCGTCGACGCTGCGCGCGTTACATCGACCGCCTAATACCGCATAAATCGTGCAATTTATGTATATCTCGAGAGAGAAACGCCGCGGCGCGGCGTTTAATTCGGATCGGCCGGGGCAGGTATTATATGCCGGGGAACGCGAGGTCGAGCGCCTCGGCCGAAACGCTCTGTGAAAGAGAGAGAGGATCGCGCGAATATGCGGCGTGCCATCGCGCGGGTCCGAAGGGACCGTCGCTCATAAATTTTCTAATTTTAGAAACCCGTCGATTCTCCCGTGGCGGATGTAACTCCGCGATAGGCGTAGCGCGACTGCGATTCTGCAGCGTTGCGTTTTCCCTTAATTGTTTCTTCCATCATCGATCAAGGAACGCGGTAGCGCCAAGTGCGCCAAGTGCAACGCGCGTCTTTTTAACGGAGTAAACATCGGCAAATGTAATAAACGATGCTCAGGTCTTTCGATCGAACTTATAGGTGGAGGATCATGTTTCTTTATGCTTCATTATACTTATCGAGTACCGCGGAACGAGGAGAATCACGAGGACAAGTCACGTTCGTCAATCTCCGACGCGACGAGAGAGAATGCTCGAGTACCCTAAACTTTGTATCCTCTCTCTCTCTCTCACTCAATATTTCTCTCCCCCTTTATCTTACTCGACGCGACGAGTCGCGACAAGGGTCTAGACGCGTTATTTCACCCGTCGGAGCCCGCTCCGAAATGATATAGAATTTAGGAAGTTATTTAGTTACGTACGTCTGGCATCCTGTGCTGGCTAGTAATCAGACGCCTAGTTTCTCTCTCTCTCTCTCTCTGTTCGCCTGTTCGTCTCCTCTTCCTGCCCTTACCTCTCTTTCTCCGCTCCTTCCCGCTTCGTCACGTTCTCGTTCAACATGCCCGGAGCTCCTTTTGTCCTCCCTCTCGTTCGACTGGCAAAACTCTTTCTCTTTCTCTTTCCCTCGGTAAATTCTTCAGCCGTCCGTGTCCGTGTATGTGCGTTTCTCGGTGCCTCGATGTCTCGGTCCAATTAAATGTCGATCAAGGCGGCCCTAGCCCAAGGTATATGGACGTTTCGAACAAAAAGGGTGCGTTTAGCCTGTACGCTACGAGAGCGAGAGCGAGAGAGAGAGAGAGAGTAGGGTAAGGGGATGGGCCGGAGAGTGTTCGTTTGTCCGTATATCCGCAAGAATCCGAGACGCACGAATTATTCCCCGGCCCGGGAACACAAGGCGCCTTTCAGTGATCGCGTTTACTCCGGTAGACCGATTTCGCGGGAGCGAGCGAGAGGAAACGCGAACAAGAGTCTTCTCTCCTTTGTTAACAGCAACGTTAACAGTTTCGAGTAATCAAACTCGATCGAGTCCGCGATACGTGTCTTCTGCGACGTAAAAGCAAACGCCGGATCAATCAGTGATGCAAACGGAGAGGAGCGAATCATCAAGATTCACGATCCGTCTTTCTAGATCGGAAGATCGAGGATCGAGCGAAGGATCGAAGATCGATTTTAAGGATTTTAGCGTTTCGTCCTGGACCGCTGGGTGATCGTTGTCGCTGCTGCTGTACGCGAGCGCGCGGCGCGCGTTATACGAAAAACCGCCTAGGATCGCGCGCGATCGTACTTTTATTTCGTTCTATTTCCAAACGCGAAAATTACTCGCGTGCCTGCCGCCGCTCCGCGGGGCATGGCGCCATTCTCGACATATCGCACCAATGGCACCGGCGCGCGGCCGCGGCCGGACGACCGTTTCGCTATGCGACGGAACATCGAGATGCACGTGTGATATATATGTACGTGTGCTGCATTGATATCGTGGTATTTGGCTATTTAAAGAAACGATTCACTTTCAGGGGCGGGACGGATGACAAAATTTTCCAAAGACCGATGTGTTGGTATTAAGTTCGCGCAAGATGCAATATATTACGGATATTAAATAATTATCACTATTATTATTATTATTACGACGACTTTAATAATAAATTATTACTCGTTGTTTTCTCTCATCGCAGCGAGTAACAGAAATAATAATTACGATTAATAGAGATTTGGGTGTAAGGAAATTATTATCGATTATTATTTATTAAAAATATATATGTAATTATTTTTATTATAATTTTCCGAGCTATCTATCTCAAATAAATTCCGTCCGCTTGCGGATCGAGGCGAAGCGGCGCGTGTGGGATGGACGTTCCGAAAATGGACATCGTCGAGATCCGCGCGAACCGCGCGCGGAAACGCGCCGGCATAAGGCACCGGGGCGCCCGTCGGAACAATGCGGCGACAATCGGAATGCCGGGCTCTCGCGTAAATAGAATGAGAGACGAGGGTCTCCGTCGCCGGCGGAGGTCGTGATGTCACCTTCCGTTTCGCGACAAACGTCCTCCGTTCGCGCACGGCTCGTTACGTACCGCATCCTCCCGGCGTGCGTCGCCGTCGGAGAGGATTATTAATGAACGCGCCCGGTAAATCGTCTTCCGGTCCAATTATCACCGGCAAACGGATGATGCGCTTTCCCGCTCGTCGCCCACCCGCGCGTGCGCGCGCGATTAATCGCCGCGCGCGTTTAATCGCGCTCCTCGAGCTTCAAGAGACTCAACGTGCGAGGGGACATGACGTTGGTCGTGTTGCATTAACTTTTCGTGTTTTGGTTTGCTCTATCTTCTATTCCTTCTCTTTTGATCGTTCGCGAAATTTAAATTCGAACCGCAGTGACGAATGGCCGATCCCGAGTCTCGACGAGACCGCAGCGATTGGCGGAGAGATCACTCGCGAAAATGGAGAAAAAGGCGCGAAATGAATACGCCGGGCTTTCCGAGAATACTCGGATGTCGCTCTCGCTAGGAGGAATATGATTGACGACGCGCTGACGTTGTCACGCCACGCACAAACGAGGGAGCAGCCGCCTCTCGCCGCGGGGAACGTCTTCGGTCGCAGCAGCAGCAGCATTTTTGCGCCTCCGGCGTGGCATACGCGGGGATACGAGTGCGAGAAACAGAAATTTCAAAGCTCATCCGCTTACTCCGTTATCCTTGCTTTGTATGCTTTGTTAAAAACTATTTTTATTAATATTTTAATTAAAGTACTGCTATCAATAATCTTCTATCATCTTCCGAGCAATAGTTTGATCCCGTGCCGATAAAATGACTCATCTTTTCAGGCGGTCCATTCACTTGCGAACTTTTGCAAGCACCTAATATTTCTACCTCTTATCACACAATGTATTGAATATTATAATTTAATATATTATATTATATTTTCGTATTTTTTTATTCTTTTTATTTCCCTCTGTGTATATATAGCTCTTTCCATTATAGATAGTACGTAGCATTAGAAAGCTACAACCCGAACTAGAGAAAAACAGAGAAGACGAGAGAAATCGATTATCCGCGAAGACATCATTTCTCACTTTCATTCGACTTTTTGTGGCTCGCGCGGAGAAAAGCGCTGAGTTACGTTAATTTAGCCTGACACCCGAGAATGGCGGATTGGCCTGCGGATCCGCGTCGAGACTCTCAAGTGTCTCTCTAACTCTCTAACGCCGGTAGGCACTCCGGTCGGCGCCGATGTCAACGCTCCAAATTCCGCTCGAGAACGATCGTCGACGTTCCTCGAAGCGGCGCGGCAGCGGCGACGGGGCGCGAGCGGCCCGGCTCACGATTCCGCTATAATTCATCTTCCGCGAAGCGCGGCGACGCTTCGGGCTATTCTTGGGGTCCAGGGCGCGGCATCTTTTTCAGTGACTCCCCGATGGACCGAGACGACGACGACGTGTTGGAACGCGCGCCGGGAATGACCAATCGTCAATTCCGAGGCAATCCCGGGCTGTTTATCGCTCGCGCGTTTATCTCCGCGTAGAATCGTGAACGGGCGGGCGAGCGGCAAAACTCCCGGAGCAAAACTTGGAAAGCAACGGCGGCGGCGAGCCTTTGCAGTTAACGGCGTTATTATTCCGCGGTCGCTGGCCGCGGCGTAAACGCTTGCGCGGGAAGAAGACGGGAACGGTACATATAAACGACTCTTACAAAAATATATTATTTCCGCGTATATAAAGCGACTCACACACGTGCGTGCACGGCGCCTCGCGCGATCAAAGCGCGCAGCGCTCGTCCGTGAACGATAATCGCTTTCTCGTCGTCGGGTGCGAGTGCATCGAGGGTCGCTGGAATTACGTTCGCGGACGAGATACGGCCGGTAGGATCGATGGCCATTACGCACATCGGCGGTAGATCGGCGGCGGATAAAAAGCGCTCGACCGCGACGGCGCGACCCATTGTTCTCGCTCGCGGCTGACAGCGTTTTGTGCACCTGTCAGTCACACATACGCACACGCGCGTGTACGTGCATAGGTATATACGCGCGGTTCACGGGCTTTCTGCCGGTTATGGAAATTCGGCTGGCATTAACGACGTCCGCTCACAAATGGAAAAACCCGGTCGGTCGCGCCACCTCCGGGTGCGGCGCGGCGCGGCGCCGCGCGACGCATTGCACGCTCGACGGACTCGACGGGTGCGTAATCGTCTGCATCGCTGGCGCCGTGTCCCTACTTAACTCCACGCGGATTTAAATATATTCGATCAACTGGTCGCGCATACGATTAACGATTGTTCCATAAAAAATACCCGGGGGACGTACACACAGGTACGTGCGTGTGGTGTGCATGGGCGTACGTACGTACGTGGAAACCACCGGTGCCGACGGCATCGAGCACTCTCGTCTCTCGCCGCCGAGACCCGTGCGCGCCGAGATATTTCTGCCCGGTGGTTGCCACGAGGAAATACGCGCGTTTAAGACGCGGCGATAAAGCGTAACTCGAGTTAATCTGAGCCTCTCTCGCGCGCGAGAGGAGATAGAAATGCGAGATGGAAATATCTCACGTATGTGTGGACATATATAAATATATATGCATACATACACATACACCGCGATGAATAATTTTTAATTTCAATGTTTCCTCGAGAAACCTCGAGGCCTTGAGCTCTCAAAACACGTCGTAGTTACAACGATCGACAGCAACGAGCGATAACCTTTCCATCTCTCATTGTCAGCAATTATTGGCGCCAGTATGCGATTTCGTTCGCTGACGTAATTACCGCGTTCACCAGTACTAATCGTCTCCCACCGAAAGCCGAACGGAGACACGCGGCGTTCTCCTATCAGACACCCTCATTTTTCGCTCCCTCCCCCTGGTCCTGCGGTTTTTTCTCTCTTCGCACCGGACGCAACGCTGCCACCGGAAGTCTTTGCTTGGCGCGACGCGGGGACGCGGGGGCCGTCTGTGGCACGGAACACCTGCGCGTTGGTGTCGACGGGCGCGAGGAGCATGGCCCTGCCAAGCAAAAGCGACGACGACCAGCGGGCGAGCGAGCAAGCGGGCGACGAGACATGGGACGGCATCGGGGGGGAAAAAGAAAGAGAGAGAGAGAAAGAGAGGTATGACTGGACAGGTGCGGCTCGTAACTTCCTGGATGATATCGGCGGCCGGTCCGGACGCGCGCGCGCGCAACCGGCGCTAACGCTGACGCTTACGTTAGCGCTTACGTTAGCGCTGGCGCCACTTGGATCCGCGCCGTAGGCGCCTGTCCGTCCCGACTGCCCCCCGTTCCGCACTCGCCGCTATCTTTCGTGCGGCCCCCATTGCCGGTTTCTCCCCCCCCCCCCCCGTCCCCTTCGCCACCCTTTTTCTTCCGTTCTATGCCTCGTGCCGCGCCGCGCCGCACCGCCCTCCCTCGCCGCTCCAGCATCACGTAGTACCTCTCCGCGCATAACTCGCGCGTGCACGACATGAAGGATACCCTGGAGCCCCCCCGTCCCTCGCGCCCAAGTCGAGCAGATGCAGGCGAAAACAACGCCCTAACTTTGCCTCGCGCGCCTTTGTCAGGATTCCGCCGGAAAGAATCGCGCGGCGCGGTCGAGGCGGGGAGAGGGGAGGTGCAGCAAAAGCGTGCACGCGGTGACGAGGTGCGTGCGAAATTGCGCCGCGGTGAGGATCCGGTCTTCCGGTCTTCCGGCGATGGTCGGCCGTGACGGTCGATTTTCCGCCGGCCGGCGGCGTGTTATCGAGGTCACGTGAAAATACATGACGAGAGAAGTAATGGACGGCAATGGAATGATTAATCGGGAGTAGGAATGAATGCTGGATCAGTCGCGCGAGTCGACGTTTAAGTTTCGGCAATCAATGATCATTGATTAAATTAACAATTTAATCTCTGAAGGCACGAATTGACCAACCGGAGTAAATTTGAAGAACGTTCGGCGCTCTCCGAAGGATGCGCAGCGTCACGCCGCGGCTGATTTGCAGGGATGCGCTACGTCGTAACGCGCGCTTGAATTTTACACGCGCCGCGTCTAAGCGGTGGTCGCGGATGATAGGGGGAAAATTGATTCTCCCGGGACGGCGATATTTACAAGCCGCGTTGCGGCATTGCTATATTTACACCTGACGCTCACGCCGTTTCGATTAACGAAGACCGTTGCAGGTAACGATCGTGTTACAATCGCTCGGTCCGCAATCGCCGCCTGACGCAATCCGCGATATCGGACGGATCCGAGATCCGACATTGTTGCGGCAAGCAACGCTAATTTATTCGGCGGGCATTACGTAAGGAGGAAGGGAGGCGCCGATGTGTTCCCGGCATAATTATCGCATCCCAAACGCGGTAAATATTTATTCCTCCGGCTCGCGCTCGCGCTAAATTCCTCAACGTCTCAACGTCTATTCTCAAGTCGGAAAGTGTCGTAACGCAGCGCTCGCTTACGGCGCTTCCTCGCTATTATGTACGCGTACACGCGTGTATTTGTTTCAAGATAGAAAAATAAAAGTGTTTTCTCCATCTATTTTTCGTTGAAAAATTTTTCGTTTGCGTTTCCCGGTTTTTCGGAAAGCGCTTTTCTCGCTCCTACAAATATTCTACGCATTTTCGTAACGTGAGCCGAACTCACATTGCCTCTTACCTGTTGCAGACCCTCCGCTATTGGTCGAGATACCGCGCGCACGTGCTACGCCGGCGTACGAAACGCCACCGTTATCATGGGATTGCTCGCCGGGAGGTCCCACGTGAAATACGCCGTGGAATTTTTGCTCTACGCGCTCTTTCCTCACTCTGTGATGATTTAACGAGGCACATACATCTGAAACATGTATCGATATGTTTCTCATATTGAATCGAACCTCACACGGATTTAAAGGCGTGAAATGAACAGCGCGAGAGAAGCGGGAGAAAATAAATCTGTAATCATCATGATTATCGCTTTCTCTCGTGATGGAAAACGAAATTTTGCGGGCAAACGAGTGAAATTTACAGTAACATAAATCTTTCATTAAATTCCGGAAGTTGTTTAATCACGATTCTCAAGATTTAGATTTCATATTTGAACCTTTTTATAATAACCATCAATGACATTGCAAATTGACAAAACGTTTGATAAAGGAGTCACGTGAATGACCTTGTTTCCTCGATCGACTCGCTATCGCAGTCGCGTCACGCGAGAAGAGACAAGACCGCGTCTCGTGAGACGAGATGAGCGTCCAGGAGAACGAGCTTCTCTGAGGATCGGAGGACGATGACAAGAACGACGTAGCTTTGGTCTCGCAATTGACAACGTATCACGTAATATGTGTAACGCCCGGGACTCGACTGTTCGGTCGTCGAGCGTCGACTGGCCGCGACGACGGCCGATCGTCCGGCAATATGTAAGCGCGTGGCCACACCGGCGCGCGGCGCGCCGCGGACGACTGGAGCCGTCACCACCGCCACCGGTTTGGCCTCTCTCGCACGCCACCCTCTGCGACCGTCGCCGCCGCTGTCGTCGTCGTCGTCCAACTTGCCTAAGGGCGGCTGGCGGCGCGACGCGGCGCGAATCCGCGGCGGCGACACGGCGAGCGGAGCGGTGCAGCGGCGCGCCAGTAACGCGGCGACGCGGCTCCTGACGCCATCGTGGCGGATACGTGTGTGTAACTCGCACCCCGTCGCTCCCCTGACGGTACGTGCGCATACACGCATGGGCCACGACGTCGACAATGACACCCCTTCTGTGTGTGTCTGTCTCGTATGCGCGTGTATGCGTGCGTGCGCGACGCCGGGCACTGTGGGACAACGGTTGGTGGCGGCAGACACCAAGGGGGTAGTCCTGGCGTGCACGCATGACCAAGAAGGACATTGAGACCATGCTGGTACACACCAGGGTGCTTGACCGAGTCAAGCCAAACGACCGACGACAATGACGGTGGCAGCGATTCCGTTATATACGCTTCTGGGCGACTCTTCTTGCTCCCACGACGGATAAACAATGTCATTTGCAGCAGCGACGACGACGACGACGACGACGACGACGGCGTCGCGTCTTTTCGCTGCCGTTGCTCGATATTCGCGCGCCGAACAGGCGGAAGAGCGGCGACACGGCGATTCGTTCCGGAGATCACTCCGACTTGGAGCCGGATATACCGCGCAAACGGAATTTCATCAATTACATGATAATCATACGTTTGCATCGCAGATTCTCAAAAGTCGTTCTCTACTCCTTAACATCTTGCTTTGGCAAAACTTTATCGCGTATCGACATATGAAACTTCAGCGCCTTAACTTGTTCTCCGCATAATCATTCGTCAAGAATAAATTTCACGCATATTCACGCATAATAAAATGTTTTAATTTCGAAAACCGATGTTTCACTGACGTTTCTCTCCCTTTCCTCGAGGCTTCTGCGTCGCGTCGCGGCGCGATTTCCGACATTCGGACGACATTAGAGGATGATCCCCGCTCGATTCGATTCTTTCGGGGCGACCGGGGCCGGGGGTACTTTACGACGCGCGAATTAAACAGGCGCGCGAGCGCAATTTCCTGCGCCTTAATGGCGGGAAGCGAGTAAACACCGGTACCCGTTCTCGTTTTCGTCGTGTTGCTCACCCGCGAGGCTGAGCTCTATTTCCGTCAAGTATACGCACTCGACTCCGCCGCGCTCGTCGCGCATCCCTCGCTCCTCGCGCATCGTAAGGAAGGAACGCGGATAACGAAGAGAACGAGGTGAAACGTAGCAGAAACGATCATTAGTGTCTCTCGCATTCTTAGCTTGCGGACCCTCGCGGATTTCTTGTAGAATTCTAGTAATGCTCTTATTGGAGGGACACGTGACGAGAGAAACATGCAGGCAACTAAACACTCTTCGGACAATAATACTAGAATAATAATAAGTATCTTCGCGATCTTCATTGCAAGAGGATGCAGAGTGCGTTATTCTGCTCGATATAATTGAAAATTAAAACTGCGTGAAAATTCTAGAACAGCTTTCCGCAGGCTTTGTTTATCCAAGATATTAAATATTCAATAATATAATAAATTTAATGTAATTTAATAATAAATGCAATGAACACATTTCTAATATATGATGCAATTCAGTTTTGCTAGATATAAGAGCTCTGACTTTTTCTTGACTCACATGCGTCATGATTAGAAATTTTCCGCTGGTACGACGATACGTTGGAAGACACCGGCGACGGCGGCGTCCTGGCACCGCCACTAACGACGCCCGTCTCCTCTCTTTGCCCGGGGCTGCGGAGCGTTCGGGACAACAAGTTAGAAAAACGGAATGACGCCGTAGTGTCAGGACATCAATTCTTTCGTAATGACACGGGCGCAGCCAGTCGGTCGGACGTCCGTTCCCCCGCGCTCCGCGGGAAGGGGCATGTAGGGGCGGCGGTGATGATCCTGGTCCGTCCGGCTCTTCGGCTCCGTTCCGCGTCCCGTTGTTTATCAAGCTCCCCTTCGCATAACAAGCATCAAAACACTTGGCGCCCCACGCTGGAGCCGTCGTAGTCGTCCCCCCGACCGCCCCCGTCTCCCATGCGGGTGCCAGCCGCTTCTACTACTTTCCGCGGATGTTGCCGGGGGGGAGGGAGAGTATGGGGGCGTTCTGGCATGGGTTAAAACGACGGGTACACCCTCGCGGGATGGGGTGGCCCCTCTCTATCTATCTATCTATCTATCCACACCAGGCGCCGTCTATGCCGACCCTGAAAAAAAAATGAGTTATCGTCCTGGATCTGGGAACGCGGTGATTGCGATCACCGGGATTTCCCCGGTCGCTCGTTGTAAACCGCGCGCGCGATCAACGGGAAATTATAGGGTCGCTCTGCTCTCTAGGGGGAGAGAGGGGGGGAATTAAATGGTGCCGTGAGTCTTAACCGTCTTGCAACCGCGAGAAGTATATAGGAAACCTGATTACCGGTCTACCTCTAATCGAATGTTTAATTAATTAGTTGCTACGCATTAATTATGAGTATTTTACATTTAGAAACAGGGTTTTCCGTTTCGCATTAGCTGCAGCCTCTACGTATAAGAGTCTTGAGCGGTCATTAAATATTTTGCAACGAGATATTTGAAAATTGTCAAATCCTATTTAGCCACGAGCTTTCTCCGTCGTTAATTAGAGTATCGCCTTAGAGTAAACTGAAGTAACGGTGCGCCGCGCGTAGGAAGGGAAGCATTTCTTAAATTGCAACCGACCGCCCTTCGACAAATAACTACCGCGCGGCAACTTCTTCTTCAATTACCCCGCACTGTAGAGAGTGCCATGGTGTTATCGCCACATCTGAGAATCGGGAATGAATTTCGGACGACAATACCGAAGGAGGGCATGAGTATGACTGCACCGTGAGAAAGAAAGGGGGGGAGTTAAGGGAGCAGAGATAGAGACGAGGCGTCCGTCCCCCGGGTTGGCGTCCGACGCGAGCAACGCGTCCCATCCCCGTGCGTCGTGGCGGTGCCAGAAGAACTATTCTTGCATTGGTCGTCGTCGTCGTCGTCGTCGACATCACCGTCGTCTTCGTCGTCGTCGGTCGCCGGCGGCGGCGGGCGGCGTCGGCGGTGGCGGCGACGACGTCGGCGACGCCGTTCCACGCTTGGGCGTCGAGGATAGCGCCGGCCGGTCGCTCGAATCGGCGCCTGGCTGTCTTCCTCTCCTCTCCGTCCCTTCCTCTCTCTCTTTCTCTCCCACTCGTGGTTTCGTCTGTCTGCTGCCGGGTGAGAGGAGCGGCCGTCGTTTCGTCGTTGTCGTCGTTCGTTCGACGACGGCGACGACGTGGCTCTGCCAGCCAGCTGTCGCCGTCGCCGTCCGCGCGCGACCCCCCAACCCTTCGCACCGGGTTCCGGTGGGCTCCCGTCCCCCGTGGCTCGCATCTCATCTTGCCCGTTCCACAATTACATGTGGGATACATTTATATAAGGTAAGATCGTTCGAAAACATCATCCGCGTGCCTGACGCCCCTCGCCTGATATCGTCATCGCATCGCGCGGTCCGCAACGATGGCCGCGGGATTGCCGAGCGTTGAAGTTACCGCGTCGGTGCGTCACGCATGCGGTGTTTAGCGAGATCCGGCAGTCCGCGTCGTCCTATGAAGTCATGGAATTACATGAATTGATGTTACAGGTCGGGACGCATACGTGTGGCGTTACGCGCGGCAGTCGCGTACTCTCACGGCGAATAAATCCGCTCTATCCTTCGCGATACAAATATTACATTTTATTAAGCACCGCGCGCGATCCGCGGATCGTTTTGTACAGCTGGAGGGGTGAGGGTGGGGGCGCAGTAATGGGGGGCTCCGCGTGATTTGAGGGTTGGCGAGAGAGATTCGCCCCGATTGCCGTCGATCGTTCGCCATCATCACCGGAGAAATCGGCCCTCCGAAACTATCGGGGCTATGTTTTATGAAGGCAGTCCCGCGCCCCGGCGCCGTTGCTGGCGACGCGTACACGTTCCTCCTTTCTGATCTCTCTGTTTCTCTTCTTTCCTCTTCCTCGGCGTCTTCCTTGGTGCCGGCTCGACGTGGCGTCCTTTAACCCAAACCATTATCCGTATACTGCACGATTATAGGGCAACGGGACCGACAAACAGGCGTGGGCTAAATCCATAGGCGCCTGTAAGCGGGGACGCCACCGGCGACGGAATGCTCCCAATTTTTGCAGAAATTCGCATTATTGCTCAGCCTGGATGAGCATTGTCATCGATATAATTAAACCGAGTTTCCCGAGTCGAGATAAAACATCTAAAATCGCCCAAAATCGTCCAATATTCCTAATTAAACCCATCAATCCGTCAGTTAAAACATATTTATATTTTATAAAAATATTTAAAAAATAAAATTCGACGCATGGGGAAATTTTATATTACATAAATCGCAAGCGGAGAGGCAGATGCGTGCGATTCTCTCGAGAGATATTTTACTCTCGTGGCGCCCATGCAGAAGAGCACCCCCCGGCGTAGTCGTTCTCCGCCCCGTATGCGTGCGTAGGCACATACGGTCCTCAACTACGCAAACAATCTCGCGCACACTCGTGCACTCGGCTAACAATTTGCCTCTCCAGCCGCCGTCGGCCGTTCCTGGCTCCTCGGCCCCCTCGTCGTTTGTGCGACGCGCTACCAAGACCACCACTAGGACCATCCCTGTGTTCCCCGACAGCCCCGTCGGGCCCCGGTTCTTAAAGTATTCGGGCTTCGGGCTATCATCCGAGGCTCATTACATTCCGCCGTAACAATAAGAAAAGCTAAACGAATTAGCGTTATAATGTAAAACGAAAGTGGAGGAATGCGGTTAATCACGTTACAGCCGCTTCCTCTTCGGCTTTGCAATCTTCCTCGCAAATAAATCGCAAATTGAAATTCGAGGTCTAAGGCCCGATTTCACTAACAACGTAAAACGCGATTAATTGAAATTAAACTTCGATTACGTTTTTAACCCTCGATATTAGATTTCACCAAGAGAAACTAATCGAGTTTAGGAATAATCGACGTTTAAAAACTAACTGACCGATTTTGGTCGGTTAACGAATTTAAACCGCGATTACGACTGCAAACATCAAAATTCATCTGGAAACTCCCAACATTATATCAAACCGACAAGAAATAATAATGCTAAGAGGATATGTATTAGTTTTTGAGAATAGTGATGATGAGGATGAATTTGTTGTTCGTCGACCAAGGTGGATACGAGACAGAGATCATTTCCACAGCCTAGACGACACAGATTTTGTGATGAGGTTACTAATAGTCTTGTTACTAATAGTTGACATCTTTCAGTAAGGCTTATTACTGAACAAATTGCTGACAAATTGTAAAAGGTTATTATTATGGTCTACTGTCAAATGGTCATTGCCATCTAGATCCACATATTTACGATGTTGCCGGTGTTCTTTTGCACCTAAACTTCGATTTAATAAACTAGAATGAATTGTGCTACTGTGAAACCGATGAAATCCGCTCGACCATAATCACGATTAGAATCTTCGCTTACACAGAACGAAGTTTAGCTAAACGCCGATTACAAGATAGTTGGTGAAATTGGGCCTAAATCGATTAAAAAAAGATATTTTAACCTCTTCCATATTCAGACAATTTTAATTGATCTCTAATTTAACATTTATTCAACTACTTACACTTTTATTCATTATTGTAGCTTCAGTTATAGCTTCGTTTATGATTAATAATGATTACTAACGAGAATTTTGCTGGGAAACTCAAAATTCGAACACACGTGCCACTCGTTACTCCCGCGCGACATCCTTGTGCCAACCGCAAAGACTACAGGAACTCCCCGGATAACGCCGCGACGTGGCACCTCGTGCGGCTGCGACTGCGAGGCGGGTGCAGGTGCGACGCGCAGGTGACACGCCCGCGCTTCAGGCTGGCTCCGCAACCGTCGGTAAAACAGTTCGCGCAGCGAAACGGCTGTCCGTTTTTACCCTGGCCTGCGTTACCTCAAATCGATCCCTCGACCTTCCGAACGAGGATGCAAATCGCGAAATCGCAATATTCGTTCGCGTTAATAAAACGCGGAATAACAAAATGGGGAATTAAATTTCGAGCTATGTTTTTTATTTCTCACGTTCCATTCCGCGTTCCTTATTCCTCGCATTCCGGGCCCTTAAAGTCGGGACGCGCCGTCACGCCACGCTGATAATTTTCATGTCGGTGGCTCGGCAACGCGAGGGTTTACGTTACGCAACGACGCAAGACGCGAGCTGGCACGGGCCGATAAGATTATCGGCGTCGTCGGCGAGGGTCCCGCTTCGCGTTTTCGCAACGACGTACGGCGCGACGACGACGACGACGACGTCGACCGCGCGACGCGCCTCTCTCTAGAACATGTTTCTCTTTAGGTGGCCATGCGCACAGGCCCGCGCGCTCGCTCGCGCTTAGTCCTTCGAGCGGCGAAGCGACGGACGGACGCGCCGTCGGCAGACAACAAACGAGCGGATTAGTCACGAGCGGTGGTCGTCGCGTGTTACTGTTACGTTACGTTACGTTTTACGGCGGGGCCTCGCATTGATCCCGCACCTGGAAGATGGACGGACCGTCCGCGGCAACGTACTTGGGCCTCGACCTCAGCACGCAGCAGGTAAAAACGCCAGCGATGCGAAACGCGGTTTCAGAACGTAAACGCGCGGACGCCGATGCGGATCGGCATGTGAAAGTATAATAATGCATGCACGCGTGTTGGCCCGCGGTCTATTGATCGATACACGATCCGAAATGCTCAAGAGAAATCAGAATGATTACCTCTTGGATTTTTTGTTTCAATTGTCAAGTATTCGGATTCTTCGAAAGTGTGCGTGAGAAGTTTTGGAGCGAGAATGCCGGCCGCTACGGCCGCCCGCACCACGTGGAACTCGATATGTCCGTCGGCGCGACAGTATTGACACGTATTGAGACGGCAGCGCGACGCCTCGCTCTTTATTTGGGCGATCTCGGCAACTTCACGGCGTCGAGTGGGCGTGCGCGCGCACCGTCGCGCGCGCTTTAAAAAAAAAAAAAAAAAATACCAGGCGTTCGAAATCTGAAACGAGACTGTGTGATACTCAAAACCTGCGAGACAAGTATGCATTATTGCGAAAATGAACTTATATTTTTACTTCAAAAATTGATAAAATTGCATCGAAATCGCATCGGTTTATTTAAGAGACATTCTTCCTCAAGCGATTCCTTGAATTTCTAATTAGAGCTTCTGCTCGCAGTTGCACGGAATATTCGTAATTACAGTGAGCCGATGCACGCGATGCTCTTGTGCTCCTGAAACGAACAGTACCGCGCCGGATGTTGCTGGGAAAAAGTAACAAAAGTGCGTCGGCTTCGAACTAACTGCGCGTGTGAGAATTTACGGAGTAAATTCCGCACACGAAAAATGCATAATTATTTCATAATTATGTATCCATCTAGTTTATTATTATTCCGCTTGAATTTCCGCGTCGGCCGATTAAGAGGCGGGATCACGAAAGTTCACCGGATCATTCGTCATCGGATGTAGATGATTACCCGAAAGCGTTTTCGCGTCGCGCGTCCCAAAGTGTGTCAACAGTGGTGACGATCTTGTCTTGCGAGGTATCCGACGATTTTCTACGCAGAAAACGACGAGCGGATCGCGCTCTTTCGCTGACGTCTCCGGGTCATTATTATCTAATAGCGTGATAACACGTACGCGCGTCGACAGATACGCGCCGGGGGGAGGGAGTATCTCTGCGCGGCTAGGAAAAATGAGACGGAAACATTCGGCCGATTAATATCGCGGGGCACAAACTTTTTTCGCGCACAAATGCGCCGATTTCTAACGCGCGATAATGTAAACGGCTGTTGCACCGTTACGTTGTTTGCCGTTGTTTATCCAAGCGTGATAATTGCGGGAGAGATCCTCATAAGATCGCTTATAAATTCGTCAGTAAAAGAATAAAAGGAACCGACTAGAAATAGCGTTTGCTTCAGAGTTTAAGATATTTTCTATTTTCAAGAGTTGTTGATTAAAATGTCCTTTTATATCCAAGAATGTTAATTTTTCATTGGAGATTCGGAATTTGAGAAATAAATTGATGTATTCCTGAAAACGCGTATTTATAATATCTACCCGCGTTCTCTGATTTCAGCTGAAAGCGGTGGTGGTCGACGATAGTCTAGCTGTCCTCCACCAGACCAGCGTGCAATTCGACAATGATCTCCCGGAATTTAGGTACGCGCTCGAGAATCCTGTAGAAAAAGAGTCAAAAAATTGTATTTTCTATTTTATTCGCGTACTTCAACTTTGAACTCGCGTTGCAGAACCTACGGAGGAGTGATACAGAAGGTGGAGGCGCCTCACGTAGTCGTGGTGCCTACTCTCATGTGGGTCAAGGCCCTGGACCTGATACTGGACAAACTGCGCGTCTGCGGCGTCGACTTCAGCAAGGTCTCCGCCGTCTCCGGATGCGCACAGGTAATCCTGCACGAAACAAAATGAATAATCATCAGTTGAAATAAACATTGCAAGTCTCGAGGCACATTTCATCGATCATTCTTTCACGCTCCCGTTGATTTTGATCAGCAACACGGTACCGTTTACTGGGGCAAGGGCAGCCGGAATCGCCTGCAGCACTTGGACCCCATAAAATTCCTGCATGAGCAGTTCGCCACATCGTTCTCCGTGACTCACTCGCCCGTGTGGTTGGACTCCAGCACGGTGGAGCAGTGCGACGTTCTGGAGGAGATCGTGGGTGGCCCTCAAGTAAGCGTTTACCCTCCGCGCGGAGCTATCTATTTTTGTGACACAAGAAGGCGAGAGCCTTCTTCATCAGACACGATCATTTTTGCCTGAGCGGAGCGCGTGATTCCAGAAATTAGCGGAGATAACGGGCTCGCGAGCGTACCACAGGTTTTCCGGGCCGCAGATAGCGAAGATCGCGCGCACCAAGCCGGAAGCCTACTGCAACACTGAGGTATACCCACAAACACGTACAAACTCGTGGCTTCCCTCGAAAAAAACGAGAACGGCGACCGACGCGACGGCGAGGTATTCCTCACGCATGCTAATTAATTACTGGATTGAACTTGACTGTAACTGTGTGCCGCTTGTGAATGTATACCGCATCTAGTTTGGCCCGAGCGCGAGGGAGATTAACCGTATTTGGTTTCGCCAACCAGTAGATCTCGCAGATCATCCACTCGCTTTCTCTTTTTCCGGTACAGAAAATCCATCCAGAGAATTTTTGCAAGCTCCAATCGTCCGACGATTTCACCCAATTACAACTTCCAATTAACAGTCTTGACTTAATCTTGATGACTGATTTATGCGCCGTGCGTTTCGTTTCCGGAACGCGTTTAATTAAATGTATTCGCGCGTATCCTCTTCCCTCTCGCAGAGGATCTCGCTGGTGAGCAGCTTCCTCGCCTCCTTGTTCCTGGGCGATTACGCGCCCACCGACTGGTCGGACGGCTCGGGCATGAATCTGCTGAATATCCGTACGAAGGACTGGGAGGACGTGTTGTTGGAGGTAGGGCAGCCTCGTGCGTAGCTTTGGATGTGCTTGCTACAGTAATTAATTAATACTGACAGACTTGCGCGTCGGGATTGCGGGAGAAACTCGGCAAGCCCGTTTCCTCGTGCTCCAACATCGGCCCGATATCGCCGTACTTCGTGGAGAGATTCGGCTTCAACGAGGAGTGCAGGGTGATCGCGTTCACCGGCGACAATCCGGGTTCCCTGGTGGGTATGTAGTGTCATATATATATATCGTACTCGACGCGATAGGTTCGCTAATGTTGGTCGAATAAAAGCGACAGCGTGTTTCAGATAATATTACAAGCGCTAAACCGATGACTCACGATGCAAAACTGATACGTAGGTATGAGGCTAAAAGAGGGTGATATCGCTTGCAGCTTGGGCACCAGCGACACCCTGTTCCTCTGGCTGAACGAGCCGAGGACCGTCACGGACGGTCACGTGCTGTGCAACCCGCTCGACGACCAGGTCTACATGGCGCTGCTCTGGTGAGCGATTCTCCGTTACCGATTTTATTCTAGCAATTGAATTTATAGCAAGTAAAAACCTGCTGAACGCGGTTGTCGACGTCGAGCGATCGGCGTTGATCGGCTTCGTGATTTCAATGGAAGGCGATAACTCTTGCAGCTTCAAGAACGGCTCCCTGACGCGCGAGAGGATACTGAACGAGGCGGCGCAGGGCAGCTGGCAGATATTCAACGAGCTGCTGGAGAGCACGCCGCGCGGCAACTTCGGCAACTTCGCCCTGTACTTCGACATGCTGGAGATCCTGCCGTCCATCCTCGGCGATTACAGGTACAACAAGGCGAACGACGAGATCTCACGGTACAGCTCGAAGGAGGTGGAGGTGAGGGCGCTGATCGAGGGTCAGTTCGTTGCGAAAAGGGCGCACGCCGAGGACCTTGGGTTCGTCGTCGGTAAGTCCTCTTCTTTTTTTTCCACCTTGCTTTTCTTCCTCTCGTTCACCTCGTCTGCGATGTCCTCGCCTCTTCACGCAGGACCCAGCACGCGAATAATCGCCACGGGAGGCGCGTCCGTAAACAAGGCCATACTGCAAGTGCTCTCCGACGTGTTCAACTCGCCGGTTTACACTATGGTAAATGTAATCACGTTAATTATCGTTTCGTAGGGAAACATTTCACATTTCTCGCGCTCTGATTGAACAGGAAGCGGCAAACTCGGCTATGATGGGTGCGGCGTATCAGGCGAAGCACGGTTTGCTGCGCGCCACGTGCAGCTTCGACGAGATCACGCGCTGCCTGCCGGAGCTGACTCTCATGTGCCAGCCTTACGACGACGCCGAATCCGTAAGCCGAATTTTTCGAGAGAATTTTCAGTATTTTTTATTAAATAATTGACGATCTGTATCGATCGATGCGTTTTTCTTTAGATTTACAAGCCTATGACGGTGCGTTACCGCAAGATCGTGGCTCAGATATTGAAGAAAAAGAGCGAACGCAAGCACGTGTAATAAATGTTGTACATAGTAACGAGATATTCTAAAGAACGAGGCCTTTTGTACGACGTATTTCTACACGAATACGAATTTAAGACTTGTGCTTTCCAACAGGTGCGCGCGCACACTTCTTTCTTATCCAATTTATATTACATGAACTTTTTTATAGATCTACATTTCTAAATTATTTGGGATATTAAGATTTATGAACGCTAGTGTAATTAATGCTAAAAGGAAAAAATGTTTCTTACGCGAGAATCTCTTTTACCCTCTCGTTCGTTTTGTACGGATTCTCTTGAGCTCAGCTTTAATCGTATGACTATAATACATCATCACGCGTTTCTATTTTTCTAAAGTTTTTGAAGCGGGATAATTGATGCAAAAGAGCGATTCGGAATTAATAATATTGATGAAATATTCTGAGATTTTATTTAATCTAGTATTTTGTCAATTCATTTATTCAATTTTAATTTTATTTAATTAAATTAATTAGAATTTTTCAAGATTAATGATACGAGCTTAACTCGAAATGGGTCTTATAATTGTACAAACCGATGCGAGATTAAAGATTAAATGAGAAGCAACGAGCTTAGATCAGACAACCAAATTATATTTAAATATATATAATATTTATTAAATTTATTTTATATAAATTATAACTGTTATATTATTGTACATGATTATATATGGGTTTCGAATAAATGCGATATATATTTTAATCAAATATCTATTTTGTGATACTTTAATTAAAATTATTCATTCACAGCAATGTGCTAGTCAGGGCATTATGCAAGATATACAATCGTGATCGTGATTATAAACACAGTTTCATTTACCTTCTTACTACTTTACTTCTTCCTACCGCCTCTCTCCTTTGGCAACAGATTGATGGTGTTACCCGAAGATAGATTGTAATACGCGAGGGTGTTGCTGTCCTTGAAGAACATTCCCTGGAAAAAGAGTTACAGAATTTTTCTGATATTAATAAATTCCAATTTACTTACTACAATTAATTCAATAAAATCAATGAATGATCCTTACCTCGTATTGCAACTTCTGCTTGCCGGGCGGCATGCCGGTCTGCTCGTGAATGAGCGCCTTCATAGTCGCCACGGTATCGCTCAGTTGTAGGGTGATGTTCAACTTCTGTCCGTTCAGCTTCCACTCGGCCTTCTCCGTCATCATGGGCACGACGATGTTAACCTGCGCAGGACCCTGACGGAAACAAATATTTTGAGAGACAACAGTCGGATTTGTTCGATGAATCCTCGATGGACTTTTGTCATTACCTTATTCCTGGCGAGGAACTGTTGTTCCGGAATTAGCGAGTCCTCGGTTCTCAGTTTTTTGGCCTGCGGCTCTTCCTCCAGCGGCTTATTAGCGGGATGCTTCAATCCGATCTTCAAAGAAAAATAAGAAATGGAATCTTGCTTGCAAGGAAAGTTAAATTAAATTGCAAAAATGATTGCATAAAAAATAAATGATAGATTAATTGCGTGAAAGTCGAATGAAATTATGAAAATTATTTTATAACAAATCACTCACGGCGGATGACATTGGGGGTTGTATCGGCGGCGGCGCTGGCATGAACGGCGACATCGCTGGAGCTGCGACAGATTAATTATTTTTTAGATTAGTCACCTAGAGAAATCGAGAAAAATCCGAGATATTGGACAAGTCGAGAAGTCGTGGCAATCTTTTAATAGATCACATTGCAGGCAATTTTGTTTTAATGTCAAACGAAGGAAACAAATCATTTCGACCGCAATAAATATAACAACCATCGCCATGACTCTCTGACTTATCCAATTCGCAAAATGCAGAAGAGTTTCGTACTCATGAGAGGTGGCGGCCGGGGTGCCATCGGCGGCATGGGCGCCATCATCATCATCGGCGGCTGCGGCATCATCGGCTGCGGTATGCCCATCGGAGGCATGCTCATGGTCGGTGGTGGCGGTGGTTGTGCGGGCACCGGTATCGGCTTCGGCGCCGGCGGTTTTGGCGGCGCTTTCAGAGTGGCTTGCGGCTTGGAGGCCGCCGCAGCCATGTGCGAGAGCTCGGTGGTGCGGCTCACCGGTTTCGGTCCGATCTTCTCCTTCTCCTCGTCGGGCAGCAGACCCTTCACCTTGTGAATCTGGTGGATCTGTTCCTCGAGGGTGATGTTCGCGCGCGCCGCTCTCGTGGCGGCCTC
This sequence comes from Ooceraea biroi, assembly GCF_003672135.1. NCBI lineage: Eukaryota > Metazoa > Arthropoda > Insecta > Hymenoptera > Formicidae > Ooceraea > Ooceraea biroi. The sequence goes on from NC_039517.1 coordinate 786,314, forward strand.
GACGCTCGACGTGTGACCGTCCCACGTGACCTTGTCGTCCTTCTTCTTGTCCTCCTCGCCGATCTTCTTGCCGATCGCCGTCTCCTCGTCACCGACACCGAATATATCGGTACGCCGCTCGGCGAGCTGCTTGAGGCTCGCCTCGATCGCGGTGCCCGGCGCGAACACGGTCTCCTGTGCCAGCTTGTCCAGGTGCTTGTCCCTCTGCTCGACCCAGCGAGGATCCAGCAGACCGATGCGCATGTGCTCCTGCACCTTGCTGGCGGGAATGCGCTCGCCGGTGATCGGTGAGATGAGGTACTCGTCCGGAGCCGCGGAGCGGATAATCTTGGTCGCTGCAAGAAGTAGCGAAGGTAAAATATCGCGTTACACGTTTGACAACTGCTGGCTGACTGAGAGAGAACGCTTACAGTGCTGCTTCGGATCGTATCCCTTCTTGACCACCACGTTGCCCGGCGTCGGCGGCAACGGCGGTGGCTGCATGTTCGCTTCGCGCGGTTTCGCCTCCTTCGACTTGTGAGTGTCGCCCGGCGGCGATACGTTGTCCTCGTCGCTGGAATCTTCCTCCATGTCTTGTACCTTCAGAAAAAAAAAGATGAAGAGCATTAGGATTTATTTAGAACGAGAGACGCGAAATGGAAATGCACTCACCTGGTTGTTGTCCTTCGCGCGATCGCCCTTCTCGCCGTCCGCACGCGCCTGCGCTTCGTCTTCCGCGTCGCTGTCGATCTGCATCTCCACGTCCTCGCCGTCCTCTATGCGTTCCTGTAAGTCAGAAGATCATGAAGAGTTGCAATATCTCATCGACCAATCAGCAAAGCGGAAGGTAAATAAGATCACGTGATCGGAAATCTCACCTGCATGAGAACGCGGGCGCCAACCTCGTCCGGCGTGGTCGGCGCCGGGAAGTTGCCGACCTCGAACTGCTGGTAGTCCACGGTCTCGACGACGACGAAGTCGTGCCAGTCGATCTGCGCGTAGGCGACCCTCTCCCTCTCCAATTCCTCCTCCTCCTTCCGCCTCTGGGCCTCTTGATACTTCAGGTACTCGGCGCGGTACTTCACCTGCTCCAAGATCTTGTCCATGTTGAACGCCTCGTCCTTGAGCCGCGGCAACAGGTCCTTGGGCGGAATTAGAACCTGCCGATTAAGATGCAACATTTTCAAGAACAGCAATTTTTTCTATCAACCTGGCTCCGAGACCGAGACCCACTTCTACATACTTTGGTATATTGTTCCAGGAGTTTTGTGAAGTACTGAAACAGGGAGTGCTGGGGACGCAGGAAGTCGAACTGGAAGTTCCTCTGCTCCCGGTTCATCAGATTCGTCAGGAACTGCCTTCCGTTACGAGCGACGAATTGCGCGGTCAGCTTCACGATGTCCCTGAAACAGAGGTGCGATCTCATCGGCTGAAATAGTAAGCATCGATCATGTACAGAAACTGTTACGTACAGGTCCAAGGCTGAGATGGACGGTGGGTCAGCGATGAACTCAAACTCGACCGGTGGATCTTTGGGAACAAACGGCTGCTCGACCTGCTTCAAGATCTCCTGCTGCTTCTGATGCGCGGCTAGAGGAACGGTCTTCCCGGGTGCGGAGCCCACTGTGGGCTCCTGGCCCTTTCCCTCCTTGAACTCCTTCACCTTGTGCTGGTAGTAGGCATGGTAGGGATCACCGAAGTTCAAGAAGTTGAACTTGGGATTGCCCAGCTCGTTCTGCCTGATCCTCGACTCGAACTCTGGACCGTTTCTAGCGACGAAGCTAGCGGTTTTGTCAACGATGTCTGTGTTTTCACGTAAGGAAGAATAAATGCGCAACTATCACGTAAAATCACAGAGACGAGGCTGGTGAGGTTAGGTTTCATAAACGCACATCGTACGCGGGGCATGTTACTCGTATCGCTCCGCTCCTAACCTCAAAGCAAACCTGATTGCACACGGTTTTTTTTTCACGTGGGGCAACGTTTCTCGACGAAGCTCTCGCAAAAGGATACTCCTAACCTCAGGTGGCGGGTAGATGATGCCCACAATAGGTTGCGAAGAGGGAACGTTGTTCTCTTCGTTCTCAGCGGCCGGCGGCGGCTGCGGCACCGCGACTTCCTGCGCCGGCATCCTCGTCGTGATCCTCGATATACTCGCGCGTTTAATGCACTGCACAAATCTTCATACTGCGGGTAAATCAACTTTCGGGCTCTTGCAGAAGTTTACAGTGCCGCCATTATAATGCCGCGATGTCTAGATATATGTATAGTGTATGATATGGGCATAAGTGGCGCTACAGTAATGCTAGAGACCCTATATAGGGTCTCTAGCATTTGCTGATTGGCTAGTCGAGTAGAAAAACTCTAAGCACTGGTCGCTGTGAGTGGCTGTAGTGTAGAGACCCTAAAAGTAAGAGACTGGCCAAGGTTTTCAATTTCTGATTGGCTGGATATATAATGGCGGAACCAATCAATGACGAGCAAATGTAAGCTTACTACAGAAGTATCGCTCGTGTAAACGTAATGATAGTTTTGAATACTATTGAAAAATAGAAATATGAAAAATAAGAGTTAAAATACATTCAATTGTTATGAAATAATTATCAAATGCTTGTGAGGTATGTATAAACATCCCAGATAGCACAAAAGTACCAGAAATGTTCTAAGAACATCCTACGAACGTTTGAACATACTTTGAACGTTCTTAGATTGTCTCTGGAACTTTTGTGTTATCTGGGATGTAATGTTCACTCCATTATATGAATAAATAAATTACGAAATGTAAGTTTAAAGTTTCTTTATTTAACAATAGTATGCATGGACATAGTTTTACTAATAAAAACAGATTTATTTGATCGTACTAATTGACATTTGCGCAACTTAAATTTAATAAAACGCAGTTTGATTTTCGTGGATAAGTTGTGACAATTTGTTAAAGTCTCACATTCAATATCTTCCATTTTGTTATTATATTATATTATATATTATATAATTATTATATTCGCAGTTTTGAATTTTTTTTGATCCCGTAGATAATATGCAGTTATCACAGCAAGTCATGAAAAAATTAACAATATCACAACTTACGTGTTTAACATAAGGCAAATATTTTTTAAAAAGAATATTCATTTTAATAAAAAAATGGAAGGTACTTTTGTTTACAAAAAATAAAGTATTTTTGCGATAACTGACAGTAGCGAGTAGCTATATATAATACCATTTTCTATCCAACTAGAACCTTGGCCAGTCTCTTACTTCTAGGGTCTCTACTGTATGACTGCGGTCAATTAGGACGCGGAGGGAAGAGGACGTAGGCAAGCGGGACGCTCTCGATTTGTATTCATATTGCTAATAACAGAGTGAAGAAAATGAAACTTCTTTATGAGAACCGTTCCCCTGGTATTTATATTTATCAGATTATATACATAAATAAAATAATAAAATTAGTATAATAAATAAATGCAGAAACCGCTGTGAACGAAGCTGGATGTACGTGCTTATAACTTGTTTTATTCAGTAAATCATTGATATAAACGTTTCAGTCCACTCATTGGACCATCTTCAGTATACTACAACATTAAATAACAATATAAATTACGTCTCATGTTATAAATCATTAACACAGTTCTTTTTAATATGTACTAAATCCAACACATCTAACTCATAAGGTTCTATTCATATCTCATTCGTTAAACAGTAATCCTATCAATGTTAATGATTTATAACATGAGACGTAATTTATATTGTTATTTAATATTGTAGTATACTGAAGAGTCTAATGAGTGAACTGAAACGTTTATATCAATAATTTTTACTGAATAAAACAAGTTATAAGCACGTACATCCAGCTTCGCTCATGGCGGTTTCTGCATTTATTATTATATTTTTTGAGCTGTTCTTGCCTTTGTTAAAATTAGTATAATTATGTCTCATATCAGAGTTAACACAATAGCGTGCATGGTAAAAACATTAACATGGTAAAAGGATTGACTAGAAAGTTCATGCCAATCTCTTTTTAGCATTCAAACACAAAACGTGACTGCATTAAGAATTAATGTTATAAAGGTTTGCGTCAGAAATCTGCTATTGATATTTCATCCACACAGCATTATGTCAGTTTGTGAGGAAATCACATATTAATAATACATTAACAGACACAATATATTAACGAGCTTTCATATATTTTTATCTCATTTTTGTTACACAATTCTGAAAAAATCTTTTTACAAATATATTTTATTATTTCCAGAGAATGTATGTATTTATGTATAATATGTCTTTCATTGTCCTTTCTGTGTGCTTGCCAGTCTTCGTTTATTTCAGCCAGTCACCTTAATCTGCATGATACGATAATTAATTTAATGTAATTTGTGTAGTATCAAAATCACTTTTCTATTTAAGTTCTATTTGCATACTCACCACCTTTTAGGACCTACCCCTCCTAGGAGGTACGTAATAACATACTTTTGTTACCCCCACCTAACAAAAAATAATTAAGTTATATATCTGCATGATACAAGGTAATTTATGTAGTATTATGTAGTATACATGTATGTAGTATTCAAATCAATTTTCTATCTAACATATATATATGTCGAAGTTGTGTGATTAACACTTACTTTGGGCGTTCGAGCTGTCTCACTGACTGCATCTGCCATTGCCATAGCGTCTGCATCAGCACTTGCTTCCGCTTCCACGCTAGGTGCACTCAGAACTAGCATCATAAAAATCGTTACAAGAGCCATCGACAGAAATAATACTTTCATTTTGCAACAATTAATAATGACGTCCAACTTGCTTATTGGATTTTGATTTGATATTGACTCGTACCGCCTATGTATACACCATAAAGACGATAAATAAGTTATAGTTTTCGTGACTGAGTGGCACTTTTATTTTTTCTTTATTATTCTTTTATTATTTCTTATATGTGTTACGTTTGCATAGATATTTCTTATTATTAATGGTTTATGTATTGCTGCGAGTTTTTTATTAGTATATTTTATCTTGGATATTCTCTTATCTTAGCAAAATTTATACAAATGTTAAAATACTTGTCTTGACTAAACAATAATAAAATGACATGTATCATTTTAAAACATGATACATATTTATGTACAATTTGGATGGGAAAAAAATTTCGTGACGATTTCATAATAATGTGCAGCAGTAATAAAGAGAATAAAAACTGATAGTATTAAAATGCTTCTCGGTCATAAAGATTGTATTTATTGATATATTGGATTGATCGAACAGTCCATGTCGATTCCCTTAACAAAATTCAAATGCGAAATTATACAGTAACAATTGTTACTGTAAAACTTTGCAAAACTTTGTAATATTATTATTATATAATTATTATATTATTATTATATAATAATAATATTACAAAGGTTTGCGTCTGAATTCTACCAAAAATATCCACACGGACTTTCTGGTCAACGAAAACGCAACGTTTTATATTAAATATTAATACAAAGTTCTGCGAATAAATTTTGCGTATATTTTTATTTATTATTTATTAGTTTTTGCTACACAGTTCTGAAAAAACTTGTATTATTTCCCGGAAAATGCATGTATGTTTAGTCATGTCTTTCACTGTCCTTCCTGTTGTGCTTGCCAATCTTCTTTTATCCTCAATCCATTGGGTTCATTATATCATCTGCATCAGCTGCATGATACGAGGTAATTTATGTAATTTATGTAGTATAAAAATCAATTTTCTCTATTTATATACTCACCGCCGTGACTCTTTCCTAACGAAAAAAGAATTAAGTTAAAATAAACAAAATATATTGTATGTATTGGAGTTGTGCGTAGTTAATACGTACTTTCATCCTTGCTCGAGCTGCCTCATCACTGACTGGATCTGTCAGAGCGTCAGTGCTGTTTGCATCAGCATTAGATGTAGCAATTGCTTTCGCTTCCACGTTAGATGCACTCAAAATTAGCATCATAAAGACCGTGGCAAGAGCCACTGATAAAAATATTACTTTCATCTTTTGACAATTAAAAATGACATTCAGTTTGCTTACTGGATTTTGATTTGGTATTTGACTAGCAGCGCCTATATATATATATATATGTTAGATAAACTACGATAAAGTTATATAGTTTTCGTGACTAAGAGAGCGGCACTTTTATCTTTTTATTATTTCTTATGTAGACTTGCATAAATATTTTTTATTATTATCAATGTTATATTGCTGTGTTTTATATTATTATAATTATATTTTATTAGAAATCCTTTTATCTTAACAAAGCTTATACAAATGCTAAAATAATTGAGTATATACTACGTTGTAATATACTTTTGTAAAGGGGATAATTTATTTCTCGAAAATCAATATTAATTAATAACAAATTTATAATAAACAGATGGCTACATATGCGTGCTTCGAGCGAAACGAGCCAGCATACGAGAATCGTCGTATGCGACTTCTACCGGGTGGCCGTGGCGTATCGCTTGACAATCACAGCGACGTCGTTAGTCATTGGCGGCCGTGGACACGGTCGCCCAGCAACTGGCATCAATTCCGTAAACACGACTACGCACCGTCGTGTCAAGGGCCGCCTGCACGAGGAGAAGCTACTCGGACGGCGGCCGCCTGCCCGTTCTGCGAAGATGTGAATGTGCCGCGACGGTTCGCACTTCCTTCCGCCAGAAAGAATTTCCCTCGCGTGAAAGACTCTCGTCCTCGGTGAACTTCAAGTTCGTCCACCCTTGCCGCCACCGCCGCCGCCACCGCCGCTGCCGTTGCTGCGACGATGTCGGAGAAAAAGACCGCCGAGAGGGTCTCCGAGATTGACGCGCACATCAGCAAGCAGTATGACATCGTACGACGCCTCGGCAAAGGGGTAACCTTCTGCTTTCTTCCTTTTTTCCAAGGGGTATCTCAACGGGTGCGCACACCCTCCGGGAAAATTCGTGGATATGCGTACTTGGTCGGCGAAATAAAAGCTCTTATTTCGTTGACGTGAAATACACTCGCGTAAATTGCAGCTTACCGCGCACCGCGTAGAAAATTGCGTTGCGCTTTATTTAAATGACGCGGCGCGTTGCTGGGTTTTTGCTGGGTAAATGTAAAACGCAAACTGGGGAGCGCGTGCTCGTCAGATGCAGGAATATTTCGCGTATAGATGTCGATGTTTTAATTAAATGCGGGCGATGCTTGATTATTCGGGCTACGTTTTACGTAGGTACTTCTCCCCGATTTCATCAACTGATTTCTTAACTATTTCACATTGCCCGTTTTATTAATTTATTCGGTCAATATCGTTATTAAAAAGCCTCGTTGGAATATATATTTTCACCTCGCTATTCTGAAAAAGGAACATTAATAAATGTGTGCATATATGGCGAGCTTCCGTTGCATTAAAGTTTTTAAAGCAGTGGGGGATATCAATAATCGTCACTGCTATCCACCCTGACGGGAAAAGTAAAGTTGGAGACAATCAATAGCCGCGCGGTTAAAGCCGGCGACGGTCGCCGTCGCAACGACGACGGACGGACGGTACGTGGTACCACAGCTCGATTTTTATTAGGCGTATCCATTTACGTATCGCGTATCATTTATTCATCGCGTGATTTAAACCTAATGGTTCCGCGAGGCAGCGTGTGTCATTCGCATCGTAATAATGCAAATTAGAACAATGCGATATTCATGCACGTCGCGCTTGTGCTCGTAATGCACAGCGTACTCGTACTGTCGGAGATAATTCCGGTCCCGAAAGTAAAATGCAAAATGCATGAGGGAAGTACGACGGGGATGAAGTATGACGGCGCGAAATTGTTACGCGCGTGATTTGATTTGAACGCGCTAACGAGCACGCTCAGCCCGCGACAGCCCGCGCCAGAATCGCGCTTTATCTTATTTTATCTCTTTATTTTATTTATTATAATAATTAACTTTATTATTTTACGGGTAAAATATATTAGGGGTGTGATTTAGTTTTGAGGGTTTTTTTTGCTCAAAAACGCATGTATTTAAATATGATAATGAATAAATACCTTAATCAAAATATTTTCCTTCGTTTTCTATAACTTTTTCCCATCTTTCTGGCAAGAGATGGATTCCACCACGATAAAATCACTCTTCTTTTCAGTTGATCCATTCGTCGACGAATTTTCGCACTTCTTCCAAATTATGAAAGTGTGTATCCTCTAAAGCGTGTTGCATCGACCAGAACAAATAATAATCGCATGGAGCAATGTCCGGAGAATACGCGGGGTGCGGTAAGACTTCCCATTCAAGCTCTAATAGTGTTTCTTTCACTGATAACGCAACGTGAGGTTGAGCGTTATCACGAAGAAGAATCACTTTCCGTCGTTTACTCGCAATTGGTGGTCGTTTTTGGTCCAATGCTTGCTTCAACTTGTACAATTGGCGTCGATAACGATCAGCCGTGACAGTCTCATGCGGATTTAACAGCTCATAGTACACTATCCCACCAAATACAGAGCATTACTTTTCAACCGTGAATATTGCGTCTCGGAGTGGATGTTGATGGTTCGCTTGGATCCACCCATGATTTTCTGCGTTTCAGATTATCAAAATAGATCCACTTTTCATCCCCAGTAACAATCCGAGACAAAAGACTCTTCTTTTTTTGCCTGGCGATCAACGAAATGCAAATGTTCAACTGGTTCGCAATGGCACTTTCCGATAATTCATGTCGAACCCATTTCCCTTCTTTCTGAATTTTTCCCATTTCATGTAAATGTTTGGTAACTGTTGTACGATCAACATTTAATGCTCTGGCAAGTTCTGAAGTGGATTGTGTTGGATTTTCGTCCAATAATGCTTGCAAATCTGCATTTTCAAGCTTTCTTGGTTGTCCCGAGCGTTCTTTGTCCTTCGCATCAGTATGACCACTTTTAAAGCGTCTAAACCAGTATTCACACGTCTTAATTGATGGGGCAGAATCACCATAAGTTTCCACAATAATTCTATAACCCTCTGCCGCAGTTTTCTTTTGATTAAAAAACAAAAGCAACGCATGTCGAAAATGCTAAAGAGCTTTCGGAAGTTGCATTTTTACGATGATATAAACACGACTGTTATTGCATCTATTGCTATAATGCTACTAAATGTCATGAATAATGTCAACACTGTAAGAAACAACAGTTATCGGAAACAGCTATGGGAACAAACTGACACTACAGCCATCTGTTGCAAAACCCTCAAAACTAAATCACACTCCTAATATTAGACGAACACACAGCTCGAAAATTATTCTGACTTTACAGATTCTGATAATGATAAAAATAGTTCCTTTTTTTTATTTTTATTGTAGGCTTACGGTATCGTGTGGAAGGCGATAGACAAGAAGAGGAAGGACACCGTCGCGGTGAAGAAGATCTTCGACGCCTTTCGGAATCAGACGGACGCGCAGCGCACGTTCCGCGAGATTATGTTCCTGCTGTCGTTCGCCAATCACGAGAACATCATAAAGCTGATTGGGCTGCACAAGGCGGACAACGACCGGGATATTTACCTCGTTTTCGAGTACATGGGTGAGTCTTATCCTGCCTTAGTTTGCAGAAGAACATACATACGCGCGCGCGAAGGTGTTCACGCCACGTGCGCCGATTCTCAGACGTTCACGGCCCGTTGAAACACACGTTTCGGCCCGTTTCCCCAGAAACCGACCTGCACAACGTCATAAAGCGGGGCAACATCCTCAAGGACATCCACAAGGTCTTCATCATGTACCAACTTTTTAAGGCGATCAAGTACATACACTCGGGCAACGTTATCCATCGAGACCTGAAGGTGATGCCGCGATACTACGATCCAACCGCGTAAAAAAGAGAGCCCTTTCTTTCTCGCGAGTTTCTTGAATATTCCGTTTGAGAGAAAAATATTTCTGTCGAAAGTTTCACGCCGTACGTCCTCGGTTCACCAGCACTCTCATCCTCTCCGTATCCTCTCGCGTGTCTGTCTGTCAAGTAAAGAAACCCGTCGGGAAAGCAGCTCGAGACTGTTCCCTTTTGCTCGTTGAGAGTGCATGTCTCTCCTTGAAATCCACCGTGTCCCATTGTGTCGCGATCGCACTGTCCTCTTATTGCAGCCGTCCAACGTGCTCCTGAACGCGCAGTGTCACTGCAAGATCGCGGACTTCGGTCTGGCACGCTCGGTCACGCAGATCGGCGAGGGCGACGGCGAATCCGGCAGCGATCCAACTCTCACGGACTACGTCGCCACTCGGTGGTACCGCGCGCCGGAGATCCTCGTGGCTTCAAAGAGGTACGTATTTATTTGATCTATACGCATTTCTGCGTCGCCTTCTCACCGTCGAGAGACGCGTTTATTTTTCGTCGACGCCTTCATGATCTCTCCCGCGTTCAAACGCCAGTGAAATTTCCGATGAAACCCCCTACGATTATTCGAGAACTACAAACGCCATTTTCGGCTCCGGATACTCTTGTTTGCGGCCAGTTCGTTCCCGGTGCGTTTTCCTGAAATCCTGAAATTTTCAGAAAGTTTATTCTGCGATAAAAAGTCTCGTTACGCGAGAATTGCGCGCGTTTCTATAGTTTCCAGTCGCGACTTGGGCGCGCTGTGATTCCGACCCTTGCCGAGGGGGTTAATACAAATTGGAAAATTCTAAGTTTAATGAAATGGGGACGCGCATACTCAGAGCTCTCGGTAGACCGCATCGAGGACCGCACCATGTGCGGTAGATTGGCTCGCGGTGCCTTCAATCTGCTCGCAGTCTTAACATTGTGTACAGTTTAAGCCAAGTACAGTTTAAGTCGCGGGTTACCCCGATAAGCCCACCGGAGTTACCAAGTTTTTCAACTAAGAAGCTAATCTTGGTACAATTTACAAGGCTGTGCGGGGAATAATAAGACGGTGTATAATTGAGTTCAGTCGAGGGGCGTTTTCAAGAAAAAGAAAGAGAGAGAGAGAGAGAAAGGGGAACCACTCGCGCCATTAATAACCGATTACTGGGATAAATATGGTTCCACTTAAGCTTTCTGTTGTGGAAGAAGCACTATGACTACCTTTAGTGCTGCAGAATAATTTATCAGAGCGACAAATATTGGATGAAGTTCAACCCTCGACTTGCTTTCAACTAGTCGACCACAGTCGTTATCTGTGAAATGGCTTGTAAATATAAAATTAAATAAATTGTAGTTTTCCATTTTCGTGCTAGGGAAGCTGTATTTTTAATATAACGAACTAAAACAGTGTAGCAAAAAAAAAGAATATAATTTTATCAGATGTGCTTCGCTATTCGATCGACGCGGAAGGGTTGATATCGGACACTCGCACTCTTGTTGAAGATACATATTGACTACTCGCAGTTTCGCGCCCTGAATACCCGCCTTTAATGTCGTCCCTCGAATTGAGTCCCCTTTTATCCGCGCCAAGTTTCGGTCATTGCGGGGATCGGATTCTATCCGCGACAATACGAATGTCCTCAGGTACACAAAGGGGATAGATATGTGGTCCTTAGGCTGTATCCTCGGCGAGATGCTGCTCGGCAAGCCGCTCTTCCCCGGCTCGTCGACGATAAACCAAGTCGAGAGAATAATGGCGACCCTGCCCCCGCCGACGGACGAAGGTAATCTCTCTCGGAGCTGTTTTGGTAGCAAAGAGAGAGAGAGAGAGAGAGAGGTGAAGAGAGACAAGGAATAAGGGACGACCAGGTTCCTACCGACTATTTTTTCAGATCTAATATCGGTCAGCGCCGGTTACGGAACCAATTTGTTGGAGAAGACACCCAGCGGACCTAGACGAGCTCTCACGGATCTGCTGCCGGAGGTGTCGGAGAAGGCCCTGGACCTCATCAGCAATTTGATAGTCTTCAACCCCACGCAACGGCTCACCGCCGTCGAGTCGCTCGGGCATCCTTACGTCGCCGAGTAAGCTTACTCGTCAAACGTCAGATAAAATGTAATGTCCGTGAATAAACTTACGGCCGTCCGTTCCGCTAAAATTGTACCGACGATGACGTGGGCGCGTTTCCTTTAATCCGACCACTCCTTACTCCGCTCGCGGAAAATCATGTTACACGCGTGAATGATCGTGTCATGTTCCCCGTCGCGAGGAAAATATCAAAGCGAGTGCTCGTCTGCCTGCAAAGGCACACGTCATTATCCTGTGTGTTTCACAGCCCACTCGGCTCACGCGCTGGCAAAAGTTTCCGCACCGTCCTCATTATCTATCTTTTATTAGAGAATTATCTGCATGCAGTAACTACTGATTGAGCGCATCGGTTTTCAATAAGGGCAAGCTTTAAGTAGTCGCCGTCGAGTCGGAAACGCAATTTTCGCGACGCTCGCGAGGGGGGAATCCTCGTCGGAGCTTCCGAGCTGGCGCTTATTTCGTGAAAATTGCGCTCGTGTCGCCACGTGGTCGTCGTCGCGTAGCTTTTATCCGAGAGAAAAGTTTGCGGCACACGAGGCACAGTGCGTGCGGAAGGGAATCCTTTGAAATCGGAATGCAGCCACCGCATGAGCGTGATATCGTTAGATGGAGAATTTAATTAGAGAACTCCTTTTTTCGGTAGCTTCCACAGACGGGGAAACGAGCCGGAGAGGGGCTCGAGCGTTGTGCCGTTGCTGAGCGATGACGTGCAGCTCACCGTCGACGAGTACAGAAACAAGCTGTACGCGATGATGGACGACAAGCATCGCAAGCACAAAAACATGTGAGCACGTTTGTAATCCGCGTTGCGGCAGTAATCGATTATCGCCGCGGCTTTCATCCGGATTGCATCGCGTTGTTAAAAGAAAGCGGCATGCGTCGCCGGCCGGCACGCGTGGTGGCAGTTTCAACGGGAAATTCAGGGAACTCATTAAAAAATTTAATTTCATCCACCATATGTGCATTAAAAACCTCTTTGTCCCCCCGTTGTAATTAACTCGGGAGGCTGCCACTCGCGCCGGCGAACTTGGTCTCGAGATACGCGCTGAATATTCAGAACACGGTCGCCTGCGATGTAACTATTATACATACATACCTCGCATGAATTAATTATCCGCCTCGGAAACTTTTGTCCTTTGAATCGTTTGCCAATGAAGTTGTCAACAGCTTCGTGCTGGTCCCGGCAACGTGAGAATCATCGAAACGTGCTTTGCTTTCGTTTCCGCAGGTCCAAGTCCAGACTGCGCCGTTTGTCCGAGCACATCAGGAAGGAGGTCAGCGGCAGCAAGAGTAATCCGGTGATCGGTCAGGGCGACGCGACTGCCGGTAAGGGATACATTTGAAGGAGATCTCACTTGCCGTAATCTCCCGATTAGTTTTCCTGGATTTAGGTGCCTCACTCGAATCTCTTATTTTCCAGCGTCGTTGCAAAACAGAAGGACAATCAGGCCGCCTCCTCAGGGCGACAAGGCGCGCACGATGAGCACCGTGGAGACGCCGGGGGCGCAGGAGAACCCCTTAGTGAAATCCCGGCTGAATGGTAAGGATCTGACTAGAACGACGATGACGATGTTTAGCTCCGGAGCGCTCAAAATAACCGTTTACCTCCGGACTATCGCACCTAATCCAACTTTGAACGAGTTCGCTCGCGACAGTAATGCGCTTTCTTATCCTAAACGCCCGCGCGCGAACGCGAAACTTTCAATTAAAACAAATAGCATTTTCCCGAGCGAAGCCCGCGGAGGAAAACAGATTGCCCTATTCAGCGTCGCGCGGATCACGTCCGCCCACGTAATTTTACCGGAGCGGACGTTCATCCCACGTACGCGAGCGCGCATTATTGTCCCTGTAAATTCCTATGGAGTTTGTATACAGATATGCGCAAGGCACGCGGCCATATATAACTTCCGCACCCCCCCCCCCCCCCGATACGCGCGGGTGACAAAGGCATCACTCGGATTCCTCGACCTTCGGATTGGCCGCCGCGCTTCCGATCGAACTTGACTCGTGCCTGGCCAAGTTAACGAGGCGTTGAATCGCGAGCGATCGAATGAGAAAAGAAATAAAAGGGAAAAGAAAATCTCGCCACGGACACGGCAAGAATCCATCGCACACCATTACCCCATTGCCGTCCACCCCCGTTTTCATCGTTAGTGTTCGATTGTCGCGGACAAATTTTGGGGATTGTAATTGGCGCGTCCTCTCCCTCGGGAGCTGGTCGGTCGATATTGTCATCGGTCTTACGCGAGTCTCAATCCCTTGCGTTTGCGATCGATCGGCAGTCAGGAACGCGGCGACGCAGTACGCCTGCAATGTGACGAACGGCAGCCTGGCGGCAAACTTACCTCCGGCAACGGCAAAAAGTTGCTTCTACCTTAATCAGCAGCAACATCAGCATCAACAGCAACAGCAGCAGCAGCAGCAGTCGCAGTCGCTGTTATCGAAATCCCAGCGCTCCATACAATCGGATCAGATGGCAATGGTGAGTGTTAATACTATTTCCCTCGTTCGTATATCTTGCTTTCCGTCCCGTTTTCCCCCCGTTGCTGCCGCGAGCTACGCGCTTTCGTCCCTTCGCGCGCCGCTGCCTCTTCGCGGTTCATATTATGCAGCACGAGGTAAAAGGACGATTCTGTTATTGCAGGCGGCGCGTCGCGTGGGATTTGCGCTTAGGTACTGTAACTCGTTCATCCGTGCACGATGTAACAAGTTGCACGTGTCCCCTCAATATGCGCACGTCGCGTTGCATCGTGTATCGTTCACGCTTCGGCACCCACTTAGACGAGCAAATTTTCGCTCATTATTCCCGCGGTAGTGACGCGATAATGACTCACGTAATTTGCATAATCTGGATATAACGAGAGAGGAATATAAATGGATTAATAAGTAAGGAGAAATAATTCAAGGACTGTGACAATTTAATTCCGACTTATTAATAATAACTTTTTAATAATAAGCGATTTATTAATATTATAATGTTATAATTAAAAAAACTTTCTTATTATATCATAATATTATAATAAGAAACTCTTATTACAATATTATAATAAGAAACTTTCTTATAATATAATAAGAAAACGAACATTTAAAAATTGAGGAATAAGAAGCTAAGTTTGATTCACGAGCTTAACACGTCAGATCACTCTCCTTCGTCGAGAATTCTCGAGGAAAAATGCCGGAATCATTTCGATAGAGCGTCATTACTGCGGGGGCTTAACGCGATGCCACCCTGACGTTCCGTTATGCATGTTAAAAAGAAGACAGCAATGCAGTTTATCATACTTATCCCGGCGTCGAGCAAAACTGACTATACGCAGACACGTATCTGTCTGACGTCGGCATTCAGCCCGCGCGGTATAAAAATTTATGATCGCATTACTCGCAAAGTGAAAGAGTAATCGCACCTGACGCGCTTGCGACTGACAGATACGTAGTTTTCGCGGGGCTTCCAGCCGGCATCATTTTTCTGGTTACTCTTACGTGTCCAATCTATGTGGAAAAATGTATCTCATGGCACCACGTTCACGCGTTTCTCTACATAACCGAGAGTCTATCTCACCGTAGAGACTTTCATCGTAGATTTATTTGCTGTTTGTATTATATCCATGACAGAGCACGCGCGTACAGTATCTGCCTGTAAAACTGCGTCTGTGTGCTCTTGCGTCCGGAGGCATCGCGGCGATTTTGCTTGCACCATGAGTTTCCGGATGGCAGGCAATCCAAATAGCGTGAGACACTCGCGACATTGGATTGTCCACCGATGCTGAAAATAGCGCGCCGCTGTCCGGAAATCTTCTTATGTTGTCACCTGCTGATGCTGGTCCGCTTCTCCGCACCCTTGTCACTGACAAATCGCTCGCTAATTGCTACAACACATCAAGGCACCTCGCGATTGGCGCAGCGCGCGTACGAAACAACGCGTGCTGCGTCGAAAGCCGGGCGTCTGCCTGGTGTTTGTCCGCTCTGAAATGCTCTAATTTCAGCACACCACCGGAGGCAGATCGAACCAATTAGCGGCACCAGTGGCACCACGCGCCAAGCTACGGAGGGTCTGCAGACAGCCGCAGGTCCTCGCGCAGGCACCGAAACCATTCGCTCTGGCGTCTGCTAATTGTCGCGGTGATGATCAGCGACCTAGAACAATCCCGACGAAGCCGACCGTCGTCAGGGTCACCGGCAGTCCGGGGGGAATCATTAAGCAGGCACTGATGCCCAGCAACGTCACGAAACACTTCGTCAGGAGCACGGGGAGCAGTGGTGGCGGTGGCGGTCACCTCAGCAGTCCGGAATCGCCGTATTTCAGTCAGCAACAAGCCATCCGCAACTACCTGAACCAGACGATGCCGCAGCGGCACTCGCGGCCGCGCGAAGGTGCGATGTCCTGTCAGGACAGTAGAGGCAGCCACTTCATCGAGCGGACGACCTCGTGCAACGTTGGGGTGGCGAACAATCGCACGAGGAGCGCGACGCGCGGCTCTCAAGCGACACGCGGCCTGGACATCGCGCGGAGGAGGTCGTCGGCGACGGCAACAACGACGGGGATGACGACGTGCGACAAGTCGCGGTTCCTCAGCAGCCACAGTCAGAACCACGGCGTGATTGCCGCGTCCGTTTACAGGGAACTCTGTAACGGGACTATCGGCTAGTGAGCGCGTGCGGCGGGCGGGCTTCGTGGACGATGTAGAAGGGCGACTTTTAGGGGGATGTAGACGACCGACCGACGGTGCCTCTCTAGGAGGAGGAGGAGGATTTTGTAGGAACGCGCGCGAGGAAGTCTTCTTCGTTTTTTTGCAAGGATCCTTGCGCGAATGATGAATACCGCGATTGAGGCAAAGGCTTCGCTGGACTTTACGCGCAACGTGTTTGCCATTGGATCCCGCGGATAAATCCGCGCTTTCGCGCTCTTTCAACCTCTGCTTTGAAGTCGGAGGTGCAAACGCGCGTTGCGCCCCCGGGAAATTTTTCCGCCGAGTGTTTGCTTCCTGTTATTTTTCTGAATCAATCGAAACACAGGATGCAACTGGTTTCGAGGAAAGTTTCTTGGTTAATATTCTTTTATATCAAAATTATTGATTATCGCGCGGTAAGAAACAAGCGGTCGTCTCGTGAAGTTCCTCGAAAGTTCGTTCGTTCGGCGTCGCGCAAGAAGTAGGCCGCCCTGGTGCGCACGGCGCAATGTTCCTAAATAAATAAGCAAATTTTGCACGAGGTAGATGCATAATTAACGCTAGCATGGCGCACTCGAAACTTCGTGTTCCCACGGGGGATAATCGATGGCGCCAGCCGGCATCGCGCCCATAAGCACCCAAAGTTTGGAAACAGATGCGATCTTCAGGGTCTAATACCGCGACTACCTCAAGCTTTTTACCACGTAAATTATCGGAGGGGCAGGAAGATAAGTGGCGCGAATGCTGCCCCATCTCTAGCTCTTGATAATGAAAACGCGACAATAACGTAGGCGACATCGAGCTCTCTCTCTATTCCCCAACGAAAAAATAGGCGAAAACATCTATTCGGTCGGGCAAACAAGCAAAGGCGGGAACAAAGGGCGCGAGCCGTGGGGATTCGAAGAACGCGGTAGAGAGCTTTAGGGCGTAGGGCGCGCGATACGGGCCGACTCATGTGGGTCTATGCGCGACTCACATTTTTCTACGGTATTTTTATTTGTACGACGCGGATATATGGAATATACTCATCCTCACACATACACACTCACACACATATACAGATAGAGAAAGAGAGGGAGATATGTACGCGCTGTCTACGCTATATATCCGCCTGTACTCTGTATTGTCATCGATTTGTAGCGTAAAAATCCCATTGTATCATTCTTGGGTCGTGGTACTTTTGTGCAACGACGCTCGGCAGCGGACGTTCGGAGTCAGCATGTGTTGTACTACATGTACGTGTTGTGAGAATAAAACTTTAATAAAGAAAAAGAAAGCCCCAGAGTATCCTTCGCCGGATGGAATCACCGAACTGAATCAGCTATTCTCAACAGCGGCACGTTCCTCCTTCCATCACGTGATCGTGATCTCGCGCAATTTTCACGTAAATTTATCAATTAACTGAAAAGTACGAGCAGCGATTATTATCAACGCGTCCAATTTGCGAAATTAACTTTTACAAAATTAAATTATCGCAATGTCATTAATTTGACTAATCGAATTAAAGGGAATCCATGCAATGGACAGTATCTATTTAACTATCGTTTCCACACTTTGACTTTTGAACCAGTTGGAATTTGCGATGATATAAATAATCTCATAATCTTTATATAGAAACAGGAGCCAACAGGCGGAACGATTTCATTTGTTATTTTTATCTAGAATCTGCAACATAGTTACACGGTCCGCAGCGGGACAAACGCAAACGGAATCCCGACGTACGTCTCGATTCAATTCGCCCACACTTCAATTCCGGATTCGATTCATTGTACTCGCACGTTTCACTTGCGCGACCGGAATACGATCTTATGAATATTGCCGTTAATTCCGCGCCCACTTGTCAGACGAATATCGCATGAACCGCGAGAACATTATTAGGGATCGCGGCGATATTGGGGGGTGCGCGTGCCATCAATACTAAGGTACACCCTCCTCAGTTCTCGGCGGCCATCAAACGAATTAGAACCCTTTCCAGAACCTTTTCCCTGGGACGCGGTAATGTGAGCCGCTCCAAGCTTCCCCGATGAGCTGCCAAGGGGTCGAGAGGGGTGCAAGGATGTGAGAGGGAGGGTGAGGACGGAGGAACGCTTGCCTCTTCCTGTGGGAAAAGCGAGTGCATCGCACCTTTTAGTCTCTTTCCTGCTATTCTTTTCCTTTCTTCTTTACTATAAACACGGACGCGCGAGCTGTAGAGCGTGTCACGTGCTGTCCATGCTCTCAAAGCGGCCGCGTGTCATCGTCAACGGTAAAAAGCCGGCGGTCAAAAGCCGTGGACACACGTAATCCTATCAGCGCGCGAGTACTCCGTCCTTCTTCGTTAATTGTCCCGAGAGATCTCCGTTTTCGCGCGACAGCGCGACAGTACCGAGGGCGTGATGAGGAAAGACTATTTCCGCAAAGAGAACGGGCGAGCTGGGGAGGAAATTGAGGGAATCTCCGCGGCCAAGTTATGCATTCGTAATTCTTCGTTTCACTAACGTAAAGTGCTCTTCGTAGCCCGCACGAGGACTCGCCTCTGATAGGATCCTTTGTCTGCCGAGCGGAACCAGGCGTTCCCTCGTGCGGGTGCAAGCGTAGCTCGGAGGGTAAATTTTTATCGTTACGGTCTTGGCATTTCGGGCATTCCTCGATATTCTCGTCACGCGTATTTCTGAGCGACCTTTCCATTTCGCGTTCCGCAATTATACTGGGCGTGGGGGAGGTTTGCCCTAAAAATCTGGGCCGATGTATCACGTGGACATCGCCGGGAATAAACGCGAGAATGTGCACACATGAAAACGGTACTTTGCATAGAAATAGCTCTTGATTGGTACTCTTTGGAGACTCCCAGAAGCGTTTTATGAATCTCTGCGGGCGATTCGTCGGATCGTTTCGACGCTCGGGCTAACAGGTGGAAGTACTCCACTCCCTTGTGTCTCCTCGTTCTCTCTCTCCTTCCCTTTCTTTGTCTCCCTTTCGCGCGCTATGCTCGAGATGAGGGGATCGATTTACGAAGTCGCGACGCAAAGGCGACGCATGTCGTCGAAAAATTCATTCGCTACGGGCTTCATACACATAAAGCGTCTACTTACGGCGAGAGCATCGGATCCTGGCGCTTTACAGACGTGATCCAAACAAGCTGTTGTCTTGCTCGACGAGTTTCTCCAGCTTTGTCCCTCCTAGCGGAATTTCCGTCGCTCGTGTCGTGCTGGCGATACCGTGGATCCACCTTCGACCCGCTCGGGGTCGAAAACACTGAAATGTGAGAGCGAGAGGCACAGGGAGCAAGAGAGAGGGTGCTCTTGCATGCCATCGAGCGAGGCGTGGGCGGAATCCCGGGCTAAATATTCATGTGGCGAAGGCTACGCGTCCCCGTATTTCGCCCCTTTTCCGGGACGGATCACGTCCTGTCGGGTCTTCAAAATATCCTGGACTTACGGCAGCCGCGTGAAAAATCGCGCGATTTCAGTCGCGTTCCCTTCCGCGACGCCGCTTATTATTACCCGTCGCACGTTCACGAGCGATCGATTTTTCCGCGGGACTCTTTATTGTTTATCGCAGGGCGATAATAACAGCCCGGGACTCCATCGCCCGGAGAGGGTAGAGACTTCACGAAAATCGTTACCGGATTACTCGAGCGAGTCACGAGTCACTTAAAAGCCGGAACCTTGCGACGGATGACTGCTAATGGAGATGATAGGAGAGAATCGGAGTGGCAAAGTTCCCGCCGGGCCACATCTACAATTCCTCCGTCCTCAGGGGGAAGAAACCGTGAGAAGGTACGCGTCTTCCCTCGTCTTCCGCCCTTAAGCTTCGCTCTTTAAACATTTCAGCATTCGTTACTCCGTAGAATGATAAATGTACTTCGTTGGGAGAGCACAATACGTGACAAAGGAGGATGGATTAATGGATAATCTTTCAAAAGTCTCTTCATTCCCGTCCTGTTTTTGAGGAGCAGGGGGATGGAGCACGGTGTAGGATATTTTCTGGCACGATTTATCGAATGAATTGAATTCTTTGGGTTTGATCTTTTTTTTTATTGAAAATACACGTATTATTTGTGTTTATTGAAAATACACGTAGTATAATTAGTAGCGTCTGTGTGAATCGCGCGAACTTGGGTTTTTCGCTCTTTTGGCACCCTGCCCCGTCGCGATATCGATCCTGCGTCTTGGCAAAAGGCTCGCGCACGAACCCGGCGACTCGTCGATAATTCCGATCCTTGATCAAAAATCCTCCTGCCTTCCATTCGCATGATCAATCGCGAAAAACGAGAGCTTCTCTCGCATCAACGAGCATCAGATATTTACAGGGCGCGTGTGTGACGCGCGTTCCGCCGGAGGAAGGGATGGGTTTCTTTAATAACCCCGTCGAAGATTGATTCACGTGGGAGACTCGCCGGAGTGGCCAGACTCACCATTAACGATAACGACCGCCAGACAATCGCCGCGATCTTCGGCTCGTCTTATTATGTTCTTCCCGTACTTCTACATTTTCTCTCCTCACCCTCGCGAGTTCTCCCCGGAGCGCCGCGATTAATTATAACAGCCCCACTTCGCCATTTATCAACGATTCTTTCGCCCCTCCGCGAATTCTTTTCGAATTCTTTGCAACAGCTGTCACCGAAGTAAGAGGTAAATAATTCGCGTACTCTCGTGAATTGTTCGGATGAAAAAACGCACTCGCCTTAAATATATAAATATCGAATAGTATGTTCTTCTGTTAAGAAATCTGCAACGGTTCCGGAAGAAATTCGGCTAAGAAAGAAGATTCGCGTCTCGCCCGAGGCGGAACTCCGCTTTTCACTTTCGCCTCTGAGTTCCTCTCGAGAAACATTTACGATTCACTGCAGTCCGTTATTTTGCCGACGATGAGATATATGCGCGTATGTTACAGTGAGCTCCAATGATTTTATCAAAGACGTCGTTAAAATATTACACGTATCATCCATTAATCAATAACAAGTGTAACATGAGCATCGGTACAGGTAGGCTTCATAAGAACGTCTATGACGGTTCAAGCGAGACGAGTCATCGAGGAAGAGCACGTCTCTGAGTGAAACCGCCACGTAATAATTTCCGCCACCGCGGCAGCGTAGTTAACAAGCCCGCAACGTAAAGTCCGCGTTGACTGACGAGGAAGTTCGGTTTCAGTTCTGGCTCGGGGCCAGAACACGGTGCCCGCCGCCAAACGGAATTTCACTGATCTCTACTTCGCGGCGTTGGCAAACAAGTCCGTTAATCGAGGAACTGATCAGCCTCCGCTTCGGTTGGTCCCGTCGAATCTTATAGCGGCTGAGAGAGTTCCCCCGCGGACGCATCGCAGCCACTTGCGGAAATTGAACGATTCCGACGATGGGTTTCCCGTCCGGTGCACACGCTGCGATGTGACGTTCGCCCGCTCGCCCTCGCGGTCCATTGTTTGCGGCGAGCCATAACAAGACTCGGCATACGGCCGAAATTTCCTTGGCAGATGAACGATCGGCTGTAAAAGCGCAGCCACTCTCGCGAATTGAATCGCACGCTCGAGAGCACGTCGATTTAAGTGCCCTGTCCCACGAAACTGGGTCTGGTGGGTCCTAAATCGAGGAACTTCGGACTTGGTGACGGCGAGAAACTTTGTTTATTATCTCTTTGTCATTTCTTCTTTTCACGGTTACGTAAAAGGGGGTAAATTTGACGTCACAGAATGCAACTCGGAGTCCCCAAAGTTCCTCGATCGTGTAATATAAATCTGACCGTGGTATCGCGACGACAATAATGTTTTCTTCTGAAATGGCGCTGATACGGCAGCCGCAATTGCATAAGAAAATTAAGTTCTTCAGTTTACCAAAGCTCGATGATTCATCCGTAACGCGCACCCGTAACTTTGTCGTGAACTCGGTGTAGATACAATCGAAACATTACATACACTGAAACTAGCTGGCCATTTTTTGTACGCAATCTAACGTACATCCGTATCAAGAATAGTTCCCCAGTCCACAAATTATTGACACGCATATCCGGTTCTTCTTAACAATAATGCATTTTCCTCAGTAGATTATCTTTTTCCTTTCATCATTCGATACATTACATCCTTATTTTATTTAACATATAAGTCGTCAAATTTTGTACCTTACTTCCTATTTACAATCATTTATTATTCATCCATATTATATATCATCGATATCCAGTTTTTGTAAAGCGTCATTCACTAAACTTGAATAAAAAAGAAACAGAATAAACACAATGAATCTTATTAACGACCCTTGGCTCTTCAAAGAAAATTCAGATCCTCCGAAATGATCGGTTTTATAATCGAGGCAGACTTTGCGAACGAAAATCGTGCGATTACGTGTATCAATGTTGTCCGGTGAGTTAACACTCGCTATGATCGGAATCATTCGTTTAGTTTATTTAAGAACCTTAGCCGTTCGTTTACACTAGTGATGGCAAATGCGAAAAATGTTCCGCCTGCCAAACTAGCAAATGCTGGAAGCAGCGTGCCACGTGTCACGTGGCGTGCCGCAAGATATATCGCAAAAAGGCACATTTTTTGGCATGTTGGATTATGTGTATTTCCGTGATAATGTTACATTAACTTTAAAATGATGAAAAACGAAATGAAATGGAGAAATCAAAATTTTTATAAAATTGAGTTAACAGTTCCAGAAAATAAATTATACGCACAACAAATGGGACAAGTAAAAGAGAATTCGCCGCGTGCCAACAACATCGTTAATTAAAATTAGGACCCCTATCATTGATTTGTCATTATCGTTTACATTTAATTGCACAACTCATGCTCGCTTCATGACACGAACGGCGCAAACCGACGAGTCTCGCGGCGTGAGGCAGCAATATCTCCGCAAAGAAACATCCTTGCGGACCCACCGTCTCCTGCTACGTACTCGCAACAATACCAAAAGACAGAGCAATTGATGATTCAATGAAAATCGCGCTCCAAGAGTGTCCCCAAAGACTTCTCCTCGCGCGCCGGAACCTAGCTCTGAATTCCGTCGAGGTCATGGTGGCAACTCAACGTCGGCCGTCCGTGGTGCACAGAGTGCTGGGCCGCGGCTGGCTGGACTCCAGTCCGTCGTTATTGGACTCCTGCTGTTGCTGGTTCCTACCCTCGCGGTTCTCGTCGCTGGCCGGGGCGTCGTTTGGCGGCCGCGGTGCGTTCCGGATGCTCCTCAACATGTAGCAACGCCGATGCGGACTGTGCCGGCTGTAGAAGCTGTCGTAGCCGCTGCTGGACGTCGCGGTGCGACGCAGCGCCAGCACCGCGTGCTGACCACCCCCCATCGGGATCCCGCATCCGGCCAGCATTCGTCGCTGGCGCAACAGGCCGCGGCGCGCGCCCCCGCCGATCCCCGGCAGGTCGCATCCACCACCGCAAGCATCATCGATTATCGCGCTCTGCAACAGCCGGGTGTTTTCGCGTCACGTCAACAAGGGCGATCGGCTCGAGTGCCGGACGAGCGTGGCCAAGTTTCACCCGCTCGTCGTCTCGGTTTCACTTTCAAGTTCGCTCTCGGCCGCGCTGGCAATTGACGGAGAGCAATGAAATCGAGAGAGCGAATTGGAAATCGACAGAGCCGGGTTGTCCAAAACGACGCTTTGCGCCCTCGGGGAAGGAAAGCGGTCGAAATGCAGTGAAGCTCGGACCGAGAGAGGGAACTTTCCCTGCTCTTCTCCGTGTCTCCCTTTCTCTCAAGCGCGCGAGGGAGTGGATATTAAATCGATCGGACAGACTGCTGAATCGAATTATGGTCGCGATTAGCAGCGGTCGCAATTAGTCGAGCAACCACGCATCGGCGCAATTTATTGTTGCGTCCGTGCAATTACCGTCGCATCGCACACTGAACGGACAACGGTAATATTCGCTTAAATGAGAACGATCGAGCTGCGCATTCCCATTCGACCAAGCTGCTTCCTTTTCCCAGAGATCAAATCGGACCCCCCCCCCCCCCGTGGGAGCGGTAATCGTCGGAGATAGTCCCGACGGCTCCCGAATTGAATCGGAAAAGCGCAGCGCAATTGCGCCGCTCGCGAGCCGCAATACCGTGCCCGCTCGGCTGAATAAATTGAGATATCGAGTTGGCGAACTACATGCGACGACGTGGTGAATTGCGCCGCGCATATCATACGAACCGTGCGTACGTACGTAGCGGAGTTTATAATTTCGTTAGCTCAATCCATTTACGCGGTGGGGTTGTACCAGCGGCGCTGTAATAACGTAATAATGATGCTCTCGGCCCGCGTCGTGCATATGTATTGCCGCCGAGGGCGATAATGTCTTCGCGAATCGCGCGTCCATTTGAGATTCCGTGAGAGGGTGCTTTATGTCAGTCGGATAGCAGAATCGAGCGCGGCTGATCAAACCCAGCGTTCCATTATCCGTATAATAAATCGCTGAATCGCGTTAAGTGTCCATAATGCTGTCGCCGCAGCTTTGATTACTTTCTCTCCCTCTCTCTTGGAGAGCGAGAGAGAAAGAAATTAGAGAGAGGGAAAAAGACATCACAATTAACTAGCACGGCTATAACGCGGTACAACGTAAAGCCTGCAACAATCAAAGGGTCGTAAAATCAGAGAAAGCATGATAATAAAACAATAATCAAAGGACGTTCGATGATTCTGATTCGGAGGTCACGCGAGGAACATACCCTCGCGGGCGAATTTCTTCCATCGTTCCATTATCCGGCGAATTTATATTATATTTGGCGTGGTGAGTCGCCGCGATACAGTCGTCACGCGCGCGCCATAATTTCACGCGGGGAATTCATATTGGCGCGTAGTTTGATAGAATCATGCGATACTCTCGCTCTCTCGTCCCCCCCGTCACCTCATAAATTGCAGCGATCGCACCGGCAGTCATATAAATTCCATGACGGGACAGTTCCCTCTCTCTTTCTCTCTCTCTTCTCTGTTTCACAATAATCCGTTCATATAATCGGATACGCGCGCCCCGTCTGAACTCACCCGCGTTTGGCGCGCGCGTGTTCGCGCACTTCTCTCTTTAGCGCCAACCGTTCGCGACAATCGGATGCATTAGTGATGTCCAACAGTGCACATACTCGTGGACATATGTACATCCAGATGCGCGATTCTTCGCGAGCGCGAGGCGTTCTCCACGTGGAGTCGCGGACTGAAACCTCGCGTAAACGAAAAGATCAAATTTCTGAACATTTTCACTTAAATTGCAATTAAACGTCAGCATCACCACATTTATTTTACTCACGGATCGCGCGAGTAAAAAGAGCGAACGTAGGTCAACGCGCGCGGCATAAATATAAATTATGCTTTAAAATTAACATATCACGGCGAGCGGTAACAAAGTGCGCTTTAATTGAGCACGCCATGGCGACTTTAACGAGAAATTGTCGGTTGCTTTGTAACACGCCAATAGTTCATTTCCGCGTTCCCTTCGACGACATCGCCGATCGCGCTCGGACGCACAATCATAGTCGCCTCCCCGTAATTAGTAATCGCGATCGCGGAAAAATGCGCGGCCACGCGCATTTTTAATTACTCCGGATCGGGCTCGGTGAGTTAATGTCGCGTAGCTGCGCGTAATTGCGCAGCATTCATATCGCCCGCGAGAATAATAAGCGCCGATACGTCGTGTGTTTATGCACCGAATAATCAAGCACGTTTCCGTAATTTCCGCAAAAATCAGGACCGTGTATGGATTTTGCGTGGACGGATGGCGCGGCGGGATTTTTGTTCGCGGAGTTTTCCTCGTCCTCGCGAGCGTATAGTTACTGCGCAAGTATAGTTAATGTAAGAACACGTAATCTGAGATGCAAAAACGAATCTCGCGTACCGGAAGTTCGCGAGAAGCTCTCTCCTCTCTCTCTCTCATGAAAGACGAGAGAAGTGCTCCTCCGCAGTTTTATCGCCGTATGGATTCGCGCGGAAGTAAAACGCCCGCTCCTACCGTCGCGAGGAAGGTTTGCTTTCGTTCCGCTTCGCTTCGCGTCGCCGGAAGTTCCACCGAGCACCGCTCTTCCTGCCGAGATGGTAGGAACCGTCTCTGCATTACACTCTCTGCGTTTTCCCGGGTTTCTCGTTATACGCTTTTTGCGGACGGGAACTCCGCGCGTTGTGGTCCCAACTTTTAACCAGGATCCGTATAGCACATTTCCTACTTTGCTGGAGTTGAGGGACTGCATGGGGATCGCGCGTCACATCTCCCCACGTAGAAATTGCCGAGGTTGTTTAACTGGCCCAACATTGGCCTAGTATTGGTAGCCCAGAGTACGGCAGCGGCGTTACACTCCAGTGTCGGATCTGTACTGGCACAATACTGGCGGCCAGTACAGATTCGACACAGGAGTGTAACGCCATGCCGTACTTAATTGCCAGTACTGATCCGACACTGGCAATAATATATGGACCAGTATTCGGTAAATAACTGCACCAGCATTGGGCATAGAAGTGGACCAATTAATGTATTACTGTATAAATGTATTTTTTATATATATAATATGTATTTTGTACTATTTGTATTTGTGACTTAAATATTATAAACAAAGACTAATGCAAACAACATTAGTAAAATCATTTTGTAAATGTTGCGTGAATTAATATCGCGTTTAAAAGAAAAAGATGTTAAATCGGTTTTCCGGATGATTATTTGTACGTGATAACGTAAATGTTTCTAGCGAGAACGTCACGCCTGATCTGGCCATCTATCGGTCGCTGGTGAATCAATATATTGTTATAATCCTATTCTAAAAAAGCCGTGTTAACTTCGTGAAGTTCTTTTTTATCGAATATTGAAGCCTCTTTTCCGCGACGAATTTCGTGTGACTTGAACTTCGCGTTGTGAATGTCAGAATGTCATAGTGGCTGTCAGTGCGGTTATATTGACAATTATATTTATTATATTATTTTTATTTTATTTTATTTTATTTCTTGTTTTATTTATAGCGCGCGTAGCGCGCGCCCTGTGTTGCTAGTTATATATTATCGGCAATGTATGTAGTCGAATGCTGGGTCTGTGTCGGTTGTCGAAGCATGGCCTGTCTCGCAACCAGTACTGGTCCATGTCTGTATTTTATAATGGCCCGTCACATGGCCCGGTTTTTAATAAGTACTGGGACAAGACTGTCTGCCAACTCTTTGCAGTGCTGACCGCCAGTATTGTGCCAGTACAGATCCGACACTGGAGTGTAACGCCGCTGCCGTACTCTGGGCTACCAATACTAGGCCAATGTTGGGCCAGTTAAACAACCTCGGCAATTTCTACGTGGGTAATGCTGCGCGATAAATCAGGAAATGGTTCTTCTAGAGCAAATCCCCATGTAACGTGCGAGACACGTTCCCCGCTGTGTGAACAAACCGTATGGTTTACTTTATTATACTTATTATGTATTTTTATATTAGTATGTATCTACGCACATAGAGACATAAAAATCTTTATATTTATAAAAATCTAATTTTTATTTTTATATGTAAGCTTGAAAATCTCTTATCTTAATTGCGCATGATAAGGATTCATTATGTCTCCTCACAATATAACGAATATAACAATATAACGCGTTATACGCGGCTACTGCACTTTTTTTCGCGAGCGAGCGACTGTTCTCGACGTAGAATTAGAAAATCGCGGCAACAAGCCTGCCTCGTAATTTCGCAAAAGTTGCACGGAGACGACGTATGCGTATTATTTGTAAGTTTGCAAAAAACTCGGACTTGATAAACATCACGCGTCGACAGTGCATGCTCGATATCTCGCGCGAGGCTGGCCGAGTTTCGGGGTGTGAAATTTGAATCTGCAATTGTAGTACGCGCGTCGCGCACGGTGTAAAATAAATAATTTCGACGGGATAACGCACATGTGTGAAGTAAATAAATAAAGTGTACGCGCGGTATATAAAACTCGCGAATTCGCGTATGACTGACATAACAATATCGCCGTTCCAATTGTGCGCATAATGCACCGTGATCGACATTTTCCTTTTACGCAAAACGGAAAGAGGAAAACAAGTATTTTGCCCATTTTGCCGTTCCTTCTTTTCTCTTATTCTCTCTTCGTTTTTTTTTATATTTATTTGAACGCGCGTTTCGCGATACGGCAAACTGTTATCGCGACATGTATAATATACATGCCCGAACGATATTCCGCGCAATATGCAACACGCAAAGAAGAACACGCGGAGAGATCCAAGAGTTCCAGAACCCTTTCAAGGAGTAATTTAAATATTGTCGCCGCCGCGCGCCGTGCAAACAGACGGCGATGTGCTTTTAAAAATGTATTCGTTTACTTGGCGAAGAAATATGCGTTTGCGTTCATAAATTGCAGCGGACAGCCGGGCGAGCCCTTTGAAAATAGGTTCAAGGTTGGCAGTGAGCGATCCGTATCCGCGCGCGCCCTCACGCGATGTTCGCAACGAGTGATGAAGCTGAACATGAGAAAGAGGAAATGTGTTTGTTTAATTTTATATTAGGCTCGTAATTCATCTCTCCCTTCTCTCTCCCTTTCTCGATATGTAAAATAGCATGCGAGCGAGAGTGAGTTTTCTTTGCGCCAACAACAACGACGTCGAAGACGACGACGACGGAAACGGATTAATTAACTTGGCGATACACGTTACTGCAATATAAATACTTGAAATTCCGGTCGGGGATTTTCTTCCGGCTTGCGCCACATAGTTCCCGTGCGCGCGCGCGCGCGAGAAAAGGTAAATTCAATCCAGCTGCAGCGGCGAATTTGCTTCGAGAAAATAGCGGAGCTGGTCAGAGGGGAATTTTACAACGAGAATGGAGCCCTTTGACAGTCGCCTTGGCGATCCGTTTAACGCGGAGAGAGAAGATACTTCGCGGAAATTCTAATTGAGGTCTTACTCTCTCTCTCGCTCCCTCCCTTTCTCTCTATTTCTATCGCGCTTTTTCTTTTGCGAGCGACAAAGTTAAAATTGAGCCGTCGTTTGAGAATCCGTCCGTCGTGGCTCGTCGATTGCGGTTCTCTGCGGAATTTCCGCAATCTCGTACGCGGCAAAAATAACGTAATTTATTCATTGTTTTTTGCAAATTTATATTACGATAATCGTTGATAATCGGATTGCGACGATCACCGCGTTCACGAGCGATGGAATAAAATAAAATACGATAAAACATAATAAAATAAAACACATCGGCAAAATAACGACGTAAACAATTTACAAGCGGATTTGCAAAATATTATTTATGATTTCCGTTCGCTAATTACAGAGTTTGCAACATTACTTTCAACGATCGCTTATTCTCCCATCTTTCCTCGAATCCATCGGGATCAGAATGCGTGGTGTATACAGGGTGTTCTGTAATGCGTGAACGACGAGTGCCAGCAATCTTCGTCGACCAAATTAACGACCTCGAAGTAACAAGCTTTACAAAATGACGAGCCGCTTATTTCGATCGCTCGAAATCCATGTTAAATATTATAAATCTTGTCCATATAATATCCAGATGTGTTTATTGTTCATTCACTGCGAGACACTTTCAAGCAGCCGCTACGGGTTGTAACACTCGATTAATGCTCGATACTCGCCGACACGGTATTATATCGAAGCTGAAACCCGGTTGAAATCCGGCCGAGAATATCGGAGAACGAACAGTTAAAACCAGCCGAGCCAATGATTTAATCACAATATCGACTCCATCGAATTTTAATCAGCAACTGTTGAATTTTGTTGTGGGAGTGATTACGCGAGAAGTTCATATAATTACCTAACGCGTACCTGATTACGCTTAATTCAATGAAGAGCCGTGATACAATGTTCAGCATACGTGACGATTACCAACTAAGTCACGTTGCTTAGCAACATTATTGTTCCGCTCGTATTACAAGTTTTGCACATAGGATATTATAACGTATCCTTGAGCGCGTGTCCACGATTAAGAATTAAATTTAACGCGCAATTCTTACCGCTTGCATCGGCTCGCACTTTCCCCTCATTATCTCGAATCTATAGATTTTTATTAATAGACTTAACGTGCAGATCGAAACGCGACACCCTTCCCTGGGAAACATCGATCATGTCCAGGTTCGCCGTGCCCTCGATAAGTTCTACCTCTCTTCTGAATTTCCACTTGGGTATCGCGCGATGCGACATCCATAAATTTCACGCTCATCCCGTGGAACTTTTTATGTCTACGTGTCCGCGTCGAAAAATTCGACGGATAATATAAAGAACGGAAGTCCCTGGACATGAGGGGTGAAGCTTAAAAAGTCACGCGAAATCACGAGTTTTTCAATTCGGCTTTGAAAGTTGAACGCACGCGTGGCGCGTACAAAAAGATCAAGGCATCGATCGAGGCATGAATTACGTAGGCGGTAAACCAATTCTCCACTCCTGTGAAGTTGCGCTCGGTACGTCACGAAAATGGACGAAAGTGAAGATATTCTCGGTTCAAGCAGCGCGCTGTTATTGAATTTTTGATTGCCGCGAGTGTCCCTGCCATTGGAGCTTCATCGGGAAAATCGAGGGAGAAAATGCGAAAACGTATTTTCGCGGACAACAGTCGGAATTTTCCAAGGCCCGGCACGAGGAATTGATTTACCGTCGCCGCGGGAAGCGATAAAGCAGAAGCTTTCCCGGATCTTTAAAAAATAGAAAATGACGGCATATATTACCCAAAAATTTTCCGCTCCAACCTGGTCTCACGGCCAACCAAATAATATAACTACCGGGCGAGAGGACATAATAATGGCGTGACGTAAGAACTTTCGGTCGCAAAGTGTTCGCCGAACAATATGCGCGCGCACGAAGGATCCGTCCATGCTAATAAAGGTTTCATCCATAATCCATGGTAAAGATCACGTCGGCATATCAATTAGGCGTTAGTTGGAGCGGGACTTTCCGCCCGTTTTATCCGGCGGTCAGTAATATCCGTTGGCGGGCCGAAAGCGGATTCATGTCGTAAACAATCACGAGATTAATGTACCGCAACCGCAACAACTGCGTGTTACTATACGCAGCGTATACCCCGTGAGTGCACTCAAGCGAGCTTCGCAGGAGCGCGCACTTTCGGAATAAGGAGCTCGAACGAGGCAGTTGGCGCAAGTTCGGTACGGTATTACGTTAAACGGTTATCGCGCCGGCGGGTACTTTAATTAACATTTCATCGTTTCTTGTTAATTGTGATTCGCGCTCGGAATCTCGGAAGCTCGCAGCTTTGTTTGGGTTTCCGACTTGACTGATCGAGGCGATCCTGTTATGACAAGAAAATGATATATTAAACTCCACTGCAATTTGCAGTTTGTTATTTATCTTTCATCGATTTGATATTAAATTACACTGGCAATCTCAGTAGGGAGTAGTCAGGTGCTTCATCGCGCTTCTGACGTTTCCCACGCTGATTGCCTTTCTTGGATACCTTCCAGAGTTGATAATTAATTTGATGAACCGAGAAAACTGAGGGGGAGAGAGACAAAGAGAGAGAAAGCAGGAGGACGCAAACTTGTCGAGTTCCCACCGCAGAACCGCGAAAATTAAAGTACTACTGCACAGCTCGATGAGGGGAGGAGAAGCGAGCAGAGATGCGGTCTAATCGGAGGATGTATGGAGATTCGCTCAGGCGCGATGCGGACACTCGCTCGGGAGTATTGGAATACACGTAGTCGCACGTAAATCTCCACGTGGCGAGAGAAGAAAGAGTTCTCGCTCCTTTCTCCTTGGAGTCCAATGGTCGACCAAAGTCTGTAGTAAAATAAAAAAAAAGATATAATAAATATAATTATACAGTATAAAAAATATAATAGGATAATGTAATACAAATATAGAAAAAAGTAAAAATAGAATAACAGAGATTAATTTTTAAATTTCCTTCGAATTTACATACGTATCGCGATGTACAAGCGATATATGGACAACGTAAGAAAAAAGCAAAGCAGTGCAAATTAGTAAATCGTTCAGGACGTTAAGACTCGCTTAAAAATATATTTTAAGGGTAACGAATGGCGCTTACAATCGGCGAAAATGGCACTTCGCTAACGCCGGAGCGACGTATCTCTCAGATTTCTCGCCGAAGCCACACATATCCCTCTCTCGCGGCATGCAAATATCACGATTCGCTGCAAATGTGTAGATATAAAAATACCCGATACGATCTTCTTCGCTGCGGGATCCGTGCGGGCGCGCGAATGCACTACGAAATCCGAGACGTAATACGTGATACGCGACGACGTCGCGTATTATCCACGTGAAATCAGAATTTCCATTCTCGTGGATGGCTGTAAACAGTCGCAAAAATGTATCCTTTCGCGGAATACCTTCCCCCCTCGCGCGAGCCCCGCATTTTCATCTTACACGCGCCCGCTCGGGGCACGGAGCGCTCTCGGGAGGGAGGTTCGTCGGGGCTACGCTGATTTCCTGTCTGTCCACGATCGTTATTCCTTCGACTATGGGCTGGGCCCGAATCACCTCGCTTGCATTAAGCTGATCAAGCAATATCACGAACGAGAGCGCCGTACATACATGTGTACATCTACGCGTGCTGTACGCGAGCGGTATACTTGGCACACGCTCTCCCACGGGATCGGATTATTGCCCGGCGTGTTTCCTCCCTCCAACATTTACCCCCGAGGAGGAGGAGGGTCGCGCTGCTGACGGATTCGGCTCGACGCCGCGCGCCGCCAAAAGAGGGTGGTTTCGCGTTGCCGCGGCAGACGCTCTTCATCCCCTTTTCTTTTCTCTATTTTTGTTCTCTTTTTTTTTAGCGTCGCACGCGCATCACACTTATGTGTAACACTTATATGATACGAAACGTATGTACGAGCGGATGTACGGGCGCGGTACTCACTTTGCGGCGGGGTTTGCGACGCGCCAGGCCGTGCGAGCTGCAACAGAGGATCCCCGAGACGCTGCGACGGAAGTTGCGCGTCATGAAGCAGTAGATCACGGGGTTCAGGGCGCTGTTTGCGTGTCCCAGGAACAGGCAGTACGAGAGCGCGTCCGCTATCGATCTCCCTTCTGCGAACAATTTCCAAGCGATCTCTTTGTCACGTCTCTCCTCATTCCAGGTGCGCGTGTGTGCGTGTGTGTGTGTGGAGAATTAATTAAAACTAATTAATGCGTGTTATCGGAAGAGGAGAATGATCGCTTGTGTGCCGCTCTGTCGCGCGGAAGGAACGTAAGAAAAACTCAAGGAAATCCGTGCGGCGGGATGTCCGAGAGAAACCGTAATGAGCGTGCGAATGTGCGATCAGCACGTCGCCGGCTTTCCTTGGATTTTCCTTTTCTTTCCTCGTGTGTGTTTTCATAAGTTAATTATGAAACGAATGAATAATTAATGTGCCGTGTGTGTCGACGCTTTTAATCAGCAATTTGCAGTCATTCCCTGTGAAATCACGCCGTTTACGGTGCGCGCATGTACGTACGCGGGGCGGGTAAATTAGCGTAACTTAATTTGAATTGTAGAGAAAACAAGACGGGGGTGGATGCCGCGCGCGAACCGTGGCGAGGAGGGTTGAGGAGGGCGAAAGATGTCGGAGCATCGTTTACAATAGACTGAGCATTTGCAGCGCTACGGTTATAAGGAGGAAACACGTAGGCAACGATTTTCATAAAGCCATTTACACAAAGGGTTCAGGCAGATGCAGCGATGATGAAGAAGACGAAGACGACGACGACGACGACGCGGAAACTTGCGCTCGCGTTTCAAGCTGCAGCGGTGGTGGCATCGCTCGTAATGGGGTGTAAAATAACTCGATAAATTGAGCGCCGTATTTCAAACTGTGTCACCAAGTTTGAACCGTCGCGCTCGAGATGGAAATTCGCCGACTCGCTTCCTCTAGCTTCAAGGTCCATGAAAACGCGTGTCCCATTGTTTTACCTCGTGTTCGCGTAATTACACTCGAGTGCAATTGAAATGCAAGACACGCGAGACCTCGGAGATTCTTCCCTCGTGGCGAATAAAGTATTATAAATTTATCGTCCGCTGGAGGAGGCGAAAGATATAATAGAAGTATTATCTTAATTACAATTAGCATAATGGAAGTAGGAGTGTGTATCTCGGGGGAGGACACACGTTCGCACTCGCAACATACATGCCTTGACAGTAGGTTGCCTGAAAAATACATGAAGAGTTCTTCAAATCTGGATTCCTCCACGGCGGCAAGGTGGTTCTCTTCCAAGAGGAAAATCCACTGCTGGAAAAAGCGGTGAATTACGATTCTGCGGAGATTGCACCTGGGACCCTGACATTACCAGTCAAGCTCTCAGTGTTGGATGCCATCCGAGGCTTACGTTATTACTGACGCTGTATCACCTGACTAGCAGGCAAGCAAGCTGCGACTCCAGAGAGAGATGGTAACATCTCTCTCGCGATTTGATAGACCGACTATGAATGTCGAGTCATATCCCTAAGGATCCCTCTAGTAAATAATATAAGCCGGGACGATGCGCTTCCTAATGAACGCGAGACTTGAGCTTCCGTCATTAACTGTAATTTTTAAGTTCAGTTATATGTTCAATCAGCACTAAGAAGGAAGTTCAAAAAGATGATTTTTGAATTTGTACCAACAAGAATTGTGCGCACGAATGATCGATTTAAATATAAATAAACACGATTATAAAGACAGACGGCAGTCGTGGAAGAATATCAGATGTTACCGCCTACTGCTTGAACTGAAAAAATATCATCATCCAAAATGGAGACGATGACAGTTGATAGATCGAACGTTACGCAATTCTTCTCTTCGGAGCCTGACGTATCGCGTCACCATTTTGCTGCTTCCTAATTCCGGTGTAACGACATTACTCGCGTGTCTACACAACAGCCGCTAAATTTCCGGCGCCGTCAGCTTTGCGGCTTCCCCGTCCGAGTAATTTCGGGGATTTTATCTTCCGCGGTGGAAGCAACGCGCACCGACTCGATAATTCGGTAAAGTTCCTGGTAACCAGGCTGCGGAAAATTTAATCTGCCCTGGCGGCCTCACCACGTGCGATGTTCCCTTTGTACGCCTCGGCGCAACATCGATTTACTCGCAACATCCATCACGGAAGACGCGTGCGCTTGTTAAGCTCGCGCGGAAAAGAATCCGGATCGGTGCTTGCTCGAAACAAATGGTGGAACCAGAAATCCGTAAGGCGGTCGATCGATAGTGGATCACGCGGAAGCAAGTGACGCTTCAAGTACAGCTTAACTCTTGAGCCAGCGAGCGGGATATTCTCTTGAAAAATGCAGGTCTCGGAAAAACGTGACGGATCTTTGTAAAAGGAGCAGCACCGAGCGGACGCTGCATTATTTCGAGCACACATGTGGCCGACATGTAACGGTGTTTGCACGCTCCTTTTCAGAGTAATCTCACGCGAGAGGGAGGAAAGTGTCGATGCTCGGTTTACTCGATGAGTCTTGTTTCAGTGAAAGAATCAGGACGATGCATTCCGATCAGAAGAGGCGAAAAGGAGACCGCATTATTTATTGAACGCTCTCCTATTGAATGGGGACAGATGCTCTCATAAGCGCAATTGTGAAAATGCAAACAAATGTAGTTAAAAGTGTTATTAAAAATTAAAATTAAAAATCAAACACAGAATACTTTGTAGTTCAAAGAGTACGAATTAATATTAGGTGCTTGCAAAAGGTCATATGATATTAAAGCAATCTCCCTTTCTTCTTGATCTTTCTCATTGCTCTCAAGTAATGGGATACTGTTGATTCATTAACTCCAAGCTGCCCTGCAAGCTCCTTCAATGTCTGGGACGAGTTTTCGAGCAATGCTTCCGATTCCTGACTTTGCTTCTATTTATGAGCTTACGAACTCTTGCAAGTATTTAGTAACAAATCATAACGTGAATACATTTTGCCAAAAGTCAAAAGGACATAAATTAATAGTAATTAATCCAAAAGTCGACGTACAAGGTGAGTGAGACGCATATGGAGGTAAAAGTGAGACTCAAGTGGCAGTAAAGTGCAGATGTGCAAATAAAATGTGTAAGGGGATGCAATAGAAAGAAGAAGACGCCGCAAGGATATTTCCCCGTCTGAAACGATTCGAAGGGAGCGACGGCGCGCAAATATTCCCGTTCGACAGTCGTAAATATAGTAAATTCAGCTGCGAGGTATACTCGGATTTTTGCAAGCTCGCACTCACCGACGGCGCCGAGATCGACTAGCAGCCTCAGCATATTGTATGGCAGCCAGCACAGGGCGAACAGCAAAGCGAGCAGCAACAGAATCCAGGCGATCCGCTTCCTCTCGCGTACCAACCGGAAGCTCTGTGAACAGAAGGTGATCATGTCACGTCTCCGGAATATAGATTGGGCTTGATAGCGCGCGCGGCTTCAATGAATTCCGCGTGGATCGCCGCAGACGGGAATTGTGCGAGTGATGAAAGAGACTCGGATCAATCGTCCGGCGTACTGAGAAAGAGATCTTTGTCACTTGGGACTGTGCATGCATAACAAGACACTTGCTCCAGGGAGGAAAAGCATTTTTCTATCAAGTACACCACTCTCTATGATGTTAATATTATAATAATAATGACTTTATGTGTGCACGTGCTATATTGCCAATTGCATAGGAGGCCTTTTTGATATATTATATGTATATATTTTTTCTCTCTTTTTATTCTTGTGTAATTTATTTAATTATATATATTTTTATTTTTATTTGTGTAATTAATTCGACGGTTTCGTTAAAATCTATATTTCTACAATTAGAACATATCTATGTATAGCTGAAATAATTATAAAAAGATCGACGTTAAAAGTCAATCATAATAATCACAGATACTTTTTTTCGTCCCAGCGCGATTCAAATTGATTCTCGTTAGATTTCAGATGGACGGGTGATATTTTTAATTCAACTGACAATTTCAAGAGACACGCGCCGCGCCATCGCGGAGTCACGCTGACTTCTGAGTGAGATATCAGAGAAGTTACGTCATCCGAGGAGGAATAATTCCGCGGGGGTTTCCCCAGCACAGGTTGCTTCGCGCATCGAAATTACGTCATTAGGGCGTTATTTATATACGCGCACGACGGCAAATTTGATCGACCGACCGGGCAGCGAGCGTGCCCGAAAGAACACGCGTAACTATTCTTCGGCGGTGTCTCGTTGTGCGAAAGTTGCGCGGCGGCGTTGCTCACGTACGCCACAATTTCACAAAGTCTGCGGAGAGAGAAAAAAAGAGGGAAAGAGAAAAAAAAGGGAGCCCCTCTCCTTCTGTAATTTATATGCAGCTAATTTGCCGCACCACGTCGCGCCGACTGGCACCACGCAAAGAATCACGTCGGAATTGCGAGCGAGCGTAAAGCTTAATTCGTCACGGTTCCTCTTCTTCCTGGCTCGTCCTTTACCTCCTTCTTCTTCTTCTTCGTTAGCGTAATTCAGCGCGGCGGAATAAATTGCAGCTTATTGCTGTCGCTCTCTGTCGCATCGCGTTTCATTCAGGCCGCGTCTGCGTGGAATGAATTAGCGGCGCACTGCAAGCGGACAGAGGCGTGTCGCCTTCAATCGGGCGTGATCGCGCTTCCCGCAAAACTGCGGCGCCGAAGCGCAAAAGGACCGTTTCCCGATCCAATCGGTTTAATCGGGAACTCGCGTTTCTTTCAGGCCGCCCGCGCAATTCCAGCAAAATTTTCAATAGAAACCAATCTTAATGAAAAAGCTAGCGGAGGGAGGATACAGAGGAACGGGGAGGGGTAGAAGAGCAGAATGATCGCATTAAAACATCCTCTCTCGGGGGGGTAGGACGCACGAATGACGTCAGCGGAGCAATATCAACGGCGAATTTCCGTCATTAAATCGCAATTAACGGCGATAAGCTCGCGCGATCGGACAGCCAGTGATGGACCGAAGTATGCGGAGGGGACGGGTACAGATCCCGTCATAAAGCATCTAGCCTCCCCTCCGGCGCGACGTGATCCAATTAAACTTACAAGAGAGACGCCGTCTTTCGCCAGCTCTCGCAATCGGCCGTGCAAAATTAATTCGACGACGATGGGCGTCGATTCGCGTCCGCGCACCGGCGTCGCTTTGTGGACGCGTCGCGCGACGCGGTTTTTAACGCTGATTCCGCATCGGGGATTACAAAAACGTACGTGTGCAATTGACACATTGCGTCACAAAGAGCCGCGACAAATGAACAGCAACCGCGCCGGTTTTTACCCGGCGTTTCACAGCGTTTCAGAATGGATAAAACCGCGCAACGTGCATGTATGTGCGTCATTTCTCTCTCTCTTTCTCTTTGAGCGAGTAAAAGCGTCGCACGGAAATATTGCGCCGAACCGTCGACGGCACCAATAATCGCGGGAGCAGCGATCGTTGGAGTCAATAGACAGATCGTGCATGTTGACAACGATCGAGAGACAATTTGATCCGACCTGCTGCGAGCTGGCGCTTCCCTCGACGCTGTCGCAGTCGAAGGGCGGCTTCCTGGAGCAGAGGGTGCGACTCATCATGGAGTAGGCGAGTATCACGATGAGACCTACAACGTAACAAGTGACAGCTGACTCTGTGTGACTAGAATGAAGGGAGGAGACAAACGAAGACGAATGGCCTGGAATTTTCTTACCCCTCGCCAGAAGGGCGGCACGCGAAGGGACTTTTACCGCGAAATACGTCTCGTCACGATGTTAAAAGAGTTAAAAGAGACAATCGTGTAAGTATCGCGGCGGAAACTGTCGGAATAAAGTAGCGAAACATCAACGAAAGTATGGAACATCAACACGAATAAGTCTATCGCGACTCATAAATTTATAGAGAATTATTAATGAACTTATGTCGAATATGCACGAGCGCGATGTAATCGTGCCAAGCTAATTAATGTTGCAAACAAGTAGTTGCAAGCGATCGATATCACCACGTGACGTATTCGGCCGTGTTTGGCCGATCGGCAAGCCCTCCCGACCGCCCTTCCACGTTCCGCCCTTTTTGCCGAAGAGTCAGTTCTTTTCTTCAACGCGGTTTCCGGAGAGGAAATTTTTCTTCTACTTTACATCTTAATACATTCGCTATCACGCGTTAGGTATGAGTAATCGATCTATCATAAGAATTCAATATCATACATCTGACAGCGACTGTCTTTTATTTCGTTCCCATAAAAATACAAAAGTCCATCTGATTAGTATGAAAAGTATGCAAAAGCATTTGATTTGTGATAAAAGCTTTTTCTGATGTTGGCAGCGAACGTGTCAATATCTACTGTCTAGATTCATTATTTCCATATTTTCGATAGCCAGATGAATTTCTTTCGACATTATATACGTCTCAATTTACCGATCCTACTTAAGATTAGTAAGTTCCGTTTGACTTTTGCCGAGAACTTCTCTTTTTAACTTTCAAGCGAGGAATTATCGCTGTTTGACGAGCCAAATAGAATTGAACTGAAAAACTTTGTAATCCTCTTAATACCTAAGAACGTTGGAACAGATTAAAAGTAGAAGTAAAATTTCGACTTGGCTTTTTCTCACATCATGAACGGCAAACTTACATTGCAATCGCGCTGATCACCGTATCCGATCGCATCTAATGCAGATTTCAACTTACCCGGCACGGCGTAAACCAGGACGAAGCACACGGCCCCGAAGACGTGCGGTTTGATCCCCAGCGGCCCAAAGTCTTCAATGCAGACGTAGAAGGCTGGCGGCATCCGCGGGGCGCGCAGATTGTCGCGCGAGAAGTTGCCACGGGTTGCCCAGGAGCCGTGGAAAATTATGTTGTCGAGCTCCATGCCTGAACTGCGCAGAGTCATCTGCGGAAAAAGAAAACAGACGCGACGCTCATAAGCTTCAGCTGATGGGGGTGGGTGCGCATGGGGCGAACAGTCTTCTCCCCTTGTCGCGGATGCGTTTTTCACGTTGTTTAGATAATGATCATAGCCGTGTTCAGGGCGGCGTCGGAACGCTCAGCGGATTGATCGCGGATCGATGCGGCCTCGACCGGTAATCCCGTTCCGTGATGCGCACGTGATTAATTTGGACTAATGGACTCGGGCGGAGGCTCGCTCGCCAAAGAAGGTTTCGTTCTTTCTTTCTCGGCTTCCGGTCTTCGATCGGGTTGCGGCGGGCATTCTTGCTGCCGAGTAACTCCACTTTTTCGGCATTATTGCAAATACTGCTTTGTACGATTAAATCAACTGGCGTTCTGCTGGCGCATTCTGCGTTTTCTATTTATATAGCAAAGGTAGAATGGTGAAGACTGATAAGACCTGGACGGAGTAATACTTGGTTAATTGATTATATTAATTGTGCCTGATAATTAGGTTGAGCGCCGTTGCGTCACGCACTCGCAGACCCGCTCGATCAGCCATTCCATTAAAGGCGTGTAACGTCAATCAATTAAGCGCCTCGCTCGGCGTGAAACCTTTAAAACAACATGGATGAAGGGAGACCGGACAGGGAGAGAGGCATTTATCGTGCACCCTCTCGGTAAAGCGATAACCCACCGAACCTTTATGCTTTCTCAAACAGACGGCACTCTTGACACCTTTTCGGTCATGTCAACCGATAATAATTGATCCACTCGTATCCAACTGTTATCGGTCGCGTGATATCGTGTGATATCACACTCGACGTGCGATATTCGTCCCGTTTTTCCAGGGAATCACCTTGCGAACCTCAAAACTTGTTTATTCTGCCGCTTCAATTTCTGTTGCGAGAGCGTTTTGTGCATTTTGTGA
The DNA here is from genome assembly GCF_003672135.1 of Ooceraea biroi. Classification (NCBI taxonomy): domain Eukaryota; kingdom Metazoa; phylum Arthropoda; class Insecta; order Hymenoptera; family Formicidae; genus Ooceraea; species Ooceraea biroi. The sequence goes on from NC_039517.1 coordinate 827,418, forward strand.
GTTAAAGAAGAGACTCGTCTATAAAATCAAATGTATCATCGCGATTGTGCGACGAAATATCTCGAAACTGAAAACAACGTGTAAATAATTTAGAAAACAGATCTAAAATTACGGCAAAGTAATGAAATAATTCAAATCAAAAGATGTAAGTTTAGAAATAGTTAAGCTCATATCAGACTACGTATTGGAGATTGGAGATTGGAATTTGACCAATCAGAACAAAGCAAAGAAGAATCTCCAATCTCCAATACGTACCTTACAAGACATTATAATTGTAAATATAATTTCTGATATTTATATAAAAGTGTATCTAAAATCGGGGATTCAAAGAAGGCACTCGTCTTTTTAGTTTCTTCGCAAACCGACTTTGAAGACCGCCGCGGGAGCGCGTCGGGTCGCTTCGCTTTCCGATATACTTCCTTTGTCTAATCAGAATCTGCGTGCTGCAATCAAAAATACCGTCGCATCCGCTCGAGGGGCGAAATCGATCTCGGGGAGCTCGCGAAGCCGGGGGAGCGCGGTCCGCTTTGCCTCGCGAGCGAGTTGCGTTCGCTCTCTTCGCTCTCTCGCGCGCGTACCATCGTCGGTCAAAATGGGGCACGTGCACAATGCGCCCCGGGCATATCTCAGCGGAGCAATTGTTCTAGAAAAACGGGAAACGCGAGTACAGGAATGGACGCACAGCTTTGTGCGGAAGGGTGACATTAATACGGATCGGTCGAGGGGGGAAACTTCGACCTCCGCTCGTCACGCAATCCTGGAAACGCTGCCGACGTCGCGCTTCCATTCTGCAGAGCATGCACTTCCGCCGCTTGTTTGAATTGGTTTAATATAAGCTATATTTGCCATGCACCGTGCACGGGACGGTGCACCCGCTAATCCGCTATTTGCGTATCCGGATGGCAATACTCGCTACTCCGCCGCCACTTTTCACCATGCCTCGGATTTCCGATCGCGTTCAACTGGTCTATATTGGTTCAACGACCGATCCGCCAGCTGATGTCTTTCGTTGCTCGTCCGTGTCTCGCTTGATGTGCCATCTTCGTCCGTCTGCTTTGCGCTCCGACTTCGTTTTTATCGTTACTGGTTACTCGTGCGCATTAAGGGAGAGATTTCGAGTGTAGATTCGCCCGGAACACAAAGCGGATAAAGGTTGACATGTATTTATGTGCGAACGGAAACCGTATCGCTATGAGAAATGGACGGATACTTCCTCCCCGCGGATTTACATGTTGAACAGGACGAACGCATCCCAATGGTGCGATAATGCCGCAAGAGTGAAGCCGGGACTCCGCCACTCCCGGGGGAATAAAGGGAATAAAAATATATCCTGATGTACGCGCGGATTTGTTTGTATCTGTGCGCGTATCATTTATATACCTCCGCCTATTCTTCGGAGGAATAGACCCCCGCGCTTCGGTGATTCCTCTTACGCGCGAGCTATCTCCATCGTCGATACCACGGGATTTCCCGCAAATTCCGCCCGTTTTATCGCGATCCTGCAATTCCGCAAATGTGAGACGAAAGCATTTCTCTTAATTAAATCACATGGGAAAATAGAATTTGATAAGCGCGGTTGTTAGTGCGTATTTTTTTTTAGTAATTGTAATATTTTCCTATTATTATACGTTTTACAATATTTGTTACGGTCATTGTTCTACTTGATTATACTTGAACTGATTAATAGAAACGAATCTTTAATCAGTAGGTAACAAAATTCTGTTTCGCGGCTGCGTACCGAGAAATTTGACGCTACTAACACAACATCACCATATTCAAAGATCTCCAGTTACATATTAAACACGTTTCGTATAATTATATTCGAACATTAAACATGATTCTTACACGAAATAACATGAAAAATATTCAAAAACATTTTCAGTTCTTCATCAGAGATTTCACGATCGTCGTAATGCAGTTCATAAGCACCAGGAGTTTCGCCATTAACAAACACTGAACACGAGTCCCATTCCCATTTAAATATTTATCTCGACTCTTCGAAGCAGAGGAGAACCAAGCAGAACGCGCTTTTCTTTAATGAGTATATAAATATATTAGCTCATTAACTAATTGCAAGTAATCCGGATCGCGTTTAGATGAATGAATCAAATTAAACACATACTTACATATTTGATTGCACAACATAGCTTCTCACATATTAATTTTATAGCGGAATAAGCAATCTTTAAAAAACCAAGGACAAAATTCCCCAAAACCAATCGCTACATTGAGCTATCATCTAAATTATTTAGTCAATGACCTACAAAACATTTTTGCGTCCGCCAAATCGACGCGGCCAGTTAGTTCGGATATCAAAGTCGCGCGATTTACTCACCCCTCTGAGGACGGGCACGAAGATAGCCAGGGCGAACAGCCAGAGCGCGATGATAACGAGCACGGTGCTTCTGCGATTGAATACTCGGCGGAACGCCATGGGATTCCTTATCGCCAGATACCTGTCGATGCTCATTGCTGTGATGGTGAACACCGAGGCGGCCACGGCAACACCTGCAACAACGCACAGGCACCATTATCATCCCGCGGACGGAAATTTCGAGCGTTCGCCGATCGATCAGTCGCGTCGCCCACACTTAGCGGTCACGCCTTCGTCACGTTCGTCGATCTAATTTCGTAGGTCGTCTTTTGTTACCCCGATGCGATCGGAAAGGGGCCTCGGGCGAGAGGAGAGGAGCTCAGGATACTCTTTTTAATTTAATTCAATCTCGCTTAATCTCACTTAAAAATCTCCTCTTCCGGCGTTCAAAAGAGTGCAACCGCTACCTGTCCGTTCTCTTGCTTGTTTTTCCGAAAGCTTTTTGTTAAAGTTCCAGTCTGTTAAAACTTCATACCTCCTTTATCCTGATTCCTCTTTGTGCTCTTGTATCGTATGTTATAATAGTGTGATGTGTGTAGTGTAATAATAATTTAAACTTTATTGCGCGCAAGAGAGAAAGCAAGAGAGAGAGAGAGAGAAAGAAAGAAGGGAATGAGTGACAAATTCATAATCCACCCACACCCTGAAATATTCATAAATGGTATGAGTGCATCCCCTGGGACGCAAGGATAGAGCACACCACGCGTTTTCACAGCGGCGCGAAGCGTGCTCACGTTTGTTAAAAAGCGCCAACACGTTTTATGCGTGATTCCACCCGCGAGCGATAAAGCGCGCCAATGACGCCGGCGCAAATTATTAAGGGGGTTCGTTACGCGTGTTCATACGCTTTAATTTTCGCCGACGCGAGCTTTTATTCAGAGAGCTGCGTGACAGGGCTGATTTAGTTACACGCGTGGCGTTATTTATCCACCGCTTCGGGTAGATCGCCCGAGATCGCCACCCGCCACTCGTCATTCATCCCTCGCGCGCGATTCCATCAAATGCCGTCTGCGCGGGCGAGCGCGCGTTATCACTCGAAAATGGAAATTTATTTAGATAAAAGGAACGGAGGGAGGAGAGGTGGGATATAAAATATACGAGCGGCACATGCGGACCTGCCGCTGCGAGCATGCGAGCATCGATCGCGAGCGCTTTAAATCCGCGTTTTAAAAATTCCTTTATGCGGAATTGCAATTGCACGTGTGGGAGGACTGCAAGGTCGCGCTCAACAAAGCCGTCTGACAGGATAAACGGTTATTGTTTCTTTTTCCTTTTGCGGTTCTGCTGCGTGAGCGTTAAGGAAACAGAACTGATAATCTGAAATTAATTTGAAGAGTTTCCATTAAGCGGCACCATGCTGAATTGTTTACCGTGTCAGATGGTAATGCGCGGGGGAAAGTACTCCCTTAACGAGGGTAAATAGAACTACTCAGGGTGAGTTTTAATTATTCTATAATGGCGCGCGCGCGCGTAGACCGCGACGAATCCGTCGCCCTGAAATACGCGAGCAATGTGGAATTCAAGTAATTATTTTAACGTTTAATATGTCGTGCAACTGGTCCTTCCGCGCGGCATGCACTATGCACGCGTATCATAATTTTCACCATATCGAAGTTTCCATAACTCGAGCGCATTGATGAAGAAGAAAACACATCGATGCGATTTTTCTTCGCTTACTTTTTAGCCGTCCGATCCGACGCGAGGGGCGAAACTCAAACCCCCCTCCTCCTGGTCTAGTTAAGATAACGCCAATATGCGTACTGAGAGTCCTGAAACTCATCAGACGAATTCAGTTGGCCGAATTAGCGGAATACAAACTTCCAAGGGAACCCCTGACACCTGGAATTACACGCGAACGTGTAATTTTCCCCGTGCGGGAGGGATTTTGTCTACGGACCACGCAAAACACGCAGGCGTTATTAGAACGAGAACTCGTTTGCAGGATCGCGCGTTTATATGTATGTATACATAATTGCGGCGAGAATCAATTACGCTTCCAGTCCAGACAGGTCCAGTTCGGGGGAAAGAAATTTTCATAAAGAAATTAACTCCGGGAGAAATAAAATTTCATAAAGAAATTAAAAATTTTATGTTATTTTAATTAACGGCAACATCGTCGGTTGATTAAAAACCGCGGGAGAACGGAAAGGAGCACGTCGAAAATTTGGAAGCGCAGTACGCTTGTTTGCGCGTTTCCAATCTTCTGGAGCGCCAGCGAACGATAGGGGTTGCCGTTGAAGCAGTGAGAGCGTTTTCCATAGGACGCTGGAAACGTTTCGGTATTAATACCGAATCTCCCGCAAAACGGGAACCCATTACCGTACAGTCTAATCGAGTCGCGCGGATAACCGGGTTGCCTGATAAACAACCCCCCTGCGGTAATCGCGACGCCGATCGGATCCGGCGATAAAATTCCTCAGCGCGACAATCTTATCGATCCGATCGCTCTCTTCCGCCACGGAGCAACTCGTTTGTTGTTTCGTAAAACATAAAAAAAAGCAAAAATGGAAAAAACTGATTAAAGTACGCGGAAAAAAAGGAGGAACGACAGCGGAAGCTATCGCTGTTATTCGCACAATAAAATGGAAGTGCGACGGCGATGGTGCTGTCGCGAGGGGATTTCAGGCGCGATCACATCGGATAAGTATGATCGAGTTTTCAGGGTTCCTCTCCCCCCCGGCCTGATGTGTAGGGCTTACAGGAAATATACTTACCCTGCAAATAAGAGGAGAGCTTGCACATGACTTCACCGTGCCTCCATACAATCGACACCGCCTGGCTGACTGCCACCGGCATGCAGATTGTGGTTACCAGCAGATCCGCGACAGACAGATTCACCACAAAGTAGTTGGTGACGCTGCAAGCAGAATTTTCGACGGCTTTATTTTGTTCTCGAACGAGATTAACGAGCTGGGTCTCGCGACTCGCTCTTCCCTGCATCGCAGTTCCATTTGAATGACATTACATGGTTGATTAAAATGAAACGCACACTTTTCAATAAATATTTTTATCGAAACATGCGTATTCTTTTTTGCTTTCCTTTTTTTGAAGAAATAAAATAACATATTTCATAAAATTTGAACAATGGCGCATCGCGGTGACCGATGAATCAGCGATGGTGGGATTTTCCCACGAGGTGGTTCCGATCATCCGCATTTGTGAAAGACAAACTTTGTTTCTCTCTTTTGTTTTTTTAATAAATATACCACATCGGGAATATCGCGCTGTCGACTTTATTATCGCTTATTAAACGTAATCGTTTCGTTGTCCGATCGGGATTCCGCTATTCATTCACTCTCTGCGAGGGATTAAACGTTCCTTTATCGGGTAGTGCGGTGTTGCTTTATAAGGGAATGCGCTTTCATTCCGTGAATAAACAACAAACAAACCCAGCCCGGGTTTGCGACAAAATGATTACGCATATCTTTGCAAACGAACAGCGGCATTATTGTAGGCCGATATCGTCATTCAATTAATTTAATTAACGGGACGCACACGGGGGAGCACGGGGCACATGGGAATCATGCAGCACAAATGGAACCCGGAGGGGGACAAGCGCATTGATCGTGAGGGGTGCCAGGGCGCCAGCCCAGTTACCGATATTCGATATCGGGACCGAGGACGGTTCCTCGTTACATTCTCAAGTACTTACTCATCACGGGAACAAACATCATTGTCAGTTACCAAAGTCTCGAGGAGAAGCGAGATCTTTGAATACGCCACTCGACCCATGCCACCCTTTTCCGTCTGTTCCTGCGCGCTCCACCCCCTGCGTGCAATCGCCCTGCCAATTCGCTGACACAGTTGTGGGAAACTTGTTCGATTTCTTTCAAGATGCGGCGGAGCAGAAGATTCACCGTTCGACGATTTTCAATGAGAATTCCGCCCTTGACGAACAACACTTCGTTCCCCGAAGGAACTTCCGGGTCACCGGGTTAATAATTGAGTATATTGTTACAGCGGACGTTTTGCGGCGAGTATTTCTCTGGGACGTTATTATACGCTTTCAAGTATATGTTGTACATATTTAGATATATAAAAAAATTAAGGATATAAAATAATGAAGCGTAACGCAGAGGATATATAATAGCCTGATTTGGCTGGTGTGACTTCTGGATATCTTGTTCCCAAAGCTCAAATTGGCGACGAAAGGAAGGCGTTACGATACTATTCGAGACATCCTGAGGACTTCGACCGCGTTTTTGGAGGCGATTTCGACAACCGAGTATAGTGACTGTTTCGAAAAATTTTTTTAATCGCTATCAGTCAGAAGGAGTGTAGTTAGAATATAAAAGAAAACTGAAAACAAAAAATAATTGGCGACTTGTATCTTTTTTGGCACCAGTCGCATTAGAATCTAGGAAGGCTGAGTAAGATAACAAGATAGCACAAAGAATAAAGGAAGATTGTTACAATAGTCGTGCGATGATCATAGCACAGATACCTTTCCTTACTTGCTCGCATTTTTTGCAAAGTCGCGTATCTTGCTTTTCCTTAATTTTTCGAATTTTGCGAATTTTTCATCTTCTGGAAGCCAAGTTATTCACTCTTTCTCTCTGTCTTTCTTTCCCTCTTTGTTTGATCTCGCTATTCTCGTCATGCGGCAAAATAATAGTAAACTGAAGGAAGGAAAAAAGAAGACATGAAAGTGCCCAGTTGCAGAAACGTCGCATATTCGCGAAACGAAATGAACGACGCAGCATCACGACAAACGGAAGCATATATCGCGGCACCAGCTGAACTTGCATCCGCTCTATAAGTTTAGAAACTTCTTCATTTTTTAACTCTCTCCGGTCAGTATCGATTACAGAGTAGACCATTAATGTAAACGTTAGCGTTATGCGCTATATTTGAGCAGTAGAATCACATTCCTCACTTACTCCATCGCTTCAAGTCGTTATGTTAAAGATAGCTACAACTTTCCAAGCAAAATGTAAAAACAAAATAAAGAATCTACATAGGAACCAATTGAATCTTATATCTAGTTTACAGGCCATTTTACAACCATCTCATCCATTTCATGATGATCGCAGCCGACGTTAGAAGCGAAAAGGTGGCTGCCGCGCCTACTTCATACAGCCATAAACGTCAGCTATAAGAAGTAAAGGAACAACGCTCGATGATGCGGCTTCTCTGACGCGCGTAAACCTACGCGGTCGCGGTTCCAGTTCGTATTTCGGGCTACTCTCGCGCTTCTCTGTACCGACGAAGGGAGGACGTGCGGGTGGGTACGCGACGGAGGGGGTAATAATTTCTGGCGAAAAATAATCAGAGAGAACCCGCGGAGGATCGCCCGCCACGTACGTCCATTCATTATGGACGCTTTGCGGCGGTTTATTTGCGCGATGCCCCGTGTGTGCGCGCGTGCTGCGGATCGGAAATAAGCGGTCGGCTGCAGCGGAACGCTCGAGCGGTAACGCGCGCTGCACGAAATACATTCTTCTTCGTTCGTCCGAGCGACGTTCTGCGTTTTCTCGCACGTCGGTGCGAGCGATCGGTGCTAAATATTGGAACATCCTGCGGAATCCATTCGCACGAGGTAGGAGAGAGAGAGAGAGAGTCCGTCGTTCGTAATTTCCGGTCGCGCGCGAGTTCGCACGTTTTTCCCGCGGACTCCCAATCCGCTTTCTTCGATCGAAGAGGAAATGCTCGCACGCGAGCTGCGGGACAATCTTTTTCTTTTTGATTTTTCTTTGCTCGCGTATCGGATGCACGGTAAATCCACGATCTCTCTAGTTCTTCTTCCTCTCTTCCCGCGGGAATTTTCGTTCCCGCAAATCGTTTCCTCATCCCTCCGCAAACGCGGGATCTCGAGGTATCGGCCGGATGCGATACCGGACGGACGAAGGGAGGGGGGATTAATAACGCCGAACGCGCGAGTTTTGCAGAATTTTCCTCGCCGCTCGCTCGCGGAATGTACACGCGATCGCGTACGTTTGCACTTCCGGTCAGTTCCGTCGGTTCTCCGAGGAATTATCGCACTTTGTGTACACGCGCGCGATACGTTTATCGGCGATACGCAAACGTCGCGTATTCAATTAGTGAAATATTTACGATACGATGTGACAACATCGCGGTACGAATTATGATTGCAATTCAAAAGGGAGCAAAGCGAGAGGGAGCGCGGGGTGGAGAGGGTGGGGATGGAGAAATTGCGTTATTGGTTGTCACTGATAATGATTCGAAGGGAGACCGATATCGCGCGTATATCCGCGCTCGCAAACAAATCTAATTCAGCAATTCGCGCTTCATTAAGGATTCGCATTATCGCGCGTGCACAGCGGGGCGGGGGGGAGAAGGGAGACAGGGGCAATTATGACACTTCAAGGCTATAAAAGCGAATGTCCCGGGATGCCAAATACCTCCCCAATGACTGATCGCAACGGCAAATAATTTCCCTCATCCTCTTCCCCAATTTTCGCGAGTTGGGACAGCAATCGCTGATGGATAACGAATCGTCGGTAACCGTAAAATAAATCTTTCGGATGAAGCTACGCCGCTTCGCTTTGCGTCAAGCCGCGATCGCCGGATTCATCTCTCATCACGAATTTACGAGTGCCAAATGATACGATTGATGTTACTGTGGAAATATTCTCGGGAAACTTTCGAGCAAGAGCTTGGATATCACGGATATCCATAATAGAAATAGAGGTGCGTATCACGTGGGAGGTGGATGCACGTTCGCACTCGCAACATTTCGTACAGCAAAAGTGGGCTGCCTGAAAAATAGATGAGGAATTCTTGACAAGCGAAGTCGGGCATTTTCACCTTACCTTCACGAGGTGATTTTCTCTTTCGAAGGGGAAAATTCTGCTAGGAAAAGCCACGGCGAACAATTGCGATCTTGACAGGGGTCGAATCTGGTACCCTGACATTACCAGTCAGGCTCTCGGTGTCCGCTGCCATTCACAGCTTACGTTATTAATATCGGTCCTTGCAAAAGTTCGTAAGGTCGCAAGAGATGAGTCATTTTATTGACGCAGGATCAAACCGAAAGATGACAAAAGTTATTGAAAGTTAGGCCAATACTGATTAAAATATCACGTGCCATCTCACTGTTATCAATAAAGCAAAATAGCTTTTATTATACAAACTTTTGTAAAGACCATACTATCACTGTATCGCCTGGCAAGCAAGCTGCGACTCCAGAGAGATGATGGAATCTCTCTCCGGAGGTTTGATACACCGACTGCGGACGTCGAGCGGCTGCATCCCCGAGGAGTCCTCCAGTACACATTATATTAATATTTTCCGAGCAAGAGAGAATGACGAATCGCTCGAGTCGCAACTTTGTTCGCTTGATTGGACCTACGATTTGCCGGCGACCGCCAGAGAAAAAAAAGAGATTCACTTGAGCCTCGTGGACTCCCTCTTCGCCCGGGGTTGGTTTAACCGGGATTTGTCGTATCCAATTTGTCTGACCTTTGTCTAGCCTATTACCACCCAGCTTACCTAAGGTCATAATTAGTAGTTGTTTGATCCTGCTATACCACAGGCAATATTCTGCGGTAAGCCGAGCGGACGACCACGCGGCCAATCAAAGTCCGCGTGTTCGGAGATCGTTACGTCTCCCTCCTCCACCTCTCTCTCTCTGCTTCTTTTTCTCTCTCTCTTTCTCTTTTTCCTACTGCCCCGCTGCCCTTTCGTAACCACTTCGTGTAATTTACGAAAATGTTGCGTCACTCGGCTCGAGGGTGGTCCACCGATCGCGGGACTGGCAGAATTAACGGAATCGCGAAAATCTCGTGAAATTGAATGACTAAAATTGCAAACGGCGAGTTCGTCCGCGATTAATCCGCGACTGATGAGCGCATTTGCGGGTCGCGTGTAATTTGCACGTAATCGTGCGTTCCATGAAATGAAAAAAATATGTTTATAATAAAAAATTGACAAGAAATTCACATTATTTTTACATTATATCTTTAAATAAGTGGAATAATATGAATGCTCAATAATATTCTCCGAATCTCAACCCGCGTAATTTTTATACATGAAAAATTATGCGCAGTAGATTACGTTATAAAAGCGCCCTATTATGAATTATTCATTGTCCCGCCGAGGAATTTTTCCCAGCGAAAACGGCGTTAAGTACGTACTTTAAAGCGAATTAAACGGGGGATGTAAACCCTACCTCCCGTTCTTTCTCCCTTGTTCACTTAAGTGTCTCAAACGTTTTACATCTCGAATACTGTCCCGTTGTTTTTTATCTGCAAAATCAGTGCGTGCCTCCATTAAGATAATCCTGTACAAGCGTGTCCGTCCTGTCGCGTTTGCACATTTTTGTCACGTAGAATCCCGCCGTTCGCCCGTTATTTCCATGTGAGCAAGCGCGATGCCCATATGCACGCAAGCATTTACACTAATTGTCATCTCGTAATTGTACACCACTCTCCGATTACAACTCTCCGATATAATATATCAATTAAATATCTACCCTTCCAATAGAAACGATCGACACTATCATTTCCTTGTTAACCTTTGTGCATCAAACATTCAAAATCGCCGTGTAAAATTTTATAAATTGCCCGGATTCCGTTTGCCAAATCCAAATTAAATTTTATCCCATTTTATTATGTCATTTCTCTATTTCTATATATTAAATAAAATATGTATGAGAAAAAAAGATCAAAATAAGATCAACTAAAACAAATTTACAAAATCATGTTATAAATGTAACAAAAAACTTAAATTGCGAGGATAATATCGATTTACAGTTTTGAGCATGTGCCATTACAAGCGAAAATCCCCTAAATCCGTAATAGCCGTTTCACAGGCAGCAGCCGTTAGACACACATGAATCTCTCGTGATCGATCGTCGGAGGTAACGCCGAGGATGACTAAAGTAACTGGTCGCCGAGCATTTTGCGCGAAATACGGCTTTACGGTGTGCCATAAATACAACGTATCCAGAGACAGCTCCGCGCACGGGGGAGGACTGGCGGACCACGAGCGCGTGTATTATGCAATGCCTTTCCCGTAAGAACGCAGAGATATGTTCGCCCCCGTACGTGTTACCGCGGAAATTTACAATGTCTTTTGCGAGGTTGCGCGAAGGTGGGTTTAATGTCGTAGGGTCGCCGTGATTTCTTCGGCGTTGACATCGTGTACTGGTCGATACCGCGCTGCTGCTGAAACTGTACGCATATCACGAATTTCAGCATTGCACTCGCAAACACGCCGATATTCTCGGATGGTTTGCACAATATCGCAGTGCGCTAGTTTATTAAGAGTGACACGGTCATCTAAAGCGGAATAACGCACGATCTATGAAATTATATCAAGCGGCAAGTTGCTATATCAAAGGGAGAGAATTAATTTACTCGAGTGATATCGTTATGTCGCACGTGTAACGCGTAATTACATTACTGAGGGGGAGAGAGAGAGAGAGAAAAATAGAGACTTGTCACAGTATCCTGAGTGCTGAATCGCGAATGGAAAAACAGATCGTCATGCTCGTTTTATTCCGCGAACTTACAAGTCTTCCATCCTTCAATTTCCGATACCTCGATACTAATTTTCTCTTTAAAATTGAATTCCGAAGATTTAGCGATGCGATTTGACGAAATGAGTTCCCGTCAAAGTTTCCTCTCGGGAACGAATACGATTTTGATTTTTAATGTCCGGTTTTTAGCGCGACGCAGCTACAGAAGTTCTTCTAGCCTCGATACTCCAAAGAGAGAAAGAGAGAGAAAGAGAGAGAAAGAGAGAAACTTGTCACTGCGTCTTGAGCGATAGAATCGCGAATGAAAAATAGATTGTCACGATCGTTTTATTTCATGAACACTTAAAAGTGTTTCGTCCTTCAATTTCTCAATACCTCGGGACTAACTTTCCCTTTATAATTGAATCTGAAAGAGTTAGAGATGCGATTTGAAGAAATGGGTTCTTGTCCATGGTTTCCACTCGAAAAAGAATACAATTTTGATTTTTTATCCGATTTTTAGTGCGGTGTAACCACAAAAGTCTCCTTAGCAACGATATTCCAAAGACAGGAAGAGAAGGAAAAAGAAAGAGAAAGACTTGTCTTGACCTTCTAAGCGATTGAATCGAGAATGAAAAATGGATTGTCACGATCGTTTTATTCCGCGGACTTACGAGTCTTCTGTTCTTCAATTCTCGATATCTGGATTCTAACTTTTCCTCTATAAGTAAATCCCATGGATTCGGCGATACGATTCGAAATGGATTCCTGTCATGGTTTCTTGTCGATGACGAATACGATTTTAATTTTTAATATTCGATTTTTAGCGCGGAGCGCTACAGAAGTTAAAGAAGGTCTAGCCTGGATACTCCGAAGATAGGAAGAGAAGGAAAGAGAGAGAAAAAGAAAAGGACTTGTCGTGTTATTCTAAGCGATTGAATCGCGAATGAAAAATGAATCGTTATGATCGTTTTATTTCGCGAACTTACGAGTCTTCTCTTTTTCAATTATAATAATTGAATCCTGAAGATTTAACGATGCAATTCGATGGAATGGGTTCCTGTCATGGTTTGCTCTCGACGAATACGATTTTGATTTTTAATGTCCGGTTTTTAGCGCGGCGCAGCCACAGAAGACCCCTTAGCGTCGATATTCCGAACCGCATCGAGTTCGCGTGAATTAGCGTTCAGCCGGATAAAACAAATTTCCATCGATTTCTCTCAAGGGGCAAATGCCATTTTGATTTTTAACGTTTAGCTTTTCTTTTTTTGTTTTATTTTATTATTTTTTTGTTTTTTGGCAAATATACAAACAGCGTGTCGGGTTGTTCGTTGCGAGGTTTGATTTGAATACTTCATTCCGTGCAGCGAATTCCGAATCGTATCTCGCCCCAGGTGTGCAATGCACAACGCCACGTCGTATCGTGACTAGCGGATCACACTTTATTCGATATCGCCATTTTATATCGGTTGGTGGTAACTGCTGTTTATTCTGCTCGCTTCGTATACGGTGCATACGGTACACGTGTCAGAGAATTGCACCCTGCGAATGTGCTGAAACGGGGCTAAAACGTCGCGAGACGTTTCGCTCCAACTTTTCTCTCTCTCTCTCTTTCTCTCTTTCTCTTTCTCCCTTTTGTGCTGGCAAAAGACTCGATTCCACAACAATCGCATTTTATTTCACCGGAATCATTTCGCGAACGCGGTTGGCGTCCGCCTGCGGATGTGTTTGCCCATTATCTTGCGACTCGTTCCCTTATGTCTCTCCCTCCTTTAGCACGGTATTGTTTTAATAAATGGCAGTTACGGAGCGTTGGCGTTTCGTCGGTCCGTCGGTCTCCTTTATTCGCCGTTACTGCAATACAATGGCATTTTTAACCGCAAGTAACTCGCTCTTTAAATATCTCTGCGGTGGATCACGAGCAGAATCCGCGTGGAAGTCACAAGTCCCGTGGGATCGCCGTGTAACTTCATGAATAGAGTCACCGGAGGAGAACACTTTGCAGAAGGCAAAACAACTATGCTCCTGCACGTCTTTCGGCAATGACGGCAATGAGGTCTCCATCGGCGTCTCACGAGGGCCTTTCGATGGGGTTTATCTTGACCCAAATTAAACGCCACGAATCTCGCCGGCATCCCTCTCGGGCGGCCGAGAGCCGCCCTTGCGTTGTTGGAATACTTTAGCGAAATTCGAGTAACTCGTCAGGGATATCGGAGCCATCTGCGAGTTTCGGATTATTGTCGCGCGCTGACCGCGCAGCGGAGAACTCAGCTTCGCAAAGTAACGCTCAAACCACTCATGCGACGACACAGCTGGCTATTTTGTGTCTTTGCGCGACGAAACGAATGTAATGTGAATGTAACGCGAATGTAATGTGAGTGTAATGCGCAATACGTGCGCGCTTTTACGCGCGAGGAGGATAGGTACGTTACATTATCGTTTGAGTATGAATCATCTCGAATTTCGCGTCGCGTTCCCGTCGCGAGGAAATCCTCACGGAATTGCGTTTACCGAGGGCTTTGCACCGGCGATACCCGCGATTAATTATTACTGACATCAGACATTGGATCAGTTCTCTAATTGCTGCGATCCCGACTTAATCGGTCTCGGGAAAAGCGGAGGGCGCGAGCACATTTCGCTTGAGTCACCGACAGCTACGTCAATCTCCCAAAACCGATAAAATTAAGGACTAATCAGTTTGGAATTTATTGCGACTGTAATTTATTTAGTCAACGATGTTAGGTGTGCAAATTAATTCGGTGTCGTTCGTACGAGAATCAAGGCTAACTACTCTGCATATATCGTGGCAAAGGTCGACGGTATAGCACATTACAAATTGCAGTATTTAAATTTTAACCGGTAATAAAACATGACTAAAAACAATCAAATTAATCAGCATGCAAAATAAGAACGTTGAAGAAGACGTTAGCAAAACCAAGAAAAATTATTCTTAATGAATCGCTTCGACTAGGAGAAAGCTCCAAAGTAGCAAACTTGATTACTTCTCGTGGCGACTCTCCCTTTTCGCCCAAACGCATCGCACGATAATTGCATAATTGCATACGTACCTCCTCATGTACTGATACTTGAAGACCACCGTGATCACCAGCATGTTGGCCGTCACGGCGAGCGCCATCACCGGCACGTAGAGGATGATCAGCAAGTAATTGGTCTCGCCATGAAACTTGTTATAGAAGTCCCACAGTAAGTCGCTCACGATGTCCACGTCCATCGCGCTATCATTGTAGGGGATCGACGGAGACAGGGTGCTGTTATTGACCGCGACGTCTATCCTCGACGACGCTGACGTCGTCAGCGTCGTCATCGTCATCATCGTGAGCGCGTTCACGCTCATCGCGATAATCTTCTCAAGAAGACGAGCTGCTCATCGCGGCCGCGGATTAGAGTCCGCGAACTGTGTATCTTATTCAGTCAATCTTCAGGGGGATTCACAGGTTACATGGAACGCCATAATTGCCGTTCGGGAATCGCGATCGCTGATCCGCTTCCGCGCGAGCGGAACTGGAAAGAAAACTGGAAACTGAAGAGACTGGGGATGGCGGTGTAAGTTTACTCGCGGCGGGTTTACTTCGTAGCTTCTCCCTTCGAGTGGTCTCCTCGCGTTTCGAATCAATCGCGCGGAAAATCGCGCGACGATCCTACCGGGAGCGGCTTCCTGAGACCGAGCGGTGCCTGAAAGCGGAGTAGACTTCAGGAACTCGTTTCTTGACTGCGAAAGCTGCTTTTCCGCTCCGACTATCGAGCACGTGACTTGAGAATTTAAATTTGAACCTGCTTCTTCGAAGAAGTTCGCGGAAATCACAAATATTCCGGAAAGTCGTCGGGATCTCGGATCCTTCTTTTGCGTTCGGTTCGGCGCGGTTTTCCACGGTTCGTTCGACGTTTCCGGCCGGAGAGGAGCGAACGGCAATATGTTTGCAGGAGACGCGAAAGGTCACGGAAATCGAGCTGTTTGGCGGAACCGTTCGCATCCGTTGCGAGCTGTAATTAATGTTTAATGAACGCTTCTTCTCTTTCATCTGTGTGTAGGAGCAACGGGGGATTACGCTTTCGTTTATACAATTCTATTATTAAATTTCGCTGATCTCGCGCAGACGGGAGACGTCGAACGTCGCTCAAACATGTGGGACAAGAAATATACGGGCACGTACGCGTATACAGACGTGTATATGCGCAACACGGTGTGCTGCACGACGTACGCGATCGCGACGTGCTTCTGCTCGGCGCGGAGGAGGGGGATGAGGGGGATAATAGATAAATTTCTCACGTGCAATCAAGACCGGATTACCGGAGGCATCTGCTTTTTCATTTGCCTCTATCAAGAGCGATCGCGCGTCAAGGCGATCAGATAATCGCTTGCAGATCTGTCCACTCGTGCGATCCGCGGGATATAAATCGCGCCGATGGATTCTTCTCCCGTTACCTTGACACGAATCTGTCCGCGCGTGCAGATGTGACCGTCGCGCGAGAAGATCGACAGAAGCTGCGACGATTCCGGGCGCGTCGTTGTGTCATTGTGCGACGCTGACGCGTCGATAATACGCGCTACGATGATTGTACCCCGTGCGCGATGGCGATCGAGGCCTGGGATCTATAGGACGGTCTTATCCGGCGGAGCGACTCCGCTCACGTCGCGCCAACCCGGCCAGGAAGGCGCAAATAACGTCACCAAGAGATGATGCGTCCGTACATACAAATGTCGCAATTCTGCGCGCGTGCGACCGTAGGCCTTTTTCGGTTTTGGTGTTTTAATTCTTTGAAGCGTAGTGGTATGAAAAGTGTCCCACTTGTTTTAGTGCTTGAACGTGCATGTGGTGAGACGTTATTCATCGCACCTTTAAATCGTGAAAGTACTAGAAGCATAAAGGTTTACATAGACTATAGTCAGAGACTCTCAACCGACGTCAGATGTAAATTATTTTTGTTTTGATTATTTTGTGTAATTTTGTATTCCAAGTAATTAAAATTAAACTATTTTTACACATTTTATACAAATAAAATTCCTGTGCACCTAGGCATTTTTTTGTGTTGTAAAATCCTGTGCTTCAAAGAATTAAAATATGCGCATCAGCCGACGAACCCGGCTCCCGTCCGCCGTTTACCGAGGCGTAATTGCGCAAGATCGCGCATTTTTAACACGTAGCCGAAACTGAGGTCACGCCATCCATCCAGCTGGTTTAATTATAGATTAATAATGCGAACAGCGGACGAGGAAGGGGATTATAGATGACTCCGAGGAGGCCGAGCCTTCTCGTTGTCCACGTGTCGGATGAATAACAGCTACAACGTCGCGTGCATTGCGCCAATCTTCGCTCGGGCTCGTTTGCGGTATCAGCTATTGATTGTTGCGACCGGCATGGATTAGTCGAGATAATTTCGATGATGATCTGAATAGGCCGAAATTAGGTATTCGCGTTCGCGGCGCTGCGGGGAGCTTTTGCAGTAATTTGTCGAAGATATCGATGTTTCCGGGAATTTATTTTAAGTTTTGTAGCTTTGTATCACCCGATTCAGCATCGAGGTGTTTTACAAAAAAAATCGTTAGCTGCTGCGCGCGCTAGAAGTGCAAAAGGAGGAATAGCTGATTCTTATCGAACAATGTACGCGCGACGCTGAGTTTTATAATACACCCATGGTATTTTTTTCTCTCTTATCAGGTCGCGTACTTCGACATCGCGCGTTATTTTTGCAAAAAGTCAAGTTTAACAAGCTGCATCATCAGGTAGAAAACATCAATGTTTGTCCCGGTAATCCGGATTTGCGAAACAGAAAATAATAATGGATCGTGATAAAAACTGATAAGTACTTCTGTTGAGCGCGGATTAAAAGCTTCATCAATCACCATTGCCGATGGCAATTTCCGCGCCACTGCCGCGCCTCGTTATACGCGGCCAATATTACTTAACGCGAAATTGGAAATTGTCATCGGCTAAATTGTCTAAATTTTCGGCGAACGCACTCGATTCTACGCGTGTATGCTTGCCGTGAATGCTTTTCTCGTTTTCATTACTTCCCCGATTAACACAGAGATCTCCTTTCTACAGCGCCCACCTCACTTCCACTCCAGCTCCAGCTCGCCGAAATCCTCTCCGCTCTCAATCTTCGCAAAGCCGAAACGACGCGCAATCCTTGTTATCGGGCACAATCGCGGTCTATCGAGTTCCACATCTCTCAAGAAAGCTCTCGCGGAACGCGCAATCGCACTTCGCAACTTCGCGGCGGTTCGAATATCGAGATCGAGGTCTCAGGTTTACATTCGGAATGTCTCGCCTCACTGCAGATTCACAGCGCTTCCCGTTTTTTATCGATTTTTCGCGAGCGCGATCGGCGTCAGGAGGAATGGGCGGTAAGATTGGATCGAGAGAATCGTGTCGAATCGCGCAGACCCGGTTCGCCTCGCAGCCGAAAAGTTACGGATGCGAGTCTACGGCAAACTGCTCGGGAAGAATCGCAGCTCCCGCCGCCGGTCTTCAAGGCGCACGTTGACGAATCGCAGCGCGCGCTTGCGTCCTGCATCCGCCTCCGCGCTGCGCGCTGCGCGCTCCGGCGCGGGCATTCCGTGCGCGCCATGTTTTGCGGCCGCGTCGCGGACCGCAAACGCACCGCGACGTTCTGTCCTCAAAAGCTTTGTAACAAACGACAAATTTAATCGTGGGATTCATTGAAAATGATCAGGAAAAGTAAAATGTTGCTGGCTCCATTTAGCGAAAATTTTCCGAAAATAATTTACCGGAAAGTCAATTTACCGTCACAATTGGCTTCGGCCCGTATAATTACGCGGAAGAAATTCGGTTTTTGTTCCGATAAAACACTCGATGACAAAACTAACGTGTCAATTTCGATTCGCAGAGTCAAATTGCAATGGAATGCCGCTGTAAAATTTGCTCTTCCGTCCATAATTTGTATAAACATCCGTGTGTGAAAATTATTATTTTTATAATTTTCTCAATTTATCAACGAAATTATGAAACAACGTTAATACATTAATAATCGATTTATATCGAGAAAGAGCGCAAAAGCAATTTTCAAAAAGACGGTATTTTTGAAAAAGCAAAGTACCGTTGCAGAAGTAAAACGAGTAAAAGATAAAATTACAAGTTTTCAAATGAAATTTATATTCATTGGTGGGTCATAAAAGGGTTAAATATTAATTAACGCACCTGTGGGCTCATTTATTATAAAGAAGGACGGTCCATTAAATCCATCAAATTGATGAGTCCTGCAAAATTAACATTTGGCCCGATTTAGGCTGATTATCGGCGAGTGAAATGTTACAATCGAGACTGTAATTTTAAAGCAAAATAATGAAACAATAATGATAATTTCGATGAGCGTGGCGGACATAAATAACTGAACGAATACTTGGATCTGTCCGCCCGCGGGGCATCCATTTATAGTTCCTAAACAAATATCGTCAGCGTTATTCTATCATTTATTTTACCAATGGAATCCGCTCTACGGCGAATGCGCGGAGATATCTCGAAATTTCACCGATTTCAGCGAAATAAATTTTGCATTCATTCCCGTTTGACGTATCCACGGAGTTTCAACGATTTGTCAGAATTTGTTGAATTTGTTGCAAACGCGACTCGAATCGTCCTCGTCGTATCAACGAGCAGCCAGAACTTTCCATCACCCTCCTCCAGCCCGTTCAAGCGGCGGCTATATTTTCCGGCTGTCAGCGAGATTGATCACCGGGGATGGCCTTCCTCTAGGTGGATAAATCCAACGTCTTCTTCAATCTTTTCGCACCTGCTAAGCCGTCACCGGCGTCGCTTCATCGCGGCTCATCGCGGTTTCTCACTTCGCCGGCTCCGTATCGGCGGTCAAGAGTGCGTTTTGTCGCAGGAGTGCTCTTGCGTAGGACGCGAGCGTCGGGCGATTCATCTATCTTTGCAGGATTCCCTTCCGCCGATCCATGAAAGCTTCCAGAGTTGAATAGATCCAAGAGGACTAACCACATTGAACCACCAACGAGCGCAAACGTCGCCATCGCCGTCGTCGTCGTCTTTCTTCGACGTCGTCGTTGTCGCTGAGACATCCACTGTGCACATATACTTGACGGAAACGCCGCGATTATCCGACGCAAATCACCGAGCGTCCCGGGCGACGAGCAGAAGATAGTGCGCAGTAATTTACATTTACGGCGCTTTTTCAGCGTTCACCACCATTCTCGCCGACGGGTCCTCGATCGATGGTGACGACGTGTTGCCGTTGCTCTCGAGCAGCGTACTCTCAACGTTAAACGGCCCGGCCGAATTTCACGCGTATTTTGTTACCGGATGAATGGCCACTCGTGCATCGCACATACCTCTGGTACGTCGGGGTAGCTAGCTGTCCATGTAACGTTTGACGTGGAAGATTAATCGCAGCTGGAAACAGAGACAGAGACACTGTCGCATCGCCGTTGCGCCTTCGTTTACGCTTTTTCCGCACGAAACCGCGTTCTTCCATTTTTAGCGTGCTTTACTCCCGCAAATCCTCGTAAAGAAGGTACAACCCCGTGAAGAGAGGAATTAGCGGGACGATGGATCGATAGGCGACGGATCTGTCGATCGCGGCGCAGATGCGGCTTGTCGTCCCTCCCTTTCTGTGATCACGCTATATTAGCGGAACGGAGGATCACCACGTACGTAGTTATACCGGCGATTATCTGCGAAAGTAACGGATTGAAGTTGTGAGAACATGCACTTCTTTCTCTCTCTATCCCGCTGAATATCCGCGAAACAATTTTGCGGCGAATTGAAGTATTTAACGGACGCCCGAAGCGCAAATTGATTTTGCGGCTTGCTATTTGATGCGTCATTAAAAGTTTCAAGCAAGTTCTAAATGGGGAGAGGCTTACTATGCGTACACATTATGCATATTATTACATCTTATGTATGTATTGCGATGTACATAAAATAAATTGCTACCCTGTTTTTTTAGAGTTTTTTTAATAACATGAGTTGTAACATATTTGTTATTGAAAATGCTAAAAACGACACGAATACAATCCCAATGTCTCGATAATCGACCAAATTAAAACGACCTTGTCATCGTCTGCTCATAATTATCTTATTGCTAAGGAAACCGTGTGGACCAAACGAAAAATCAATACCGGAAGCAGATAATTAGCACGGCATTAGTAATGCAACGAGATTTCGGATTGAGAGGCCGCCCGAGTGAATAATCGATTCTCGTGTATCAAAGCGATGCTGCCAGCGCAGACATCTCTTTTCGCGAGTCAACTGGTGGAGATTGCCGCTGCTGGGGCGAAAGCCAGAGCGTTCTCTCGCACAATTATTGTTCCCCATCTCCGCTAAATCATGGAAATATCCCCCCGATATTTTTAACCGGATACTTCAATGGGAAGATCGATCCGCGCCATTCTTCTTGGGACTTACCGAGAGGAGCAGGGGAAGATCGATGCGTATAATCCCGGAGTAGGCAAAGAAGTGCACCTGCCGTATCTGAAAATACGCCACGGCTTCCGCGTAGCAGTCCTGCAATTGTTTAACCATCACTTATGTGGATCGATCGCTCCTACGGAAAGAGTTGGCTGCACCAATGACGCAAAACCAACGAGAAGAATGTTTCTGCTTTACTGTCTAGGATTTAGATTTCTTTAATTACTCCCTTTGTTATGATAGCCTTGATATTTTGTATAATAATAAAATTTAAAATAAATTTTTAATGTTATATAATCTTCTTGATTAATAGAAAACCTCTTTTAGTTATTATTTTGGAATCTGCGCGTGATGAGCAATGGAAGCGGCAGAAGTTTTTGCTACATCGAAGCGAGTAAGGAAATAGAAAATATCGCTTTTCGCGAATCGAGACCCTCGGGGTTGAAGAAAAAGCAGGAAAGCCGAGCGAAAAAGTTCGGTCGACGTAATCAGCTATCGAGCCAAAGTGAAACTCGCGATAACGGGATAAAAGCAACATCCAGAAACGGCCACGAGCTTGCTCAATAATATTGCGCAAGCTCGCAGTTAATTACACCTGTCGGTGAGTCCATTTAGCCGATTAGGTGCCTCTCAAGAAATGAATTGTTAACCTTGCGCCGAAAACTACGATCGCGTAATTCCACGTAACAGATTAATAAAAGCTGCACAGCTTTGAGATTGTACAGCTCTGTAATTAACCGAACAATGTCCAATATCCCATTTTGAGAAAATGACTATTACGACAAACGAAATGAAATAAACGACAAATAACGTTGTCGTTTAAAACGTGCATGATCTGATTTTCCGAGCAATTCAGGTTTACAATGATGGAAATAATTTTATATTGTTCACATGGAAATAAAAAAGAAATCCCGAGCGAGTTGCACGAGAAATCTTGGAAAGAAATATGATCCTGAACGGGATCGAAAGATTATTTTCGAAAGATTAAAAACATTATTGTATCTTCAGTGATCGATTGATGTACTCGATCGATTAATTCGAACTTTAATTCGGTCCAATAACTACGAAAAATGCGTTTTAAAACGTTTAAATTGAAATAAAATAAATTCGGCATCAATAAAGTGTATGCCGAAAGAAAAAATTTGTTTCTTTACCTGTATGAAAGTCCGCTTTGCAATGATGGTCGACGATGGCGAGAAGGCGACTTTGCTGACGCGATTGGCCTTTGAGAAAAGAGAAAAAACATAAAATCGATTAATCAGATGATGAGATTATTTCTTATTGTATATACTTGAACTAAATTTCTAATAATTTAAGCAGTAACTTACTAGCTGCAATCTATTATTTCACCATCCATAATTCAACGCAGAAACTCATATAATAAATATAAATCACACATATACATAACACAAGCCACGAAATAAACCTTATAACTTATTTCAGAAGCTTGAATAAATACAATATGCAAATAACGTATGCAAATTGAAGCAATAAAGAAACTACCGCATCTACCGCAAACAAAATGACTCATCATGAACTCTCTGGCGCGTCCAGCATCAAAGCAATCGAGTCAAGTGGCAAGCGAAGCGACAATCGGGTCAATTTATACCTCGCACGCGGTCATGTGACAGAAAACGGTGATGATCAGCAGGTTCGCTACGCAGGAGGACACCAGGAGGAATTCGCGCGCTATCAGCAGCGATAGCGAGACCGCACCGATAGTGTAGATGCGCGATAGAAGATTGAAGGACATGCAGGCGATCCACAGCAGGAGCTGCACCGCGTACGCCGAGTTAAGCATCTCGGTCGCATCGGCGAGGCATGAGTGCAGCCACCACACTTCCTGCAAATGCAACTGCCTGCTCGATCGATCCACCACCATGATCTTGCCATCTGTTTAAACACGCAGTATCGCACGAGCGTGCTAATTACCTCTGGTGACACGCTGTAGGCGGCAGCTTGCTGCTGCTGCTGCTGATGTTATTCTGTTTGCGCTTAAGAACTGTTCGCGCGAGCTCGCGACACTCGCTTCTCAAGATCGTGATTCAAGATGGGGTACACCTCATGGTGCACGCAGGTGCAATTGCCACGTATCAAAGTACTCGCGGAAGTACAAAACAATATAAATCGATGATCGATCGGAACAAAGTCGAGCAAGACATTTAGCGAGCAAGAAAATGCTTTGCGCTAAACGGGGATCTACTGTATATGAGGCATGTAAATTAATTCAGTGACTTTAATTTTACACGTTCGATAATTTATTTGCCGAGACTATATCAAATCAAAATATTTTATAAATAAAATTTGAATTTTCTATGAAAAGCGAATAAGGATACGCGCCTAATATATAAAATA
Source organism: Ooceraea biroi (assembly GCF_003672135.1). Lineage (NCBI taxonomy): Eukaryota > Metazoa > Arthropoda > Insecta > Hymenoptera > Formicidae > Ooceraea > Ooceraea biroi. The sequence goes on from NC_039517.1 coordinate 850,978, forward strand.
ACGCAATAACACGATGCTTCTTTCCGCGATTTCACCGAACCGAATTCCATTAAACTCGTTTCGGTCGTTCTATTAAAAATCTTATTTACTCGCGACTAAAACGAGAAGCAAGTCAGTCAGTGCAAGCTATTTATTTGCCGAGACTTTGACCCTCCCGGGAACTACCCTGTCTTTATTGGACCAGCCGCGTGGGAAAGCTCGCGTGTCCGCGGCCAGCAAACAGGTCGGCGATAACAGGTGGACAGTGTGTGCTCGCAAAAGGGGAGGAAGGCAAAATAAGGGCAGAAAAAAGAGGAGAGATTCGTGAGGGCAATTGCGAGATTTGGCGATTTGTCACGCTCCATTGCGTCCGACCTCGCAACGGACCGACGATGGACCACATCGCCGAATCCGGAAGCTGCAGACGAGTCTCCCTCCCACGCTTTACCGACGTACAATCCGCGCACGTGATTCGTCACTAAATTCGTCACTCCCCGGAAATTGTATTATTAAAGCTGCACGTCGACGTCGCGAGCCATCGCTCCGTCGATAAATCACGATTTATTGGCAATATAAATCATTGAAGGAGATTCTTACGTTTTTCCCGCGATTGACCCACCTTCCGGCATCAGCATCAGCACGCAAAGATGTTGGAATCGGTCGTACAGGAGGAACGACAGGCTGGCGAACGTTATCAGCTGCATCGACAGGCACGCATTAACGATGGCGTAGGTCACGCCGTTGAACACGGAATCTTTGGGCTCGACGCTGCGGACGAGGAAGATCTCTGAGTGACGGTGGGAATCGTGGCATGACGGAGGAGATTATTAACAACAAGACGGATCTCATTTGATTCTTTGCAAACTCGCGAGTCCGCGAACTTCGTCCTCGAATCCGATCGATCGTACTTTCCGTATTTTCATTTTCTCGCTTATAATCAATCTTTATACTTGACGCGAATTAATTACGCCAATTAACGGGAACGTGATTAGTCAGGCCGATTAATTGATCCGACGTGATTGTATTGAACGTTGCCGAGACAGTTGCGTGACGTGATCTCGGTAATTAGACTTAACTTTCCTTCCAGAGTATCTCGCAGAATTACTTCATCGTTGATGAAATATTACGCTATACTTATAATGAGCTCTACGACGCGAATTTATGTAAGAACGGGACCTGTCTCGCGAGTGTCATTATTATCTCTCTTGCGAGCAACCTTGAAGAATAAGAAAACTTTCCCTGCAACGAGAGAGAAAGAATGTGCAGGAAGATCTACCAAATTTTTAACGTTCCTCGGAGTCTCGTACAAGTAATATTCTGTATTCGAAATTCGTACAATTATATGCAAATGCGAGGACACGGTAAATAAAACGTAGGAGTATTATTTCAGGTTCCGGTAGTAGGACTGTTGTCGACCGTAATAAATCGTACGACTCGTAGAGCGTTTTAAGTAACGATTTCTCGAATATATTCAGACATACATAATGGATATTGTTCCTTAAACGACCATTGGTCCCTTTTCGAACCATAATTTTTACGGTGACTACAGGAAACAATGAATAACGCTCATTTAAAATCTTCAAAATGTCATTTTCGACTCAATCGACAATAACAGAAATAATGTCTACGTTCATAAGCGAGAAACATAAAATTAGTTGATTTATTATTATTTATTTATATATATTATTTTTTATAGAAGGATATGAATAATCTTCACAAGAAACTTTTTACAATTACGGTTTTCAATAGGCCCCAAAAATTATAATAATTAAAGCGACAAACACTACAAAGATTCGTGAGATTCGCAGAGAATGTGCGAATTCCATTATCATCCCCCAGTTATCATTCTCCTCCGTCAAGATTAAGATTGGCTCACGCTGGGAGCGATAATTACTCACCAAAACGTGATGTATCCGACCATCGACCAGAACAACAGGTTGACGAACGGCACGACCCAGTAGATGAAGCGCACCGTGCGAGTGCTTTTGCGTTCCTTGTATCTGGTCGCGCGATCGAAGATACGCAAGTGCGAGAGTGCGGCGCGTATCTTGCAGTTGCGTGAGACAGTCATCATGATGTCACCCACCACGCACATGTACGAGAGTGCGGTCCTCACGACGGTGAGGGTGAGCAGCTTCGCGCCCAGCACTTCGTCCATCCAGTGAAGCATGCAGAAATTCGTCACGCAGAAGCTCGTGTACAGCAGCGCGAAGACGACCAAGTAAACGCGGGCGTATCTCATCAGGACGATGTCGTCCTCGCGGACGACGTACAATCCGCATCCGAAGAGCCTCGCGACGTACAGCACTGGTCGCACGTCGTTCAGGGACACCATGGTCTCATGGGGAACGGGGCGAACGCGGGGTACACTTTGATCCTCCCTTTAAACGAGGGAGTATCACGGAACTCGCGGAACTCGCGACGCGTGTCTCCGTGTCGGTATTCCTATTTAAATGCTTCTTCTTCTTGTTAGCACGATCATAGCCGACGTGTCCTTATTGAGGACACTCTTAATGAGATTCTCGAGACGCGTGGAGGAGCTCGTAGTGGTGCAAATCGTCGGAATCATGTCGGCACGTTGAGGATTTTACGTCGACGTGAGAGACCTCCGTTGCACTTTTATCTCGCGCGACGCAGTCCAGAGGGAAATTGGAGTATAAAAAACGTATTAGGATTTAAAAGAAGCATCAAGACTTAATCAAGAGTAATAATCTGGGAGTCGTGTAAACTTCAGCTTTAAAGAACAATGCTCTCTCGGTGGCATGCGAATTTGAAGATACTCTCCGCGCAACAATAATTTACATCACATTTACAAGAACCGAGACGCGTGCTGAGCAGACAAAAAAACGAGCGTGATATGAACAGCGAAGGGTAGATTCGCACGATCGGATTCTACGGATTAAAGACGCACTCAGCGACCTGCCGGGGTACGCAAGATACGCACATTCGCGCAGGCGAACTGAACTCTGAAAGTGCCAGAGAGTCGGTTCCCATGCTGATAACACTCGTTCTGTCAAAAGTGTCGCGCGGCCGACAGTGCCCGACCCTAAATTACAGCACTCTGACGTTTCTAGGTTCGATCAAAGAGGCTTAAGCGGCGACTCTCCACTCGCCGGGTGGCTCGAAATTGCTCGGTAATTGCTCGGCTCGGGGAAAACTGCCGTGAAACTGCCGTAAAGAACTCGGCCCGAGTGGCGGATCCGCGTCCGTCGTCCAAGTGGTGGATTATTCTACTGTCCGGCCGCAAACGGCTTCTTCCACTTAGCCGCGCTAATGGGCGCGGTTGCCAAGGCAAATCGAGGATGGCCCCATGCGTGGTGCCGTGATATTAATCTGCCGGCGATCGAGGGGACGTTAACGCGAACGTTTAACGCAATTCGTGAGCAATTAACGTCGGTGAAACGTGAAACGTCGCGAGCTTGACATTTGTCGATCCGCCCATCACGTTGACTGCTTTCCTGTCCGTCACGATGACGGGTTTTCTTCCCTTCTATGGAAGAGAAAGGGAGAGATAGATGTCGTAGCCTGTCCAGGGTAGAAAGGAAAACTAATCGACGCAATCGCGTGGAGGGACTGGCGAAGCGCACGCTCCCGGAGCGTCTCTCTCGCTTGACATGATGATGATAATCGCGATTAGATGCTCTCTCAATGTTCCGAGATTAATGAGCTACGGTGGAATAAATTACAGCCATTTGTTGCCGGAGGAAAAAAAAATAGAGAGAGAGAGAGGGCGGGAGACAAGAGAATAAATGCGAGTAAACAGTCATTGTAAAAAAAGACATTGTAATACCGAGTGTCGCATGTATCAGTACGTATACGTCGCAGTATATGCAATCTTGAATTGCAAATAAGTTGTAATCGGGAGCTGTCATCTCTTTTGCGCGCAAGATAGGTGAGGAATTAAAGGGAAATCGGCTCGGAAAACGAGCAGGAGGGGCCGGTTGAACATAAAGTTTAATCTTCCGTTCCGTATCACGTGTACGCGAGCACATCGTGCGTGGAAAACATTTTTGTCGCTGATAAGCTGACTAGCATGGTAGCAATTTGGTACGGGGTAGCGAGCGGACGAGTGGCGCGTAAAAGCCGTGCGAGTGTCGCGATGTCGCGGGGGTGCAACTTGACCCATTACCAACTTCCGTTTCATTTCTAAAACTTCCATAATAAAGTTTTACGCTCAACATAATAATTTCCATTTAGTTCAATTATAATTGGACGAGTCAGAAATTGTAACTTAATGGCAATTACAGCATTCATTCATCGAAACTCTCTGCAACTTTATAAATTAAATTATGAGTCATTTCAGGTGAATATCCGATATCCAGATCGATTAAAGTCTCCAACAAACTAGATAATCTTGTTGAATTAAACTACGAAGTAAAAATTAAATAAAAACTGCCCCGCAGTGCGCGTTAATTGCTCGTTAATTCGCTCACAAAAGCAAGAAGTATAAAGCGAATCGGGTTTCATGGCACGGGGAATCTTTGTAATATAATTAACAGGGCTTCTATGAGTTAATATCAAAAAACACGAAGACTCCTTTAACAGGTCGCGGTGACAGGTCGTACGCGAGCACGGGGTGGGCGAACGGGGTGGAATGTCAGTTGATTTCCCCGCCTGTGTGATACACGACATAGATAAACGCCTAGATATCAAACGAGTGGTGTACGTTTGCGTTTGCCGCGCGCTGTGAATCATTAGTATTCGAATGCCAACGAAAATATTTGGTCGGCACGTAATCACCGAGACGCGTACGCGGCTCTCCCGCGGAAAAATGTAAGGAAGCGGAATCGCATGTAAAAAGACGGAGGCAACGCGGCGCGTATTTCACATGGAGAACGCCGACGCTATCTCGCTTATTAATGACTGGCGAAGTGGGTTCTCCAACACAAACCGAATAATATTCTGCGTGGACGGCGCACGCACACGGCGAGGCCATCGATGGACGCAAATCTACCTGTTAATTTTAAACGACCCCATTTCTCACCTCGCGCAACAGCAGCGAGCGGCGTACACGCGGTGAAAGAGCAGTGTGTACACTGTTAAGTAAACCGCCAATATTACGATGACGCAAGCTTTTACGTGGTCGATGGAGATTCTGAGATTGTCGCCGCGTTGTTTGCGAAGAAAGGGAAGCAGGATGATCAATAATCGCTTCGATCGCTTCGCGCGATATTATCAAATCGTCGAAAGACGTAATTCTACCTTTCTTGTATTATCTTTATTATTATGGATTAAAACTTTATTCAATATTTTTAAATTATCTGAATTATTAATTTCCACATTCGCATCTTGCGCGAGCTGTGAATGATATGAATTTTGCTTCAAGTGAGTTTAAAGAGATCTGAAAGAAGAAGCGTTGACGAGCGCTTAAAGAGAAGAGTTCCGTTGGAGAGAATTCCTTCTATTAGAGCTATCACATAATAGCTTTTCGGTTCACAGATTGTCAGGGAGATATACATCGTGACATTGAGACATGATTTTGATCACAAGTCTGAGACCGTCGTTTAACAAAGCCACCGTGAGTGTGCGTAACTGTGATTGGAGGGTAGGTCAGTAATGTGATTGTGGTGCGGCTGGTGCTATCGCGACCTGCTCAACGATTGTTCGCGAATCGCGAATTCACGTCAGAATTCGGGCAACACCGTGATTCAGCGAATAACGCGGGAAAATAACGTAAATTTGTCCCTCGAACTTTCAGATTTTAATTTCTTTGACCCTTCTTACGTTTTTTTTTTTATATAAAGTCTCCTTGACTGCGAGACAAGTCTAAAAATGATAATAAAGATACATTGTAAGAAGTTCCGGAATTTCTTGCCTGACGTGAAACGAAGGCTGACATTCTTTCGACGGAAATTCGAGGAAGATTGCATTCATCGCCATAACATTGCTAAATTCCAACATTCAACTTCCCTCGTCGAGAATGTCCCGGCGGAATTATTTATCATGTGTATCAACGCAGCAATTATCATCATTTGTAATTATAATAATGGATTACCGGCAATCACTAATATTAATTTGCCATTTCAGTTTTATAATAATAGAATGAGCACATCTGATTAATTTAACTCGAGTATTTTGCGCATAACCATGAGGTATCAATGCATATTGCCTTGCAATATTTTCACAATATGTGCACTATATTTTCTGAAAGATTGCTCCGCAATATCCTTGAATTGTTTTACGAGATTTAATATATTCCAACTTCAAATTTAGATACAACGCATTTCATGATTATTCTTAGCACACTGTGTACGCGGGATGAACATGTATTTCTATATTTTAATCATTGAAATATAGACATATAGAAAATGTAGATTTTTCCGTAGCATCGTATATAGCTATCGTATGATGATCCGTAATCATAAATTTCTTCAAGTTTTCTCAAACGAAGAAATTAATTTTTAAACGAATGCATGCATGAAACAGCATTTTTATTAAAATGTGTAAAATTTGTCCTGGCACACAATATGTTAATATAAAAAATCTCGTTGAAAGTCAATGTGATTTGCAAACTGTGCATGCATTATTGCTACTCACCAAGCAGTGAGATTACAAAAGTTCTCTTGTCCATCGCGATCCATTATCCTCCACTCCGCGACTTTCCGAGTCTGGAATCTCTCACCGGTCCACCGTCCATGGTGTCCGTCGTTGAACGCACATTTTTGTCGATTGCACTTTACACATTTTATACACTCGCGGTGTGCGACGCGATGGTCCGTTTTTCACGAATATTTGTATTACAGAGTGGAACGAGATTTACGAATTTTCGCAACATTAAACAAATATTTGCAATGCCACGATAAACTTCGGCACTGTGCTGCGTACGCGATTCGCGAGATGTGGAGAAGAATGAGGAAGCGCGAGTTAAATGTAATAATCGCGAAATTTATCACCGCGCACGCGGACACGATAATTGAAATAACGCGCAAATCTCTCGCACACGCGTCGGTATCACACAAATTTCAAATAAACAGATCTCGCAAGATAACACTATTATTACACTACCTGGGCGCGCGAAATTTGTTCACGTGAACATGATAATTGCTACAATGGGTGAAGCTTTCATACTTGATTGCTTCACGAAACGATGATAGCGAAGTTTCCCACGATGCTTTACAAAAATTGCTCCGCGGTATTTTTATGAAGCCTGCTTTTATGAAGCATTATCAGTAGTATTTCGCGAAAACTGCTTTGCACTAATTTTGCAAAAATTGTTTACGCAATTTACGATATTTCGATTGTTCTAATTTAATAAATACATATCTCTATGGAACGTACCTGTACAATGTAGAACGTCGAGAATAAAAATCCGGGACAATCGGAAAATTTATCAATATACATGCGAGAGAATAAATGATAATTGACGTTTTTCGCAGAAAACATAGCTACAAGTGAAAAATTGAAAACTGCGAATCGCCGAGACCGTAAAATTCATTAACGCATACGCAAACGAAGCAATTGTCAAATATATGAAGTCCTCTAGCTTGATTGCTTCGCGAATTTCAAGTGTTGCATTTGTTTTAATGATGTTTGCATAATGACGTGTATATTTATGATAAATTTCATGGTAAAACCACAGTAATAAACAATTAAGTTGAATGAAAAAGTGGAGAGATTCGTCAAAATTTGTATATATTATAAACTTCTAGTTATATATCGCAATATAACATTCATAATCGAAATTTATCGCGAATTTACGTAACTAATCTTTTAAAAAATTTAAACAAATTACTACGTTCGAAACTAATAAGTAAGTTTGGCTTAGAAATAGCCGATTTTATACAATAAATATTTTAATACAAAATTATAAATAGATAATTCCATTTAAATAATTTGCTTTAAAGAGCAAATCAAAAAGGTCAGAATGCGTATAAATATTTTTACTGTTTTGACGACAAGAAATCAGGTAGAAAATTCGTAAATTTGTTTTCGAGTTGATCTTTTAGTCTTCGCCTGACATAAATCTTTTACTGATAATTGCAAAATTTACTTCGATCAACAGGGAGAAAGGGAGAGACAAAAATGATCGTTCTAATGAAACTTTAATGCAATTGTGTTAATTAAACGGTGAAGTATCATTTGCATCATACGCGAGTGCCAGCACTCGACGCTGCCAATAAACTCTCAGTAAACTAGTTAATGGCAAATTAGTTTTCTTTAATTAGGATTCAATTCAGTAATACTTGATACACTCGCGCGTGTCTCTATGCTGCGTTCAATTGCGCAAATACGATAACGTGATAACGGGGACTATTGAAATATTCCCGGCCGGAATAACGTCGGCCGGAATTAACTTGAATCCCCACGGGAACTTCATCGAACCAATCCGCTCGAGGTCGACCCATCATGTTTACGAGCAGCACGCTTTTCGACAACGCGCTCGATGCACGCGAATTGTTGTAATATTTAATTGGTGATACGTTGAATGATATTAAGCTTGCGTTACTCCGTTCATGCACTCAAGGATAACGTGATAATGACGCGCGTTTCTATCTCCGCGAGATTACGTATCCTCAAGGTTGTTTCTACCGACTATTTCTGCGAGGACAAATGTCGTTGCTCGCAGAACAATGAACAATTGGTTTAATTGCATTAATGTGTATAAATATTTTTAATATTAATTGCATTAATGTGTATAAATATTTTTTAATATTTTGACGACAAGAAATCAGACGGGAAACTTGTAAATTTCTTTTCGAGTTGATCTTACTTCGCCTGATACAAATCTTTGAAAAATAGCAAATATTTTTATCGACAGAATTTGCAAACTTACCCTCGCCTCGTATATCGATTCCGCTTAATTTGCGCGAATTGATGCGCGACTACATTCACGCCGTTCGGCATACTGCGAGTACTGCACACATTTGGAAACAGCGGACTAATTAGACGTTGATACGGATTATATTATAATTACAGATACAATTACATATTATTAAGTAGACGTGATTCATGCTTTTAACTCTTCGTGGTCACACTTCTAAAAAATCACGTAATGGTCACATGGGGTCCAATAGACCCCACCAACTTTAAATGGTTGCCGTGTTTACACTATTCATTCAATTTGAATTACAAAATTACATAATAAATTTGAAAGCTTGTATAACAAGGAGAAATAGGCTTTTTATGCAAATTTTAATTGTAACATAACTAAAAAAATTATAACTTTTTAAATTTTTATTATTTTGCGATACAAATTTAGGATCATATTGTGGAGATGTAATACTTTAATTAAAAAAATAGTGTTATAATGCACGTTTCAAAAAAGGTATTTATTTTCAGACTTAAAGTTGATCATTTTCGAGATAAATGAAATCTACAATTATGGAAAAATAAGTGTACCCAGATAGCAGAGAGAGTTCAAAAAGAATTCATTTGTCATGTCACCAATTCTGAATTCATTTTCAGATGCAAAAAGAGTTCTTAGAATTCTTTTGAATTCTTTTTGCATCTGAAAATTAACTCAGAATTCGTGACATACAAGTGAATTCTTTTTGAACTCTCTCTGCTATCTGGGTATTTATATAACATAGAACATTATTATTATTACAAGTATTGTTAATAATTATTTGTATTTTCAATGTCATTCAACAACGAATTTTGAAACTCACGACTCCGTAAATCATATGCCATCTATAAGTGTAAATAAATGCTTATAACCTTTGTAGAAAAAAATTACTCGGTCTTTAAACTTGCACTTACGTTTTTCCACAGATAATATGTGCGAAAATCACAAAAACAAAATTTTCCAAATTTTGGATACCAAATTACAAGTTGGTCACACAGGGGGTTTGGAAGACCCCAGCACGCGGGAAATGTTATTTGAATAATTGCTATTTCTATACTAGTGCGCTGCGGGCGATACCTAGTATTAGAACGGAAAAAGAGTACTTGAAGCTACCGGTAAATGGCAGTAAAAAGTTAATTTTCAATTTAGAACAGAAAGATATAAAGCCTTAAACTGTCGTTGGGGTCTTTTGGACCCCGAGTGACCACGAAGGGTTAATAATATTTACGCGATACGTAATAACGAAAATATGCAAAACGCTGGTAATTGAGAGTAACGATATAATTTGATCAAATCAATGTTTGCATTCAATCGAGGATAAGTTTCGAGTGCATCACTTCGCATGCATCATGGCGAGATTACCTTCTCTATTTTCATTCAAAGCTTCGCTCCTTCACTCGGATCTGCAAGTGGGAGAATAGCAACATTAGCAACGAAAAGAAGAAACTATTTTATGCAATAATTGCAATTAAGAATTGAAACGAATTACATCAAGGTTGCCACGAGGAACGATAAAACATGAATTAACGATAATTTAATCATTTATGGCTTTGTCCGTGTAAAATGGAAAATGGCATCCGCGATGGCGATGCCAGTGGCAAGAATGATGTTCGCAAATTTGAGGAAAGCAGCGCAAGAAAGGGAATACAGTCATAATTCAGAAATGTCTCAGGTTACGATAATTACCGAATCGTTCGACGTGCAATCTCTAGAACGCAGCAATTGATGAAACCAAGAAGGCGCGAGTCTCCTTCCGCGATCGCGAGATTCCGAAATTCAAACCTGGGGCCGAGTGACGTCATCGGGGACTCCGGTTCACGCAGCGGCGCACGAAGCGACACCGTCGCGACACTCGTCGTCGTCGTTCACTGCGCCATCGTCACTGTCGCTGCGTCGGTAACGTCTCTCGCGACTATTACCGAGCGCGCGGGCGCAGTTTGCAGGTTATGTCGTAGCGCGGGCGGAGAAAGAAAGAGGCCGTCGCGGCCGATTTGTTTGTCGCCCAGCCGCGGAGCAAGTATGGCGACGTGGGAGAGCGACAGGTTTCGGGAGGACGGGGACGACGAGAATGTCGACGGCATCGCGGCGAACTTCGACAGCATCCTCGTGACGCACGATCTGCAGGACTGCCTGGACGACACGCTCGACCTGTCGAGCTTCGAGAGGGTCTACGAGCAGAGCTCGGTGTTCGCTTACGAGAGATACTCCGACGACGATGCTGCTATCAGCGAGAGGCTACCCGTCACCGATGACAACACGACCGGGTGAGAGCATCACTCGCCAACGATCGCGGATTGTAACGATTCAGACGATGACTCGCGACGTCTCGTCTCCGCGCCGCGGATCGTCGTCGCGGGGGCTTAACCTCCTCGCGGCCGGAAACTTGGGGAGTGGAAAACGGACCCCGGAAGGGTCATCCGTTCGCGCGAGCTCGTCGGTGTTCCCCGTCCCCTCCTTATAAGGCCATAACGAATTTCGAAACGCGCTCCGCGAGCTTCTGGTCCTCGGACGAAAAATCGTTGTCCACCCGGATTACATTAATATATTATATTATAATATATTAATATAATATAATAATACACATTATACATTGTTATATATTAATATATTAATATCTGCGGAATGAGAATAAGAACGCACACGTGTGTACACAGGCACAGTCAGCAGGCGGTCGGCCCGGATGACATTTACATGCGCGTTCATCAGGGACAGGACGAGGCGCTGCCAGAGGATCGCGCGACTTCGCGCGAGGCCGTCGCGATGGAGAGCGCGGACCCGGACGCCAGCCAGAAACATATCAATCGTTACAATTGCCAGTACGAGGGCTGTGCCCGAACGTACAGCACTATCGGGAATTTACGCACGCACATGAAGACGCACAAAGGTGAGAGATTCCGACGTATCCTCCCGTCGAGAGAGTCCCGCTCGTATCTTCCTTGTGATTTTTTTTTTAAGAACAGAACGTGATGAAATTGTAGACTGGAGAACTCGTGACGGAATGGTCCCTAACACCTGATTCATTTTTCTTCAAGCGAGCAATGTCTTGACAGTGAAATAACAGAAGGCGCATTGTTTAACGGTTGAAGCTTAAAGACCCTGTCGCGATGTGCGACGAAGCATCTCAATTAATCCCTGCGATTGCACTTGATACCTTTAAGATCTCTTGTCTTGTTTAGTGCGCGCGATCATTCTGGAGAGAGCTTTCGCTCTCTCTTGACTCTTCGTGATCGTCTAGCCTGCGGCATTAAGAGAATCATCATGACGCTTTGCATGCTGTGCGCTTGTCCGATTTACGCAACCGTACTAACATGTGCTTCTCGTGTTTGTTTACGCGTGCTCGACGGATTAAAGAATCCAGGTAAGCCTGAGGCGTCGTATATTATTGTCGCGTGTCTCTTGCCAGCTTTTAACACTCTCGTGCACTCGAGGGAGGGAGCAATCTCTCCTTTTTCCCGCTGCTATCGCTGATATAATATCAGAGTAATATCAAAAGTCATCAATGCTGCGATGTGTATGGGGTATATATATATATACGCTTAGACCCGCATGGCTTTCAGATACCGCGCGAGATAAGTAGAGAGCTGCATTCTTCTTATGCGCCGGGAATTCTCGAAACTTTCAGGCGAGTATCGATTTAAATGCGCGGAGCCGAGTTGCGGCAAGGCCTTTCTCACGTCGTACAGCCTAAAGATCCACGTTAGGGTACACACAAAAGTAAAACCGTTCGAATGCAATCACAAAGGCTGCGAGAAAGCGTTCAATACCCTTTACAGACTGAGAGCTCACCAAAGACTCCACAGCGGCAACACGTTCAACTGCGAAGAGACCGGATGCGTTAAATTCTTCACCACTCTAAGCGATCTCAAGAAACATATACGCACTCATACTCAAGAGAGGCCGTACAAGTACGTTCCTCGAAATACTTTTCTAGAATCTTAAGGAGAGGCAAAGAAAAGAGAGACGGATCATGCAAACTCGAAACTAAGTTTCGCACTCCTTCCTGTTCCAAGAGTTTCTTTAGTAACTTTTATCTCCATAATTTTTCAGAAAAATTTATTGGCAATTGGCTATTGGCATCGTTGACTTTTAAAGATAAATTTCCACGTCCATTTTTCGATGAAGAAAAATTTTCTTAATGAATAAAAGTCGTACATGAATTTTATTTTTATGATTCTATCACAACATCTTTCTCTTTGCTAGATAAGAAACAAATCTTGAGCCCAACAGACTTGGGACAGGAAGGATTAAATATTACACGTGAAGTCTTTTATGTTTAGATTTTCGGATTGGATTATCACCGTTCGTTTATTTCAAGGTGCAGAGAAAAGGGTTGCGGTAAGGCCTTTACGGCCTCGCACCACCTAAAAACGCACAAAAGGACGCATACGGGCGAACGACCGTATGTGTGTACCTATGAAAATTGTAAACGGCGCTTCACTACTCCTCATAGCCTGAAGAGCCACATCAAGACGCATAACAAAGCCGGAAGTAACGAAACGGTAAGTCTCAGTCGTAGAACAAATTATAGAATAAATTAAGGGCTTGCAAAAATTAATCTGATGCATAATCTACTTTTCTTTTATTAATAAAATACAATAAAATGATACATATATTATTTTATTATATTATTTTGATAATATATGATAATTAAAAACTATCAAATAAAATAAATCCGCTATATTAATCGAAGCATTTACCGTCATCCACCACTCTTTCCATATTCTTGCCATTTTTTTTGTTTAAAATCATTTTTAGTTAATAAACTTATATGCAATCAATTTTGATAATTTCCCTCAATATTATTAATATTATTTTTCTTACTAACCGAGTTTCATCGCTCCAATTATACAACAGAAGCCCAAAGACGGCGGTGGCGACGATATGGCCGAGGAGCGGACGAAGCAGCCGACCCAGTTGGAACTGAAGCTGGTGAAAGTCAGCGCGAGCGACACCGCGATACCGTCCTACGCCGTCATCCCGATATCCTCGAAGCTCGGGGCGCAAAGCAACGGAAACTGCATATCGTACGTCTCGGTCGACAATTCGGCGGGGCAGGCGTCGGTGGTTTCTAGCGACGTAACCATGGATATAATGGACCACGGCAAGCTCGACGCGAAGGTCGCCTACGCGGCTGCCAAAGACGCGACAGACTCGAGCGGAACCAGCGACGTCGCGCTTCTCGCGACGGACATCATGCTGGACAACTTCACCGAGCACGCGGTCGACGCTTTCAACAACAACGACGACGGTTACGGCGAGTTCCATCGGAGTCACCGGCATGAATCGGCCTCGCTGCCGGAGGCGCGCGGCGACGACGTGGACGCGCCGGACGACCGGTCTGTCCCGATGAATCTCGAGCAGAAGATCATGCGGGACGGCCTGCAGAACACGATCGCGCACATCTCCGAGGAGGCGAGTTTCACGAGTGATATGAAGCAGTACAAAAGCGAGTCCGCCGCCGGCACGTCCGCCGGCGGCGTCTTCGCGCGCCGAGCGAACGGCGCGGACGGCGGCAGCGACGACGACGCAGCGTTGTATAGTGCCAATTGTATTACTAGTCATATTCCCGAGATCATAAGTTCCTCGCACGAAGGTGCCAACCTGTTCGAGAGCGGGATAGACGCCCTCTCGTTCATCGACGACGGCGCGTCGCTGCCGAGCGAGCCTCTCGACGCCGTGCCGACCCACGATCTCTGCGCGAGCGCGCAGTCCGCGGCGGTGGAGCTGGCGATCGCGGCCGAGGAGGAGCTACCGTCGCCGTGGATCGACGTGATGGCCCTGGCGACCGCGCCCGCGCTCAGGACGCAGTCCTGGTCCGAATTGAACGCCTTCCCCACCGCGGTCCACTCGCTGGTCGATCTCGTAGGCCCGGAGCCGTATCCGCTGGAGATCGAGGCGCACCTGCCGTCCACCGAGAGCCCCAAGAGTGCCGTGAACACGGAGCACGTCGCGGCGGAGACGAGCGTCGAGGTCGTCGCGCAGTGCCAGAGACCCGGCGAGCGCGGGAGCTCCGAGCGGCACCGCGAGGGCGACCCGACGAGGGACAAGAGGGACCGAAACGTCCTGCACGAGATCACGGCGGACGCGGACATATGCCGGTGCGTGGACTGTAAGTGCGACGGGATGCGGAACTGCCAGGGCCGCGCGAGGAGCCCGGAGGTGACGGAAGTCGCGCCGAAGGACACGATAAAGATCGTGGACGAGTTCGTGTCCTCGCTACAGGGTGGATGTTCCTGCAACGGCGCCGCCAGCGGCGACTGCGACTCCTGCTGCGTCGTGATCTGCCTGAAGACGCTGCAGCAGCTGCAGAAGGTGTTCAGCAGCTGTTGCAAGAACGCCGCGGCGAGCAGCGCGTGCTGCGGCGAGAAGCTGTTGCCGTCGCTGATGAAGTGTCAGCTGGCCAGGAATCAGTGAGCTGTTGAGGGAGTCGCGCGGAATCGCTAACTAGTCACGCAGCAGGAGGACGACGACGACGCTTCAGATTTTCACGTTAACTCTCTCCGGTTGAGGATTCGTCATTTTATCAGCCGATAGCTTTAAATTTGCCTTATCGCGCGAGCAGCGAGCTTATCCTGCCCGCCGAGTGCTTCTTCCTACGACGAGAATTGAGAATATACGATTGTGTACATATATACACGCGCGGCATATCCAGTGGAATGAGAAATTTTATGGAGATCGTTGTCAGTTATACACTCGAGAAATTTGTAGGTCTTTTTGCAAAAAGAAAGAGAGCAGCGCGCACGTTTGCTTACATGTGCGTGTATACACACGAAAATAATGTTGCATAATTTGTGATAAGGAGATAACAAGGAGGATAACGTTGCAATATCGTTCATACGCATGAAAAGAAAGTCGCTTTTTACGGTCGACGACGATGTGCGCTTGCACGTGGCGACAACAAACCGAAATAATGTAATGCGCGACTATTTTTTATACCGATAAGATAGTTTTCGACAACACGAGCAAACTATTACGTTTTATAAACGTTGCGGCAAGCAACGTTCGCGCGCAGAGGCGAAATAGACAAATAGTACAGTTTGATATTCGAGTCAACCGCGAATACAAATGCATATGCTGTCTCCCCCCCGACGTACGGTCGCTCGAGCTTGAACGAATCAACGGAGCACGTACAGCGTAGCAACTTTTAGTTCTACTATATAAATACCAAAAAATGATATAGCAATAATGTTGTAATTAAGTTTAAGAATTTTATTTATTTAACTGTACCGAACGTCTTCGTTTTCCGGACGCAGGAGCGACGTCAGGAATATCAGGCTGTCGCTCGCATGATATTTGCGGGAAAGGAAGGGCTTTTGTTGCTAGTTCAAAACGAGAAAAAAAGAAAAGAAGCAAGGGAGAACTCGACGTTCCTAGAAGTCAATCCTAGAGAGTGCCAAATAATACTTACAAACATCCAAAGTATTCGCAACGTGACGGTGCGTGTTAGACGTTAACTGTTTTAGGATACGCACTTTAGTGCCTTACGCGTTTACGTTTTATTATCGTAAACGGGGGGAGTAGATCGGCGAGACGTGAGTTTTTACAGTTTTAGCGTGGAGATTGTTATGGCTGTTACGTTAGTACTTGCAATATCGATGTACCTAAATAGCTTGTAAACGGCAGCATATTTATTATGTTGTTAACGGACGAGTATCAAAACTAACATTAATAAAGAATTACTACGATAACTACGAGGAGGAACGCCGTCCGCTTTTTCCATCCACTTGCGTCCCAAGCGCGTGCGAGGAGACTCGCGCGACAAAAGATTGAAGACCTAGCCGCTCCCAATCGCGCAAATATATTTATTCACATATACAGTGGCGCTCGAAAGTATTTCATATAAAAATTTCCTTTTCAATTATTAAAAAAAATTAAGTCATTATTAACATATTTTTTTATATCTTTATAGAACACGACTCAAATCTAAGTAGCTTGCCATTTGCCAATGTTGCCAACTAAAAATTCCGTAAAAAATACTTCTAACTACAAAATACTTTTGTAGTAAAAAATTTCGTACAAAATACGTCGCCAACTAAAAGTTCCGTAAAAAATACTTCTAACTACAAAATACTTTTGTAGTAAAAAATTTCGTATAAAATACTTTTTACTACGAAGTACTTTTGAGCGCTACTGTACTTTCGAACACAACATGCGTGCAAATATAATATAAATCCGTACTATAACGTACTATAATTTAACGTATTTTTTTATTACCGTTATTACAGCGGTATATTGCGCTAAGAGTGTGTCTGTGAACGTATGCCTCCCGTTCAGACTGAGTTGACAATGGTGAGGTATGCGTGTGTGTACATAATTCCGTATCATTTATTGCGTAGCCTGCACAAGGGCCTCTCCGACCTCGACGGCGATAGCCGCCTCGGCCCTATCCTTGTCCGACGTCGCCGAGGAGAGCTGTTGCTGGGCTTTGCTGAGAATGTCTCTTGCTGCGGAGCTATCGAGGTCTTCAACTGGGTGGGCTTCTTCTGCGAGAATCTGTGAACAATCGGTTGGAACCCATACTCTTTGCTTCTTCCTCTAAAAACAAAATCCTTGGTACACACCTGCACGCTGTTGTCTTCGTTTATGGTGACTGTGCCGGACGAGACGAAGACCTTCTTGGTCGCGCCGCCTTCTTCGTACACCGTTACCACTCCAGGCTTCAGCACCGCCAGGGTGGGCACGTGCTTTGGCAAGATACCGAAGGAGCCTGAGAACGAGGGCACATCGACCTGACGGATTACGGCTTGATCGTAGAACACCTGACAGAAAAAAGGGAAGTGGGCTACGTTGATTAAACGTCCACGGAAAGACGTGGATTATGAGCATTAAAATGTAAAAATTCATCAAGAAAAGGGGGAGAAGAAGAAAAAGGAGAAGCTGAAGCTCCATCGAGCTCAATGCACTCTATCATACCTGATTGGCACCCGCGAAGGTGAACTTCATCTGCTCGCTGACGGCAGCATCCGCGTAGGACCTCCTCTGGCTGCGGACGCAGCGCAGATAAGGGCGCAAGGTGCGCGCGAGACTGGCCATTTCTGCACGCTGAAATAAAAACGAAGACTTGATCTCTTTCAAGAAAAAAAAAAAAAAAACGGAGACACTCCGTCGTCGTTGACGGCGACAAGGCTGGCGGGGCTGTTACATCACAGCCGCGAGATAACCTAACCTCGCGCGCGTAACCCCCGTTTCTCGAACGACGTTGACGTCGGACGACGACGTCCGAATTCGAGAGACGGGCTGGACTTTTCGCGCGAGGCTCTCCACGTTCCTCGTTTACGATATAATTATTTCGCTCACCGTGGCGATCGTTCGTATCCGAGTTTAAAGTACCGATGTGCTTATCATCGACGCGTGTAGGAACGAATGACCCTTGCAACGATAGAATCGACCAATCGACTGAGAAACGGATGGAAGAAGTGTGAAGTTTGTCACTGAGATGGCGCTAGTGTAAAAGTACTAGCACAGTGCCGCGCGCTTTTATCGCAAGCGATTTGAATCAGTCTCGTCTCCTTTGATAGATTATTATTCGATACGGGCCAGAGATATTCCTGGATAATCAAAATCGTGATAATCGTCCTACCGTGCGACCTGTACACAAACAATAACTCGACTCAGAACAACAGGAGACCGATCGAGAGAGCAATGGTAAGAAGTCGCAACAAACGGCAGACGGCTTTCGCTTGCCGATGTGGTAAGTCGGTTTTCGATTGCGTCAAAGACAGATAAGGAAGCAAAAAAGACTGTAAAGAATCATGTTCTTGATTAAAGCGATCGATAACGCTTCGACAATCGTTACGAAGAGAGGAAAGAGGAGAGGAGAGAAAAATTCGATTCAGAACGGTGTGAAGTTCGCCGCGCTCCGGTTCGGCTCACAAAATGGCGATACGAAGATAAAGTGGTGCGGCTGTGAGTGCAATTCTCTTACGAAACGGATTCAGACGGATCGGATGATAAATTCGCTACCTTATAGGTACGTGATAAGATCTTATCTCCAGATTTCTTTAAGGTATCTTTAAGATTCAATATTTATTTCTCGTTCTATCTTTCACAACATTCGCTGACCCATTTCTGTAATTATAGATGCATCCGCAAAAATTCATTACGCGCGCCATTACACATATTGTACGATTTTATAAGATTTTTAATTTAGTATAATTCAATTTGTTTCTCCTCTCTTTTCTAGCCTTTGTTGACCTGGTGGATGGTGGATGGTGGCGGCAATGCAGCAATCGGTGAGTGATTTTGTAATACTTGCAATTATGGACTAATGTACGCATATGTGCGTAAAAGTATTTACGAGAAACATTGTAATTGCATTTTCGATGATAAATATTCTGCAAGAGAGAATATTTTGTGTGGAAAGCGCATCGTTAAAAAAAATAGAATTTTGATTATAATTAAGGTAACATATAATTCGAGTTAATAAGTCCAGTATAAAAGATTATTTCATATTTCATTAGAAAAGTCACTAAAAAGCTAAATATCCAAAAAAGTGTAGTTCGGCAATTATGTTAATATTTTTCATTGAAATTACGAGAGATCATAAATTTTAAATACAAACGTATGATACATGGAACCCTTTATTTTCAACATTAACGATGAAAAGTACATCCATTGTCATTTCTTTGGTGAAAGTAAACATTTTTGGCAAAGAAATCGATTCTTGCATTTTAACTTGCATAACAGCGTATAAAAGTATCTACTAACTACATTCTACTAATTATAATATATTTCAACAATCACATATTTCTAATTTAAACTGTTGAAATATGTATGTAAATATATTGCTCAAATCTATTATATCATCACTACATCGTTTCTCATGAGAGAGTGTGAAAGGTAAACTCCAATAGCTCCGAATATATGTGTTATAAAATTGATATAAATCGCAATTAATGCAACAACGTATGTCACAAAACGAAATATTATAATAAATTATAATAGATAAAAGTTACAACAAATCAAGAAACAATTAATTAATAGAATAAATGAAAGAATATCAATAGAAATTATTAAAATACATTAGAAACAAAAAGTTAAGAAACTAAACAAAGAATCAATTTATGATTTGTTCGCCGAATATTCGTCATTCTTAAATTTCACGATACGTTCAAATTTACGCTATTGGAGCTAACAACCTTAGATCTTACAAGGGAAGGTTTTTAGGTGTTACACTCGGATTTCAAAAATTGTTTGCATGCAGGTAGGGAGGTCCCCAAATAGAAGAAAAAAATAAAAGTAGCGGCCCAAATGCATATTTGCGCGCTACGTGCGCAATTTTCGATGTTAGGTTAATTACTCAAAAATGCTATTTCCAATCGAATTCTTTACATTTTTTATTTCACCTAATGCACATTTATATTACTTTGAATAATTGTGTGTGTGTGTGTGTGTGCATGCGCGTATGTGCTTCTATGTGCGTGTGTGTACTTGTGTGTGTGCGCGCGTGTGTGTGTTTAGAAAATACGAGCGTCTAATGTAATCTCGTGTCGCGCAAGCACAGTGCGTATAAAAGGCCCATTGCTCAAAAATGGTATTTGCATCGTAACGTTTTTAATTTTTTACTGCAACTGCCAATGCACACAATTTGGAATAATTGTACATTGCGCAAATCGTAGTTTGCTCTTTCTGCGTGATTTATTGTATGCGACTTTAAATAGATTTGATCAGAATCCATAACGAGGACATAAAAGATCTCGTCAAGGGAGGTTTTTAATTCTTTCAGTTTTAATTTTGATTTTGATTTCTTTTTAAAGCGTTGTGCATTAGGTGAAATAAAAAATGTAAAGAATTCGATTGGAAATAGCATTTTTGAGTAATTAACCTAACATCGAAAATTGCGCACGTAGCGCGCAAATATGCATTTGGGCCGCTACTTTTATAATTTTTCTTCTATTTGGGGACCTCCCTACCTGCATGCAAACAATTTTTGAAATCCGAGTGTAACACCTAAAAACCTTTCCTTGTTAGAGGAAAAGATCTATCTGCGTACGTGATGCTTTCGTTTCGGTGTTGATCTCGCGATCATTTCGTCATTATGCGCGTCTAAGTGCTTAGCCTGCATGTGTTTCTTAAAATCTCCCTTCCTGATGAAGATCTTGCTGCAGATGCTGCAGTTGTAACGGCTCTTGCGTACCCCGTGTCGTATCAGGTGCTTGTTGAAGTTGCTAGGATCTCTCCAGCTGTGATTGCAAATGTTACAATGAAGCGGCTTGTAACCAGTATGCGTGCGGATGTGAATCTTCAGATTGTATTTCCCGGAGATCACGCGCTTGCAGAACATGCACTCGTAACTCTTCCCGTCCGGCAACGGGTCGATATTTTTGATGCTCTTTTCCACTTCCGCAGGGTCCATCTTGTCGAAGGCCGGCGACGAGACTGGATTGAGAGCGAGCAGTGAATTTATCTGGAAGCTTGCGGTTCTGTTATTGGGTTGTTGAGTCGTCAGGACGCTGAGATCTAAAGGTTTATCTTGGTCCAAGTTCGGGATGTATGCGATTTTGTTCGCCAGGAGTGTCCAGATGTGGCTGTGCTTCAAATGGTGGCAATCTAGCGCCAAATGCAGCTTCAATGCATTCGGAAATGAGAAGCTGTTGTTACAGATGTCGCAGGTGTAGATGTTCTGTTCTGCAATCAACAATTGATAGATATTTCTATCAAATTGATCAAATTTGTTAATAAAATTGATAGATGTTGTCTAATGTTCTTTCTTTCTTTAGGCTCCATTAATATAATAAATATTCCATGGCTGTAGACATGCGTGTATGGAGGATATAATTTTATGATAAACACACGTTTCGTGCGCAAAGATCGATCGAGGGAAAATCTCTTAAGGCGATCCTGGAGTCGTCTGTATTACCGGCGGAATCGGTGATTTTCCTGCATTTTTCAAGAAATATATCTTTTTATTGAATTCACAGAATGAAAAATCCTTTTCCACGATGAAAGTACACAATAATGTAATGTGGAAAATAGGACTTAACTTTCCAAATGGAAAAAAAATCAAAATTGTGATTTTTTTCCATTTGGAAAGTTAAGTCCTATTTTCCACACTACATTATTGTGTGTACTTTCATCGTGGAAAAGGATTTTTCATTCTGTGAATTCAATAAAAAGATATATTTCTTGAAAAATGCAGGAAAATCATCGATTTCGCCGGTAATACAGACGCCACGACGGAGTTCACTGGCCACTCCAGGATCACCTTAACGATAAAAATAAGTTTATCAGATTTAATATTTAATTAATCAGTCGTTAGAAAATTATTAAATGTGGTAAATAATAACATCTGACAATGGCCGAAAAGATACCGAAGAATTGTATTAAGTCGATCGTTATAAGATCGCGAAGACAACTGAGTTTCATAAATCTAGTGTAATCTAGGATCATACCTTTCATGTGGGTTGTTTCTAACAACGGAATTTTGAATAAAGTGCGAGTACACTCTCCGAACCACATGCGTAACGGCTCTCCTGGTTGTATCGTGCTTATGATTTTTAATTTCACTCCGTCGTTAATACGGTAGAGTAGGACGTTGGCACTCGGGCAGTCCTCCGCCAGGGTAATGTTTTTCAGCCAGTAACATGGATTTTTAAACTCGAAACACTTCAAGTGGCCGTTCGCCTCGACAATTTTGACATCCTAGGCAATTGGATTTTTAATTCAGATTTAATTAGAAAACTAAAATTCTGTGAAATATCTTATTTTATCCGTCCGCAATCTGTTAATGTTCTTAACGTCAGCCCGAACGTATTTTTCTATGCAGTAGAGATTTCCGCGAAGAGCGAATGTGAGATAATCTGATAAACATTTTTATCGCTTACATCTTGCATGGCCAAAGATGTGTTTGGTCGGTACAGCACGTTCACGTCGATGATACCCGTGGTCGATGAGCCCACGTTGAGGACTTGAGCTGCTCGAACGAGTGATGTGCTCACATTGAAGTCGGGTTTTCCGGTGGAATACATCTTCGAGATGCTGACGTAGAAAGTTCCCAAAGTTCTCCACGAGGATCGAGCTTTCCTCTCAGCCCGATATTCCGCCCTTCGCGCACGCAGTTTCCGGTTCCTCTTCGGTGCCGCCTTGGTTTCCCTTGATTTTTCTTCGCCGGCGATCCGGAAAAACTGATTCTATCGCGAAAACCTCTGGGTGCACCACAATGATGATAAGATTAAAAACGTACCGTTTACCGTCTCGCGCGTTATCGATGCGCTGCCGTTTCTTCGGGACGAAAGCTAATGAAGTACTGAAGCTTCGTCTTCGAAGTCGACTAACGTAATGACGGGCTTTCTTATTGTATCAGCGCGGTCATTTTCGTGCTTGATAAAACTCCCCCTCTTCCGCGCTCGGAATGATACGTTGTGATGTATCTACGAACACTCCCTATCTCTGTCCTGATGATGCGTGTGCATATTGCACTTGAGTCGGAAGGCCCTTTGGTCACTTACATCATGTCATTGGCACGATCGTGCGTAGAAGGAGGAGCTGACTGGCCTCTTGAAACACCTTTACTTGCTGCACAGCAACAGGCATGATTCCTCATTATGTACAGGGTGGGGAAAAATTATTGGTCAAGCTTTCGCCAGTCGATTCTACTCGTCGAGATCGCCAACATTGCATCATAAACATGGTGCCGCAAAATTAACTTTCAAGGTCATTTTCAATGTCAAATTTTTTTTATTGGCTTAGTCGATTCTACTCGTCGAGCTGAACAAAAGTCTCAAAGAGACCATATGCCGGAAATCAATATTTCATAGAGAAATCTTCGTTTGAAGTTTTTAGAAGCCAAAAAATTTCGTAAAATTAATTGTGATGAATGTAAAATCTGCTTAATCTACTCTTAACGCTACCCAGGAACAACGAAGTGGGCGTGGTAGATTTTTGTTCCCTTCGGGGTATCTTGGTACCCAGTAACATTTCAACGGCTGTTGGTT
This sequence comes from Ooceraea biroi, assembly GCF_003672135.1. Taxonomy (NCBI): domain Eukaryota; kingdom Metazoa; phylum Arthropoda; class Insecta; order Hymenoptera; family Formicidae; genus Ooceraea; species Ooceraea biroi. The sequence goes on from NC_039517.1 coordinate 874,675, forward strand.
CCTTAAAGCAACGGTCATTTGCCTCGGAGAGGAATAATATATTGCTCCATAAGACATTCGTTACTTGTGCTTAAGAAGCTTTCCATCCATATCCAGACCTTTTTCGTGATTATTAGAAGACCGCCGCTGATCTTGAATCAATTTTCAGTGTAAAATTAAAAAAAAATTGTTTTAATTTTTTACCAAATTTTTTCTAAGAATAACGTTGCTGTAGCATGCCTCGACGTGGTGGCCGTGGTGGTCGTGATCGGGCGCTTCGGGATGGGCGTGACCAACGTCTAATGCTTCGAGCAATTGATTGTGCTCATGGTAATTACACACGAGCACGAGTTCTTTATGCTAGTTGGTTGCGACGCCAAGCTAATGGCAGACCATTACGTCCAGGGTCCGTGCCTGATCGTCGAGAATTTCAACGACTCGATGAACGATTACATGATCAGGAGCAAATGAATTTTGCAGATGCTGGCCACCGTAGGGCAGGTCGTCCTCGTGTGTCTTGGAGAATTGAGGAACGTGTGATTGCTCTAGCTCGAACTTATCCTGTCATGGGATCACGACGCATAGGCGCGCGAGTAGGGGTTGATCATAAAACAGTCTTGCGCATTCTCCGTGAGGAAGGCCTACGACCCTACAAAGTGCAGGTAGTGCATGAGTTACGACCTGGTGATCGCACAGCTCGTCTTCGTTTTTGTCGGTGGATGCTTCGCAAGATCCGAAGATATCGGCACTTTCTGAAAAATATAGTGTTCACTGATGAATCCAGTTTTTCCAGCACTTCCATTTTGAACCGGCAAAATGTTCGCATCTGGCGCAGACGCAATCCACACGCAATGGTCCAAAGAGTTCAGCAGGGCCGTTTTTCAGTCAATGTTTGGGCAGGGATACTCGGGAATGATTATATTGCTCCTGTGTTTCTCTCAAACCGATTGTCAAGCGTTGAGTATTTGCGGTTTCTACGTCATACTCTCCTGAATCGACTGCGACGTATGGTTCCGAGGAATGCCCGTAATCGAATTTTTTTTATGCATGACGGTGCTCCACCGCATTTCGGCAGGCAAGTCTGCGCTTTTTTACAACGAGTTTTTGGAACTCGATGGATCGGTCGTAATCCTGCGCCACACTTATGGCCCGCCCGTTCACCTGACCTGAACCCTCTGGACTTTTATTTCTGGGGAGCTCTGAAAGCCATTGTTTATGGGTCAAGCAGGGCTTTAAGGACAGTTCAGGATTTACGAGATCGCATTGAAGAGGCGGTTGCTACTTTAGCACGAAATCGAGCTGTGCTCCGTAGAGTGCGAGATAATTTGGTGGAGAGACTCCAAGCTTGCATTGATAACGGTGGTGGTCACATTGAAGCTGGCAGACAAGCACAACTGCTCAGAGCTATTGGGGCCGATGGGTCAGTTCTGTTTGTTCGTAGGTAGCGTCGACGACGATAAAGTGAGAGGCAAGGGGAACTCACTGTAATCAAGTCACCCCGAAGGGAACAGAAATCTACCACGTCCACGTCGTTGTTCCTGGGTAGCGCTAAGAGTAGATTAAGCAGATTTTTGACCTTGAAAACGAATTTTTCAGGGTCATTTTTGGGGGGTGATTTTCGCTAATCATGATCAGGATATTCAGAACATGATTTTAAGAACTTTATAAGCATCAGATTTATTTTCTGACTTCATAAAAATCGATTTTTTTGAAATTTCAGGCAAAAAAACTTCAAACGAAGAGTTCTCTGTGAAATATTGATTTCCGGCATATGGTCCTTTTGAGACTTTTGTTTAGCTCGACGAGTAGAATCGACTAAGCCAATAAAAAATTTTGACATTGAAAATGACCTTGAAAGTTAATTTTGCGGCACCATGTTTATAATGCAATGTTGGCGATCTCGACGAGTAGAATCGACTGGCGAAAGCTTGACCAATAATTTTTCCCCACCCTGTACACATGGGGTTTTCCTATTTCTCTTTTTAATTGAAGGTAAACTCTAGGTGACGAGTATCTGCCCGAGAAGAATCAAAATGAGAAACGGTTTCTAAGTTAGCAGCAGTTCAGATAAGAAAGAGATTAAGAATTTTTATTTTTTTTAACTATGCGGGAAGTTTCGCTGCCTCTGAAAAAGAATTAGTTTGTACGTACTTATGGTATTCTTTTGAAGTTGTATGAAATGACCAACGCGAATTAAAAGAGATAGTAGAAACGCCGAAGTTATCAGGTAAAAGTGTTGCGGTGGAGCTTTTTTGAAGAACTCAGTAACGCGAATTCCAGCTTCAGCTTTTTGACGAAACCGAAAAAGATTTATTTGTTATGTGAGACGAATCATTACGTCTCGGTACTCTTAAAGTGTCGATACGGTATCTATTTTATTAATCTACTTTATTTACTTTATCTATTTTTTTATACGTGTGTTTACACTGTGTGAAAGATATGTATATAGATATACGAATATAAACGGGCGTACAAACAGAGACGGAGTCATGTAGCATTCAAACAGAATAAATTTTAAACGCGGTTAAACATAAACGTATATACAACACATAGAATTCTTTAGAATTCTTTATTTTCAACATTAACGATAAAATACATCTATCGCCATTTCTTTTATATTGGTAAAAGTAGACACTTTTGGCAAATCGATTCTCGCATTTTTAACAAGATGTGTATAAAATTATACATCTACCAACTACATCATACTAATTATATCTATCAACAATCGCATATTTCTAACTTAAACTAGTGGTCTGGTAAACTCCAATAGCTCTGACAGATCGGCCAAATTGCAAAATTGGTATAAACCACCAATAATGTAATGCACATAATATACGTTATAAAATATATAACAAAATTATAATAAATAAGAGTTACAACAAATTACAAGTCAAGAAACAATTAATTAATAGGATAAATAAAATAAATACAAACTCAATAAAAACAAATAAATAAATTAAACATAAGAAAATAAAGAACTAAATCAAAAACCAATTTATAATTTGTTCGCGAAATATTCTTGAATCTGTGCTTGAATATCACGTGTGATGTTGACGAAGGAACCTTCACATTTGCGCTATTGGAGTTAACAAGCTTGGAAGAAAGATCTATCTGCGTACGTGCCGTTTGTGCTTCGGTGCTGATCTCGTGGCCGACGAGTCGGCCATTTTATCGTTATTCTCGTCCGCGTGCTTGGCCTGCATGTGCCTCTCCAAATCCCTCTTCCTGACCAAGATTCTGTTGCAGATGATGCAATTGTAACGGCTCTTGTGCGCCGCGTGTAGCCTCTCGTGCTTGTTGAAATTACTGGGATCGCTGAAGCTGCGATTGCAAATATTACACTGCAATGGCTTGTAACCAGTATGCGTGCGGATGTGAATCCGCAGCCCGTACTTCCGGGAGTACACATGATCGCAGTACATGCATCTGTAACCCCTCTTGCCCGGCAACTTGCCGATGTCGCTGACGATCTTCTCCACTTTCACGGGGTTCATCTCGTCGAAGCCCGATCGTGCCGGTCTCGCGCTCGTCGGAGGATCGTAAGGCACCATCCTGGTCATGTCGAGTGGTCCATAAGCCGACGAGCTTAACAGAATTCTCGGGGAATACGGTGAGATCGACGGAGACCTGTTTGAGTACATGGACGGCGAGTTGTTCCTCAGGAAGTGATCCATCTGCTGCGTTAGGTACGGCGAGGTTCCAACCGGCGACACTGCTGGCATGGAAACGAGTGGCGAGTTCATCTCGAAGCTCGCGGTTCTGTTGTTGGGTTGTTGAGTTGTTGAGACGAGGTTCAGTGGTTTAGGTTGGTTCAAGTTCGGGCTAGCTCGCGGGACGTTCGTGATTTTGTTCGCAAGGAGCGTCCAGATGTGACTGTGGTTCATGCGATGGCAATCCAGCGTCAAATGCAGCTTCAGCGCGTTTGGGAATAAGAAGTTGCTGGCACAGATGTGGCACGTGTAGATGTTCTGTTCTGCAACCAACAAAATTGATAGATGTTAATACGTGTAAATATCCTTTCTTTCTTTTTTTTCGGCTCTTAATAAGTACTCCATTCTTGTAGACACGCGAGTGTGAACGATAAAAATTTTACGATGACATTTTATGAACATTTAGTACACAAAAGATAGGCCGACAGAAAATCTCTTATAGAAATTTGTTAAATTTATAACAAGAAACGACATATGATAATTAACATATCGGAAAATATATCGAAGAATTGTATCAAGTTCATCGTTAAAATCGTAAAGACAATTTAGTTTGAGAAATCTAGTGTGATCCAAGGTTTGTACCTTCCATGTTGATCTTCGTTAAAAACGGGATATTCAGTAAAGTGCGGGTGCACTCCGCGAACCACATAAGTAACGGCTCTCCAGGTTGTACTTTCCTTATGATTTCTAATCTCACTCTATCATCGATGAGAAAGAGTAGGACATTGGAACTGGGACAATCCTTCGCCAGGGTGATGTTTTTCAGCCAGTAACATGGATTTATAGACTCGAAACACTGTAGGCGACCGTCGACGTCAATGATATCGATGACACTCTAGACAATCAGATTTTTAAATAAAATAAAAAAATTTGTAGAATATTTTATATTAATTTTATATTATCTTACATAATATCTTATATTTTATCTTATATGATAACGTGCGCGTTGAAATCTCTTTATTAGGAAAATTGAATGCTCCATAAAAACAGAAACTCGCGCAGAAACGTTTAGTTCTTCTAGATAGAATAAAATATACAATCATACTGCAAGTGAAGATCGAATATTACATTGATATTAACGATCATACAGAAATCTAGACTTGCTCGTGCAACAACTTTGGGATCGAGAAATAAACGAAAAAATTGACAGAGTTTATTAGAGAAAAAACAGAAGCGCATATATGAATCGAGAAAATCGTAATTTTCAGTTGAGAATCTCTAGATCACTTACATCTTGCATGGCCGTAGATGTGCTCGTTTGACACAGCACATTGATGTCGATGACACCCGTAGAGGAGCCTACGTTGAGAGTTTGGCCTGCTCGAACGAGCGATGTGCTCACGGTGAAGTTAGGTTTTCCAGTAGCAGACGAATCATCTTGTGTCGGACGTTCGCGCAATGAACTGCCACCCCTCGCAATCCTCATAGTCGCCTCATTTATGGGGTACATCCTCGCGATGCTGATCTACACGTTGACAATTCCCAAAGTCTTCAACGACTTTTCCTTCAGCCAGAAATTCCGCACGCAGAGCTTCCGATTCCTCTTCGGCGCCTTTCCCTTGATTTTTCCCCTTCGGGGAAATCCAAAGAAATAAAAAAAAACTGATTTTTCGATTGCGAATGAAGCTCTAAATGCACCACGATAGTGATAAGATTAAAAGTTGAATAAGAGACGACTCGGAGTGTTATCGACGCGTCGCGTCTTCTTCTTCGAGACAAAAGTACTTATGGAGTACTAAAGCACTGTGACAGAAACTTCGTTCTCGGAACCGGCTAATGTAATGACGAGTTTCACCATTAGAGATGCGCTTTCATATTGTATCGGTGCGGTCATTTCTGTCGGGCTTCATAAAGCTTCCCCTCTTCTGCGCTCAGATGATACGCCGCCGATGGTTTGTCTGGTGAGCCCCCTCTCTGTGCCCAGATGATTCGTTCGTGTACTACGTTTCCATGTTACGGTGAGAGTCGGCGGGCCCTTCGATCACTTGGACACGTGTCATTGGTGCAATCGTGCGTAGGGGGAGAAGCTGGCTGGTCCCTTGAAAAATCTTCACTCGCTGCGCAGCAGCACTAGCAGGCGTTATTCTTCATACACATCGTATGCATCAACCCTCTTTGAATAGTTTCTTTTTCTTTTCAGTAACGAGTGACGGGTTGCGTATGTATCCGAGAAATGGAACAATTTTCTAAGTGATAGCAATTATAAGTTTTTTTATTTTTTTTAACTGTGTGGAAAACTTCGCTGCTTCTGAAAAAGAATTAGTTTGTCCTCGCAATTTTCTTTTGAAGTTATATAATAACAATAATCCTTAGAACGCAAACTGTTCAGAAACGTCGAAGCTATCAGATAAAGTTGCAGAGAAGCTATTTTCAGAAGAAGTTCAGCGAGCTTCAACTTGAATTTAAAAAAGCTTTTATCTGGAGAATTTGAAACACGTTGTGTACGATTCCGACGCTGCGACTTATTCGTACTTAAAGTGCCGATGAAAGGTATATAATGTACCCTATTTATCTACACTTATCTGCATTTCTTATTTTATTTATTTTTTGAAGATATATATACAAGATATAAAGCGAATACAAACATGTAATGTCTAAAATAGAACCAATCACACTGCTTTGTGCTCGGTATTATTAAAAATACAATCTTACAACGATGAGACTTTCCAGACTCGAATGCACTAATGCTGCTAATCAGAAAATATTTAGCGATACATTAATTTGATCGTTTCTTGAACCACGCATATAGCTAATTATCAAACATTTATCTGAGTTGTTCCAGCAACTCAATCATGAATCAAATGATAAAATACTCAAATCTTTTAAACATTACTGAGTTTTAGTATTTTTGAAACTGGGAAACAACAGTGCAACTTAATTTTGCAGAATACCGATATCATTTATATATAACATATAAAAATATAATATAAAATATAAAATATAGAATATAACATAATGGAGGTATAAATATACCATACAAAACTTACCTTTTCAGAAAAAAGATGCAAAAAGGTACAAAAATGCACTGGCAAGACACTACGACGTCTCTTGATATCGGTATTATCTATAATAAAAGACGTTATCTATATATAAAGAGAGCGGCGTATCGATAAAATAGCGATGATCTCGATATCTTGATCTTGATACCTTCGTCGTCACGAAGCACGCCTTCGTCGCGCAGAAATCTCATGAAGGCAGGATCCGCGGATTGGCCGGACCGGGATGGATGTGGCCGTGCACCCGATGGGGCTGTAAAAGCTTCATGTGAAAGGACATTGTTTGGCTCAGCTGCGGTCCATTGCGTACGAGCACGAGGGAGACCGCTCGAGAGGTGCATCTGAATCAACGCTTAATTACGAAATTAAGTGACTGGCATTTTTCAGGCAGTCGTTGATAATAAGATATTGACAGTCTATCTTTTATCGCGCGCGAATATCACCGGGGGCACGATCGGCTGTCTACAAGATAAAAATCCTGGGGGGTCCATGCTCAGATGTTATCAAGCACATGCACGTGTAACATTAATCGCTGATAATGAAAAAATGGACGATTACAGTGACATGATTATCACGATTCGACCATTTCTCTTATCGAATGAACGAACAATTTGTTGTATGCGAATCTTCGTTTAACTATAGAGGAAAGTCCCCGATTATGAGATACCATATCGATTTTGCCGAATGTAAGGAAATCTATAGGCAGAATTTAAAAATGTAATACGTTATCTTGAAGAGAATTTAATAAGCTTTAGGTTGGTGAAATGAAAAATCTAATTTAAATATTATTTTTTCTGAAAATTAAAAAAATTTGAAAAAAGAGCTTTACGCAAGATCGAGAAAGTGTGCTCCTAATATAAGATACCTTAAAAAATCGGTATTAAAAGTGCAAAATACATCAGTATTGCAAGTAAAAAACTTTATTAAATATTTTTATAAAAATACTGCTGCCACAGCCTTCGCCAAATCTTCACGATTCCACTGTCGACGCTTCCTCGTTTCTCTAACCTCCATAGTCAGATTCTATAAAAATTAAATACACAAAAATTCGTAATATAAATTCGTATTAACTTTTCTTTAACCTTAACGTAGTATTTTCTTTCTTTTTATTACACTACATAATCTTCATATTCGAGCAATAATTATCTCATATTAAGAGTATCCTGAATATCTCATTATACTAGCCACACGCCTAGCGGTTCCGCGATCATGAAATCTAACCTCTATAATTAAGCAATTCAACAAATCGCGTATTTTCCTGTTACTACGATTCTACTCTATCATTGCATACTGAATTTATTGCCAACCAATAAACAAGGTTTAAAGACTTACCTTAAGTTCCTTTGACATGTTCACAATTTCACAAACCTTTTCTTGCAAAGGCTAAACGCAATAATGAACAATGAATTTTTCACTAAATACATTTTACACCAAGAGTAATTAGTTTATGGTGGAATTAACAGATGGTGCTCACTAGTTTAGTAGAAACTCCATTATCTCATATTAGGAGCATATCTCATAATAGGGGATTCTCCTCTATATAATAGAACGTTAATTTTATTTTGTTAGTAATTAGTATTATAATTAGTGTTTATTTCCGTTCAATCGTATTTCTTTAGATTTTGTAATCCTTTAAAATTGTCTTACTTATTTCATCTAGGATTTTCATTCTGTTTAGCTTTCTGTTCTCCTTTGGTTCTCTTTTCAATTAATTTTTATTTTGGCGAGCTCGTATCTTCGAGCATTCTTTATAGATTCTTAATCCACTCGGATTAAGCATCGTTCTTAGAGCTGAAGTATCCTCAGCAAATAGAGCGAAAAAGATTTGCCCGCCGCGGATCGGAGAACCAGAAGAAGGGCACGGTCCCTTCGGTGGTCACGGGCCTCTTCCGTGGGTGACATGATTCATCCGCGTGTGTGATGTTGGAACAGGGAATGACACGAGTGTTCACAAGCCGCACCATCCCTCGCACCAACCCCTCTCTCTGGTCGCTGGAAACTCAAGCACGAGTCGTTCTATCGTGCCCCAAAATGTATGTAGCAAGTGTCCCAGCCCCCCTTCTGCACAATTGGGGGTAGCAAACAGAGGTACGCGAAAGATTCGGGAACCTCACGGGTGAAGGTGCAGCTCGCGGTGGGGATTGAGGGATGTAAAATTCGCTGAACTCTTCATTGATGACGTCACACATTATTTAATTTAATTTATAAATTATAAATCTATTTTTTAATATTAATATCAAAATATAAATACATTTTCTAATATTAATATTATAATATATTAACATTATAATAGTTTTAGTATTAAAATCATGATAACAAGCAATTCAGTGGAATTATCGTTTCGCAGATTATATAAATTTTCTCTTTCTTGATAAACAATAAAATTGTTCGATTGTTGGCGACATTGCGCCTACCTGCGTGCTCCGCGGTTTGCCAGCAAATTTCCCCGCCCGCATCGCGGTGGAGGGTTGTACCCTCTGGTAGTCTCTTTCTAAAATCAGGGTGCAATTCAGAGTCGGACGCGGTGCCAGCAAGCAAGCAAGCAACCGAGCAAGTGTTCCGCCGTGACCAATGGGCCCCCTTGCACGCATGTGTGCGCTTCCCAATGCGATATTAATATCGCGATTATCATCTACGTATTATCGCCGCGTGCACCCTCCTGCGGACGGATGCTCAAAATAAGCCTACGCGGAAGCACCCCCCGTGATCTTGTATTCGCGTACAAGCCGCGCACCAAGCACCCTGCTAGAGAGATGCAAGAGAGACACAAGTGCATTTCGATCTGCGGCGGACGACACGCGTCGGATTTAGCTTGTTAGCTTTACATTATATGAAATATTAATATTATAATGTATTTTTTAATATTACTAGCACAACACAGGCGCGCGCTATTTTATTTATCAATATTAATAATGTTTTCGAATAATAATATTCATCTATTATTTATTATATGCACAATTATCACACTCTACCAAATTGTTAACCTCCACGCGAAGACATTTAACACGGCTTTTTTAAGAGTGGATTTGGCATATTGCGAAGAGTTTTCGACGATTGAAAACCCTTTAGATTTAGAAATAAAAAAGTTGTAGCCAATAAATTTTTTTCTTTTTCCGAGAAGTTCTGTGCTATTTATATTGTTATTTGGCATATTGCCTAGAGTTCTCGATGATTTAAAATTCGTTAAATCAATAAATGAAAAAGTTCTAGCCATTAAAATTTTTTTCTAATATTAATAGTATAATAATTTTATTAAATATGTTTATATTCATTTCTACTAGATGCAAACATTTTTATATTTATGAAATGCATTATTAGGAATATATAATACTTAAAAATCATAAAAATTTTCTGTGCACTATACTATAATATTATTAAATCTTACTGTAAGAATATTACATATTTTATTAAGGGCACAATTAATTGCATGAAAATTCCTTGCAAGCCGCGTCATTATTAAAACAATCATAAGAACCTCATCGAACGACTCTGAACTCGATGACTGTCACGGTCAATCTTGTGCATTTCCTGACAAATAAAGGATGTATGACGTATGTGATGTCGTGTGACGTACTTGAGATCGAGACGTAAAAGTGCGTCTCGATTGCGGATTTGATGTTTGATAAGAAGACGCAAAAGTGCGTCTCGATTACTGATTTGATGATAAGAAGTTAATATTGGAATTTGCGTCTGTTATCATTCGACATTATATCGTCGTTATCGATAACGTTTCCATCCAAATCTATTTTGAGCGTGCTTACAGCGCGCATCGTATTTTAACTGACGAACGCACGTCGAGGATGTACGCTCTTCGCCACGGCCATGGCGAGATGGAACCAATCTCATTGTCCCGCGTCCCTTCATCGAAATCCTGAATTACGATCGCCCTTGCGGGCAGGCAGGCCATAAAGGTGATTCGTCTCGGTTCTGCAAGTGTCAAAAGTTCGCCTCGAACGCGACGGTGGCTTCCCCGCGCGTTATTTTATTAATACTCGCCGCGAATCGCGCGAGAGTGCGTCTGGAGATCTCTCGTTTGTGCGAAGATCTGATGTTGCTCTTGCGGATGCGTCATTGGTGGATGCATAACACGTGTAAAAATGATAAAATTGTTATCATTGCTGCTATATTGCCGAGGTCTTAATATTGATTTAATATTGATGTATTAATATAATATTGATTTATTGATGTTTTGCGTAGGAATATTTGATTAATTGTGAAGTTAAATTGCGTGGGGTAATAATAGACTTTGAAATGATTCTTTTCTCATTCGATCTTATATTAGAAAAGCTTTTTTCTCTTATATTTCATATTTATTATTATTCTTCGCTGTTTTAAATTTGTATTAATTGAATTTGTATTAATTTAAGTGTGATGCATTTCTGTTTGCAAATATCTTTGCGTCGCATTCCGTATAAGAGAAGTTAAAGTGCACTTCCGCTGTTCACGTGCCACATATTGCCCGTCGACATATTGCCCGTGTCCCGTAGAAACGAGTGCCATGTAACATGACACGTGGCCGTCCAAAATACCCCATAGATATTCTCCATCCCCGATCACGCGCCCCCGCATTTAAGGCAGTATTTAACCATTAGGAACTGTTTACTTGATTTTAAGAGTCAATCCAATCCACAACTGTCCGCGCGATTAAACATTAAAGCGCGTCTCGTTTTCACTCGATGAAACGCCTATGTCAACAACTTTAAACGTACATTTTTATAAAATGCCAAGCTGCATAGTGTATTATTCAGGTCGTGAAGTTAAATGAAGAGAGATAAGTGACAAAATACTCCGTGGAAAAATCCATGCCTCTCCTTTTCTTTTCTGCTGGCGATTCCAGCACGGACGGAAGTTGCGCGCTGCGAGTTCCTCAGATTTGCACATGTCGCATTCGCAGCGAGAGAGAAAAATCACGTGCGCGGACGCAGGTGACACGGGTCACATGACGAAATAATGTCGGGTCCCCCCGCGGTGGCATACCGGTCCCGGTGCACATTGGACATCTTTCATCCCCCTTTGGCTCCCCTCTCGCCCCCTCGCTACCTCTCGGCCGGACGGATCCCCCGAAATACACGATTCACTTGGCACATGAGTTTTGCGCGTACCCCCTGTCCTGCTTCCCCCTCTCACTCGGACCCCCGCTTAATTTAATCCAATACAATATGTTCCCTTCTCGCTCTCTCGGCTCGCGAGGGATCGATTTTAAAGAGGGTGGGTGGCTTTTTAAAACTGTGCCGATCTCAATTCAGCGTGAAACCTCATCCCATTATGATCGATCTAATCCTGATTGGAGCGGACAGGTTTTCCACTCTCGCGGTGTACCGGTGACCTATACCCGTGCCCGCAGAAGAGAGCGAAAGGAGGGTTGAAGGGTAGATTTCGGTAATGATCTCCCTTCGATGTCTGTCGTGCGTAAAATATTATCGTGCGCTGATGATCGTTCAAAACTGATTCCAAGAGATACAGTTTATGAATTTGAATCGAAGCACGGTGATCAAGATTCCGTTTCTGCGGATTTTATCGAATTTATCCAGAACTACAAGAAAAGAAATTTTCTTTCTTTCCCTATAGTGTTTTTTTTCTGTGTTATCTTAGATAACAGCCAGTATGGCTACGCAGCTAGGAAGCACACTTATTTTTGACGTAACACGAGTATCCTCAGCTGTGACGACTCATCAATACGGATTATGCAATAATCCGCACGCGACAGTTTAATTATCGGACATTAATTACCGGCGATTTTTAAAGTACCGATTAGGATGCGTTCTTATCTTGGAATTAAAAGAAACAATGTGAGAAACATTGTTAACACACGGTGGCATAAATCGCAAGATTTATTTCTCTACTAGTTTCTGTCCAAAATTTGATCTTTAATGATCGGAATATCTTGATGACTTTTGAATGCTCCTGGCATCCTTTTCATCAACTACTAGATTCAGGTTTTGATCGGCACAGATCGGATTATCGGTAATTCTCAGTGATTATTTTCAGCATATATGAGAGTATCGTGTTAAATATACAATGATTTTATTTATATTAGAATTTAAAAGCAATTTTAGATTAACTAGTACAACACAGGCGCGCGCTATTTCATTTTTCATTGTTAATAATGTTTTCGAATAATAATATTCATCTATTATTTATTATGTGGACAATTATCACATTCTACCAAATTGTTAACCTCCACGCGAAGACATTTAACACGGCTTTTTTAAGACTGGATTTGGCATATTGCGAAGAGTTTTCGACGATTGAAAATCCTTTAGATTTAAGAAATGAAAAGTTCTAGCCATTAAAATTTTTTTCTTTTTCCAAGCAGTTCTCAGATGTTTATATTGTTAATTGGCATATTGCCTAGAGTTCTCTGCCATTGAAAATACCGTAAACTCAGAAATAAAAAAGTTCTAGCTCTTAGAAATTTTTTCTTTTTCCGAGCAGTTCTGAGTTGTTGAAATCATTATTTTTTATATTGCCTAGAGTTCTCTGCTATTGAAAATACCGTAAACTCAGAAATAAAAAAGTTCTAGCTCTTAGAAATTTTTTCTTTTCCGAGAAGTTCTGAGTTGTTGAAATCATTATTTTTTATATTGCCTAGAGTTCTCTGCTATTGAAAATACCGTAAACTCTGAAATGAAAAAGTTCTAGCCATTAAAATTTTTTTCTTTTTCCGAGGAGTTCTGGGATATTTATATTGTTACCAGTACAACACAAGCGCGCGCTATGCGCTATGCGCTACGCATCGCTATTTTATTTTTAATATTAATAATGTTTTCGAATAATAATATTCATCTATTATTTATTGTACGCACAATTATCACACTCTACCAAATTGTTATCCTCCACGCGAAGACAGCCGCAAGATGGTAATCTAAACTGAACATAACGCACAACGCGAATCGAGATAACCAATCAGCGTCACGGAAAAGAGGCAACAATTTCGATTTGATTTAACACAGCTTTTTTAAGAGTGAATATTAGAATTTAACTAGCAGCATTTTCTGACATTTTGTTATTCGCATCGATGATGTGATCTATCGATACGTACATATCGAAATATATTGATATTTACATTCACACTCGATCTAGTAACTTCCACACTTTGATGTTACGAGTATACATTGATATCTTCTTATCGCTTAATGTTTGAATCGCAATTATAAATGCTTTCTCCACGATGACGATAATCTCTTATCAATCTTGACAAATGAATCATCAAAGTGGTTCACGGCAAATGAATCATCAAAGAATCAGATGATAAAGGTAATTTCTCGTCGACATCCTTGATCTTCAGCGAGTTTGAAGCTTTCGTGGTGGTGATGGAAATCTATTTTGCCTGTGTTCAATTTTCTTTAAATGTTTTTTTATTTAATGCATGTACTAAATTTGGATACATCCTCGAACTCTGGCTATAATTAAAGCGCACGAGTTACGTCTCAGGACGTAATCGGCTTCTCGATTTGTCTTGAAAGCGTTGTGCAGTGTTAGGCGTTGCCAAATCAGTCTGAACCGCGTCTGGGAAAATAAAGAAACAAATTATTAATATCATATGCACATCATAAATAATATTATATACATGTACATATAATAATTGATTAGTATTGTTATAAGAAACGAAAATTTACATTATAAAAAATAAATTAAGATTCCATCCAATTTACGCTATCACAGAAAAATCCAGAATGACAATTCTTTTTTTACCGTTCTATTATAGTTTTAATTTATAAAGATCATTCTGGCACACAAACGGCCTGAAGACAGAGTGGCAAAAGTCACCCCGTCTTCCTCGCATCTACGACAGCCCACGCGTAGCTCACTCCGAGAATCGATAATTAATTTCTGATGGGCCTGTTTCTCTCGTGGTCGGTGGTTACTGTTTGCGATTGGGGCGCGAGCGCGGCGCGGTGACCTGTCATAGGGTGCAGGCGGAGGAGATGGATTTGTCGCGCAGCTGTGTACACTGCTTAATGTAGGCGGCACCGGGCTCGCTGCTTGCTTTTGTGCTGGTTAAGGTGAATCCCTAAATCCGTGAGTCAACTACGATCTGCTCCTTTCTTAGCCGGCGTGCGCTATTAACGCGCGGTCAAATCGCGCGAGGATTACCGCCAGATTATAGGTATCACTGCGTTTCCGCCTTTCTACCTCCTCCCGATCGCTCCCGTACTTTAACATCTTAATTCCGATTTCCGATTAGATTTCTGTTTCGGTTTAACGACTTTCCGCTCAGATTTTAATTCCGCTTCAACAGTCTTTTATTCAGGTTTAAATACTGGTTTAATTGATTTTCCGTTCAAACTTGTGTAATAATTTTCATTAAATAACTTTTTTAATAATATGTGTAAATTTTATTTTTTTTCTTGCCGACTGCATTTTTATCGTTAAGCACGATTGGATCGCGTATCTCTTGTGTTTTCACATCGCAAAAATGCATATGCAAAGGGGAATGATCACGTCGTGGGGCGTACCGTGATCGTCACGCTAGATCGCGTGATGATTCTCGATTGCTGGCGATTCGTAGTTGACGAAATTCTCGTCGATACCACCCTCCTGTTCCTCCCCCAAATCATCCTCGATCGTTGGTCCCCTGTCCCTCGAAGCGTCATATTCCTCGCCGAGTTGTCGGTACGTCCGCGCGCGGTTCTCCAAAATCTCCCTGATGATCTCTGCAAGATTGCAAAGCGACATAAATCCGTGTTTTTTGTTCTTTAATTTCTACTAGATTATATAACATTTTCCGAATCAAAACATTAATTCAAGATATCGATTGCATAACAACTCGAAAGATAGCAGAGATATTGGAGATATCAAATAAAGCTGCATTGAACCTGGAAAAGCTTGATTTACAAATAAATTTATTATATATTGATTCTACGCTCAAAACTCACCCATTAACAGTTCTCTGCTCTCGATCATGTTACCCATCTCCTTTTTGACCTCCTTCATCAACCACGGCATGAAACCTTCCTCGACATCTGGAACACGCCACGTTCGAGTCACGTTAATACGTTAATCGATGAAAGAAAAGAGAGAGGAAACACGGCAAAATGAGAGAGACAGCACGATACGATCAGGCACGAACGGAAACTCGATCGTAAATAGATCGATGAATAAAGGGAGATTAAGGAACCTTGATCGCTAACAAATTCAGAAAAATAGTCAGTGTAAGCTCACGAACCGGCCTTGATCTCGTCCAAGAGGTAACCGGACATCTTCAGGCCTTCCAGGACTGAAGGTAGAAGCTCGGCGATGTATCCGGTCAGCAACACCGCCGCCGCGACTCGCTCCTCCGTCTCCTGCTGAGCCTTCATCGCCTCCTCGTGCTGTTTCAGCCGTCGATCCTGCGGAATTCGGTCGATAGGCCTTCGCGTGAGCGAAATGTCATATTTGATTGGAAGATAAACTGGCTCGGCTTTTTTTGGCAACATTAAAGATAAGGATGTAAGAAAGAAGCAATTTTAACTTCAATTTTTCTTTATGAATTTTGATTATACCGTTACAATTTCATCAGAATTGTTTTAGAATTGTTCAAATCTCTGAGCAAGGAACAGCTGCAGATCATTTGACGGCAAATTGAGTTGATGCCGCAAGCAATAATAAAATGCAATAGAAACAAGCAAGGAGTCGGAAAGTTCAAGATGTAGTAAACTTGAAAATAAAGTTGAAGATAAAACTATAGGTTTGTACCTTCTCCTCCCTGCGTCTCCTCTCGTCCTCCGCCAATCGCTGCTCCTCTGCTTTCTCGGCGGCGCGTAGCTCGAGGAATCTTCTCTGCTGCTCCTTGAGGGCGGCAATCTCCTCCTCCTCCAGGACCTCGATCAGGGATTGTTCAATGGTTTTACCAACCAGCACTTCTAGGATCGGTTGCACCTCGGTGTCGTAGTCGAACAACTGGAAACAAAGCGGCACGAAAACTGTAATTTACGGAAATTACAGTGCTAGAGACGTAAGAATATCGAACGTGCGCTTACTTCTCCGGCTTCGATTTGCGTGCAAGCGTCCTGACCAACTTTGGCTGGACAGTACCTCGGCGTTACCGGCTTCTCCAAGAAGTAATCGGTTTGCGTGGCTACTTCAGATTCGTCCGGCTTCTCGGCCAGCTTGAATGTTCAACGTGTCGCAGTTAACTTAAATTCAACTTTGACTTGCGCTCGGGTTTATAATACAAAATAGTAAAGCTTTGCTGTGATGAGAAAGCAGAACGAGAGAGGTAGGAAAAAAAATCGTTTGCGAGACCACTTGAGTTTGTTTAGAAATTATTTCGAGTTATCAGTCTTGATGAGTTGAGAAGTTCCATAAGCATCTAACTTTACTAACGATAAGATATTGATAAGATTCTAAAGATCTAAATTTTTATTTGCCTCTTCGAGAAAGACTTCCGTCTGGACTGGCTCATGTTTCCTGCCAGGAACCGGAGGAGGCGAACCCATCCTCGTGACGAGCGCTCTGGTAGTCTGGGCGCGTTTCCTCGCCAAATGCCTTCTTCTCGCTTCCGCTTGCCTCGCTGCTATCGATTGTTCTCCATCGATCTGTTACGGATAAATGCAAACTCTATAAACGAAAACGTTTTTTTAACGAGTATTGGTATTTTTTAAGAAAATGCTTTTTAGTGCCCAAAGCTGTCACATTTCCAATCAGCAGTGCAATTAAGAAGCTGCAATAAGAGCTTAAATTGCGAATGGTTGCTCTGCATTAAGTATTTAATATATAATTATAGTAATTATTGTATAATAATAATTATAATATATTATAATAAAATAATAGTAATAGTTAAGTATTTAATATAATACTTAACACATATTATTTATAATAATGTTTATTAATTAATTATTTAGCTCTTATTGCATCTCTTTTATCGCTGATTGGAGACCAACAACTTTCGAGCAAAAGTCTTGCATTGAGAGATTCGTGTACAAGTACACTTACGAGAGTAGGAACGGAAGCGAAAGCGCTTCCGCGGGCCACGCGGCGGTCGAACATGATGTTCCCGAAAGGAAGCGACGCATCGCTGAAAAATAATGATTGATTTATGGTGAATCACAGTTTCCAATGGTAACGCGCAAAATAAACCCGAGAAAAGCTCAGCTGAGTTAAACGTGCTGAGTGACAATTGCTGCGATAAGCCCGTCGCTCTTGGGCAAGCATCGACCAACAACAATAAATCTCTTTGCAACAATAAATCTCTTCACAAAATCGCAAAGCTGCAAATCACGCTGACACGCCTCTAATTTTTAATCAACCGTCCAATTTTAAATCGATTCGACCTTTCCGACCATGCGATTTTTACATTCGCCTCGCCGATCTTCTGATCGCGTCACGCCACGCGCCGCACAGTATTGCACAATACGAGGAAAACTGACTTGAAATAATCCCGCTGGGAATTATAATACACTCGTGGCAGAGGCGTATCTGTTCCATCGCGATTAATGAAGCATGTATTTCGATCGCGCCGCAACAAAATGTCGCCACGAGTCTACGACCTGGCCGCACGCACGTGTTCCCGATAACGATCGCGATTGGTGAATCCGTCGTGTCGGTTGATTACTCGGCTGTCCTGCATAAAGCATATTCCTCATTCAGAGATCTCACAATTAACCCTTCCGCTACTAACTATATAGTCGACTATAGTCACCTGTGAGGCTTATAGACTAAATATGAGTTTAAATAAATATTTTATTTTTATGTAAATCTCAGTTTGTCTTTATGCTCGGAAAGTTGTACTTTTTAATGTAATGGGGTGAAACAGCGGAGTAAGTAAAGAACGTAATTCTATCGCTGAGATACGTCACGCAAGTGGTCTACATTACCGTAATCTACAGCGTGTCTCAAAACCACTGGTAATAATTTTAAGGGTAGATACTAAGGAGTATTCTGAGACAGAAGTAGTAATACGAAAAAAATGTCGAATAAAAAAATGAGGCTATAATAGTTTTTTGAATAATGTTTCTATTGGATCTGCCGTAGCAAAAGGGTTAATTATTACCGGCCAGGAATAACGATTGTTTCACTTGTTGTTTACAGAATTCTACGTTTCTCGAACACAACGAGCGATATCACCAGGAGCGACGGCGGCCTAGGAGAGAAACTTGCAACTGCGAGGGCGCAAGACTAAATCGGGCCGGCGGGATGAAGAAAGAAAGAAGCGTGGAGAGAGAAGCGCATGTCAAATAAAAAGGAGAAAAACAAGGTAAGTGTGATGCCACTTGCAGTAGTGTTATTCGTTACCCGGGCAGTCTCGGCAGCACATTCATCATGCCCTCGATCGGTTCCAGCTTTTTCGGTAAAGCTCGCGGCGTCTGCGGGAATCTGCTAGAAAAATAATTCCCCCTCTTCTTATACGCCCTTTTCCTTCCCTTCCGAAGAACTGCATCTCGTCGTTCTTATCCGCGCGCCTTCGATCAAACTCTCATTTATCGCGTTCTCGTCGACATGATGAAAATTTGCGTGCTTTCGAAGTCGAAATTCAATGCTGAAGAGATTTTTGCATGCTTTTTTCGGTAAACTTTTGTCCAATGCGCGAAGAGGTCCGATTTATTCAGATTTTGCGTCTGCGCGATGCAAAGTGAATCTAATGGAGACCGGGACGGGTGTGACCTTTCGAGGTCTAAGATTGATGAACTTCTAGCAAAATTGATGTTTTTACAATTAGCAATCCAGTACTAACTAAAATAATGAAAACTATTCTATTAAATCTGAGAAATTTAATTCAATATTTAATGATTATAAAAATCTTTTTATAAAGCCTGATGAGGTTGTATTTTATATTTTTAGCAAATAATGTAATATTATTTTCATTCTCGTAAGTCGAATTTTAAATTAAATCTCAAGAATTTCAGACATTATTTATTATTCACTACATTTTACTTATCATAAAACCTGTGCCTTAAAAATTGATCGTTGATGATAGATTAATCGTTAAGATCAATAAGTAACGAGAAATGAGAAAATAGAGGCAAGAATCCCAAAGATTATCTTCTGAATAAGACTATCTCGCGACAATTCCATGAACATGACTACCCAATCTCGACAGGAAGCGAACAATCACGACATCGAACGTGCAGATCGAAAGTGACCGGTCGAATGGCGTCTCCGCAACGCGATCGGTGGTGTATTACGTGACGCGACGCCATCACTTACGCCGACTCGCTCCTCTTGAACGTTCTTGCGCGCTCCTCCAAGGTCGAGGCGGCGGCGATCGCGGTAGCGTTCACCATACCAAGGGAAAAGTCCACCGTGGCCTTGAGGGCGGCCGGGCACCGGGCGTTGTGGCTGCTGTGACGTACTTCCGGCCTCTTGGCCACCAGCGGCTTGAACCTGCTCCTCAGGGAGCAGGTCCCGTCCACCCCCTCCTCGTCATTCTTCGCCGCGCTGGGTGCTATACCGAGCAGGGCCGCCACTTCCGGTGGTGGCATCAGGAACTCGCCGGTCCTCACGGTCGTGATGAACGGTTTCCGCTGCGACAGCGATTTCTTCGGCGACCTGCGATCTTGCTCGGCTTCCGCTTGCTCTTGAATCCGTCGCAGTTTCGCGTTCAGTACCTCGTTGAAGTCCTCCGTCGACAGGACCAGACTGGGCTTCGTACTGTTCGCAAATGGTCCACTCTCTTCGGCGTCCAGGCAATCCTGGCTCTTGCTCTGGTGCTTCTTCCGCAGTGGATTCACCTGATTCGACTGCAGGCTGGCGAGCACCAGGTGCTCGTTCGAGCGGCTGATGCGCCGGCGGTGGTACAGGTCGCCGTTCCTCATGGCGTTTCTCATGTTCTCCAGATTGGTGGAGAATCTGGGCGCGCCCGTCTCGTTCTCCTCGTTGACATGTAGCAGTGGCAGGCTCGAGTCCAGACCATCCTTCTGCAGAATCGTGAAGGCCGGCGGGTCCTTCGTCTCATGGTCGAACGACGTCGCGTCCGTCGACGGCGCCAGCGCCGAGATGCCGGCCGGCATGCTTCCGGTGCCCTCGGACGTTCGGTTTCACAGCCGATTTCACATGGCGAACTGATCGAGTCGGAAATCGACGATCTGTCCGATCTCTCCTCGATCGTAATTTCCCTTCAAAATTACAACGCAGCACGTTTTACACACGCGACTTTGAGGCTTCAACTTCGTTGCGCATTTTCGCGCCGCGAAAATCTCGGGGAGGTATAATCTCCACCTACGCGATCGTTCATCGATCGCTCGCACGCGCGTTCGCGAAACGAAAACACGGCGGAAACTCGTTGAAACTCGCGCGGACCTGGCGTAATTATTCCCTTAATTATTCAACGACGTGGTAGTCACGAGATGCGACCACTCACGAGATGTCGGGCTTTAATCTCGATCAACGATCTCGCGAATATTATAACAATGGTCTCGCGCTAGTTAACGTTCCAGGTGAGAAAACTTCCATTAATCCCAAGTAACATAATAGAATAAAAAAATAAATAAAATATCAAGTGTTATTTATCTTTGCACGAATATATATTGTAATGTTATATATGAGCGAAATGTTATATTTATTAGACGCGACTTGGATTATTTAGTTAATGATTTAATATATTAGTATTACAAATGAGCATCTATCTTACAAAAATATCATATAAGATAAGATTGATAACGTAGAAACGGTGCAACTCCCGCTTCAAAATATTATAGTTCCAACTTTCGGACTCTAGTCGCCCGCAACTTTCGACAAATGTATACCTCGCATATACTTTTCGCAGAACTTTTCAGGGATCGCGTCGATCTCGATCGTTTGATACGTACTGTGCGAAAGTGGCGCGAATTTCGGGGAGGCTGCTGGGGGGCGCAGAAGATCCCTAAGGCGGGTAACGTGGTGTCCGCTCTCCGAGTGCGGTCGCGGCATAACTGACCGGCTCGCAGGGGAGTTCAGAGACTGGACAATGTCCTTAGAATCGACCGACATAGACTGCGCGAACGTGTGTTACACGTATGTATACGTAATACTTTCACCCCCGCGACCGCGCGGCCACTCAATAACGCTGACCGCTACGCGCGTCTTGCGCATGCTTAAGTCCACCGAGCAGAGGGTGGAATACGGCCGGGGGAGCTCTACCACCTGGGGAACCCACTCGGGAACTTCCAACCCTTAGCAACACCTCAAGGTGAAACGCCGTGACTCCGAAGAATCTTTTACCCCCGTCGTTTTCTACATAGGTTTTCCGTGTAGATACGTATATATTGTATGTACGTGTATATGTTTGCCGTTCATGTAGAGGTACCCGTACTGCGATTCAAAAGATTAAATCGAACGGTAAATGTTCATTTTTCAAAACGCCACGTATACGGGAACGACCCTTGTTGGTCTTGCGAAACGCCTACTCGTGATTTATGATTTATATGATAGAAAGAGACGCAATATTCTTTCGTTAATTAAAATTATTTAATACAGAAAGGATAAAAAAGTCAAACTGAAATTGTTGCAATTATTTGTCGGTATGTAAACCGCGAAATTGTCAAACACTGAAAGTGCGTTACGGTGCAGAGTTACCGGACGATAATTCCGACAGCTTCGAGGGATGTCAATCGAGGGATTCCATGATCGATCGATCGCGAGTTCTAAACAATCATTTTACGAATCTTCAACGAGGATACTCGTCGCCGGGCTTGCAGGCCGCGTGACCGAGGGATAGTTCCTTCGTATTTTTACGATCGTGTCGCAAATAGCGCTCCACGCTTATTTACGATCACCGGTAGCAATTTATCGCTCGATCGCGGTGAATTTTGCAGTGAACTTCTGAGAAAACAGCGGTCAAAAATTTCGCTTTGCTCCAAGGACTGGCAAATAAAAACACATTTACTAATTATCTCTTTTAACTTTATGCAGAACATAAGGCCGTGGATTGCGATCGAAATCAGCTTTGCGGACGAAAGATGCGAGTCCTCGGTGCTGTGCACTTTTTACCGGCTCCGTCTTTTGCAAATCAGGTCGAATTCTTCAACTGGAAGCTTGCGACATTAATATTAATACGTTGCGGGTATCCTTGAAAAATATTGTTCTTCGCGTTTTGCGTGGAACGTCGCGTGCTGTTGCACACTCAGGACGATACTTTGGCGATACTCGCCGCGAGGAACGATAAGATAAAGTTGGAAGGCCGCGCACGGATTTCCACCCTGCACTTCCTTGCACTTTCTCAGCCTGAGAGTAAAGCAGGAACGTCGCCCGGCGATTCTGCTCGATAACATTATGTTTCCATCGATTTCTTAATTCTTTTATAAATAAGGCAGTCGCCTCTGTATGTGTAGGGGATCATTGTTAATTCATCGGAAGCCGATTGTCCCGTTCGAACGTAATGTAAAGTGTGCGTTTCACTCTGCTCTGATCGATATCGTTCGCAAGTTATTTTATTATGTAACATGCGAAGGGCCCGCTGCTAAATATAGCACGCGGTGAGCAGACAGAAGCGAGTTCTTTAACAAGGCTGCGTATCAACTTTGCGGATAAAACTATGTGGGTACATAGAGCAAGTGCGCAGGAGAAGCAGATTGCTGTCGTGCAAGTTCCTCATGTTATCGCGTAGTAAGGAGCGATAATAATCCTTACAGTGTATTGTTATCTTGAATTGCCGTTCGATATCGCTATACAGTAGGTACGTTATTTGTCTCTTGATATCAACGTTCACGCAACAAGCCAGAGAGACGTCGCGTTTAGGGCCGAATTCTGTATTAATGCGAAATAAATTAAATCGAAATCGCAAAACGCGAAACTGGAAATTTTGCGTCGCGAGGAACGATTTCTATTTCTATTTCTCTCTATTCTTCATTGTCTAGAGTTTTCGCGTAATTTAACAATTGTTGGTATAGTGAAGACTATACCAAGTTCGTAATTTGCGTAAGTCCATAATATTTATAGTGTAAGTCTTAAAGTCACACACAAAGCATGAAACTCACAATTTGATGTTATGAAGAACGGTTTCTATAACTTTTCTCTATTTTTCTCGATTTCTCGTTGTTTAAAATTTTCTCAGGAATTCCTTTCTGTCGGGAATAAGAAGATTATTGCAAGTATATTGAGTTTGCACTTTTGCGATGCAAACCTTAAATCAAAATCATGAAACTCGAAGTTTCACATTACGAAGAACGTATTTACAAACCCGGACACTTATTAAACTTCCCCCATTGCGTTAAACGAATTTTATCCCGCTCCGTTCTATCACTTCCAATTTCCACTGGTGATACGAAAACGTTGCTTGAGTCAACAACTTGTATTTTTGCGAAAGAACGTTTGCTCTTCGCGATAATTTCGTGACAGACGTACGTTCTGCTTCGATTGGAATTACGTAAGGTGTAGCGTCACACGTCGCACGCGACAAGTGACGATGATGTATTGGCGATATAAACAGATAAAATCGTCCCGTCTATAAGCAAAACCTTATGTACATAATCTATAGATCGAAACGGTTGCATCGACAGGTCGCCTTTTTTATAATGCAGACCTCTTCCTTCCTTCAAAAAGGACTTTTTTCAGGAAATCCTCTTTTCCTCCCTCCTCCCCTAATTTGCTCTTGAAATTACAAGGCTCGCTCTTCTACAGAGAAATTATTACACTCATTGTTATTGACAGTAATATATGGCAATTATTACGCTGCAACGATAACGCCTTTTTGATGCACAAGATAATTGAAAATGGTGAATCGAATTGAGGGTCTACTACTTCAATATTGATCTCAAATCAGATCTCGACAAGATATTTTTTCATAATTTTCGCGATATCTTATCTGACGATCAGAAAGATCTTCACGAACCGCGCGCTTGGGACATGTCTTATATTTTTCATATTTTGATTCTATTTTTATTAACAGGCGGTTGGATTAGATTGGTGTTCTTTATATCAAATCGAGAATTTAAGTTTTGCGGCTAAGGCAAAGGCGCTTAATGTTCATTTAATATTAGACGTATCTGAAGATAGGAATTATGCAAAATCGCATACAATCTGTACTTATCGCGCGTCAGTGCTTAGTGGATATAAGTCAGAATTAAAGGAAAGTCAGTACATTTGTGTGGATACTGCATTATGGCGCAAGCAATACACGCTCGCCATAATAACACGATCATTAACACGATAATAATGCGATAATTTAAATATGATATTATAAAAAATTGGTTGAATGATTTACAGGTAAAAATTACTATACCAACTATATGATACCATATACTATATGATACCAACGCTATATCATGAATATGATTGTTACGATAATAAAAATCGATGACTGTGTAACATGATTGAATAATTTATAAAGCAAAAATTATAATGATACAGCCGCTGCGTTATTAACACGACAGTTGGAATGGTAATGCAATGATTTAAGTATAATACGATAAAAATTAGTTGGATGCTCTGGAGAGAGAATTTATAATAATATATCGATGTCGCGCGTTATTAACATAATTATTAGAATTATAATGTGATGATTTAAGAGTATAGAATAATAAAAAATTGATTGACTTGTTTATCATCATCATTATCTTAATCATTCTTATATGAATCATCACTGGATAGGCCCATGACGCCATGGCCTGTTTAATTCATCGGCTATTTTCATACACGATAAATATTATATAATGGTGTGATTGAATGGTTTATAAAGAAAATTACAATGATATCGGCGTCGTGTCATTGTTATCGCATTTGCGTTATCGCGTTGTACCCCGGCTTGAACAGTAGTTGTCGGATTAAATAAAATTCATGGAAAATTTCCGCGACGCATTTCGAAGCGTCAATAATTTGATCGAGTTTGATTTAATCAAGAATGACGTTGATGAGCCTGTCGATGCTTGCTCAGCGGTTTTCCAAGATTTTCCGCGAACAAGTCACGTAACGTTATTGCGTTAATGCATAACACAATTTATCAACTGAATAAATATCAGGCGTACCTGCACACGTTTCAGTATTTTTTTCATAACTCTAAGAGAATTATTTTGGAATGAAATACTTGTTCTTTTGCAGTTTTCAAATTAATTAGTTAATTTTATTTTAGTCTTCACTCTTCAAAACGTATAACGTGACGACTAAATTGTTTTCTATACAGGGTGTCTGACATAAGACCTCTCGCCCACAGGTAGATCTCGTCAAACTGAATTAAAAAGTCCTTTACTATTTTGCAAACAACCACGTAAAATTTCGAGTAATTAGGTAAAGAAAGTTCGCTAATTCAGCGGACGCGAGGGAAGAATGAACGAATAACGTAAAAAACGGCTTGCCGCGCGCGCGACGCGAGCGTATTTCGAAGAACGCGATAATCGGATTACAGCGGCAGGCGAGACGACGCTTCTAAGAAATACGATACACTTTCTCGGCAACACGAGCGCGTGAATGAGACGCTGAGAAATTATTGTCCACGCGTCGTCTCGCCTGCCGCTGTAATCCGATACTCGCTGCTATCTCGTCGCGCGCGCGGCTAGCCGTTTTTTACGTATTCGTTCATTCTTCCCTCGCGTCCGCTGAATTAGCGAACTTTCTTTACCTAATTACTCGAAATTTTACGTGGTTGTTTGCAAAATAGTAAAGGACTTTTTAATTCAGTTTGACGAGATCTACCTGTGGGCGAGAGATTTTTCGCCTTATGTCAGACCCTGTATATTAGAAAAATAAAACGAAAATTTTCGAAAAAAAGGACTAAACTTCATGCATTTAATTTTAATTATAATACACGTAATTATTTTTACAAGCTCGCTGTGCGCACATTGGAAGGTATCACCACTATTTGTTTTGCATGTACTCCTGCACGATTATTAAAATACTAGTAAGTATATCATATATAAATAATAGTATATCATAATCATTATTGTAATTTGTTGTACTCACATTGGAGGGTTCCTGTATTTCTTTTGGATGTGCAATATTGCTCTTGGACTCTTGACGAAGGAATACGTCTCCTTCCTCTCGCACATGTCAGCAGATATGTTGTAAGATTGCAATCCCTGATTGCACATGCGACAATATTCCGTCGTTCTCGTGGACATCTTGATAGTGCGTCGCACAATTTTTAATCGCGTGGAAATTTTACCTTTATTAATTACGAAGTAGTCTCGCGCGTCTCCAGTCCGCTCTGAAGTGACACGGTTTTCCAGAATGGATTCCGATCATTACTGGACTCGTTGTTATAGAAACGCATCAATCCTGAAATTCCATTTATTGACCCTGCAGCTCTCTCGTATCTAAGATACGAAATCCCCTCAATTTCACGATCTGCGACCTGTAATAGTTTATTGTAATATGTGTAATATGTGTAATGATTTGAATTACTTATTCATTGAAAGGTATATCGTATTGGCGTGTCTTTTTTTCAAAATATACAAAATAAAGTATATAAAATCTATAAAACTATATAAATGTACACATGTATATAGTTTTCTGTAATAACATTATTATTTTATTGCATGTATTAACACTTGCCAAGCCGATTTTTAGCAACTTTTCATTTTTACCGCGTAGGTGATTTGTTATAACTTGTTTATGATTTGTTACAATAAAAATTTGTTATAGTTTAGTAGTTATCTTTTCCTTAACAATATAAATTTGCAATCATATGCGCATATAATCATATATAAATTATATAAATATGTGGCACATGTTAGAAACACAATTATTTGATTTGATAAAATAATGAGGCGTGGCTTCGGGGTGCATGGTGCAAGTGGCGTAATCTAACGATGCAAGTTCAAAGGCATGTTAGAGAGCGCCATCATTTCGATGGAACTAAATGATTGACATTACCGACAACATTAATGTTATAAATTCCATCTCGGGGATAAAAATGGAAAATTCTGTTTGGTTTATTTTCTTATGCATTATGCAAAAATCTACGATTTCGCCTTTATTGTTAATTTACAGCAAAATATGTAACACATATCTCGAAAAACACATGTACTTTTTCTGATTTCGATGCAATTAAATTGTTATAACTTCTAGACTGATATTTACAGATTACACAGGTCTGCAAAATTTCAAAAACTTTATGCGTTTTGGAATTGAAAGGCTATTTCCTACGTAATTTTGTTCGCTGAATACGAATCCGACCTTAGAATTTCTCTATCACGTCAGGTTTTCGAGATAATTAGGTTTAAATAGCCAAAAAATGCCGATTTTGACTATATTCAACCGATTATTGCTAACAAAGTAATTTTATTTCAAGAAATTCGCAAACGGCATCTTAATGTACAACTCTTCCCCTTCAAAATCATATAAGATTTTTTATTTTACGATTACTTTTAACAGAGATATGTAAATTTAAAAAATATAACTTTAAGTACAATTTTCTTGGACATTTTACTGTCATTTTCTTTTAACTGAGGGACATACTGAAATTCTTATTATCCGCAAATTCAACGTAAAAACATTGGAAGTTTGATTTAAAAAATTACAGTAAAATTTCCTAGAAAATTTTCACCATGTGAACAATGATGTTTAGTTGGTATATGTATATAGTATTATAAAAATAGCTTCTAAAGAATCCTATCTTTGTGCTTTCATTTTTTTCTCACTGTGTACTATAAAGTACTATATTTTCTTTCATTTTATTGGTTTTAATTTTTCATAATAATATATGCTACAGAAATAGACTGTCACATATAATGTCTATAATGTGCTTTGAGTCTTATAGACTTCAATATCAATAAACTTCAGTATCTTAAAATAAAAAATCTTATATGTTTTTAAAGGGGAAGAATTGTACATTAATCGGTTGAATATAGTCAAAATCGGCATTTTTTGGCTATTTAAACCTAATTATCTCGAAAACCTGACGTGATAGAGAAATTGTAAGGCCGGATTCGTATTCAGCGGACAAAATTACATAAGAAATGACCTTTGTAATCCAAAATGCAAAATCATGCAGACCTGTGTTATCTTTCTCGGGGATGTGTCGTACATGCGAAATTATAGAGATATTTTATACTTTCTAGTCATGTGGAAAAGAAAAATTTGCCGATATCTGGCATACGGTCCTGCTAGTTTGGGAACCCATGCTTACGGCATATGGAGGGGATACGCAAGCAACCATAGATTTGTTCTTTTTCTGCACTTCTGAACTAACAATAAGTGCAATAAGTTAGAGTGAAACTAATATATTTTCTTTATATTACGTTTTTAAATTAAAAATTCAATATAACAGAAGGGTGACAGAAGGGGAAGCAATAATTTCTCCATATTATAAACTAATATAAAATCGTATTTTGCAATAGTCAAAATGTATTTATTAGTCAAAGTATAAAATACATTTCTCAATTACTTATATTATTATTTTATAAAATATAGTTTAATTTCTCTTTGGTAGAAAGACAAGGTAATATTTGCGTACATTCTAGATTTTAAATATACAATAATAAAAAAGTTACAATTGGTTAGTCAAATATAATAAATCATCTGGATAGAGCCTCTTCACTGTCTCGTTTGGTATATAATGAGTGCCATTGAAAGCTGAGAAATATCTGCCGAGTACATCGTTCTTGAGAGGTTGTGGCGTCTTTACCTTCTCCAGATGTACTGAAATAAAAAATATACGCACATGTTATTATATACATAATTGTTATTATATACAGAGTAATACAATTTACTTAATGCAGTTTATTCATACTTCCGGAAATGGAAAATATTCTGTTGTCCTCGCAAAGTACTATGTAAGCTCGTATTTGGCCGGCGTATTGGACTCTCGGATTATAATCTCTCATTAGCCATCCGATTATCACGCCAGTAACGTCTGGAGAAAATTTCACGATCATACCCACTGCATATTTCATACTAGCCTTCCTCTTTATTGGTTTAAGCGGGTATGTTTCTTCTTCATGTGATGACTAGAAAGTATAAAATAATTATATAAACTGTTCAAACTGTACATAATTAATATGTACAGTATGTAGCGACAAAAGTTACTCACCTTTTCAAATACCTGATGCTCAGCAGGACAATTTATAAAGTTCTGCGATACGGTTTTTAGATAATGATGCTTCACGTATGGCAGAAGCTCTTTACCATAATAAATATGCGTGAGATCAATCCTCAGTTCACTAAAAATTAAAACATTTTGTATATTAATTGTGCAATAAGTATTTTATCTCCTTAAAATATGCGTTATAATATTATCACTTAATTATTTATTAGAAACTTTTAGACATATTCATTATTGATTGAATCTCACCTCTGTGACTGCTCATGTAGGCTTTTTATTTCATTCATAAGTAAATAATATTTCAAGTGATGTGTCGTTTCATTTGTGAAACACTGGACCAATAAATTGAGTTTTTCTTCATCCACAGTTAAATGCATAGAATGAGTGCAAGGGCCAAGAAGGTCGGTCCCATTTGGCGTATGGTGATAACTATTTATATGAGTTTGCAAAAACTCTGCGGAAGAGATACTGTAGTTCTCTTCACTCATTTCTATCACAAACTGCCGCAATGCTTTTCTGCATGCTACACTTGCTTCGAACAATTCTTTGTAGTCTAGAAAACCTTTGTGCTCCTCTTCTGCACACAATTTTTTCAAAGAAGCAAATCTGGAACAAACATGTAAGAAAAGAATAAGTACAATTAGTATAATGGTTTATACTAGTATTATAATAGAATTTACTATAAAAATGAATAATCCCGGCTATAATTTTTTTACCATCATTTATAGTCAATTTTATCATCGATTTTATTATCAGCATAATGTACACGCGTATGTGTAATTTAAATTATGCCCTGCATGTACGATACCAATTTTTAACGGTGAATAAATATGTCATGTTTATGCTGCTTTATTCCTCTTACAAAGTCTACGTTATTGCAATATAGCTTAGAATCGCATTTCTTCGCGAGTATGTGTCTGTATAATCAAACATGGTGGACCATGTGACCATGTGTCCATATGGACCATCGACATATAGAATGGACCATTGATCGCAGTGGTGGGGGTAGTGATCGGGTGTGAAAAAGAGAGGTAGACAACTGGAGAGTCTTCCGTCTCTTTCTACTGTATACCGCGGTAGCCAATCAGGCTTTACTAGAGAGAGACGGAAGGCTCTCCAGTTGTCTGCCTCTTATTCCACACCCGGTCACTACCCCCATCACTGCGACCAGTGGTCCATTTTGCATGTCGATGGTCCATAGGACACTTTGGTCCACCATGTTTGATTTTGCAGACACTTGCTCGCGAAGAAATGCGATTCTAAGCTATATTGCAACAACGTGGACTTTGTAAGAGGAATAAAGCAGCATAAACATGACATATTTATTCACCATTAAAAATTGGTATCGTACATGCAGGGCATAATTTACTATGCATTCATAAAGTACACGCATGCACAACTCCGATAGCAGAGAGAGTTCAAAAAGAATTCACTTGTATGTCACCAATTCTGAGTTCATTTTCAGATGCAAAAAGAATTTCTTTTACGCTCTATAACATTTTTTCTATTCTTTTTGCAGTAAAAACGAAAAGTTGCTAAAAACCGGCTTGCTAATACATGGAATAAAATAATAATGTTATTACAGAAAACTATGTATGTATATTTATACAGGTTTATAGAATTTATATACTTTATTTTGTATATATTGTGAAAAAAGACACATAACACGACAAATGAATTCTTTTTCAACTCCCTCTGCTATCTGGGAATTTATGTATCTACCTTCAACACTTACAATCATGCACAACGACTACGGAACTATTTTAAATGAAAAGTAAAGAGAATATAGAAGAGAAGAAGAAAAGGAAAATAAGAAAATATAATATAAAAAAAATAATACCTCTCATTCAACATCCGTCGCCAAAATCTATTGGTCCTTAACATCTGATGAAAGTGTGTGCAGGTGGATGAAACGTTTTGGACATCTTGGCGATAACTATCGTTACATTTCAGTATTATCTGAATCACTTCTTCCGGAAGATTGTATAACGTAGCCATTATAAAATGATCCAAAACGAAATGTATCGCAGTATAAACCACTGCCATTCAGATCGCAGTCAAAGTCGAAATGAGCCTGAGCCTACTGAGCCTCAGATGCAGTTTTGAGACTTA
The DNA here is from genome assembly GCF_003672135.1 of Ooceraea biroi. Classification (NCBI taxonomy): domain Eukaryota; kingdom Metazoa; phylum Arthropoda; class Insecta; order Hymenoptera; family Formicidae; genus Ooceraea; species Ooceraea biroi. The sequence goes on from NC_039517.1 coordinate 906,345, forward strand.
TAGTGTGTTATGGAAGGGAAACATCCAATGGGGGGAGCAACCAATCGTAGAAGTGCGAGGGTGTTTTGAAAATCAGAGAGAGATGGCCGTGCAAAGTTAGAGAGGGATAGCACCACTGGTGCGTATCAAAGTTATTTTCACTTAGTACACTGATAATAAAATCGATGATAAAATTGACTATAGATGATGATAAAAGAATTATAGTCGGGATATTCATTTTTATAGTAAATTCTATTATAATACTAGTAATATAAACCATTATACTATTAGCACTATTCTATACTACTATAATTTATAGTGTGCTAAGGCGCCTATAGAATTATAGTATCTTCCACTATATTTTTTTATCAGTGTAGATTCTTTTTCTCTGCACTTCTGAACTAATGCAATAAGTTAGAGTAAATTTAAGAGTAAAATTTATATATTCTGTATACGTAGTTATGTATGCACCTAAACTTTTCATTGATTATGTTATTGATTGATTTTGATAACACTACATGCAGACATTTTTTTTGTACAAAGTCTAATGATTCCGTTCTGTTTACAACCATTTACAACTTCCAATATAGCAGCGTCTTGGCCCACCGCCATGTCTGTTTACAACTTCCAATATGTCTGCACAGAACAGATCGAATTTTTATCTGAGGAGCACACTTCGTTATCTTATGTAAGGTCTGCGCCTTTTTAGAGAACAGTCCGGCTCTGGTTGTAACTTCTAGGAAGATCTAGGACGAACTTATTTCTAGATTTTATTCTTCTTTCTTTTTTATGTACTAAATGCAAATGAGTTTTATGCTAGACGTGGTTACCATGCAGGGAATTTCGATTCTATAAAGCTTTCAAGTCGCTTACAGCGCCACGTATAAAGAAAAAGATAAAGAAAAAAAGTGCTGTAGCGTGTTACGTCCCATTCGACTTTGTGCACTTGAGTGACAAACTCATACAACGCAAGATATAGAAATTTTATACAAGGATTATAAAATTTATTTACTCTGTTTTTTTTTAGATTTTTTACAATGACTAAGATTACGGATCTTCTCGTAGACGCAATTGCAGTTGCAGCCGCGAGCCGCTAGTGTGGTAAGGCTTGCTCTTTTTGCACCCTTTACCATTGCACAGGCGAACATTCGAATCCCGCCGATGGCAGGTTTCGTTTTTTTTGTTACAATTAATCTAGAAGATATAATACATCGACATCGTTGACATGCTCCGTCCAGTACTGTTGGAGGGTGGACGCTTATTAACTTGCATTCTCGTTATACACTTTTAGATATATTTGAATACAAACTTGCAAATTAAATACAAAATATATGTGCGCTTGTATAACACGCGACTCGCTAAAAGGGCTGGTAAGGCGCTATGTGTATAAAAGAAAAGTAGTGCCAACGCTCAATGTATCCTTGCGCCTGATACTCAACGATCGCTTTCTTATAACGATCGCTACCCTGCTTTATCAATAAACTATATAGATACATGGGCAATACTCTCAAGTACTATATGTCGATGATATATAATAAATACTTTTTTTACTTACTATACATTTTTTTGTTATTCTGTGTTTTTTTGTTATATTCCGCTTTTCTGTGTACAATTAAAGAAATTTCAGGCTGTTTGAATGTAAAACAAAATAAAAAAACAAAAAACACAGTTTTACAGTCATCTGGGGGTCTATTACGTATCTCTAACGTGAGTGAACATGCGAAAAGTAAACAAATTTACTAGAATATTTATAATTTGATTGGTCAACACCTAGTGAATTTGCTCACTTTTCGCATTTTCACTCACGTAGAGATACGTAATAGACTCCCTGATTATATTTTCCACAAAGTATAAATGTTATGTTGCTTCACGGACTTTATACGTCCCTGAACAGTTAGCCAATCACTGCAGTAATGCCAAATTCTGGGTACAGTAGCATGGAGGGGATAATAGTGCAGATGATTCTCGTAAAGCACACAAGCTCTGCTCATTTTATCCCGAGCACTCACTCTGCTAAGTAGTGTTTCATCCGATTTCAAATACTTGAGCGACAAACCGATTCAATTAGTTCTACAACGAAAAATATAGAAAGTTTGTACAAGTATCATATAATATATTCATTTATATTGCTTTTCATATATTGTTTTCCATAATGATTACGATAACGGACCTACCCGAAGAAATGGTACAGACAATTCTGAACTGTAACATTATCAGTTTCCAAGATATTGTAAATTTCTTCTCCACGTGCAAGCATTTCTATCAAATGATCAACGGCGAAAATATATTCTGGCGACGGAAATTTTATAAAAGGTATTATCTATTTTTTTGTATTATATTTTCTTATTTTTCTTTTCTTCTTTTCTTCTATTTTCTCTTTTCTTCTCATTTAAAATAGTTCCGCCGTTGTGATTGATTGTAAGTATTGATGATACATAAATTACACATGCGCGTGTACTTCACGACTGTATAGTAAATTATATTATGCATTTATGACACTAATTTTTAATAAATATGTTTTTTTGCTGCTTTATTCCTCTTACAAAGTCCACGTTATTCAAACAGCTTAGAATCGAATTTCTTTGCGACCACGTGTCTATATACTATGTAGTACTGTGCCTATTGTAAGCGACCGATCAGTGTTTCTCATCCTAGACATAAGGGATAGCTCAGTGGACTATACGCATGCGCGTATACTTTATGACTATCTATTATACAATACGTTTCACTTGTTGCTGCTCAAAAACGTTTTAGAGTTTTATTTTGCACGTTATTGGCAAAATTAAGTATACCCTGTTCTTACATTATTATTCCAGTTGGCCTGATTTGAAAAACATTTGTGAAGAAGAGGAGCACAAAGAGTATCTAGACTTTAAGGAATTAGTAAGAGCACGATTAAACTGCAGAAAAGAATTGCGCCCTTTTTTGACGAAACTGAGCGAAAAGCATTATTATTGCTTTTATGAATCTTTGTTGAGTGAAGATATTACTTGGCGCATGTGGTTGGACGAGTATCGTTATCGGCGCTACTCGAAAAAAGTATTTGTCGAGGAGAAAGAGCTTGATGCATTAATGCATTCTAATAAAGTGATACATCACTTGTATTATTATTTACTTATGGATGAGTTAAGAAGTTTATATAAACGATCACAGAGGTGAGATTCAATCAATAATGAATATTTTTAAAAGTTTCTACGGATAATTAAGTGGTAATACTATAACGTATATGTTAAAGAGATAAAATACTTATTGCACAATTAATATACAAAATGTTTTAATTTTTAGTAAACATAGGACTGATCTCACATATATTTATTATGGTAAAGAGCTTCTGCCACATGTGAGGCATTATTATCTAAAACCCATGTGGCATGAATTTATGAATCGTCCTATTAAGCAGCAGATACTGGAAGAGGCGGCAACTCTTGTTGCACAATGGTTCCAACCGGAGCAACATATGTGTTACTCGTATGTTACAACGGAGCTGGAGAATATTGCACAACAAGTGATGGAGCGTCTTGAAGTTGTGAATCCTCAGCATCAAATATTCTCGGTGTCTCGTGAACAGATCTCGTCTTGGACATCTAATAATATTGATAAAGATCAATGGAACAACAGTGATGCAAGACAGATTTTAAATATTCTTTCCGAGATATTATTCGAGAAACAAATGTTCCAAGGAATTAAAACTTTTGGGAATACAGATTTCCTTCGAAACTACTTATGTATAAATTACGTAAGTTATAACTTATAATACATTAGAATCAGATTATGTATAGCTTCATATTATTTTTTAAACGCTAATATCTTTGTTTCTTAAATTGCGACAGGTTTTAAAAGAAAAGTGTGGTTATATTGTTCTACTGGCAATCGTATTCCAGGCTGTTGCCAGAAGACTTGGGGTATGCTGTAATCTGTTGTCTTTTCCTGTACTTGAAGTTTCGACGGAAGATTATTGGTTATTGCAGTGGAAGCCAAAATGGTTAAACTAATTTTTATTTGGATTAATTACATCTTTCTTAAATTTTCATTTTTTTCGAACTTATATATATTTTTCCATTTTATTTTATTGCAGTAATGTAACAAATCCTGATGATGAGGTTTTGTATATCGATGTCTTACACGGTGGAATCATTTTAAATAAAAATAACTGGTCCAGAATTTGTGAGGTTGCACAATGTTCCATAAGTTCTGATGGATATTGCAGAATAAATTCCTTAGAGGTAATTATGTATAAAATATTATGATATTAAATGAAACATATCTATTAAATGAAACAAGAATTCATAAAATTAACGATTCAAATATAAGTAGTCACAAACACATGCAATTTGGTATAGATTTATTAAATCTCTGATACATTAAATTCGTTCATAATTCAGAAAAACAATGTTTTGTTTTCAATAATTTTAGTTTTATTTATGAATATGATATTCGTTTTAGCTGACAGCATATTTGAGTTACTGTTTTACTGCAACAGGCGATTTTGTTGACGATTCTATTTGTCATCACATAAACATAAACTGGGAGAATGAAGTTTGTTGGTTTTCGGAGCTTCTAGATCTCTTAAAACAAAAAGGAATATATATGCCGATGGTAAATTCTGATATGTGGAGATTAAATTATCACATGCTTGTTACTTTTTGTAATTTGCTAAAAGTACGTCAATAAATTTATAACTAAAGAAAAGAAAGGAAAATAAAATTTCTGTAGTTTTCTCGTTTTTCTTTTGCGTAAGATTAATTCATGTTTATTGATTAATATATTTTTACATGATGAAAATGTCTCCATATAATAATAAACACTTTATTTAGTCTTTTACATAAATCTTTTCATTACAAGTATTGATATGTTTTGAAGTAAGCATATTATCACATATTTGTCAAGATATTTATAAAATATCTGATGGAAGAAAAGTTTTCTAAACAAATTTCGTGTTTTTACATATGTGCAGACCGAATCCATTATTATACGCAATCCAAGCAGATGCATCGATTTTGCACGAGATATAGTAACAACCAGGAGCAGATCTAGGGTATGTGTGTGTGCGGGCTCGTGCGTGCGCGCGCGCGCGTATGTGTGATCTGTAAAGATTCTACACCATGTGCACATAAAGAAACATAAGCAGAATATTCTGCGAATAATTATGTTATTTTAGTTAGTTTACGTCACGATGACATTCTGAAAAAGATGATCTCCTTATATAATATAATACAAGAGGAAAAGGACGCATAAATGTATAAAAATGTAGAAATGTAGATTCTAATCTTGATCGTGCATTAAATTTGAGCAGCTCGCGAGCGTTACTGACGATGGAAACCGCTATTATTATATACTTATGTAGACACCACAAGTCGTTTACTCCAATTTACCTCCTTTCAAAAGATCATCTCTTTTGGAAATGTGTTTGAAGTTACAACAGAAACAGATTACTACAAATTACCAGAAAGATATAATTATTTCGTATCATTACTTTCCACTTTCTAGTCATATGAAGAACAATTCGCGCCCGAACCGAAAAAGAGGACACCAGAAATGAGATTCGCGGTTGGTATGATTGTGAAAAATGTCGAGTTGGATCTGACAGGCGTGATAATCGGATGGCTGGACACAAAACCTTGGGAAATGTATCCCGATTCGCCAGACGGATGTTATTACATAGTCCTTTGCGAAGACTTGCCACCTGAATTTCAAGGTATAAACACACACTGTATTATATAAATTGTATTATTCCGAGTTATGTATATTTACTATATATAGTAATATAGTAATATGCATGTATATTTTTTATTTCAGTGAGTTTGGAGACGGTAGATAAGCCGGAACCTATCAATAACGATGAAATTGGCAAATACTTTTCCAATTTCAATGGTAGTTTTTATACGCCAAATGAAGTGCTGGCAAAAGAGTATGCAGAAGACGTGGTATACTTAACTACTCATCTGTTACGACAACTTACCCTTAATATCAACCCTTAATATCACGGAAGTATTCTTTTTTAATAATATAATATTTGTATATACACATATAACATTTTTAATATTGCTTATCTCGTTTTTAATGATTAGAAAATTATATAAGTCGGAAAAAGTTTGTCGCATTTTCGCTCTGTTGGAATAGATTTAGCTATGTTAGGAAAAATCGGTCTCTGTCTGAGGGTTGGTCAGGCAAATCGATATCTATGGTTGTATTGGGTGAAACGATGTCGGTATTTATACCGGGCAAGAACATGCACTTTCCTACCTTACCGAGTTTTGTATCGGGTTGCATGTGTCGCCGGTGATGGCGCAACAAAATAGAACACGGTAAATTCTACATAGCAGGGTTGTAGATTTTAAAATTACGTCTACATGGATTATTTACATTTAATTTTCTAGATACTAATAGAATGAAGAGAACGAACATGATATTATATTAGAAATATATAAATCTTATGTATGATATAAATCTTATGTATATAAATCTTATGTATAATTAAATATAACTCTTCTGTAAAAAAAATCTTGAATATGTAACAAAATTGATAAAATAAATATTCTTTATCGAAATCAGGAATCAAAAGTAATGTACATATGACGTTCAGAAACTCTTTGCTCTTTGATATCAATTCGAATTTTTCATTTAATCTGCAATAATCCATAGAAATTGAATAATTTATAAAGAACCCTTGAATAAGAACAATACTTGCAAAGAATAAGACTTTCTTCTCATCAGAATCGCGATTTATTCTCGAAATTTTCAAATCATCTGTTCGGATTCGAATCATACAGGCGCAAGCGTAACCATTAGTCGCATTATGATTCGTGCATTTTTTTATCGTTATCGTTTATCGAGCAGGCGATAACGACGTTCATCTTGACGACGTAAATGACGGGTTCCTCATCGAGGAGGCTTAGCTCGCCGCAGACGTAATCGACGGAGAAGAAGGAAGTTCCAGCGTAGGTGGTGGTTCGATTTCGTTGAGGAGGTGGGATGGGGGGGAGGGGGACAGAGATTTTGGCACCCTGCTGCGTCTCCTAATTGCCTCGCCTTCCTTGCCTCGGCAACGTCCACGTCCAGCACGCCCTTGAACCTTCTCGTGGGTCCACGTAAGGCCCCTAAATGCCCATCGAGCCTTGATTCCCCTCTTCCTTCTCCCTCCTTTCCACCTACGAGGAGGCCCCCGGCCTCCTCCCGGTCCCTTCTTTCTCTTCACTCGGGACGCTGAATAAGCAACATCATCTATCACACTGCGCGAAACGATATATTTGTTTTGTCGGGGCTTTTTAATTATTTACAAACCGGCCCACGAGAACGAAATCTTCCGGGACCTACCCCCCGAGAGATTTTCGCCGTCCTGCGGGCACCCGAGATGCATCTCGGGAAAATTACGGTCGCGCGCGGTCCCTTTGCTAATTGAGTTTTCATCATCGTTGCCCCGATAGTTCGTACCATGTGATTAGCCAACTGTTGCCAACGGGAGAAAGAAACTGGGCTCGTGAAAATTTACTAAATTCTTGCGAGTGTCTCCTTTAAGCGCTCTAAGCGGTCTTATGAACTCAATTTCGAATTTTTCGAGACTGTTTATTCATCTTTTATACATGATTTATCATTTGGCGGCTTGTGCGAGCTTAATTGAACATTAATGACAAAGAATGCAGTACTTGCATAAAATTATGTATGACATACCGCGCATGTGTCGCGTAAGAAATCGGGATTCCACGGGAGAGCACTTTGCACATACGATCTAGAAAGTTGGGGAAGGGGTGGGTGTGATTATCCCAGTGGAATGTCAGTGTCGGGATCCTGATGAAATTCGATCTCAGTATTGGAACCACCAGATAATGACTAGGAAGTCTGGAGGCGTGGTAATGAGGGTTGGCCCGGGGCCCTGTGAGGCCCCGAGATGGTAACACAGAGAGAGAGAGAGACAGAGAGAAAGAGAACGCGAAGCGTGGTCCCTTTTTCGTGTCTCTCTTCTTTCTCTATTTTCCGTTCGCGTTCTTCTCCCCCCCCCCCCCCCCCGTGAGCCCGTGCCCACGTAGGCTACGGGCGGGTGAGTCGGGGCCCCGCCGGTTTTCTAGCTGGTCTAGCTGGGTGATAAATTACGGTTGAGATATCGGCACCTCCTCCTGTCCATTCGTCAGGGGTACGTAAGGTTGCCCCGTTTAAAAGACAACTGCACGCCACCCCCCTTCCCGAAGCGGGGCCCAAAGCAGCGCTGCGCTCGCCTCATCCTTCAGGTCTCTCGTTCTTCCCTTTAGCCCACTTCGTCTTCTTTGGCAGTCTCATCTCGCTGGGGCCGGCTCGAGATAAGACATCAATCTTGCGCGCCGCGAATTAGCACCGGCTCGCCGATTATCCGCTGCTCGCTGCGATTCGCGATTCGCTCGCTTCAGCTTTAGTCCTGAGATAGGCTAAGAGTCGAAAAATTCTAGATGATATACATATATATGTATATGTATTGGTATGTATGTAAAGTATGTAAACGCAAAGAGTATGCAAATATATAAATATATAAATATAAATATATATAGGTAGATAACTAAATAAATAAATTTAATTAAATAAATAAATAAATGAATGTTATAATATATATACCTATTTTATAATATATATACCTATTATAATATATATTCCTCATTATAATATATATACCTATAAAATACATAAACTTTTTCGCGGAAATAATTAAGCTACAATATAGTGTGATTTTTCGATCTTGATTTTAAGAAAAAACAAATCGAAGAGAAATGTTTCTAGACTGCCTCCATCTCAAAGTTTTGCAAACGACGATTCTTTAAATAACAGTAAGCGTCTGATGCAAATGCCTGAAATTCTCGAGAGCAGCTTCCTTCTTGCATCACCTTCGCATCTTCTCACCTTCGCACCTGCATCGTGCCTCCGCTTTAGCTACGCGTGTTGGCCTACGTCGCAAAGTCAAAATATTTTCCGATTCGTCATGGTTAATTGGGGTACCAGGACACCACACACACACACACACACACACACACACACACACACACACACACACACACACACACACACACACACATCCACACGCACATCCCAGCAAATCGCTCCGCACCCCGCATTTGCATTCCCAGTGCGCAGCCGGTGCGCGGGATATTTTCACGCGCGGTGTGAAAACGAGAACTGCTGTTTGTTTTATCGCGATGCAGGGCCGATTGTTTGCCAGGGCGGTGGGCAAACAGACCGAAGCCGGTGCACAAATGGGGACAGACGGAAGTGCGTCCTGCTCGTGGCGCAACCCTCCTCGTCCGCGTCCTCGTTTCTCGATCGAGGCGGCGCGTTCGCCACCCGGGCGATCTCGTTTACACGAGTTCCACGAGTTTGCCTGTTGTCCTGCACCTTTGTCTCGGTTCCTCCTTCCCCCCTGGCATTCCCTTCTTCGTTCCGCCTTCTCTTTCCCTTTTTTCTCTCCCCTCGGCCGCCGTCCTGTGGTCGCCTTCGAGGGCGAACCGTTGCATTCCTCGAAGGCGGCGCGCGCGCGTTGTTCGGCTCTCAGCTCGAATTTGGAACAAGGACGATCTAATGCCGCGGACAATGTTAACTGATGAGCCGGGGGCCCTCCTCGTAAGGACAATGCCGGGGGTAGGAAAACAGTGGGGAAAAAAACAATGGGCGCCCATTAGCATCTACCTGGCTCTTCGGCGGACGCTCCGTTTTCCCCCTTCATCCTCTCCTCGTGAGCCCTTTTGGTATCTGTATATTCCTCAGTTCTCCTCCCCGTCCTTCTTCTTGTTTTCTGTTGCCGAAACAAGATATTGCATCTCGAGGAAGATTCGTATCCGTCGCGATATTCTCGCGACTCCTCACGACTCTCACCTCTCTCTCGCTCCAACAATTTTGACGTCCCCTGCCTTCCCCTTCACTCGCCGGCGAGCGTGGGACCTCTCTCTCGTTTTCTCCGCGAGATCAACTCCCGCGAGATCCCGCGAATTAACGTCCCGTCTCCGCGGCACACAATTCCGATTACGCGAACGTGATACATTAATGTGACGTAATGCGAAAGAAATCCTGACTTTTCTCGCTCTTTTTGCAGAAACGTTTTCGCCTGCTCGCCACATACCAAAGAGAATTTTCGAAGGAAACTCGAAGGGAAGGACTTTCCGTCGAAGAACGGTTTTGCCTGGGTGCTCGTAATTTCGATAACCGCGGCGGATCCACGAGGGGGTGAATGTCCGCTGGGGTGAGCGGATGAAATTTATGAGAAAGTTAACGCTACGCAGCCATTGTTCGAGGGCTAAAAGGATCTTCCGCATTTAAACGGGCGAAATCACGATTTGAGACGCTGCCTGTCACGAGGCGGAATCATTATGAAGGGTAGGGAGGGAGACTACGTTGCCGATTCATGGCATGAGGATGTCCTGATGTTTGTGCAGGCGATTGTTTTCGTTGATCGCAATCGATACGGCTTGCTGACAATGCAAATGCTCGTGCGCGACGATATTTAACGTTTTAAAAATAATGTGTTTTCCTAAAAATGTTTTTTTTCGTGAGGCTTCTATGTATTATTAACAGGTTTTTCTTTGAATTTACCGATTTTATCTATGCCGAGGAAGCTCCGTACATGAAAATAAATGTTTAGTGAGTAGGTCCGTCCATTGAATATTTAACAGAAATGTGTTTGTTATTCGCGCAAGATAGCTTCGCATTGTATAATTTGTGTAAAATAAAAACGCTTTTCTTGAGCCACTAATGATTCAGCGAATAATTTGACGAAATTATCTGCTAACGAACGTTAGTGCTCATTGAGAATGTAATGTGAAATACGTACAGGGTGTCCCAAACCTCGCGCACCAATTGCTAATGACATATTCCTGAAATTTATTTAAATCATGAAAATCCTAATAATTAAAAATCCAATATTAAAACCAGGCTATAATATAATAATTTTCAAACGAACGTAACGTACAATAATTTAATGACATTTATTTAAGACAGCACTACTGATCAATGATCGTGAGATCACGCAATCACGATAATTATCGCCTTCCTCGTTCGCGTACGTTTAAACACGCGGTTTTGTCATGGCGGTTAGCCCCGTTCCCTTTCGAGGGCCCGAGAGGACAGCTCGTGGCGCCAGAGAAATATCGTTTAGCCGCAGGTGGAAGTCGTTCTCATCGGGGAAGTCGTAGATCGATTTCAGAAATTTCACCCCAACCTCACCATTCTTGAGGCCACACCGAAAGGGCCCGGTCCCCGACTGGGCTCGAAGCGTTTTCACGCTACTTTTCGGCGATTTGTCGGTCGCGTGCAGAACAAGGGCCTCCTGATGAGAAAAGAGAAGAGGGAAAATTATATTTCGTAGTCAAGGCGGAAAAATGGTGGAACACCCGGTTCGTGACGTCCGTGAATTCGCGTCGTAACCGAAATAAACCAGGTAGATAATGTCCGACTGATAACCGTCGCCAGATAATGCCACCGTGATTGACGTATGAGGCACGTGCAACTGGTAAAAAATTGATGTTCCTTGAAAACCGAGTTTAAACGTTGCTCATCGCTCGATTTACCTTATTTATGCCTGGTTCCCCCTTTAACGTGTTTTTTTACGTATTAACGCGCACGTGATATTTTACAGTAAACATACTCTTATATAAAGACTGTTACATATGTATCGTCTAAGTATTTTCTACTAGAAACTCGGCTTTTCCAAGTTTTTTTTGGAAATCATGTAAATTGCTGATAATAATTATCTTTAACGTTAACGTAGATAGAAAGTTAACGTTAAAACGACGACGTGCTCGGACTATAATATTTATTTTGTATTAATCCGTTCAGAGCCAATGTCCCATTTCTGATATATTGAAACGAGTAAAATGAACTGAACAATAAATAATGCAATCCAACTTTTAGACTTTTCAAAGTAGTCTGCAGTAATGAAAATAATGTCGCGTCGTATAAGTAAGAAATAAAAGCGCAATTGCAGACTTCACATAAAAGTCTTTACATTAGTAACTATGATTTTCAGTGAATCAACTAGCCGTTCCAGAGACGCTCGCTCGATCACAGCGTGCAATCACACGATGCAGCAATCAAGCAATCGTTACGAGATAGATCACTGGGTTGCCGGAGAAGTTCCCAGACTGGTCGGCGCGCAGCCGAGACGAGAGCCGATGGTGAGTAGCAATCCCGGAAACGGAGAATTCATTTTTGTCAGGAGAATTTCGCAGCGATTCGCCTCGGATTGGCGGCCCCGCGGAATTCGACGATCCCCAAGACCGATCCCGTTGGTCTGATCCCGTTCGTAGGTTGCTCGCTGAGGAAACCTTGTCGGGATTTCTCACGATTCCTCTTCTCAGTCTCCAATAATCGGCCTGACCCACGAACGAAGAAGATTAAATAGCCCTCCGAATCCCGCGGCGGCAGCGATTCATGGAACGGTCGTCGTCGAACTTTTGTCGTCACATCGTCCGGTATCCTCTTGATAGCGACAACGCGATCCTATCGAATCGGTGTTCTGGCAGCCACGAGACGTGCTCGCTCTATGAGCAGCCCCCGCGCGCCGAATGCACTTAATCGCCGGACGTGGACAGCCCTCCGGGTAATCCGGTTCATTCGATTTCGTTAACGGTACCGGTGAGAACGGCCGCGGGGCTGACGTGAGTGTTTTAAGCGATTGCGTTTACCCTGACACGTGATATGACGCTCGAGTAACGCCACGCGGGTCCACGAAGTCGCATCATCGGGCGAAGGAAGCTGAGGGAAGAGATTCGCACGGGAGATTTATATAGACGCGTCATTGCTTTGTCAGCTGTCCGGTTCGTCTGCGAAATGGTAATGAGAGATGCAACAATAGCAATAGAATAGAAACAAGAGCACCTCCCTCCCCCTCTTTCTCTCACCCTCTTCCCGGTTTAATTGTAAATTCTATATCTCATGCGGATCCGCTAATGGGGACGAAAAGAGCGTTTATCACTGGCCTTATCCACACGTCGGTCTCTGATGGGCTCTCGTCATCTTCTCGGTGGCAGGCGCGATTTCCGACGCACTACGTCGCACCTGTGCGATCGTTTTTCTCCCGGCGGGTGGGCCGTAACAACGTTGGGCCGGACTTTTCCGGTTTTACGCGTCACGCCGTGACGCTGCTGCTTTATCCGAGTGTGCCCTGTGAATGTGAACAGGGAAAGCACGGGGTAAGCTCGTCGCGCCTGTTGGTGATGATGTGCTGATGCGCGACGTCGCACCCTCGGAGCGTCAAAACTGTCGGACGGGTATCGTCGTCAAGCGTGTTATTAAAATTAATCGAGCCTCTCACCACGCCTATCCTCTCTCTCTTCCTCTCGACTCCGCAAGACGAATCGTTGAAATATTAAATGCGGCCTGTTTAACGTTTCACGTTTCAACTAGCGTTGCTCCAGCACGTCCGACGTTTCTGCAGTGCTTCGCCGCGTTTTTCTCGTCGACCGTGGACGACTAGCAGGTCTGCAAATCGACGCGAGTAGTATTCATCGGTTTAAGTCATTTCGATAGTGATTTTTAATTATTTTAATAACAATATTTGAATTTTCTCTTTTAAGATATTATAAGAGTTGTATAAAAGTATTCTTTAGAATTTTCTATTTTTCCTACCCCGACTTTGAGGATGATTAGCGAGTCTTTTTTTCTTCTTGCTTGAGATTCCACTTTTTGAACGATACAACCCGCAAGATGCTCTCTATATATTCCAATTTTCGCGATCCCAAAACAGGGGAGAACGGACACGCGAGCGCAGGGAGAAATCCCAGCAATAACGCGGTCGTTTTTACTACCAGGATAATTAACGTGGCGGTACTTGTAGAACAACGGATCGCGTGCGAGTAGGACATCCATTATATCTGTCGCTGGGGTTCGCAAGTCCGACGTGACACGTCGGACACCGGGGCACGATCTCGGCGAGATGGTAGCTGTGGTCCCAAGGGCTAAAAAGAGGCCTACTTTCTGTCTCTCTGTCTCTGTCTCTCTCTCTCTCTCTCTCTCTCTCTCTCTCCGGGGGCCAACAATAAGTAAGTATCCTCGATCGGCGTAAGATAACGCGAGCGGCGCGTAGATCATGTACGACGATCGCGATGGTGACCGGATAGGGCCGCTTGCGTTTTGTTCTTTCGGCGATGAGAGCAAGGATCAGATAATCCTCGGGGGTGGCAGCGGCAACGGAGGCCGGGAGGGAGACGGAGGGTAAAAGGAGAGCAAGGAGAAAAGAGAAAGGGACACTCCGTTCCGCAGGCACGGTTTCCCTGTACCGGAAAGCGAGAGCACGTCACGTTCTCGCAGTCAACCTGTTCTATCTTTTCGCTTTTGTCTCCTGCCTCTCGCCTGTGGAACTGTATATTCTCTCGAAAGCAGTCGAAAGCTGAGGCTTATCCATCGAACGGATCCAAATATTCAGTTAAGATCGACAGGATCATACATATGCGCTTAGTTCGTCAAGTCTGCTTCTTGCACTTAATCACTTTAACGTGCAGCGTTAAAGCATTCCGGTGTATAATTTTTGATAAGAATATTCACTGTATCGATATCAGTGGTGAATTTCTACAACAATTATTTTCTAATTTTTCAAGGAATTGCTGATGAAAATAAAGATAAATAAAAAATCTTAGCTATTTATATCATACAATACCTCACCGCAAATAAATTTGCTAATACATTAGTCAAAGCGTAGCTACAATCAGACAGACTCGTGACAAGTCTTTATCTGAGTGCTTGAGGCATTAAGTTCCTGCATAATTTCAACCGATAGATTTTCCGATAGGTATTTTATTGGTTTGCTACGCCAAAATCTAACGAAACGATAAATAATCGTATCGCATGTTTAATAGCTATTTCGATCGCGACTGCCCGCGTTAGTAGATTCCGCAATCACTATATTCTTGCTATTGATTTTGTCTATTTTTACTACTGATTTGTAATAATTTTCATACCTTCGTATACGTTCTGCATCCATTATGTTCATTCACTTAAAAAATCACCGTTTTGTGGTAAAATATGTTAAGTATATTTCTTCTTATTATTTATACTTATTCTTCTCATTTATTCAGAGATTTTTCAATCACCATTTTTTTACTACCTTTAGTATTTTGCGTAATTACATTCCGCATAAAAAACACATTTAGATAGTTAAGTCATTAAAATATTGTGCAAGTATAAAACTTCGTAATTATTAAAGAAGCAGTCTTTGCAAAGACATTGCGGAAAGGACTTCGCAAATATTATTTGTTAAAGCAAACTCTTATACTTACTCTTCGCAAAGCATCGTGAGAATAACTTTGTCATTTTTTCACGAAATTATGTGAGATTCATGTGTTATATACAATTATCATGTTCGTACATGCGTGAATAAATTCCGCGATTGTTTCAAACTTTCGCGTTTCAAATATTTTTCTTTTCAAGATTTTTATTTTTTCGTTTCGTGTTTCCTCGCATCTTCGTTTTTTCACGCCCCACGGATCGCGAGTGCAATGCAGTGCCGAGATTTGCTGTAAATATTCGTAAATTCCGTTCCGTACTATAAATATTTATTAAAAAGAAACTATCGTGTTACGTCCTGAGTGCACGTGTATCATATATAATTGACTAGGGAGATTTGCTCTAGAATGCAAGTGCAACGATGAGGACGATTCCAAATCGGAAGGTCTCAGGTGCGGTTTCAGGAAGCTCGTCAGCGGATTTTATTGCTGAACTACGATGAACAACGATGGACTTCGAGCATCGTATATCGTTGTGCATTGATAAGTGCTTGATTTTCATACTAAAGTAGCTAGTAAAATGGCAAGTAATGCATGCGCAGTTTGTAAATCGCACTGATCTTTTACAAAACCTATTATTAGCGTAGACTAGTGTAGAATGTGTGTGAGTTAAGAACTTGCACGTCACAAAAGAAAGACGGGAGGGAAAGAGAAAGAGGGAAACAAGAATTTCTTTATATTCCTTGACGAAAATGTAATTTTTGTAGAATATCGCGGAAATGTCATTTTCGAATGTGCTTTTTGAAAAATATCATTGTTAGGCTCTTCGATAATTGCAAATGAAAACTAATCGCCAGTCGTGATTAAAAGCATATTAATTAGTTACATATTAATGATTTTTTTACTGACAAGCTTCCTTTTAACAAGCTTCCTTTTAACAACGAGAACAAGAAATAAATAACGTGTTTTGGTTCCTCGAAACATTCAAAATTTGTTCTCTTCAAAGATTCTTTTGTCCTTCCTGCTCGTTTCTTTGATATTTCGAGGTGACAGATATAGCGTCGCAAGTGACGTTCGGGCGATCGTTATCGCTGGCTCGTTGCGCGAGTTGCGGTGCTCTGAATTTTCTGAGGCAGAGATCGATCGACAGAGATCAATCTGTTCTTTCTTCGTCGCAACGTGTCCATGCCGTGACGCGATACGCCATGCATAATATAACATAATAGATTCACGCCGGATCGCCGCTGAAACGGAGTCTGCGTGAATACATCTCGCACGATCGATTTTGTCGCTTACACATATCGTAAAAGCGCGATTGCGCTAAAAAAAAGCTCGGTGCGCGAGGAGGCAAGGGGTGGCAATGCGAATTCCTGGAAGACAAAGACGGAGAACAGAGAATGGCAGGTTCTGATTCGTTCGTGCATCTCGCGAAATACGATGGAAATCGATATTCTTTTTTCTTTCTCGAGCTCTTTGAAAATTTATTAATTGTGTTGAAAAATAAAAAAATAAACCCTTGGGATTTTTCAGTTTCCTAAGTAGTAAATTCGACGTTATTTGATTAATCATTTCGCGTTGTAATTAAATGTTATATTTAGATTCAAGATTATTGCACGACTATTGCACCGATTATTGTAAATAACACATAATACTATATTTTAAATAGTGAATAATGAATAAAGAGGAAGAGAGAGATATTTAGGGAGAGTCTGTTCTCTTTTATATATATCATTATGATTCACACAAATTGTCTTTCGTATACTGGTTTTCATAAAATGCTATCCCGGCTGGCTGGTTGTGCGTGTCGTTACCTGACGCCTCACGAGAGCCTCGCTTGTCGCCCGAAGCGACCCTGGGCGAGACGTTCTCCCCGCGGAAGCTGAGCTGAGCGGAGCGAAGACGGAGAGGTAGAAAGAACGTCGATGGATCACGATCGTGCGAGATACATAAATGCATTTACGACTTCTTCTCCTTTTGTCTCCGTACCTCCTTACCCCTGTCTCTTCCTCTTTTCTCTCCCTGTCTCTTTCTTTTCTTTTTTCTTCCCGTTTTCTCTCACTTCTGTTCCTTTTTTTTTTAAAGCCGCGCCACCGTTTCGCCGCCTCCGATCTTTTTCTATTCCGCAGCTCTTATCTTGGCGGTAGCCCGGGGACATCGGGGCCGACTTCTGTCCGATTCTGTCGTTCCTTATCGCGCCATATATCCCGTGTCGATGGCGAACCGTTCGCCGCGCAGATAACGGCGTGCTACATGCATTATTCAGGCGTGTACACCGCGTACTCACGCATATTACGCGCCGGTCGCGACAATGCGCGAGCCCGACCGTCTTATCGGCTTCGCCGTGTATCGTCGTATCGTTTGATACTTTTACGTAAGGGCCCGCATGGGCCGTCGTCGTCGTCGTCGTCGTCGTCGTCGTCGTCGAGAAATATACTCCGTGACGCGAGAACGAGGCTCGGCAAAAATCGGATTCATCCACGTGCGATGTTTTGCCATTTAACACCAAAAAATCGATAGATCGAAATCTTAAGAGAATACTTTTCTCTGTGCTCTTGTAGCTGAAGAAAAAAGTTAATTTTTTTAAAACAAATCAAGTAGATTATGAAACATTCAAGGACTATTCTATTACGAAAATGTCGAGGCGATAATAGTTTGTAAATGGTTAAAGTCATTAACTAACTATTATTATATAAATTATTTTAATTCTTTAATATATATTATTTTGCGCCTCCGTTTCTGCCACCGGTCTTTTTACGTTTCGATAGATCGGGTATCCGATGCCGAAAATGTGATTAAATACAATATGATAATATTCCCGTAATAATGTTATATATCATAATTACGTATAATACTCGCTCAACATTATTTGCGACAACTTACTAGTAAGCAAAAGTCATTCTAAACAGGTTTCACTGTACGAAACGCACATACTTAATAACAAAAAGACAGGAACAAGGAATGCATTTTCTCTCCTTCGTAATTTTTCCGGGGGAAAACTTCACCCCTGGCGCGAGTGCGCGCGGCTTATGTTATTATATCGCCGCAGGGGTACCGAGGTGTCCGTTTCGAAATTTAACTCTGACAACATCTTGCCGCTGTCAACTGTCAATTAACCCGCTGTAATGGGCTCTCAATGATATCAATTTTACAGCGTCTGCTCGGCAATGCCAATGAATCGGGGCGCGTTCTCCGCTCGCGCTCCCGTGCGATCCCCGTATGTAATTTCGACGCAGGCGCGCCTGCAAAATTATACCTCGCAGCGACGAGCATTATAATGGCCCGAAGTCGTTCGCGGCCCGCTCGCGGCGGAATAAAATGATGTAAAAACATCCCGTGCTCAGCCACTAATCGATTAGTCGCCAATACGCGCGACGCGTGAAGACGCAGAGACGCACGAGAGGTGCACGCTGCGGGCCCCATCGGAGGCCCTGAAACTTACGAACCCCCGACACGGCTTCCGCAATCGGGTTGACACAATCTCCGCCGCGAATCTCCGCTTTTTGTTTCGGTGCTGCGTGCTCTCGGGTCTTCATGGAGAAGCCACCCCGGTTCGTTAGCTCGTCGATCTATCGACGTGTCCATCTAAAGTGCGCACCTCATCTCTTTCTCTTTCTCTGTCTCTTTTTTTCTTTCTTTCTTTCTCTTTTCTTTCAAGCAAAGAGCAGGGAAGAAGAAGAGGGTGGATACGTGTACTCTTCGCCGCAGAAACAACGATCTGCCTCGTTTCGTTAATCGCTTATCGCGCCGCAAGGATCGTGCCATGTATCGCGACGGGAAATCTCGTACGGAAAACGGGAAAATGACGGATGCGGGGACATCTTGTTCGCCGGCGATTCGACCGAGCACTTTTTCTTTTGCTTCCCCCTTGACTGTTAATTTTCTGGAAACAAATGAGCGCGATGTCCCTCGAGTCTCCATACCTCCTCGAAATTACTTTGATTGAAAATATTGTAAATTCAGAAATGAAAAAGTTCTCGAGTTTAAAATTTTTTTTCTTCTGAGAGGAGTTCTGAGTTGATGATATCATTATTTTTTATATTGCCTAGAGTTCTCTGCTATTGAAAATACCTTAAATTCAGAAATGAAAAAGTTCTAGCCTTTAGAAATTTTTTCTTACTCCGAGTTGTTCTGAGACTTTTATATTGTTAATTGGCATATTGCCAAGATTTCTCGACTATTGCAAATCCTTTAGATTTAGTTATGAAAAAGTTATCGAGCTTAAAAGATTTTTCTTCTCCGAGGAGTTCTGTGATATTTATATTGTTAGTTGACATATTGCCTAGATTCCTCGACTATTAAAAATCCTTTAAACACGCAAATGAAAAAGTTTAATCCTACTCCAAGTTATTAAGTTTACGTATGATCTCGTAAGTTCATGATGTAATTTAAGCCACTGTGAAACGACTTAATGTTACACTTTTATCAATTAATAGTTTTTAAATAATTATGCGAGCATATTGCATATGAATTTTAATAAAACAGTTGTCATAAACGGAAGTCAGCTGAAATGCGAATATTTGGTGGTGAATGTGTTGAAAATGGTTAACTTTATAGTCTGATACTCTGTTAATAAAGTGTAATATCAAGTTGTTCGCTACATTAATTAATGCACTCTTGATGCTTTTGTTCCCTTACGCTTTTACGTGATTATCATAGTCATTATCGATGACCCCGTCATGGCAATGAATGCGTTAACACGAGCTGCACAAATGACTGCTATTAAAATTTTACCTCAAAGTCACAGCGTGACAGGAACAGGGTTAAATGCGCATTAGCTTCGGTCGAAAACAAAAATCGCATTTTTTTTATTGAACAGATAATAACCGTGATTGATGATTGATGTCGCAATTGACGTCGTTCCTATCGAATCGCGGGTTTGGAGAAACGCTTCAAGCTCGCCGAATACGATGCATCTGAAAACGCGCAGCGCCGCGCGCAATTGCGCAACGGACGCATTTGCATATACGAGGGAATATTATATCCATTCGCGCTTTGTGCGGCGCTCGAGGATCCATATTGCCGTCTCGCTATCACCGTAGGTACCACCTTTGTAAGGACTCCATAACACGAAGAATAAACGCCGGAGAGAGAGAAAGAGAGAGAGTGAGAGAGTCCCGAACCCTCGATCGCGTCGCCGGGAAAGTGTGTCCAAATGATAAAAGAATATCTGCCGTTATAAAGGGAACGTGTCAAATTTCTCGTTGTATCGCAGGGGGAATCGGGGGTGCCCTTCGTCGATGAAAGGGATCGGAAGGGGGTAGGACGAGGAGAGACAGGCGCAACGAGAGAGGAAGAGAGATTGAAGCGTTTCACGTTCGTGGAGAGAATTCAAAGGCGTGGGATTTCACCTGCATAGGCGCGTCGCTCTTAGCGAAAAAAGGGAGAAAAAGCGTCGGAGGGATCCTGCCACCGTCCTGCCGGGGTGACGTTCCTCCTCCCTAGGTGGCAGACCCATAAATAGTCCGGTTTTAGGTATTTAAGCGATAGATCATGTTTTAAACAAAAGTCGCGCTGATCCGCGCCACGGGATGCGTCATGGAGGAGGGCAGGGGGTGGACGGGGGTCACGCGAACGAGGAGAGAGAGAAAGAGAGAATTCCGTCGGATGGAGGGAGACGGTGCGAAGGGCCGGAGAACGTTGACAGAAAGAGAGAAAGAGAAGGAGAAAGAGACAAAACGAGAGAGGACTGTGAGGAGGGTGAGGGGAGAGGGAGGGAGGCAGGGCGGAGGGGCACGCCCTCGCTTTTGCGCTGAGCCGGTCCACCACCGGACCACCGACCCCATAAATCCTTCATCCAGCACCGAACGCTTCCATCCGCGCGGCTGTTTTCTAATATTTTGATTTATGCCGCTTTCGCTAGACTAATTTGGCTTTATTTGCGCGTTTAGGGATGAAATTTGTCCCACCGACGCGTTCCACAGGGTGGTTTGGGCGCCCGGGACGCGGGGGTTACCGGGGGGGGTGTTCCAGTCGCTGGTTGTTCACAATGCGCGTCGAAGGAGAATCCGAGAGGATCGCTCACCGACGCACCATTGTTGCTGCACCGCGCCGTGTTGCGGGTGTTTTTTTATTGTTCGCCGTCACGGATGCAC
Source organism: Ooceraea biroi (assembly GCF_003672135.1). Taxonomy (NCBI): domain Eukaryota; kingdom Metazoa; phylum Arthropoda; class Insecta; order Hymenoptera; family Formicidae; genus Ooceraea; species Ooceraea biroi. Next base: position 927,583 of record NC_039517.1, read on the forward strand.
CGCGGAGGAGGCCTCGGCCCCGATCGAGGAAAAGAGACAGAGAAAGAGAGAGAAAGATAGACAGAGAAATGGAGGTGGTTGCGAAACCACCACGTCAATGGGACACCAAAGTATTTTCCAGTCGCACTCTCGAGGTGGTCTTCTCTAGTTTTCTCTCTCCTTTTCTCGAGAGAGAGAGAAAGGATGGACGAGCATCGAGCACCCCGGACGCCTTCACGGTCCAGCGCTGCCTCTGAATGCGCACTACCATTTCGATCCGAAATGCTAAACGTCCGCACGATGATTGCGCACATAGAATGCCGGAATCGTGCGAGCGCGAGAACGCCGAATCCCGGGACCCTGAATAGCATCACGAGCTGCTATTCTTAATAGGCTTAAATTAATTCTTTTTTTATTTTAATTACGCTTGCAACGCTGAAGAAGCTGCACGTTGTCTTTATTTGTAACACGTTTGTGACGCTTGACGTTTCTCTGTCCGAGTGGCTAAAAAGGGCCAGGAGCGTATCCGGCGCGGGAGAGGGGAGGAGTGGAAGTCGGGACATCACGGGGTGCAGCAACGAATCGTAAATTATTCTCGGTAACGTGGATCCGCTCGCGCTGCCGGGGTCGCGGGTACTTAGATTTAGACATCACGTGTACGCGTTGCAGAAGAGAGAAAGAAGAAAGGAAAGAAAGGGTGGGCGAAGAGGATGGTGGACTGCGTCTTTCTTTCTCTGTCCGGCGCGCTAAACTTCCGGGGGGTCCACGTGGCCGTGCCATTGTGTCGCGATGGCACTAATGATTCGTTCTGATCCGGTGTGACCCCCTCTTTAGGGGTCGCTTCCGCAAGATGAGGAGTCCCGCGACGTTTCGTGCGGATGGATCGCGCACCAGAGCGATGACTCCCAGGGGGTGACTTTCCGGTGGGGAGGCGAGCGATTTCCAGAGGCTACCGACCGTAGAAGTGATCTCTGTATCTTTCTGGCTGACGTCAGGATTAGATTCGAATATAAAAGTTGGATTCGGAACCTTTCATAACGCATTGGTTTTAATTCCTAGTTTTTTATGTTTAATTTCTGGATATCTAATTCACATAATTTGATTTTGTAATGTTATCTGTAAAACGAAGTTTATTTTATAATAATTTATTATTTCGTCAGTTGCATGCTTCGTGATTTGCTGGTTCGTCGAAATAACATTGCCCACGGGATTCGATATATCTATTTTATTTACATTTATTTACATAATATATTTTATTAATTTTATTATTATCTTTATTTTCAATATATCTAGTGACAATTTTGAGACTATAATTCATCTAGCCATGAGGGGAAAATTCTGAATTTTATTTACGAAAAAATTCTCGGCGGAGAAACTCGCTCCTGATCTGCCGACTATTTATTCTTCAAAAATGCCCGATTGAACTATTTCGCTATCCAGTCTCTCGCAATTATTGATTGACAAAGCTTGGTGACATAAAGTTATGAGCATTGGCGAATGCGCGTCCACTCTTGTGCGATCCTCGAAGGGTAATCACTTCTTCGGTGATCCGGGGGATGACTGGATGCTGTGTCGTCCACGGGGAAGTAATGGCTCGGTAATATGACGGGGGAGGCAAACACGCGCCGACCGGAAGCGATTCAATCCAGGAACGGGGTCTCCTTTCGCTGTCACCGTTAATTTATCGTTCGGTAAATGACGCAGCTTATACTGCAGCGGAACGCGAAATCGCACAGGAATACATACATACATATGTACATGCATATATATCAGGCCACGACGATCAGCGCTTGCGTCAATCTTTTATATCGATGTCGAGCCTTCTTATTTCTACACGAAAATTTCTATTTCATGTCCGTAAAGACAAAGAGAGTCTATCTTATCTTATGATAAAAATAAAAAAAGACAGAGTGATCCGTGATAACGGAATGCGTTAAAACATAAAAAGGAGGAATTCGAAAATTCGAATTGAGACTGCAACGACGCTCCCGCGCGGCAGATCAGTCTCTCTCTCATTGTTGCAAGAAATCTCGCTCTAGGAGATTCTCGTTTACGAACAAATCGAACCACGGCCCATCTGCCCGGAGATTCTCCTGCTCGTTATGTCACTTTCTGTCGCGTCGCTGCTGCGGGCGACGCCGTTAAGCCGGGGGGTTGCGCGTCGAAGATTGACATGACAAAAATGCGGCAGCGCGTCCGTCGCATCTGCCTGTCGAAATCGAAGAAAGGGTTCGTGGATTGGAGACGTAAACCTAGGAGCCTCGCGTGACACCAGGCGACGTTTTAACGGCGGTTAACAGCGCTTTTACGACAACTGAAGTTACTCGAACAGTGGACGATGGTTCCGGGCGAAGACATAGGAAGAAGCGTCTCCTCGGACGGAGAACGGAGAACACCAACCGACGCGTCAGACTCCTTGGAAGCCTTTCGCGTTAAATTGGCCGGGCACAAGAGCTCTTGATGCATTCGAATCATTTTTTATCCCGCTTTCGCGGGACGCATCGACGGCCGAGGCGCGCGCGTCGTCCGAGGATTAATTTTACGGGCCGACGATCTTTTATCCGTTAAACGACGATGCGGTCTGCTGGCTGCTACGTTGAGGAAAACGAAAATCCTATTTGGACTTGAGAGGCGCACCATGGGCCCGTCACGGCCCATGAAAGAATGGGCCGTCGTCCATCAGCTGGGCGTGGGCGTGCGCGGCCGTCCGTAATAAATTATTTAATTAGTACGGTATTTAATCAACGCTCTCTCTTCGCGCGCCCTCCGCGAACGTCGGACGGGCCCTTCGAGTCAGGAAAGAATGGAGAAGCTGAACGATTGCTGGGTCAATCGTGGATCCGTGAAAACCGATATAGCTTCGGTCCAGCGAGGTAGATATTCTCGGTTTTCTCTTTTCGATAAACGGTTCGATGATGAATCGATCTATTTAATTTCTGAAATGTTCTTCTATAACGAAACCTCGGCTTGCTCAGAAAATTCTTTATATTAGATTATGCAACAAGTATAATAATTACGGATTCTTTCGACGAAACCGAATCGGTTCACGCAATAAAATTTCGCTAATAATTTCTGTCGTAACGAGTTAATTCGCGCGCAATCGCGAATTAAAAATGCGCCGTGAGAATGATGGAAGCGCCAATCATCCTGCGCGCTTCCTTCGGCGAACTGCTCGATCAAGAGAGCCAGAGAAGAGCGAGTTAAGAGAGATTCTTGAATGATGGAGGAGAGAAGAAGAGGTGAATATGGGTGCCGCCGCCGCGTCCTGTTTCCGAATCCGGCGCTGAACCAGGGAATATCGGGATATAATACATTGAGGTCCAGACAGGCCTTGTTTATAATGGGTTGAACAAGGGTGCTAGAAGCCAGTGGGGGCTCTGGCCCCCCTAAGGCGCGGGTCTTGTGGGCCCCCATAGGGACCGACGGTGTTAACCGGCGGGCAGTCTCACTAGAGTCGCTGTTTGCTCATGAGCCGCGCGTGGTATTTAGGGATAACAAGAGGGCCACTTCATCATCCGCAGGAACAACGACCCCACGATCCTTCGCCCTTTCTCTTCACTCTCTCACTCTCTCTCGACTTCTCGACTTCTTTGCCTTTCCCCGTGTCCTCGTCTTTCTTCCTCCCACGATCACGCTCTTATCCGTCTCCTCCGCTATTCTCGTTCGCTATCGTCCTTGCAAGACTCTTTGAAGCCTCACTTCTTTTCCATCGTATGGTCCACCTGGTAATTCCTCTTTTTCGCCAACCGAAACAATTGCGATTGCTAAATTTTCAAGGGCAGGAGCAAGGAATGAGAGAAATCGATACATATCGAGTCAATTATCAGATTGCGGATCAGTGATGAATGAACCGCTCATACTAAAAGTATCATCGGGCATGTCATGCATTAAAACGTTCATCGCATCGTGACGTTTCTAATAAACTGGTCACGCAACAAACAGCCGGGCACGTCGAAAACCGTAAGCAGTAAGACTCGAGCAGCAAATCGATCAAAAACGATTAAGACTTCATTATCCTGAATCAGCATTATCAGACGTAACATAAACCTAAACCTTGACCGCTTACTGTTCAAGTCTTAGTACGTGTCACCATACGTGTCATACTTGCGCGTCACTTCTGATCTATGCGATCCAACGATCGTCCGACGATCATCATCTATGCGATCCGGATCGCAAACTTGGCGGACGGATAAGAACAGCTTGACCGGTCCCCGACTCGCTCGAAAAAAATGGATCGCTTCAGGGATGGACCTTCCTCCCCTCTGCGCCGCACCTTTTATGGTAATCCCTTGTTTATGCGTTGACAGTCGTTCGAGCTTCCGGAGAGAAAGAGGGAGGGAGGGAGAGAGAGAGAGAGAGAGAGAGGATGCGAGGGGTGAGAGAGGGGGAGGAGCGCGGGGAAAGTATGCAAATCCGTCCGGGTAGAGTCAAAGATTGAATTTCATTTCGTGCCTACCGGCCGCCACCTCGGCAGCGTTTGACACGCTCGCGTCCGCCGCGCGGACAAGAGAGAGAGATGACCTTTCGTCACCCCCTCACCCCTCAGCCCCTCTTCCCGGCGAAACGCCTAGCTGACCTCTCGACGTCGCCGGCTTCCTGCTTCCATATGCATTAAGCCGGGTGCGACGGCGACGCCGCTGGACGACGACGGGTCTTTTGATATCGCGCGGCGCCGCGCCGCCTCGTTTTTTAATCGGCCGCGGCGAATCCGCTCGCGACAGCCATCCGTCGCGGATATTAGAACGCCGATCTGGCCGAGGATTTCCTTGCAGCGAGATGCCGCCGGTTTCCGGTTTCCCCTCGAAGAGCGAGAGTCCTGCGAGGGGAAACCGGAGCAAAGGGTTAGTTTGGTCTTGTTATTCTGATGGCTCGCTGGTGGTTTTGTAGTTAATAATGATTGACGGTTTATAACGTCGTTCTGTGCTACATTTGTTTCTCTCTATGTGTATTTAGAGACAAGGGATACAATTTTCGAAATTTTCGAATTACATTTTGCAATGATCAAGTAATTAATATTGGGATATAAATTAAAACTAAAAAAATTTAATATTGAGGTATAAATATTATATGTATTACATATTGGTTATTATAAACGTGACATACATTAAATAATGATCTTTTCATTATACTGCACTTGGGTAATTGTTTCCAATGTATAAAACTCTTTGTCGCTTAAGTAATTGTGCAATTTCCAAAGTTATTAATTTGCAATTTGGTGATGTGCAATCTTCACATTTTTTAAATTTGTTAATTTGCACTTTGCAAAGATTGGATAATGAATATACGTTGATGTGTGATTATAAATGTGATATACTTCAAGTAATGGCCTTCTTTGATTATGCTGCCCAGCTGAATAATTATCTCCCATGCAATAAGTACTTTGCGGCTCACGATAATCTGTGAGAAGTACACGGCGCTTTTATTACGCGAATAAAGACGAGGTAATCTGCGCGAAATGCATGCCATTTTTATTACACGAATGAAAACGGGATCTATACTACACTTGGCTGACTGTCTCCGATGCATAAATGCAAGAGCAGACCTATTTGACCTACAGCTTGGTCGCCTTATCAGCCGAAATATCAGTCTTTCCGGCGTACGGCGTTTAAGATCCGCGAAGGGCCGGTTATGCCCTTTGACATTCCCAAACTTTATTCGCTGTAACTCGTTTTAACTCGCTCCTACTTTGCATCCGATAACATGAAATCGCATGTCCCCGTGTAATCTCGGCCTCAGACCGCCTTCGCCTACGTACGCGAACAAATAGAAAGGATCTGGTAGCATGGAAGAGTAAAAATCTCTCCCCTTTGAATAATTAGAAAATCCTGAAATCGAAACGCAAATTAGATCGTCCAATCGCTGTATTTGATAAATTTCCACGAGCTGGCGATTGGAATTTGCCGCACCGCGAAATTACGAGGCAGCACGAAATTACAAATTCCGCGGACACTTTGCGAGTGCCATTAAAAATTACGAGATTAATGGCGCCCTAATTGACGCGTTAGCCTCATCACGACCGCCACGCAGGCCATTCGGCTACCCCGCGAGCGCGCCGAAATCACGGGCGTCCGAGTGCAGCGTGCGACCTATATTTATCCCGCATCCGATCCGATCTGATCCGATCGGATCGCTCCGGGAATCACGGCGGTGTTACGTAAATTTCCGTGTGTGGCGAGCGCGGCGCGGCGACAATCGCGCGCCACCCGATCGCCCAATCGAGATCTTCTCGCGGCGGTTCATGAATTTCAAGAGTCGCACAGGACAAGAAGAGGAGGAGAAGAAGGAGAAAAGAGAGGAGAGTCTCTCCGGACACCGCCATTCGACTCGGGTATAATTTTTCCATTTAACCGCAGTTCGATCCGGTGCATAAGTCGTTGCGATCGCCAGTGAGATCGTCGATCTCCGAGATCGGGACGACAGCGCAAGCGAATGCTCGCGCTACCGCGCGAGCCGCTTGTAAACTAATGACCCGCTTAAAACGTCACCACCATCGTCGAAAATGTCGTCGGTTTCGAGCCGAAGGGAGACCCGGTGGCTGGCGACGAGGTTTCCGTCGGTCTCCCTTGGATCGCCATCGATCTCGAAGGGTACGGCGGCGGTCCGCTCGCATTCCTTCCGTAGATCACGTCAACGATCTGTCACTCCATGTTCTTACAGCCCCAGATATCAGCGATATCGGTCGCCGGTCGTTCGATCGCGCGACCCCTGTCCCGCCCACGTTGGTGGACCTGCGACCTTAACGCGCCCGGATGGATCTCGCGATTGATCTTGCATGTTGCATGCGCGCGAAGCTCGCCGGATCATCGCCTCAAGATCGCCGTTGATAATTTAGCCTGGGAAATAATCGGCGAGTCAAAGATGAGAGCGTTTCGTGGAACGGATAGGCGATCGGGACGCGTTTTGGGAGAGCACTTTTTCACGTGACGACATGAGAACTCATGTCGCTGATGACCAGCAGCCAGTTTGATCCTCCATTTCGGTCACTGGATGCACTTGAGAGAAGCAAGGGAGAGGAGAAACTGTACTCATTTGTTTGCGGGAGCTTCTGTATTTGCGTACTTTTCTTTGATTCTTTATTTTAGAAAATATTTCGAAACGTGATAAATTTGTATAAATTTGTGAACATATCATGTTTCTGAAAGAATATTCCACTTTCCTAAATTTATCGCTTCGTGTTGCTCATCTTAAAGCAGTCGCGCGCTAATTTTCATGCCGACGTTGACAAATAGCGCACGAAACTCCCGTATTCATTTAAATTATCGCGATATGTAGAACGATATTTCGTTATGTTCTCTCCGCTCAACAGAGAGAGTATGAGAGACAGAAAGAGAGAGAGGGAAAAGGATATCGTTTCCGTCCAATCGAGACATGTTTTGCCAACACGTGTTGCATCCCGGGGAACCGGATTGTTCGCGACGATACCATCGATATGGACATTCGAGAGAGATCTGTCTCGCCGGCATACCTGTCCACGGTTTACCGATCAGGACAACCCCACGATGTCGGCCGACGCTGACGGCCTTACCAACCCTCGGAGCGACGTGCTCGATATCGCCGATCGCTTCCCGCTGAAAAAATGCCGGCGAGACGGTGAGACCGATTTCAGATATTGCGCGAGCTATTTCTCACCGTTTTTATTAATACCCGGAGCGCGTTCCCGCGCCCCGAGTGGAACGCCGCCCCGGCAAATTAGGGGGGAGGCCAAGGGGCGACTACGAGGCCGCACCCGCTCGTGAATCTCGTCGACCCTTCGTGAAAGAGGAGATGACTATCGTTTTGTCCTCGAAGGACTACCGTTGCTACCGGCCCGTCGACGAAAACTCATGAATTCACCGCTAATTTATCGCCGGGGGCCGCGCTTCCCGCTTTTCCTCCGTTTCCCTCCGGCATCCGGGACTTCGACTCCTCGGCGATCTCTCGGAGTCGAAGATTGCGCGGAAGACCGCACTCCCGAACACCAACGTTTTCGTATTACAAAACGATCGCGCGAGTAATTTATTATTATCATTATATACGCGATGTGTCGGCAGAAATTCCTGAAAATTTCTGATTCCACGGACCAATCGCGGAGAGTGTCCCTCGTGTTTAAACGGCAATTCTCGCGAGGAAGGAGGGAGCGAAGCGAGGAACGAGAGAGCGAGCAGGAGAAACCGTAGACGACGGCGACGACAAAGAAGAAGAAGAAGAAGGAGAAGGAGAAGACGAAGACGAAGAAGAAGAAGTAGCGTGGCACGGCGCTCCGTGACGCGCTCGTGATTCCCTTTAGGCTCGAGATGCGGAGGAGCATCCGCGATCCGGCGCAGCATTACACGTGCACACGGACGCGCGCACATGAACGTACGCTTACGAGAGGAGGAGAAGGAGGAGGAGGAGGGGATAATAACCAATTATTTTCGAGTATATAATTAGAAAATTACGGAGTCAGCTCCGACACACAACGCGAGGGACCCGGCCAGACCTCGTCTCGCTGCTGCTGCTGCTCCTCATCCCTCTCTTTCTTCCCTTCTTTCCTACTCACGGCTCCTACGTCTTCTTTCTCTCTTTCTCTCGCGCTCCCTTCGTCCCTTCCTCCCTTCGTGTGTGCCACCTTCGTATGTTACGCCGTCAGAATTGAGATACAGATACCACGACGCAAAGTATAGACCGTACAAGCTCGAGTGGACGAGCATGTGGACGATTCCTCCTTCTCCTCCCTCTTCCACCTCCTCCTCTTTATCCTCCCTCTTTCTCGCGCAGCTTCTTCCCCCTCGCTGGGATACGCAGCCTCCTTGTCTTCTGCTGTGTCTTCTTCGTCTCTTCTTTGTGTTCTTCTTCTTCTTCTTCTTCTGCTGTCTGCTGCTACTACTACTACTTCTCGCTCCTTCCTCCTCCTCCTTCACCCCCTGAACGCGTGTAGGTGAGGGAGTGGAGGAGGGCCGACCTTATGGCCCTGGGCTACCGGGCTTCGTACCTACGCCGCTCCTCATGTACGGGGTGTCTCGCGTTGAAAAATGCAACCGCGCGCGCACGTTCCTTAACTCCAGACGTTTAATAATTGCGACGCCACGCTGATCGTCCATAGATTTTCCACAGGTCATTGACGTTGCTAGATCTCACCCCCTCCCCCCACTCATTCTCTATTAATTTTTCACGTGCGAGCGTTTCTCGCAAGCTCGTTCACATGAAATTAAATTTAATTAATATCGTGATGAATAGTTAATCGAGATGATTGAACGACGCGAGGTAGTTGCGACGAGATAGAAGTCACGTACATTCATTTTATTGGCGATCATCGACCACCATAAATATAGAGTATAGAGTTGCCAGAATCTCGTACCACTCTTAAAATATTTAAATACGTAATATTTTTCTCTTAGTTTTAATTTGTTTGTAAATTTACATCGAAAATTGTACAATTGCCTCGAAATTGCTTTAAAATTACATTAATTACGTAACTGAGGTTTTGAAACATTTGTAGCATGTAGCTAACAAGACATGCATTATATTTTGCGAGTATTTTTATTTCACTGTTTATTCGTTTCATATATAACATGAAAGTTTACTCAAAGTTGCTAATAAGAAAATAATTAATAGGATACAACTTAAGTATGACACTTTGGTAACTGGCATTTGTACAATCTTCCTCTTATACGAAAAATAAGGGCGACTCTGTGACACCTCACAGCCGCAATTACCGCGGGCATCCGCTATGCGACAGGCTGAATTATTAATCCGAAATTCTTGAGCGGCCGTAACTCTCTCGCCGAGCAATTCGTTTCGAATTAGTTTCTATTAGGCGATAGCCGGCCAAGTTAATTCTCGGATGGTCTTACGTGCATGCCGATGCACTTGCAATTTAGAATCAAGTCGTCGTCGTCGTCGTCGTCGTCGTCGTCGTCGTTGTCAGTGGTCCCAGCACGACCGGTCGTGAGTGGCAAAACGGGTTATTAGGCACGTTTCGTAACGAAGAATCATCGCCGCAGTACGATTAGAGAAGAAGCGGCTTGTTACCAAGAAGGTAATCGAACGATGCTCCCCGAGCCGATTATGTCCTGCTCACCGATTTCTCGGGCACGAGATTGTGCCTGACCCCGCGATTTCCCCCTGAACTCGGTCGAGGCGCGAGGATCATCTCGTCGTCGATCTCGTGATCGTCTCCGTCGTCGCCGACCCATCGCACAGTCTCTTGCATGAAACCTGTAAATCGATTAAACACCCACGTGTGACGTCATTCAGATCTTGAAAAAAGGTTCAAAGAAGATCAGGAGGATCGGGAGGAGAGAGAAGCCGAAGCAGGAAATCCGAGTTCCTCTCGGATAACGCGAAATGCGACGTTTCCTCGAAACCGAAACGAGAACGGGATGGGAATCTCCGGATACGGACTTCACGACATTTCCTGCCCTGCGAAAGTTTGTGCCGCCTCGCTGGTTCCGCGATCGGTTACACACCCGGTACAGGAGCCGCTCCGCCACCCACTCGAGCGGCGGGGCCAGCCCTGGCGGATCGTGATACCCCGCGGACTAATGCCGATAATTGCATTTTGCAGTTCGTGAATTCCTTCTTTCCTTCCTCGTCCGTTTCTGCCTCCCCCCGTCGTGCTCCCTCGCTCGCTCCCCGAACTCCCTTCTCCAGGCTCCTCCGGAGAGAAACTGGCTACCGCTCGCTATCAGCCTCGCCGCTCTCTCTTGAGGTCAAGACACAATGAAGGAGCATGCATCCAGCGTCGACAAATGAGAAAACTTTCGCACAATTATCGCTCGAAATTCTATTCCGCTCGCCTCGACAGCTTTGTTAAGACGACCTGACGCTCCCCCGCGAGGGGGTTGGGACTATCTTTCGCGCTGTAGGTCTCTTAGTCTTCGGAGCATCCGGGTTGCCGTTTCGATTGGCTTTTAAGTAGGTTTCCCTTGATGATTTCTGCTCGCATGCGTCTCACAATCGCGCGCGATTTCCATATCAAAACCGGCGATCTCGGTTAATCCTCGATGACTTACTCTGCGCGAGCAGCGTTTCCACGATCGCGCGTCCCCGAACGAGCCGGCCATCGACTCGTTCCGACGACATTATTAATCCCTTCCGCGCGCAGGGAGTGCTATAAATAAATTGCGTATAAACGAGGCGCGAGGCGCGAGTATAGAGCGCTCGGAAAGATCGAGCTGCGATCCTGGCAGCGTTAACGAGCGCACGTCGACCGGCCGGGACATCTAGATTAAAATCTCGTGGTCCTCGAGGTTCGGCTTGAATCATCGCGGGGCGTGCTTTAATCCGCGACTGTTTGCGCTGCGCGAATAATTGTTTCCCTCCCGCGCGTATCGATTTGCGATGTATTGCCTTCCGGCTCGAGCATCCTTCATTCTCAAGGTGCGATGTATCTCATAATTAATTATATAAATATCTATCTCAGATATGAAATATCTGGAATTTTTTGAACGTCTTCGATCAATCTCTGAGACGCCGATGCGAGGCTTGCATTGATATGCTTGAAAGTAGGTTGTCTAACATTATTAAAATAAAAAAATTTGCTTGAAATAATTTTCTTTATTATAAATATATACAATGCCAAAAGTATAAACTTTTATTGTCTACTGCACGCTGCAATGCCAATACCAAATAATCTTAATAATCTGAAGAAATAAAACTAATAATACTATAATATTACGCAGGAACGTATAACGCTTCAAGTAATTAATTCACTATATTGTTTCTTCTAGCGTTATCTATAATTAGCGACAGAAATTTGTGTTTTATATGCAACATGACTGCGAGATTAACATTCTAATGAACCTGCTTCTTGTTTAACAGAAACAGTAAGCGATACTTAGTTTATAAGCTCGCTGCGAGCTAGGTGGGTTAAACGCATGTACCTCTGGAACCTTATCATTCCTTATCAGGCGATCGATCCACGCGATGATCAGGCCCCCGTAAAACGAATCGGATTGTCGCTGACGTTCCCGGGGGGCAGGCAGTCGAACGCGCCAAGAAGACTTGGCCTCTTCGAGTCGTCGAGGAATCCGACTCGTAATAACCCGCTTGCGCTCGCTTGGATTTATCGAGGCCCGCACGCCGATTAATCGGCGCGATCGAGGGAGCGTTTTATCGGCGCGCTACCGACGACGACAGGAATAATCGCGAATAATGATAACCGACGATAACGCCGGCGTGCCCGATCGGAGATGCTGGGACTAAAGGGATGCAACTCGCGCGATCAGGCTCAGGGACGGACCCTTCGCGTTCTGCAACCAGCAATTCTTAGGATACCACAGATCCGATAGTTTATTTAGTATAATAAATAATAGCTAATAATTAAATTCTAAAAGAATTGGGGAAGTTGGAATTCGTTCACACAATTTAATCACGCGCTCGACGAAGAAGGTGAGTAACAAAGAAACTCCTGTGTTCCTGTAATCTTTTCATGATGACTCGCATCTTCCATCTTTGATCTTTTTCCAATTCCATTGCACGCGTTTTCAGATAAAAATATGTAGTAAAATAATAGAAATAGAATGTTATGGTAACATAACGAAATAACGATCCACTTGGAATGGGCCTCAGAGGGATTATTATTAATTGGGACATTTTTTAGAGTGACTGATATCTTGTTAGGAGTCTGATCGCGTGTGAGATCTTTGTAATACTTCGATAATTATTAAATGTTAAATACAATTGCACAAGAAGACCTAGTTATTTATGGATACGAATAACTAGGCGAATCCAGTAAATTCTTCTACTACAAATACATATTCCACGAAACTTTCAAACGTCGGCGAACATGTTTTTGATGAACTTTTAGTTCATGATACTCGCCGATTATCAGCTGCTATTCAAAGTGCAGACCTTACTCTTTGGTGGCGCCCTGGGGGGAGAGACGTAGAAAAATATAATACACATGTATAAACAAAATTAAATCTTTGCGAGATGCCTCACTGGATGCTCGAATTTCGCTAATCTTCATAGACCCGCCCCTGGCTGGGCCCGGCGGCTTTAGGGCCAGCTCGCGATCCTGATCCAGGGTATGCGGCATTCAAGGGGGATGAAAACGGCGGAGAACAGGGCAAAACGGCGGCTGGCCGGGAGGGAGAGGGCAAAGAGAAGAGCAAGAGAGAGAGAGAGAGAGAAAGAGAAAGAGACAAGGAAAGCGAGTACCCTCCTTCGTGTACGTGCGTGACGTCAATATGTCGAGGGTAATAAGATGGCCGGCGATAAAGTGGTGGGTGTAGATACAAGATAACAATCAGCTGCAGTAGCTCCTGGCAATCTCGTGATTACAGGCTTAGCCTCCAATCCTTCCTTCTCCTTCCCTCTTTCTCTCTCTCCTTCTTTATTTCTCCTCTTTTTCTCGTTCTCTCGCTTCCTCCTCCGCTTCGTCTCTTGAAGCTGCTACCTTCCTGACCGTACCTTCTCGAACGGCGTCCCTCTACTACCCCCTCCCCCTCCCCCTCCCCCTCCGATCATCCTCACGAAGCTTTACGATATATTTCATAAGCGGTATAGATCGTCTGCCCACGAGGGCACACCGATATTCTCCCATCCTCCTTCTCCTCCGCTCCTCCTTGCCTGGCTGCTCGACGATCCTTAAGTTCTATTCATCCCCCTTACCCCCTCGCCCTCCTTCGCCCGCTTCGTTCTTTCTCTCACTCGGCGCTTCTCTCCTTCTTGCCTCCTGTCGACTTTCCGATTTTCGCACATCGAATATTATAGGCTGATGGTGCAAAAGGAGCAGGAGCCGCCAAGTTTTGGTACGTCGGCGGCGGCGGCGGCGGCGACTGTACGGGGCGCGGGGGCACCGAGGGGTGGTTCCGTCCCGAGTACCCGGGCTCTCCTTCGTTCCTCGGGCTCTCTCTCGGGCCACAGGTACCTCTTAATAATAATTTCGATCGGTAAATTGGCGTGGCGCATATTTCAGGCCTCGATCGTTATCTCGCTCCGCGAGACCGTCAGCTTGGCCAACGTTCCATGCCGCGGTTCCGTTTTTCGTGGGGGACGGTAGGACGACGCATTGCCTCGGGGTCCGCGCGCTTCACCGGACGAAGGACGAATCGTTCTCGCAACTCGTGCAGTCGCGGCTTAGAGCCGATGATCAATGACTGCTCTTTCTCTCTCTCTTGTTCTCTTTTTCACATTTTGGATGTAATTTTTTTGTGCACGACACGAGAACATAACATGCGTCGTACGACATCTTATCTCGCCCTATATCATCCATTTTTTTGTGCACGAGAAATTTTTAATATTGAGAAATTAAAAGATTTGATATTTAATATCCTCGTTGAAGTTTCATGGTAATTTATACAGGTTGTCTGACATAAGGCGAAGAACTTCTAGATCTCGTTAAACTGAAGTAAAAAGTCCTGTACCATTTTGCAAATAACCACGCAAAATTTCGAGTAATTAAGTAAAGAAAGTTCGCTAATTCAGCGGACGCGAGGGAAGAATGAATGAATAACGTAAAAAACGGCTTGCCGCGCGCGCGACGCGAGCGTATTTCGAAGAACGCGATAATCGGATTACAGCGGCAGGCGAGACGACGCTTCTAAGAAATACGACACACTTTCTCGGCAACACGAGCGCGTGAATGAGACGCTGAGAAATTATTGTCCACGCGTCGTCTCGCCTGCCGCTGTAATCCGATACTCGCTGCTATCTCGTCGCGCGCGCGGCTAGCCGTTTTTTACGTTATTCATTCATTCTTCCCTCGCGTCCGCTGAATTAGCGAACTTTCTTTACCTAATTACTCGAAATTTTACGTGGTTGTTTGCAAAATGGTAAAGGACTTTTTAATTCAGTTTGACGAGATCTACCTGTGGGCGAGAGGTTTTTCGCTTTGTCAGACACTCTGTATGTTTTTCTCCTTTTCTTCATCATTATCTTGTAAAATAATAATATTTCTACTAAATAATATTTTTCCTCTTTATTTTTATTTCAATCTTTATCGTATATTTTCATATATTATACATACAACTTTCGCTACATATTTCATATATTCCATTCCTTCTGGAGAGCAACACCCTCCACGTAACTTTGCCGCGTCGAGTTTTCAAGTCCTCCGATTTTTCCTCGCCGAATCCAAGTAGTTAAGCATACGAGATCGCGGCAAATTATCCCAGCATCGAGGAGACTGCGCAAGAACGGGGGTGGCGGGCAAGAACGTGCGCTAACTTTCAGCGGTAACGTCGCCGCCGCTGGCTCGCTGCATTAGGCAAGAGCCGAGAGGATCGCGCGCGGCGTTTAGTCCCGCATCTCACCTTAATCAACCGTACCCGAAGCTTCGAAGTTTCCGGCGCAGTTAACGGGTCCTTGGAGGTGCCAGGATCAAATACTCCGCGTCCGAGAGAGCGTCCCGAGCCCCATCCCCCAAACGCACACCAATACGACGGCATGGTGGTATACGGAAGGGACGTGGTTCTCGATTTCAAACGCAAATTCGCGTACGCCATGAGGTCTACTGGGCGAGTCCCAATGCGAGTTCTCTGCTCGCTTCCTACCAAGGATCTCGCGGTCGACGAAGTTAACCGGGGAACGATTCGATCCGCCGGCGATCATAATCGAATCCAGGACGCCTAATCTATTCCACTGCATCCTCCCCCTC
This sequence comes from Ooceraea biroi, assembly GCF_003672135.1. NCBI lineage: Eukaryota > Metazoa > Arthropoda > Insecta > Hymenoptera > Formicidae > Ooceraea > Ooceraea biroi. The sequence goes on from NC_039517.1 coordinate 943,124, forward strand.
GCCCTTCTCCTCTTTCTTCTGCTCCTCCTGCACCTCGTGCAGGACCCTGCTCGGACCCTTCGACCCCGTCATGACGCTTTAACGAGCGGCTCGCACCACCTCCCGCCTGTCCATCGGGAATTTCCATCCGCTCGCCGGACAACTCTGGTTTGGCATAGCACTCCGTTTCAGAGCGCTCGCTTGCGGCGGTCATCCGCGAGTTACACTCCAAGTTAACTCGAAACGGCTCATTAATTACGATTGTCGCGAGTACAACATTGTACAATCGTTGGAAAATCGAAAGATCGCTTGTTAGGTTTAGGAAATTTTTCTTTTCATTTTACCTGTCATTGACGTATCCATAAACCATCATTTATGTCTGATTTGCTGAAGCGCATAAAGTTACGTAAATTGATCTTCGGCAATAATATAGAAAAAGAATTGAAAGCAGGTTGACCGATGAAAAGATATGATTTTATTAAAATATTTATATTATATATCATATTTTATAATACTAGCAACGTTAAAACAATAAATGAAAAAATTCTAGCCATTACAATTTTTTTCTTTTCCGAGGAGTTCTGTGCTATTTATATTGTTATTTGGCATATTGCCTAGAGTTCTCGATGATTTAAAATTCGTTAAAACAATAAATGAAAAAGTTCTAGCCATTAAAATTTTTTTCTTTTCCGAGGAGTTCTGTGCTATTTATATTGTTATTTGGCATATTGCCTAGAGTTCTCGATGATTTAAAATTTGTTAAAACAATAAATGAAAAAGTTCTAGCCATTAAAAATTTTTTCTTTTTCCAAGGAGTTCTGTGCTATTTATACTGTTATTTGGCATATTGCGAAGAGGTCTCGACGATTGAAAATCCTTTAGATTTAGAAATGAAAAAGTTCTATTGTAATATTATAAAAGAAAAGAAATACTTGTTAATCAGTTTTCATGTCTCGCAAAATGTTTTTCTGTTTTTTATGTTTTTTTGTTTTAAAGCTTTAACGACAGTAGCACTTGACGAGCTACCAGTGTGGTTCCACTTGAAACTTTCACCCCGCGAGTGCGAGTGGACGCTCGTGTGCCACGCCACGTGTCAGAGTCAACCCCTGCGCGGGACGAGGGGGAGGCGGGTGACGTCACCGCGCGGGACGGAAAATGAATCGCGGCCGGGTTCGGCGGCCGCGATCGTAAAAATTCAGATCACGGAGCGGCGGCAGTAAATAAAACCATCGCGTTCGCGTTCGGCTCCCCGCCTCCGCCCCCGCCGACATATTTCTTCGCGCTCCTTACATCCTTCCACGCGCGGGCTATCGATTTTCTCGCCCCGGGCGGCTTAACGTGTGCCCCCGTGTGGCAGATCGAACTTTTTAAAGTGGAGATTCACGAGTCGGGGGTGGTGAAGGGTGGGATACTCCACGCCACGGCAGCCGAGATCCCGACGCGCGCTCTGAAAAATCGTTTTAATCGCGCGGTGATGGGTTACTGAGCTCCTGACGAGTCGGAAAATCTCGCGAGAAAAAGTCTGGGGCGCGAGAAATTTGAAACGCAGCCCGCTGATTTCTTGACTCCTCTCCGGGCGCCAGCTAATCCTTGTAATTTGTATCAATACTTCGTATTACCGAACAAATGCCGTTTCATGCTGTCAAAGTAATATATCTGTTATGTGTGTTGCATTATGTGGAGTTCCGTAATCGTTAAACATGAATTAAATACGTGTGTAACAATTACGTAATAACAATATATGTTATAGAACATATTATAGAAGTTCATGACTTTTTTCATAATTAATCTTTATATCTTATAAATAATCTCAAATCGAGAGCAAAAAAATTAATAAATTTTTCTATGTATTATCAGAACAAAAGCACGCAATTATGAAGCCAACTTGCGACGTCCGAGTTTACTTATCTCTACGGATAACATTTTGATTTTGAGAAAGGGAAAGCAATTTCTCAAACATCGTTCGCACAATTGCAAAATTGCAATTGCAATCATCAATAAAAGAGCGTGCGCGTTATCGTCGTATCTGCGGTTCCTCTCCCACGGAATTCTCGATTCCCATCACAGATGTCACCGCGTTTGTGAACACCCATCCCTTTCTCGCGCACCCCTTCGAAGGGGTGTAACCGATCAGAGTATCCTGCTCGTCGCCACGGCATGGCCGTGTACTGCTGCCACCTCGTTGCACTTTTGCTCACTATCTAGGCCTCCCCTCTCTCTCTCTCTTTACTTCTCTCTCCGGGATCCCTTAACAGCACCCACGGCACTCCCTCCTTCTGTCCCCTCGAACTGTGTCCCCTCTATTCGTATATCGCTGCCTCTCCCTCCTACCCGAGCGCATCGAATCTCGCTCTCTGCCTCTCTCGCGCCTCTCCTCTTTCCTCCGCTCTCTCGCTCTTGTCCTACGTTGCTTTTTTTCGCCCCTCCCTCCTCGCCGCGGATACCCTCAATAGGGAAAAGCTATAGCGCACCATAAAATCCCTCATAGCGTATTTCGTATTAAAATATTAAAATATTCATTTCGGGCATAAAGGCGGCCAAATTACGCCGTTTAACGTTCTCCATTCACGTACGGGGTTGATGTGGCGTTCCTCCGGCTGACTTCTCCTTTTTTCCTCTTTCCTCTCATTTTTTTTCTTTTTGTTCTTTATAGCCGCCACGACCTACGACACGTTTCGAATGTTCCCTTTTACAGGCCACTCGGTCCGCCACCGCGCCGATTCGCGGATCGTTGCGAGTTTTATTCCTCCCTCCTGCCTTCTCTCCTCATCGTCCATTACTCCCCCTCTTCCCCCACGGTCGTTAAAGATGTGCAGTGCACATGCACGCGTACACGTTAACACGCGATCGTGAAACGGACGGCACGCGGCACTCCGTTTCAATCTGTGATCGAATTTGCGTGAGTTCCGCTCGAACGCAGCATCCACGCGCGCGCGGATTTTGGAAAATTCACGTGAAACGAGGTTTCCGCGAAATTTTGGATGGAAATTTCGGGAAGCGCAAGCGGAGGTGAAAAAAAGGAACTTATGCCTCGCGCTTCCGGCAATTAGCCGACAAATCGACCGCGCGTTTGGTAAAGGCAATTTTCTGGCAGCCGTCTCGATCGATCATGATTGGTCGATTCGGTTACTGATCGATTTGCTTACGTTTTTCCTTCTGTCAAAGGCCTTAACGGCAATCTCGAGTCACGATCTTGCAGTAAGTGCTGGCTCGCCTAGCGCCGCTGCGCGTTCGTAGGTGGTCCCCTTAAAATAGCCCCCTCTCCCCTTTTTACGACCGCCGGGACCTACGACACGTTTTAAATACCTGAATTAGACGCTTCTGGACGGGCAGCTGGCTGCTTGACATCATCGTCGATCATCTCATTCGGGAATCCCGCTGCTCGTCTCGGTGACGCGTTAACGAGGCCTACGATTGTAATTTCAAATTTAGGTCGAAGGAAAGAGGACGGCCCTTTTCCAGGTCGAGCCACGTCTAGCTGTATGCACGTCTTATTATCGCGGCCCTCCGCCCTAGGTGACGATTGTGTGCGTTTCCCTCGTCGCGTCCACGGGCGGATTTCGTATGTTAATATAATACGTATGTATTCGTATGTATGAATTATGTAAATACGCTCGTCTCGGCCACCGTGAACGAGCGTGCGAGCGAGCTGGTTGACTGGCCGGACGATCGCTTGAATTCGAACGACATTTTCAAAGAGGCATAGCTAATTTCGGTGCTCGGTCGATGCGACGTCACCGGGCGGATGCATTCGTATTGAAATCGAGAGGGGAAAGGTCAGAGAGGATGCATGAGTATCTACGTGCACGTGTGCTGCGTGTGTATTTTGTTGCAAAACGCAAGAATTGCAATCAATGCAATATCTGGCGTAAATGCTTTATTTCGGAATTTATTAATTGAAACAAATTACATTTGCGCGATAATTGTCATTCATTGCCTTACTCTATTGGAAAAGTACTATCAAGAGATCAAAAGGTGTGTGACGTCCACAAGGATGACACTACGCACTCGAAATGACTGCAAAGTTTCCGAAGAAACGGTTCCGAGAAAGAAAATGATGAGAGGGAAAGCGACCGCTTTACGCCGAATTTTCGGACGGAGTCATTTTCGTGCCTGTGTTTTCGCACAAATGTTTTCGCACTTCTGTGGACTAGGTGCAATCGGTCCTGATCCCTTCGGGGTCCTGGGATGAGTGTGCCTGAATTATGCAAGCTCAGGTAGCCGAGCGTTTTTCCTAGTCCAGCCGGGAACTAAGCCGTTGCTGATTGTCTCCCGTGTCTCTTCGCACTTCTATTCCTTTCTCGCTCGACCCCCGTCTTACCCTCCGGCTGTCCTCCTTCTTCCACCCGTGGCTAAGTTTACTCTGTGTGTGCAACGAAAGCAGCTAGCTACCTGTCGGATCCTAAGCAAATATTTCACGGCGGCGTTCAATCCAATTTGGCGCAATGGGGGTAACACGAAATCGAATTAAGGGTGCATTATGATGGCGCGGCTCGCCCCGATCGATCGTGGCATCGATCCAGCGAGACGTGGCTTCGCGAGGATAACGGTCGAGGAAAGGCAGTGGTAGCTGCATGTGCCTCAGTCAATTAAATGAGCAAAATAATTATTAAATAATTATTAAATCAGAAATCTTGCCTCTTTTAACATTTACACTGCCATATGTGGGTGTGGTTTTAGCAATTGAAGTGGCAATAATTTTATTAGTTATATACTTCTACTTATGAAAATATAGAGAAACAAAATTAACATTATTTGGCTTCGCCTCGTGAAATTAATTAGTTTAAGGGTTCCTTTCGCTTGTTTTTGTTTTTTTCTTTACGTAAGATCAATGCGCGGCCAATATAACAATTGCATGGGATTATTTTGCATGTTAACGTTACTCGGGAGCGTCTTTCTTCCTTTCTTATGCAGAAGCAAAGGACTCAAAAGGGAACATCAAGCTTCCAGATCTACCCTTTGCCGACCCGCATTACCCCCGGAATGTAGGATCTTCGATTTTGCTTTCCTCAAGTCGCGTGCCCTCTCGCGGCCGACCCTCTAACCCCCACTGAACCCTCTTCCGCTTTTAGAGCGGAGTATTATGCACTCACCCGAGGACGCATCGCGTTAAAGTCGTACGTGCGTTACTCGACCGGGCGCTCGACGCGCGATCCGTCTTCGGCATTTTAAGCAGCGTCATTCATAATCTGTCAGCTCGCCGATACATATGTAAAGACGATTCTATTATTGCTCTCATCTGCCTGTCCATCCTGCCGTCACGCTGGTTCGTCTACTTACCGGTATCGCGGCGAGCACTCGCGGTAGCACGGTACGCGTGGCGAAAGCGAATTTACGCGTCTCGCGCGAGTCCTCCTTTCATCGATAGTCTCTCGATCGTTATGTGACCTCGAAAAATCGGTCAAAAATGGAAAAACGAAAAAAAGCAGTTAGAGAAGGAAAAAGAGCCGATCTTTCGTTGCGATTTATAGACCAATTGGAATTGACCGTGCCTTCCTGCGAAGGATCTCGCGCACACGATCAACGTAAAAAATAGCAAGAGTGACTTTTCGCTTGCAGAATAGGGAAGCCTACTATCTGAATTAGTTTGTTAGTCTCTGTGTAATCTCCCGGAGTAGCGCATTATTTGATGTCTGAGCGCTCCTTTTTAACGGAACGGGACCACGAGTATCTTGTCCGCAGTCCAAGAACTCCAATGGAGATAAGCCCGGCGTGTGCACTCGAGCTGCGTATACCCGCGAGAACGGTGAAAAGGGAGAAGGGCGAGTGAAATTCCGGAGGCGGTTCGCGGCAACGTACACCCGCGCGTACACGCGGAATGCATAATTTCTCCGGCAGCGCGGAAGCCAAGCCTCGCGCCAAGCCGGCCGAGCATGCCACGCGATAAGGGAGACGCAGTAAAGAGCGCCAAAGTGAGGCCGATTTTCGCCGCCGAAACACGCGCCTTTTCCGAGCGGAATGGAGCGTCTGCGACGCATTCGTTCCTCTCCTCAGTTTTTACTCCAGGCGTTGACTCAGAAGCACCCGCGGCCAACTGTTGCACTTTGCGGGAAATTATTTGGGGAACACCACCCTGTAGGAATTCTCCCAAGTGTCGAGGGACTTCCAGCGCGCTCGCCGAACCTTCGCAAAACGGATCAGCGTATGCGCATGACTCCGATATCAGGCTCGATCGATCCGCCGAAGGAATCGGGAATGTGTGGATCACTTCTGGTTCTCGTTGCAGCGTTGTTACAAAGTCCAGATGGTCCATCGTGGCACCAGATGTTTTCTTAATTAATTAGCAATGGAGCAATTAGCTAATCCATCCGATGTTTACTTCGGACAATCGTAAAGTACTAGCGAAGCTGTAGTTATAAGGCTGCTGCAATTTCCTCCTTCATAATTCTCGCATCACGTTAAAGAGAGAGAGAGAGAGAGAGAGAAAGAGAAAGAAAAGGTATCATCTTCATGTCTTTTTTTCCTTTTTTTCGCGAAGCATAGTTCGGAGAACTCACCTTACGTCTCGTACGAGCGATAATTAGCCGCGCTTCCTCGCACGCGCGAGCAACGGAGAGGAAAAGAAAAAGGAAGAAAGAAGCGAAAAGAAAAGCTAGGAGGACGGAGGGCGGCGAGGAGGGGGGGAGGGTAGCGTTAGCGGCAACGGTAACGCGCGCGAGCGAGGCGCGGCCACAGGTGCGAAGGCGCGCAAAGCCAGCCGGGTGGTTGAAACAGACCACGACACAGGAGGATCCCGCGGCACACGATGATCTAGCTCACCCCTCCTGAGGGGTGGCTGGCACGTACTGCATAATGCTGCTACCTGTGGCTCTCATTTAAATGTACTAAACCTCGCTCACTCGCGCGTTCGTTCTCCCTCGACCCCTTTCTCTCTGTCTATCTTTCTGTCTTTCCCCATCTCCCTCTCTCCCCCCCTCCCGCTTCTCGATACACTTACTCGCTTTCGCTCGCTCGCTCGCTTTTTGCGTTCGGCTCGTTCTTATTGATACCACCCCTCGCGGGGTGGATCGGGGCCACTGTCCTTCATAATTAATCATCTCGAGTGAGTACCTGTTGCTGTTACGTAATCGGTCGATCCTCTCTGCCGATCGGGAATTCTGCGTTCTGCAGATTCGAACCGGATCGCGTGTATGATGGAGCCGCTGCTTCAAAAAGGGATTCAGGAGCATAGCGTGCAGTGTCACGCGGTTCCTCGGCTCGAAAGTGTTCCCGGCGTAAATCTTTTAATTTTGGGGGGGGGGGGAGAGAGGGAATTTGCCCGATCGTTAATCGGGGTTTCGCGATGCGGCGCGCGGATTATTCCCGTCGGTTCATCTTTTTTCTCGCTCGGCGGCGCGACGAGGCGCGGGGGTACGGAATATCGATAACGAAGGCGCGCGTAATCAACGAGTGGACGAGCTTCGCGGGGGACAATGGTAACCCCGTGCACCTGTTGCACCGCGCGAGCTACGCGAAAAGGAAATGAAACTGTCGACAGACAGGATTGTACCGCGACGGTGCCTGAAAAATTGATCTTTCGCCCGTGTACTACGTGACGGGCTTGCCGGCGCGGTTCCTTCGCGACGCTGGCGAGTTCTCGCGCGCGAGAAGCAAAATCAGGATCTCGCGATGCACCTTGGACGTGCGAGCCGTTCCTTGCGCGTGCAATTACTTAATATATCATTACTCGGATTAATAACGTTTTCCACGTGATCCACGCGCGTGATTCTCACAGCTGCTCGCCCGGATATTCCCACAAGATATGCCTCATGCGGAAGACGGTGGCTCGAGTCGAGCCACCGCGATGTCTGCCGTGCCGTGCCGCGTGTACAATTATCCGCTGAAATTAGTACCTGTTGCGTGTGCGCGCGGGTGATCGCCCGGGTCGATCGTGATCGCGAGCGATTTCCGGGAGCGTCCGTCGTACGCGAGGAACGAGATCTCTGACAGGTCGAACGTGCAGGAGACTCGCAGACAGGAGAGATCGCGTGCACCTGAGCAACAGTCTACAAGCAGCAGCAGCGTCGCTTGCGCCACTCCGAGTCGCGGCGCTCCGGATCGTGCTGCTCCGAGTGGCGAAGAACGGCAGGAACGGAACGGAACGAAACGAAACGGCGCGGCGCGGCGCGGTACGGCGTGGCGGTGGATACGCCGCGGTGCGGCGCGGCGGCGTCAGCGAACGAGCATCGTTAGCCAGGCGAGAGCGTAGCCGAGCGACGGCGAGGGGGGGTCGGCGAGGACTGGCGCCTGGGGTACCTCGCCTGCCCTCGTAGGCGCGGTCATACGAAGTACCGCCTGACTCTGACGTACACCGACGGCCACCTTGCGGGCTCAGCCAATTGCATGCGGCGCAGCTCGCCCTGGTAGGGATACCCACGACGGTGGCGCGCATGACGGGGTCTCTCCACCACAAGCTGCTCCGGGAGCCTCGGGAACCTCGGGTGAGCTGCGAGGCGAGGCAGTCAGTCGCTCTCAGCTACGACATGCATAACGCATGAGAGCCCGAGCGAGATCTTTCTAACCCGTCTCTCCTCCGCCGTCACATACACACATATACACAATCACATACACACTCACATACAATACATACTCTCTCGCTCTCTTTTTCCCGTTTTTTCTCTCTCTTTTTCTCTCCTCCTCTCTCTCTCTCTCTTTCTCTTTTTTCCACTCTCTCACTCTCTCTGTGTCACTTACTCACCTACTCACTCGCTCGCTGTCTTTCGTTCTCTCTCCCCAGTTCTCACCCACACGTTCTCTCACGTTCACCACGTATACCATATGTATACACACACGTACACTCACGTAAAGAGAGGGACATCCACCGCCAGGAGGAACACACACGCACATCATATACCTACTCTACTCCCGCCGAGTCGAGTCTCTTCCGTTCCGCGATTACCGTCGTACGTCCCTTTACGCCGAGCCGGTCGGTCGCTCGCTCGCTGCTCGGTCGTCGTCGGTCCGCGGTGGCTACCCCCGAGTGCAGTCGCGTCGTGCATCGTCGTCGTCGTCATCTGTACGCCTCCACCACGCCGGGGCCACGGATACCACACCAGTGCGGAGTAATCCTCGCATCGTCGTAGATAGCATCGTCTTCGTCGTCACCGACATCGTCGCCGTCGCCCTTGTCGCTCAAACGAGATAGTGATTAGTCCGACAAGTTCGAATCCCCGACAGGGATGAGTGATCTCGGCTGAATCGATATCGCCATCGCGAGTGACGCGAGTCCCGTCCCGACTCGATTCTACGGTCGGCCAGCACGGAGCCAACAAAGGAGTTCTCGTATCGCGTGTGCTTCTCTGTGTGCAGGGGAACGAGTGACCGCGACAGGGTTAAGCGACGACGAATCAGAAGGGACCACGTTCCCGGTAGTCGTTGAGTACGGTGGTACGGCTCCGTTGCGGGGAGCCACCCCGTCGGAGCGGAGACCTGGGAGAAGGTGCGCTTCTCGGCATACTCCTCGGATTCGCCCGGATTTCTCGTCGCCTACGTGGTCTCCGTCAATGTTACTGCGTTACCGCGGGTGCACGACACCCTCGAGAAACTATGAACGAAGCCCCGTCAAGATCGACGACCAGCTCCGTCTGGTACCTAGTGCGTTGTGGCGAACTGTGGATGTGCCACAAGTGATGAGTGATTACTAGAGAGGACTGTCATTCGAGCGATCATCCGCATCATCGTGAGGTGATCAGACAGGTGCAACCGACGACTTGTCCAGTCCACCCGAAATCGGGTCCTTGCAAAGTGAACGACTGTTCTCGCGTGAATCCTCCGACGAAGAAATCCCGCTCAACGAGAATCTCCGATTTCGCGTTTGGCAACTCGAACAACTCGGAGGAAGGACTCTCTCGACGGAGAGGCTGCATACCCCGTGGGTGTCGTCCCAACGCGGGGTGGTCGCATAGCGAGAGGGTTTCGCGGAACCTCTCTCGAGACGAAACGGGAAGTAGATGGCCGCTACCACGTACATGCCGGTTAGTAGCGCAGTGTCTACCGACCTGGATGGTGGTTCAGGTACAACGATCGGGATGAACATCGCCGTGGGTGGTTACGCCTCGGGCTCGCCGCGCAGCGCCGCCGACGCAGGCGAAATGAAGTACATGCCGGCGCCTCAGCATCACCATCACCATCACCATCATCATCAGGTGGCGTCTTCGCCGTCGCCCAACGGCCTCTCCCATCCGGCGAGCCTCTCGTCGGCGAATCCCTGGGTGAGCCTGCAGCCCGGCAATGATCCCTGGGCGGCCTCGATGGGCATGCACCATGCTACCCACCATCCTCATCATCATCCCCATCAGGCGAACGCGAGCCTGGACGTGAAGCCGCTGGCAGCCGCGGCGACCGCGACGGATCAGGGGATGCACCATCGGGGCCCGCACCAGTCCCCGGGCATGGCGTCGCCGCATTCCTGGCACGCACCGGTCGTCCCGTCGGCACACTACAACCCTAGCGGTGGCGCGGCCTCGCCCACTACCCTCCAGCAGTATCACGCGGCGATGAACGGTATGCTGCACCAGCACCCGCATCAGCATCCACATCAGCTGCACAACCATCAGGCCGGTCTGTCTCATCACCTGAGGGACGCGCACAATCATAGTCCACCGTCGGGGCACCCACTGCACCCCGGCCACCACCTCGACAGGGATCACAGCGCTGGCGAGGAGGACACGCCAACGTCGGACGACCTCGAGGCCTTCGCCAAGCAATTCAAGCAAAGGCGCATCAAGCTTGGCTTCACCCAGGCGGACGTCGGTCTCGCGCTCGGTACTCTCTACGGCAACGTCTTCTCACAGACGACAATATGCAGGTTCGAGGCTCTCCAGTTGAGCTTCAAGAATATGTGCAAGTTGAAGCCGCTGCTGCAGAAGTGGCTCGAGGAGGCGGACTCGACGACCGGCTCGCCGACGAGCATCGATAAGATCGCCGCGCAGGGTCGGAAGCGCAAGAAGAGAACGTCGATTGAGGTATCGGTAAAGGGCGCGCTCGAGCAGCACTTCCACAAGCAGCCCAAGCCCTCGGCGCAAGAGATTACCTCACTTGCTGACTCGTTGCAGCTCGAGAAGGAGGTGGTCAGGGTGTGGTTCTGCAACCGACGGCAGAAAGAGAAGAGGATGACGCCGCCCAACACGCTCGGCGACGGTATGATAGAGGGTATGCCACCGAGCCACCAGGGCCAGGGCGGCCTGCATCAGGGTTATCATCCGCAGGACCACCTGCACGGCTCTCCCATGGGCCACAGCCACAGTCCGCCGATCCTCAGCCCTCAGGCGCTCACGACCCACTCGCTCGCGGCCCACTAGCGTTCGCCGGGGCCTCCCCCGTTGGGCCTCGCGATAACCTCGCAGAACAGCTCGACAAACGCGTCGTCGACGGCGGAGACGACCAGCTTGCCGCCCTTCTATCATCACTATCTTCAAGCGCGTACCGGCAGTTATGGCACGACGTCGTAGCTGACCGACTCGCCGCGCCCTTTCTACCTGCCGACCGACGGCGGTGCTCGTTACCGAGACGAGGGTACGGAATGGTGGCTTGGTCGACGAGGTTCAACGGGGTTTAACGAGGCCGAGACCGGTCCACCGGGGAGGCTGACGAGCTGACGCGTATGGTCAGCCGATTCTTACGCCGACCTTGACCGTGCGTACACGTGAGGAGAGGAGGATACTAGCCGCTGCTCAGGAACTAGAAGAGAGGATCAACGCGGGGAGACCGTCACGGCGTCCGTCGGCGGACGTTTCCCGTCCGCGTTGCGCTGGCGACAACTTCTTCGCTCAAGTCGCCGGAAGTGTCATCCTCATCATCATCATCATCGTCGTCGTCGTCGTCGTCATCGTCATCGTTGTTCCGGCGCGTTCCAGTTTCCACCAGGTGTCCGGGCGTGACAAGTGAAACGTCCTCATCGTGTCTCTGCGACGCGACGCGACGCGACGCGCAAGAGGAGACCAGAGTGTCGTTCTCTCATCGACGGCCGTGGTGGTGGTGACGTTTCTCCTTCGCGCAGTCAGATCGGGGCCCGTTCGTCCGTTCGTATTCGGGGTGTTCCGAGCTGGACCCTTGTTGGCTGTTTGCTGTTGTTGTTGTTGTTGTATCGTCGTCGCCGGTGAGCCGGAAGTGCAAAGTTTGTTCGACGGTCTCCGACGGCAATCCACCGAGACGGATAGTTCGGATAACGAGGGTGCGCGGACGGATGGACCTGGGCGCGGGGGTGCGGCTGCGAAAGAACGTGCGGGTGTCTAAATTTTTCCTCTCTCTCTCTCTCTCCCTTTTGATCGCGGAGGGTATCGAGTATCGGACACGAGACGCGCGTTTCGCGATCTGTCAGCGGTTGGCGCGATTTTTGGCTCATCCGCCGCGCGGATGTCCGACATTCGCGAAGAGCAACGAACGGACGAACGGGCATGAAGGAACGAACGCATGCACGCACGCACGCGAGCAAGGGGCGAGTGCTGTGTTCGCGCGGGTCTCGCACGGTGCGAACCCGGCGGATGATGTAACATAAGTAAATATGGACTGTAAATAATGTACTAGATAAAGCTAGTAAGTTAAGTGAGAGAGAATACGGGAATACGTCGTCTTCGTCGCCGCCGTCCTCGTCGTCCGAGGCGGCGAGCGGGAACGTTCCGAGGAAAAAAAAAACGTAGACGCGTGAGCTGGAATAGACGGAGGAGGAAGGCGATAGACGTGAACGGAGACGGAGGGAGAAGAACGGAGAATATGCAGCGCGACGACCTAAACCGAAAAAAAAGAGAGGGACAGTTTATATATATTATATATATATATATAGAAAAAGGGACAGGGCGCACACACACGTCGAAGAGGGAGTGCGTGTCTGAAGCGCGCGTGCGAAATCCTAGCGAGACGGCAAGACAGAAACCCCCTTCACGCGCGAAAAACCCCTTCTGTATAAAGAGTAAGTATACATAAATATATACGTGTATATATACTAGATCGCAGATCTATATATGAATATAAATATATATATATATATATATATATACATAGTCGGAAATATTATATATACATAAAAAGGAGGATATATGTGTGTGTACATGAAGTCGCGCGGACCGATTAATTGGTGATAGATTCGAGAGCTCTATGTACGTTTTACGCGGAGACCGGAAGGCTTTTCGCGACGACTACGCTCTATTCATTATTGTATTATTACGTTTTAACATTATTGCTATTACTATACGGCTACCATTATTATATTATTATATCGCACTGTGACGTTCGTTGTCCGGTATATCGGAGAGAGAGCATGTTGTAAACTGTGGCAGAACGGACTAGTGTCGATCAACACACGGTGATCTTATCTATCACTATTATAATATTCGCCACCATTTATTATTGTCATTTATTATTATTATGGCTATCCTTTTATTATTGCGATTATTATAATTTTAACTATTATTATTAATTATTATTATTATTATTATTATTATCATTGTCGAGATGTTATCGATACCTATCCATCCGCCCGGTCGGACTCGAAGCTCGAAAAAGTTCGATGTGGATCTCGCGTCTTCCATCGCTGCCAAGTTCTTATAAGGCGCTTCCTCTCTCGCTCTCTCGAGACCTGTCTCCCTCTTTGTCTCTCCGTTCTTTTCGTTTCGTTTCGTATCGTTCGTTCGTCTTCTCTGGATTGTTCCTTCGTTTGAAAGAGGCTTAGGCAGATGCGAAGCTGATGTGTACGCGTGCGGTTCGCGGTACAATGTCTACACCGAGAGCATTTTACGTCACGAAGCGTAGCGTCGGACGACGAGGATGGACCATACGCTACGTGGACGTCGTCAATTATCCGATCAGATTATCGTAAGGCGATCGTATTCCGCGAAATGGCGTGGGCAACACGACGGAATTCCACGCTCGTTGTCGTCGAGCAAGTCTCGTTTGAATCTCGGCGTCGCGTACGCGGCGCAGGAACGCGGAAAAGCGTACGCGCGGCAAAAAAGTCAAAGTGCGGAAAGAGTCAATAATTGCCGAAAAAATGGTGTATACGGAATTTCAGGCCACTCAGGCCGGCGAGTTCAGCTCCGCTTCTAGCCGGGTGTCATCCTTAATTTGTTTGCCGATCGTTTCCCTCGCTCTTTCACGTAAGCGAGTTCCTTTTCCTTCCTCGCTCCCTCTCTATCTCTCTATCTCGTAGCGTCTGCGAATGTCAGATAATAAATAATTAATTTGCACTCGGCACTTTTGCACGATACGACACGTTTGATTGGCCAAAGGTGCGAAGTTTGCCGGCCGCCGGCGGGATCAAAATCACGGTCTTGAAATTCCGAACAGCGGAAGTGGAAAATAAAAGAGGGCACGAGAGAATAGACATGAAAGCTTTCATCTATCACTCTGTCCCATGTAGTTCTTGTAGTGACTTTAAGAGATGCATCGAGATCGCGGATCATACATGTCGCGCTGAAAGTTCTCGAATCCGCCTCAGGCGGCCGCGGGATCCTCTCCCGCTCCAATCTCCGCTACGAACGATCAACCGTTTGTTCAGAGAGATTTACTTAATCGATTTATAGCCGTCGGCGATGCTTCGTTTCCGCGGGAGACCGCATCGCGGGGATTTTTCCACGCGGCGCGTTACGCGCTTCGCGAATTACGCCGCGCGACGGCCGAGCGGAGACGTTGGAAATTGAGACGGGATTAGCCGATCGATCGACCGATCGATCGATCGGTTTTTGCCAGCGGCTCGTCAAGGTTTCACTTTCCGGTTCTTCCTCTTCTTCCACTTCCTCTGCTTTGTCTGGGGTCCTTTTTCTTTTTTTATTCGATGTTGTTTTGAAGCCGTCCGGCGCGCGCGTAGGTGGTCACGTGTCCCACTCCTCCAGCATCTCCGTGCAGTCTCCGAGTACCATCGGTGTGCCCCCTTTTTTGCACCTCTCTCGCTCGCCTCGCGTAATCGCGTTGCCCACTCGGGCGTGTCAGTGTTGCGAATCCGCTACGCGCGAGATCCGCCGTATAATTCGCGCGTATTAATTACTCGATTCCGAGATCGCGCGAATCCGCGCACGAAACGCTTACCGCGAGTGAGAAAAGGGAGTCCCTCCGCCACCCGCATCGCTGTCGCTTTGTTCCGCGGTCTTTCCCATTTTTTTCTTTCATCTGGCGGACCGCCTTCCGCCCTCTCTCATCGTTTGCGATTCTCCTCAGCGTGGGACGCGTAGGTGGTCGCGAATTTCACCCTCGCCGATTTATTTTCCGCCTCAACTGATCGCGTCGAGGCGTACCGCGTATCTACGCCGGTGCACGACATCATTTTCTCGTCTTTCCGATCATTACGCGCCGTAACGCGCGAAGATTCGTGTGTTCGTCGTCGTCGGAGTCATTGCCGACGCGCGATTTTCCATCTGATGTTCATGCGATCAATTTTCCGCGACAGTAAGGGTAAAAATTATAGGAATTCTGGATGTGTTGGAGTCAATCTTGACTCGCTATCGCGTATTTGCAACTATAAGAGCATTTTTCACTCTCGCGACTCGAGCATCGAGATTTTCGTGAAATCAAGCTTGTGATATGATCGTCAATTGCACGCATATATTCTCGATATATTCTATTGACGCAGATAGAGAATTGGACGATTATAGAGTAACAGAGAGCACACGTACCGCAGGGCGAGCGATTGCGATCGGATCCGAGAGACACATTCCTGGCGGTCGCGTTGTTCTTATTTGAACAAGGTGGTTCAACGAACCCGTCACTCATTGTCTATTAATGCGCCTGGCACGTCGCGTCGACGGCGCGCGTATTTACCGAAATACCGGCTGGCTAATTTATACGCTTCCGCGGTGTCGCGCCCCCGACACGCCGCGGCCCGGGACCCGATTGGGCCCCGCCAAGTACGCGCGCGCGCATTCTAGGTTGTTAGGTGTGTATAAACTGTCTGGTGCGTTAATAATGGTATCTACCTTGGCGGGCTAAGAGAGTCGTTTAGGGGCGCAAACGCGCACCGGGCCCGCGCGGCTTGTAATTCACGGTCCAATTTGGGAAGAGAGAAAGAAAGAGACAGGGGGCCCGGAGGAAGGAGACGGGAGGGGGGACAGACCGAGAGATTTTTATGGGGACGCGATCGTTTCGTGGAGAGCGCGCGTCACGAGACTTTAATAAGGTGGGCCCCACCGTAAAGCGCCCTCGTTCGGGGCCCACCGGGGGACTCGACCGACCGACCGACAGCGTTACACCGGACAACCGCGCGACCCGCTAATCATCATAATTCCCGATCGTTATAATGCGTTTAACGCATCGCGCGGCCGTTCATTTCCGTAATTCCTCGGCATTCCGGTAATGGCACGGCATCATCCGATTGGCCCGACTGACCCAATGCTCCCTCGTTTCGAGTCCCTCCGTCGGGCCCCACATTCGGCGGTAGCCAGTCGCGCCCGCGACTAGTCGTGCTAGATGCCGAGCGTTCGTAGTTTTCGGCTTACGGAACTTGTTTTCTGGCGCTGCTTTTCGTGCAGACTTTCCGTCCCGCGGCTTCCCAACGCAATGCAGGCACAAGTATCGCGCGAAACGTTTCGGGAAGGATCGATAACGGGCAGGAAGCTGTAATTCTAGTTCTGGTTCTACCTCAAGAAAACGTTGCAATTTCTTCCCTGCAGTGTCCCTCAAGTTTCTCGAGGCTTATCGCGCGATCGTGGCATTTAGCGCATCAACCATTTATACATTCCCGCCGCAGCGCGACCTTGAAAATTCAGCTCGTTCTTTACGATCGATCATCCTGTGTGTATGCCTGTATGCATATGTGAATATGTGTGTATGTGTGTGCATGCGTGTCCGTATCCCTTTATGTTTCCCGTGACTTAACGTCGAGCGCAAATCAGTTAACCCCTGGCGCTATCGCGCGAACTTTAAGGTCTTATCTGCGACCATCGGTACTACTCGCGGCTCGCGCGGAAGCGTATTCCGCCCCGGAGCCCAGGAAAGAGAGAGAGAGGGAGAGAAAGGGAGTCAGAGAGAGCTCCGGAATTTTACGAGATCCGATATTAGCTCGTCCGTCGTCCGCCGTCCTGGATAGAGCCGTTCCAAGAGAGAATCCCTTCTCGCATTAGAGCGACGCTCGTTAGTTAGCGCACCCGGTCAACCTCGCACGGGATCGTCCTTCTTTGACGTAATCGTAGCCATACTCATGGCCGAGTCAAATCCTAGTTTAGGTCCGTTCGCCGAAACACGGTAATAGAAACGTCCACGGTTCCCGCGACTGCGTCCCTCAGAAGTTCACGTCGGCCAACATTGTTAAGCTCGCGAGCTAGTGCCTCTTCGTCAGACTTGCACTCTCTCGTCCTCTCTCTCTTTCTCTTTCTCTCGCCCTAGTTTTCTCTCTGCATAGCGTTCTCAGGTCTGAAGTATTTTGCGCTTATACTTTGATTTCTGTTCCTTTTTTTGACGGTGTACTTGCGGGGTGCGTCGTCGATGACTGGTAACGGTAGTGTTTCCTCCGCTTTCCTCGAATAAAACAAAAGTTTGAATAGAGGTTTAGCGTTGTTGCAACTCAACTATCAATATACTTCGAATCTTCTCGAGAAAAACGAATGTTGGCGACCACCTCCTAAAATATTGGCAACAATAGATAGATGATTCTTTTTTTTAGGAAAGATAAATTGAGAAAACGGAAAAGGGACGCTTCTTTGAAGACATATTGACATATTCTGTACAATGAAAAAAACCGAGAATATTCGTTTGTTTGCCGACATTACCAATATGTCGACGCATTACTTGCTATTGCCACCAGCAGATACATTATGACACCAGGATATGGTACATCGGTACACAATATGGTGCACCCGCAGAGTACCCGCAATTCCAAATATTTCGAAAATTTCTCTTTTCATTCTTTCGTTCTTCCAGGTTTTGAATCCGCATTAGCTTCGTTAATACATGCTTTGCGTTACACTCTCTACAACGCTCTGGAAACAATCTCAATTTCTACGGTAAACGATTGCTCCGATCGATTCGATCAGATTTATCTCCGAAGGAACTTCGTATTCTTCGACTCGTCGACCGGACAGATCTGCACTTGCCTCTACTCTTACTTGTGATACGCGCAGTAGAAATTCACAGTACAAGTCGTTCGCTCGCACGAGCGAAGGAGGTTCCCGAGTTGATCGAGCGGATCGCGCGATCTCGAGGAACTCTCGGCGAGAATGGTAAATTCTCGAATCTCGGGGATTTACCTAAGCGCGCGCAAACATTTGTCAGAAAAAAACGCGGCGCGGTGTTAATAGAAGACTCATCCTCCTCTTTCCGCTGAGAGAGGATCTCGCGTCGCTCTCCGCTCGAAACACTCGGCGACGTTAAGGTATTACCTGGATAGGGATACTATTATCAGTCGTAGCTCCTGTGATTATTTGCTCAATTAGCCACCGACGTCATTATCGGCGGGCTCTTGCCAGATTTTCCGCAAAAGCGGAATTGATCCCGCGGTTCCTCGCGGGATTCAGCCCCGCCGAGAAGCGGATTCGCTCGATTCACGGGCTCAATGAGGGACTACCGTCGCTTCTGATTCCGGCGAGAAGCGATAATTCGCGGTGGTCCCGTTCGCGCGAGCGATCATCGTGTTTAATTCGGCTCGCCGGTGACACGCGCTTATTCCTGAGAATGATTTTCGGAACTACAAGAGGTGCACTTATGAATGACGCAACTGCGGATTGTGACACGCGACACGTACTCGTTTCAACATCAAAGTGATTCCAAAGATTTCACCTACGCCGCTTGCGTATGGATGTGTGCGCGCGCGTCCACGTGTATGGGTGCGCGGCTGTTTAGTTTTTTTTTATTACCGTTTCTGGTAATTCAATTGGCGCTCGCGGATTGCGTACCGTTGACTTCCGGCGCGAGTGTCTCCGTTGAAATTTTTTAATCCTTACAAATGAGCTCACGGAAACGGAAGCGAGTTGCACTAAGAAAAGTCCCGAATCGTCGAAGACGCGAATCGGATTTTTGCGCGCGGATTTTATCACGACAATAATCGCGTTGCACGTTGGCCAGTCGCGTTTATTCTCGGTTCATTTTGTTTGTTTCTTTTTTTTTTCACGAAAGTAGCAAATGAAAGTGAATGAAAGGGGCGAGAGAGAAAGAGAGAGCGAAAGGGAAAAGCGAGTGGAAACGCGATAGCAAACTCGTTGAAGATCCGACGCGACGAAATCACGCGCGAGCGGAGCACAAAATTTTCCCGTTTTCCGGAACATCCCCCAAATCGCTCCCGACACCTTCTCACCGTGCTCTTTTTTGTTTAGGCGTATAATTTGATTGAAAGAGAGAAAGATAGGAAAAAAAGGAAGTGAGAGGGAGAGAGGAAACCGCGAGGGAGGAGCGGAGTCGGCAAAGTGATTTCGTTGTGTCGACAAACGACTTTTACCCATCGGCGAGAGGCGCACGATCGTGCATCGTTGCGAGGCCGTTGTGGGGACGCTTATAATTTAGCGCTCGCGCAAAAAGAATGGGCGTCCCCGGGATCGAAATTAACGGTGATCGATCGTGCCGGGTGATTTTATTGGCCGTGCGTGGCCGGGGACCGTTTGTTCGTTCGTTCGTACGTTCGTTCGTTCTCTCGTTGTTTTGGGCGCCGAGGCACGAGCGAGAGGGGAGAGGAAGACCGATCGGCGGAAACGATCTGCGAAACGATCAATGAGACGCTGCGAGAGAAATTCGTTTTTTTCTTTTTCTTTCTTTCCTGTGTTTTTTGTCTACCTTTGTAAATGGGAAAAAGAAAGGAGCGAAAAGCGAAAGCGATGAAAGAGATAGATAAATAGAAAGTGAAAGAAAGAGAGAGAGAGACCGATCAAAGAGCGCGATTATTGCGGAGTGCGAATGTAATCGATAGTTTGCGATATTTTGCGAGGATCGCAGCGCGAGCTCGAGGAGCGCGGTTGTTCGGCGAGGAAATGAAGGAAATTCTTTTCTGGCGAGCGCCCGCGAACGCGAAATTGGACAATTGCTAATTGAACCGTCCCTCGGCACGTTTCTTTGTTTTGTGTTCTTTCTTTTACGTCCCGGAAAACGACGAGGCAACCGCGCTCTTCGCGTTCCGCGCGCGTTCGATCTCGAGGATCGATGATGCTGAGAATGATGAAATCGGTACGATTGTTTGCGAAACGGATCTCGTAGTCATGCTCGTGCACGCCGCAGATTTCTTGCAAATCCAGGTTTTCTTTCGTCCTCCTTTTTTTCTTTTCATTTTCATTTTTTTGGGGGGAAGAAAAAATCTCCCTCGCTCAAAAACGCCATTTCGTGGAGGAGCTGTTTGTCCTTCGGCTCGTGAAAAACGCGCACTGTTTTATGAGTGACTGATGCGACCTCAGATTTAAAAGAAACCTGCGACAATGGAGCATCGAGCAGTATTTCAAGCGGACGACGAAGATATATGAAACGGAATCGCGTTTCCGTTCAATATCGTATTATATTTTACTTGAACTTTAAATCGCGCGACAAGGTATTTTTTTATTACATGTTTTATAACGAAATTATTTTCTCTGAAAGTTATTTTTTTTTAACGGCTTTTATGGAGCGTCGGGATGCGTAAA
This sequence comes from Ooceraea biroi, assembly GCF_003672135.1. NCBI lineage: Eukaryota > Metazoa > Arthropoda > Insecta > Hymenoptera > Formicidae > Ooceraea > Ooceraea biroi. The sequence continues at coordinate 963,598 of NC_039517.1, forward strand.
CTCGTGAAAATTGCACCGATTTCTCAATCCCCCGGTCTCTCTCGCGTCTTCTTGGAGCATTAAACGCGTGCGGATGCTGCGGATTATGAATTATGAGCGATGCGCATACACGAGAGGGAATGAGACAGGCGTCAAAGAGAGATACATGTATAACGAGACGCGTGTGTGCACGAAAGCGTTAACACGACGACACGCAACTGTAAAACAATTCCAGATCTCCCGCCCTTTCTCTCCTCCCTCGCTGGCCCTTCCTCCCCCCCCCTCCCCCAACAATGTATATTATTAATATAATTAAATCTTAATTATTATTAACGTATGAGAGAGGGAGAGAATCACGATTTGGAGTATGGTGATGAGACACACGTTCTTCTTTTTTTTTGTTAAAATGGCCGAAAAGCTAAATTACTACTGAATTTCGATTTAATAAACGAGATGAAAGTAATGCAACACACACCTGGCGTTTTGCTTTATTTGCCGGATCATCATCACCATCATCTTCATCACCATCGTCATCGTCATCATCATCATCATAATCACCATCATCGCCGTCATCATCGTCATCGTCTGCGCTCGAGAAATTCTCACTTGTCTCTACCTCGTCGATATTCCGCGTGCGTATTGCGCGAGAGCTAGAATCCTCCCGCGGATCTCTGCCCGCCTCCCCCGCCAACCCCCTCCGCCAGCCCTCCGATTACCCCCTGTACATTATTTCTTGTTGTACCATGATGTTGATTGTTCAAATAAATGCGAAAGTGCGACATTTGTGGTCTTGATCATTAACGATAATCCGCTTCAATGAATCCGCTCGCGGGGCCCGCTCGCAGAGCGACGAGACGAGGCGATCGGCGAAGGGCACCGCTCCACGATTAACCCTTTGCTTTAACGAGGGACACTCGCGCTGCAGATCGCAGGACAATCCAAAATTGGAAGCCACGTGAGACGCGCGGTTGCCACAGTTCGCGTGGGCGTTGTGCTTAAACTTTGATCCATCCTCAGGGGACACTTTCACTTATTCTCTCTGAATTCTATATATTATAGTGTTACTGCCGAACCCTTTCTAGTCTTTTCTGTAAGAATATGTTGAATCTGATCGCTCGTGACGAAGAATAAACGAAACGGCAGGCGCTTATCCGGCGGACGCTTACGCGACGCGCAAATCAAACATCAAATCAACGACGGGAGGAAACATGGTAAGGCAAGGGGTTCAGGGAGCCAACGAACCATTCGCTAGATTTCCCTCGCAGGATGCAGTTCCTTGACGAGGTCGATCGGCCGTCTGATTATTGTCGCGGGATTTCTTCATCCACGCGCAGCCGAAGCTCCGCTCTCGAGCCTCCTCTCTCTCTCTCTCTCTTGCTGTTTCTCTCTTCTTCACCTTCTATTCTTTTTTCTGCCTTTTCGTCGAGGATCGCCGTGGGCGAGAATCACTTTTACTCTCGCGTCTCATTTCCATCCGCGATGTATCCATGAATAATTACGGCAAAAGTTCATCCGCGACTTAAACCGTGGCGCGGCACCGTGGTCCCGTCGTCGCGGATTAATTAAGAGCTTAATGAACAACGTGAGCGACGCCGCGGGACGCGCAGGGAGAGCAGGGGGATTGCCAGAGGGGGAAGAGAGACACGGCGAAAAATCGGCGCACATAATCGATCGTGCCTGAAACCCTGGTACGTTCGGTTCTCTCCTCCTCAAGACGGATTTTTTTGGCGCTTTGATTGTTCCTCTCTCGTTTCGGTTCCACGTCGATGGTGTGCACTCTCTCTGTGACAAACGCTGGTTTGTCGATCGACGGCGACAAATACAGGTTCGATTATTCCGTCACTCGAGTACGGTATAATTAGCGGCACGCTATGGGTCGCCGCAAGTGACCGCCAGAAATATCACGGCGCAGTGAAGATTCATTCGATTTCAGCACTATTCCAAGACTATTCTAGGACTATTGTGGGATCAGAGAGTTTATTCTGGGATCAGAGCATGTCCTTCAGGAAAATATTAATTACTATTAATATAATATAAATACATCTTGTTCTCCTTTTAAGCGGCGCTTAATAATAAATAGCGTGAGTTTCCCGATTCGCTCGAAAATTATATAGCAGCTCTCGTTCGTGGTACCTGTAAACAGCGTCGCAATTTTCCATTGCATTGCAATAATTTCTTCACGTATTTAATAACAATCATATTTAAAATAATAAATAATGAAATAATCCATTCGCGAAGCCAGCCCTGAATTCGAAAATTTCAATCGCACGGTTAAATTAAATTTCTTCTTTGCAAAGTGCGTACGATCGGAGTTCCCTGTTCCCTCTCCGATTACAATCGATTACGTTGCATCGTTGCTCCACGTCGGCGGGCTTTTCGACAGCGCGTAGACATTGACATAATTAAAAAAGCGTGTCTTACGAAATCTTTCCTCCGTACGAATCGTTCGACCACTGGCTCGCAAGCATCGGCGTATATTTTATAATATAATTCAGGCAACCGATGATTCCTTGATAATGTATGATCCTGGATGACTCTTTCGCGTTTCCGATTCGTGCACGCGCACATTTTCTAGGCGCGCTCGTCGCTCGCGCGTTCCGCGTATTGTTTCATCGTTTAAAAGCAGTTCCTCACTCGGGGAAGGTTGGAAAACATTGCTCCAACATTCCAGCGAGAGCTCGGTGTTTGCTCATCGTCGAACGCATCAGACCGGCTTCAAAGGTGTTTCTCGCTACGCCTACGGTTACGCATCGAAGGCTCGTGTCGTTGTTGCTTATCGCGAAATCGAATATCGTGGCACGTTTTACCTTGAACAAGTAGTCGCCGCCTCCTCCGCCTCCTCCTCTTCCTCCTCCACCTCGTCCTCCTTCGAGGATTTTATTGCCCGAGTCGAGTGACGTAATTCGCAACAAAAAAGGCTCTAACATCGGCTCCGTCCGATAACAGTTAACGCATAGCTTTTTTTCCCGTCCTTCTGCTCAAGAGAATTATATAGTTTTGATTTAGACTCGCTCGACTGTCACTTCTTAATTATTGCGGCTGGCTGGTGTTGATTGCGATATTTTTCCTGGCCTCGAAATAAGACTGGCCGAGACCGCGGAATCGTGCGGAATCGTTCGTTATCGCCGGCTTCGAGCGAGGCTCTCTTTCCCCTTTTACATAGGTACGTCACGGCAAACATCACGTAAACTAGATCGATCGGGAAACCGGAATCACGTAATACATTTAACTCCATACGACACACGTGAAAAAACAAACATGTTTACATACCCAGAAGGACGTGATCGTTGATAAAAAGCCGCGGGATGTAAAAAATTAATCATTTCGCGGTAATTAATCACACGCGTGGGAAACAACGATTATATTTCCGTCCGACTGTCACGAAACACTAGGAAAATATTTCTCCAACGAGAGATAATTTCGCTGGAACTATTTAAATTGGACTCCAATTTCTCTCTGTCTTGCCAAGAGATGATCTTCTCCGAGAAAGAGAGAGAAAGAAAAAGAGAGAGAGGACGCATAATAATTTATTATCACACTGCCGAAATTGTCATTGACCTAGCGTAATAAGATTTCCGCTATCGCAACCAGAGTGTCGATGTTCATTATATCGCGAGAGGTCCCACTGACGCTTTTCGGCCGAAATGATCGCTCGTCACGTTGTCACGGAGGATGATGGCGAAATATTTGGATCGACGGATCTCCATGGGGTTTTCGTGGGACGGTCGCGCCCACGTCGTGAATTAATTGGAGGCACGCTGCACGTCTGGCCCAATTTTTCCACGTGGAGCTGCATGGGCCGCAATCGTAAACGCTATTTCGCGCGATCCAACGCTATCTCGAGCTAGCTCTTTGCACAGCTGATTCCAGCACGAAAGTACGTACGCATGTATGTATGCATGTATATGTATGTGTGTGTGTGTATGTATGTGTGCTGAACTGGACGGCATACGGGTTACTCAAATGAGCGACCTAGCTTAGGACCCGGCGTATAATCGATTCCTCGCGACAGGCGCCGATTAATCAAGCGGTTCTCTTTGATGGGAGCTCGTAACGAGATTCTTGGACTAATTTGATAGACCGATTTCACTCTCCCAGTGAGTGAATCTTCTCGCTTCCGTGTTGCCATCCCGCTCACAAGACTTTTTTTTATAGTCTGATGAGTAATAATTGGTCGTGAGGTTCCTTCCTCGAGACGCGTTATTGATGCTGGATTGCGTAATATGTAAACGATCTCAGATTCTCGCAGTAGAACCGAGTCGATTCGCTTAACGAGTAATACACAATTAACTCGCCGAGTGCAATGCGATTTTTATTTGGCATCTCTCTCAAATTGCCAATCATCTTCGATTGACACTTTTAATCGGGACAATTCCGAACTTCTTGTTACACGCTTCAATGTACTTCAACGTACTCGAAGCACCCACAATGTTAGCCGACGTTTTTCCGCTTTCACGCTGGGATCTCGCCGGCTGATCGGCACGTCGTCGCGGCGATTTCGAAATTAGCAGCCGCCAGCAGGCTCGATGAAGGCGTCGGCTCCGTCGCATCGGCAGGGCGAGCACGTAACAGTCGGTTTCTTCGTCGACGATCGACGTACAATGCAACATAACGGGCTTAAAGCGCATTAACGCGTTCCTCGCGCGAACGACACGCGGATACGAGTGACCGTTATATTCCGAACGCGTTCGTCCGTTCGTTCATTCGTCCGTCTCGTAAATCTCGACGGTTTTTACAGCCCGCCGAATCTATCCAAGGGAATAACGCGCGGTTTTTCGCCACGATGGAAAGGCCACGCGCGCACGCGTGGCCGCGGCCGCTTTCCGCTCGCGTTCGCGCGCGCGCGCGGGCGAGAGCACTCTTGCAGTCTCGCTTTTTACGCGCATTGTTCGCGGTTTATGTCGCTCTTATTTTTACGGCCGTTAAAGGCGAAAGAGCACGATCGCGCCACCGGGAAACAGCCCGTCGATTTCATTGCCTGCGTTCGCTTCCTGCCAGGGTTGTCTCGCCTTCCCCCTCCGCCGCCCCCCCCCCCCCCGTGCGCAGATTAACCGCGCGATGCATTATTCAGCGCGCGGTCCCCCGTCGCCTGAAAATCGCGATTATAATTTTATTCAAAATGAAGCCTCGCCGAGGAAGAGCGACGAGGAGTCGCGCGAGGCGAGCCTCACTCGCGCAACATTATTTAATTGATCAATTAATTCCGCCGCGAGGCTTAATGATCTCTCGCTGTTAATTAAGAGATAATGAGTCGCGATCTTTGTTAATTAACGGAGAATAATTCAGGTAGCTTCGATTTAATGTCAAAGGTCAAACCAACAATTTTTTTCACTGCATTCTGCTTCATCCTGGCGAATATTTGCTGTTGATCGACGCGCATTCCGGGAATCCTCTCGCGAATCCTGGCAGCCGCGGCAGTCGTGGCAGACGAGCGGATGTGTGAACGGAGACCTACGCTCGCCACGTGCATTTCCGTCGATTTCTCCGTGACAACCTCGTGACCAATGTCACGCGCGGAGACAGGGTGGCGCGAAAAAATCAACGACGTTAATATGCAAATCGTGATCGTCGTCGTGTACGCGACGATTACGGCCGGTGGCGAAGATCACGTGGCTTTCTGGCGGCGATCTCCGCCAATCCAGGCGAATGGGCGTTACGCGGAGATATCGCGTTACGATCTACTCACTTCGGAAGCGCGCAAAACGTGCTCCGAGTAATCTCCGCCGAGAAAAAGAGAGAAAAAAAAATAGAAAGGGGGGAGAGGCAGGGTAAAAGACCAGCAAGGGGATAATGCCGATAATCATAATCGCGATCCGCCGTCACCATCCCTCCTCGTCGCTCGACTCGCTGCTCGCATCGATCGTCTTCGATCCCCATCGATCTTGAAACCATAAAATTCTTCCGCGGTTTTCGTAGAAAAATTAGGCTCTCAGTACCGTTAAGTTTTGATAATAAGACCCTGGATAAGTTCCGCGTGATGCTTCACAGAACTAAGCTTCGAGGAATTAAAGAAAATAGAAAAAAAATAACAAAGTACAATTCTTTTATAATGGCATAATGGAGTATTCGAATGGAGTTACCTTGAAAAATTAGTACCACTTAAAGAATCGAGGCTTAAAAAAATCTATCACACATCTGTCGAGGGATGATTCATTTAGCTTCAGGACAGCATTATTGAAAATCGGCGCTCGACACGGGCGATTCCGTTCTCGCGTGCCAACGTGCGTCGCCCGTGCACACCGCAACGGAGGTGACGGTCTGATCGTGCTGACGGCTGACACGTGCTTCCGGTTCCTCCGGCGCGGTGCGAAAGAACGGCGCTGCGCCCCGATGCGCGACGCTTAAGTGGCCGGCGCCGGCATTCGGGCGCATCCACGCGAGGCGGATTATTATGTTGATGTGTGAATCGGCTTTAATTATGTGTGGAAACGCGTCCGTGCGATTAAGATGCATCATCGCTCGAAGCGGGGAGAGGCAGAGGGCGCGAGCGTTTTTTCCTCGGCGCATCGGCGCTCTTTAGCGACGCATTTCGCCGCGATTAAGTCGTTTAATGAGACATTTGAATCGCGCCTTAAGCGACACGCACGAGCGCGCGAGATCGCGCGACGCCCTCTTGAAGCATCGTCGTTACAAAACTACTGACCGCGTCTTACCCCTTCGCTTCAACCCGTTCCCCCCAGTCTCTGTACGGTCTTGGTCTTTCGTTGATACCACCCTCTGTCAGCGGGGGCCGCTACCGGCTTTCCCCCTCGGCTGCACGGATCACAAACGTACTAATTTGACGCTACACCTGTCACACCCTCGTTAGCCACCCGCCCCTCGTGTCTCTTCCGCTGCTACTTGTCACTGGCAGTGACATCGGTCACTTCGGAAGTCGGCCTCCCCCTCCGCGGTCGTGCGCCGCGCCGTCACGACCCAACGACCGTGCGTGCCCTTCGACCGGTCATCGGTAACAACGGCCTACGGCCGCGGATGAAAGCGGACGGGAGAAAAAAGGACCGGGACGTATATACGAGGGCGAGGGGCAGGGTGGAGAAAGAAGCGGAAAAAAGCAGAGCGCGCGCGAAACCAGGTGCCAGCCAGGAAATCGTCCGACGGTTTCACCTCGGCGAGGCGTGACACGCGCGAACAATGAGAGTGGCGTATCGAAAGGGGGTGAAACTGACCGACATGGGAGAAAGACGGAAGGAGAACGGCGTGACGAGGAAGAGGGGACGGAGGGAGGCACGGAGGCGCCGTCTCCTGATGAGGGCAAACGCGGGCCTGCCAGGGGTGGAAGTCCGAGTTCTCCGCGGAGGGAAAGTCACGGGAAGAGAAAGGGAAACGCGAACGGGAGGGTCCGGGGGAGGAAGGAGAACGTTGCAGGGGAGGAAGTGACGAAGGGAGCACGGAGGGGCTGTTGCCGCGGAGTAGGGAGATTAGAGGGGTGGCGCGCCGCCGTGATAAGAGAGGGGCGAGATACCTGGAGGAGGGCAGCGAGGGTGGAGGTGGCGTGGAGGGTGAAACTCGGCGCACGCGCTGATCAACCCCCGTCAACCCCTCCGAGCCTCCGGCGGAAGGGGGAGGCGCACGCGCTCTGGGACTCGCGCTCGCGCCTCCACCCCGCGGTCTTTCAACCCCCCGCGGGAGCGCGTTCCGCGTCCCTCCCTCTACGGCGGTTTCGTTCACACCTACCGAAATTATCTTCATAGGCGTAGCACGCGCGCGACGTCTGCATTGAATCGCGCGTGCACGCTGCAATTTGTGCCGCGACGCTTCGTTGGCGGTCGATCGACGAGTGTCGGCCGGTTTTCACGATTTTCTCAACGTTTCGACTCTTGTTTCGGTGTTTCGCCCGAGCTGTGTGATCTCTCCTCGGTATTCCGTTCGCGTGTCCCACGATTTGTCCAACGCGCCGCGGCACCGATTTGAACCTGACCCCGTTTGCGTAGAATCCTCGCGAACGTGGCGCTGGTCGATGCACGTTGACACGCGATCCAAGTCACGGCGAGCATTTCGGCTAATTTCGGAGGCAGACTCCAGAGTCTCAAGATTCCTAAACTCCTTTTACGGAAATCCTGGTAAATAAGCAGCACGATATGCTGAGAGAAAAGGGAAAGCGATGGCCGTAGGACGAAAAGGGGAAGAAAGAATCTCTACGGTAACGGTACATCTTAGAGCCGCTCTTCGGAGCAGATATTACGTTACTGGCGGATCACATACTAGAGGAATCTCGTCTCATCTTTCCCAGAAAAAGTTCCCAGAAAAGTTCCCAGAAAAAACATCGAGCGAGAGTCCGTTTCACTTCAATTCTCAATTCCCGTGCGAGAGGGTGGCTCTTCGCAGTCGTCGCCGTCGAATTCCGGTTCTCCCGTGGTCTTTCTCGCTATCATCACGTCGCCAATCCCGTTCGCCTTCCTGACATTCCTCCGATCGGGGCGTGAACTCGCGCCGGCTTCGCATCGATTTAACCGCCGCGCCGATTGATAAAGGGGTGGCTCGCTCCTACAAGACACCGGTAGCCCGCTCGCAGTCGGCGGCACCCGACACGTCAGCCGACCTTATCTGGAACACCGTAATTATACCCGGCGACACCCCTCGCGTTTCTCTCCGCTATTGCATCTCCATCTCGGATTTGCTTTGGCTTTGTTCGTCGGCATTCCGCGCGCGTACGTACTCGCGAGTCGCGAGCAGACTTCGTACGAGCCTCGTCGTCGCTGATACAAAAGCTGTTTCAGGAAGGATCGGTCGGTGTCTCAAAACGTCGATTGACAGCTGGGGATTATTTTTATTATTTATGAATGATTTTATTATTATGAATGATATTGTAACACTCAGTAATTTGCATCTGCAAAATCGATTGCTTAATAATTGTAACAGAGAGGCATAACAGCCACACAGAATTTACGTCGTATTCTTATTTATTAAAATTATGGAAATAATTATGCAAACATGTTACGGTGAATGTTCGCAATCTATTTGACGTGAACGGAAGGTCAGTTATATTACGCTTCGGCAGCGTACGCCTTAAATCATTGCATCCTTCAAGTTATTTAGGACTTTTCTCTTCGCGAAACATTCCACATGACGAGGAAGCGCGAATGGGACGTTACGTGTTTCGCGTGCGACAAGACAGCATCGGCTTTAATTGTACGGGATGTACACGCGCGCGGAAGCTCCGCGCTCGGCTGTCAAGCGCGTCGCTCGAGCCCATGGGTTGTCGTTGCTTCCGTTAATTAGTTATTGACGACCATGTCTGTCTGTCTCTCTCTCTCTCTGCTGCTCCCTCGGGGATCGCGAGAGATGCGTAATGCACTCAGCCGTTTCTGCTGGCACACGTGTCGAAACACAACGAGGAAGTGCAAGCGCGAGATCGCCGTGGGAAAAATACATGCGCCCAAACCGCAAGGCGCTGACCAGCTCTCGGTTAAACAGGCCTTTTCCCCGAGCCCGCGCTCGTGCACAAACCTTACTCACTCTTCCCGCAAACAGCTTGAGCAATTGAGGAAGCGCAAAATGTGCGCGATCATTCCCTGCAGCATTCATCGATCGAACTGACTCGAGACGAGTCTGCCTGCTCGCGGCAACTCGACAACATGCGTCTCGTTTACCGGAATCCAACTGCGATCCTATCAGTCCTATCGGTGGCCTTAACAGGTTCGATCGGACTCGATCGGAATCAACTGCAGCAGACTCGGCTGTCCTCGAACTGAAAGTCCTCTTTCGCGAGAGAACGTTTTCTCGCGCTTCGACGAGGACATTCCTGCGGCACTCGGAGCGGTTCCTCCGCGTGCCGAGGAACCGTGGAACCAGGGGATCCGCGAGGAGGAAGAGAGAGACTCTCATCCCCTCGTCGTCGCGAGGTTTCCCGTGTTGCGTGGCAGTCAGCAGCCTCCTCCTTCCTCCCTTCCAGCTGATCCTCTCAAGGTAGTCGCCTCGTTGACATTCCACGGGCGTATTAGCGAGGCGTGAACAGATCTCGACACCGGCGCATTGATTTAATAGCCGATGCCCACACTAGGATCTTCACTGCTAGCAGCCGCGTTTCTCGTCATCGTCATCGTCGTCATTGTCATCGTCGTCGTCTCTTTTATACACGAACGGACGTAGGTACATATGGTACCTACGTGCACATGCGTGTGCGGAGGAAACAATTGAACGCCATCCTTTCCTCTCTCCGTTTTTCCCTCTGGCTCGTCTCTCTCTTCATCTCTCTTTATCTCTCAGTCTCTCCAGTCGCCATTCCATCGCCTCTTTCTGTCTCTCTCCTTCTCTCTCTTTGTCCGTCTGTCTGCCTGACTGTCTCTCTGTCTCACTTTTTCCCTCCGCGTCTCCCCTCTCGCGCTCTGAAGCTTAATAAGCACCGCTACCTACATTCCATTTCCGGTGACGCTGACGTCACTCAACAATCCGGCTACGAAGAGCGAGCGCGCGAGCAGCGCGAGCTCCGATCCACCGTGCACGTATCTCCTAATCTGCCGTTTTCGTCCTCGCGGCTTCCTGTTCGGCCATCGAGAGAGACAATCGCAGATCCTTTCGCGATCGAGTCGCGAGCTCGCGACGGACCGCGCGATCATCGTTGCCCGCTTCCAATGAGCATTTCCCTTCGATTCCCGCGATCCACGATTCGAAGATTCTCCAAGAGTTCGAGAAGAGCGACACGAAGCCGAACCGAAAGAAGTTTATTATGGTGATTCTCTCGTCCTGGGTGTTCCTCATAGTTGCGATATATAAGCTACCCCCCACGACGCGTCACGCTGACGTATTAGAGCCATAAAACTCATGCAGATTTCTATATTTCACATGTCATACATGGTTTTTCTTATACTCGACCCCCGTCGAGGGGGGCCAACATCAGGTATAGATCAGTTTTCAATAGGTGGCATTTCGTCCCCGGTCAAGATCGGACGGCAACGTCAAACCATCGAAAAACTATCTATAATGAAATTGAGTGCGTCATAGTTTGTCATAGTCGCTATTATTATACTCCACAGTCCCGTTAGAGATAAAGAAAGAGAGTGAGAGACTACCATGACCACTGCTATAGACCAATGATATAGAAGATTTCCCGGAATTTCCGTTTCCCCGTCGTGTCGCCGTTTCGCGTTTTATTCTGACGTTTTTCTCCCGCGCAAACTCCTTCGTGAAAGTCTGGCGAAACCTGTAGCCAAAATGTTACGAGAGAAACAGACACTGACGCACCTGGAGGGGGGACAGAAGCAGAAGAAACGGGAGATGGACCAAAGTGGCGGAGACAAACGCCGGAGATCGAGAGGACCGACGTGCGAGAGAGCGTAAGAGACAAAGAGAGGACAAGAAAGAATGAAAGAGAGAAAGAGAGAAGAGGGAACCGATCGTGCGCGTCCGACAGCAACATAACCAGGTAGGCCTTGAACAACTCCGGGGGGACCCACGCGCGCGTACGGCTCTCTAGGAGTGTTGGCTCGTACATATAGAGAGGCATTCTCTCGGTGGCGCTGCCGGGCAAAAGACAGATAAATAACTCAGGTATGGCATTGGCTAAGTAAACGAGCCTACGCATGTGCGCTCGTGAAACGTACACCTGTACGTCCACCACGTGTCGCATACGTGCGTGCGTATATGCGTGCGCGAGCGCGTGTAACGTTGTAGAGAGCTCGGAACGCGCGTCGTCGTCGCGCGAGAGCGCGCGGTGCGCCTCTCGTAACACGGTGTACACGCTCGCGTGGGCGGACTCGGCTTATATGCGTCGCGATTCTCTCTTTTTCTCTCTCTCTCTCTCTCTCTCTTTTTTTCTTTCCTTTCTCACTTTGCGTGCGTGCACGCACTCCGGTGAGTGCGTCCGTGTGCGAGTCCGGCGCAGCGAGATAAAGACTGAACGCGCGCTTGTCTGTTCCTCTCTCTTTTCCCTCTTTCTCGTCATCTCTCTCTCTCTCTCTCCATCGAGAGGGCACCTTTTAGGTAGCTGAGATCCCGTCAGGATCCGCCGACACTCGCCTGACTTATGCTCGCCGTTGCCTTACATCGCCCGCGGAAACGCGCTCGATCGCGAAAACGACGTGCCGGTGCTCGGAGGAGCGTAGGAGACGGCGTTTTCGCAACGCAGCCTCGTGGATTGCTCCCCAGCTCGCAGGGAGCTCTCCTTCTCTCTCTCTTTCGCTCGTTTGTTCTCCTCCGAGTAGCCGGATTAAATATTACCTCGGCAACGTGCCTTATTTCGGGAAATTATATTATCCCTCTCCGCCTCGCCTCGCGAGATACGTCCAGTTGGAGTCTTGGAGTTCACCTATGACCTTTTGGCCGACGCGCGAGTAGTATCGCTGCAGCTCCGCCGGGATTGATATTGAAAATCAGCGACTGCGCCTCGTTACGCGGAGCGATCCGCGCGCGAGTAGTAATCGATTCTTCATATAAACGTACTCTGACGGCGTTACGTAATTATTCGCCGTGTTATATATTATCTATTTATCGATCTTTAGTGCCTCGTAATGTATCCATCTACTCCCCCCCCCTCTCTCTCTCTCTCGCATGAGAGAGATCTATGTGCCTACAAGAGATGTGTCTTGTACGAGTCGCGGAACAAGCGTTTTCCATTCGAATAATTCCGCCGCATATGACTTTCATGGATTTTCCTAGATTTTCTTCGCGTTTCTGCGATTCATTGCGTCTTCATCGGTCGCCAATAGAAGCGTCCGTCACCCAGCCAGTGGTATTCGGCAGTCGCAGAATGAACATCGCATGCAATGGAGATACTGGACGGACTGACGGGCGCACGCCTCCTTACTCACTTATAAAGTTAATTGAGGGCAAACGTCCACACACCGCGGCCTACTGACTAACTCGAAAACATCCGTCGGGGAAAAAGCACTCGGCGAAGCGCTCCTCCATCTCGCTCCTCCATCGGTGAGATTCGTCCTCGCGAAATTCAGGACATCCAGGAGCCCACCCGCGAAATGCTGGCTCGCGAGACCGATTCCGCACTTGTGAGGGCATCTTTTGGCCAGAAATCATCAAAGTCAAATGCATCCGCAAATGCAACCCACAACTTGTCGACCGAGAGGAAAGACGCGGAAAAAATCGCGCGAGCAGTCGAAGCGAGGCGAACCTTCTTCTCGCGCACGCGTCCTTCGCGGGCATCCTCAGCAGCCGGAACTCTCTTCGGCGCGAGAGGAAGTCCTCCGTGCCGAATGCCGCGAGCTGGCAGGTTTATCCAGCCAGCTCCATTCCCGCTCGCGATCGTTTCGCGCCGGCTTATCGTTCCAGCCTGGAAAATCTCTCGTCGTCGTTGACCTTCGCGATCGCGAGCGCGCTGCTGCCTCGAGCTGGCTACTCTCGAAAGCGAGTGCGCCGCTCGCGCTCGCGCGCGGAAAAGCAGTCACGATAAGTTATTACGTTATCGCGGCCTTCGGCCGAGCTAGGGTCGAAACGCGCGCGGGTATCGCGCTGAGACCTGTTTTTGCATTTTTCTCGCGCGCGGGCAAAGTTTCCTCTGAATTATGTATGAGCGCGCGCGCCGCGATTCGCGGATTTATAGCGGGTGGATCGCGCGAGCGAGCGGCCAACGTGAAAACTTCATTAATCGCTTTACTCTGCTCGCCTGTAGCGCGCTTGTAGCACGCGAGAAACGGCACGAGAGAGAGAGAAAGAGAAAGGGGGAAGAGGGTGCGCTTCTTCGCTTCCGTTGATACTTCACCCTCCTCCTCGCTAAATTTCTTCAGATTGGAATCTCGAGATCAAATTGTGGGGGGAAGAATCATCAAGCTTGGGCGGAACCAGTTTGCCGGAAGTGTCAGTTTTCGATCGTCGCCTTTTTCGAATAAAAAAAGGCTCTTCTTTTGTGATTTTTCTGGATCACAATCTCGGTCTAGGTCAATCCACGATGCTTGAGGAATTTGTAGCAATTGCATAAAATATGAAATTTATGTAATTGTGTGAAGTTATATATCAAATTGCGTTTTGCATAATTGTACGATTACGTGATTACATAAAAACGCGTCACGTTCCTGCGCACAGCCGGGAACTCGAGCGCCGTGCCGTGCTTACGTGCGCTCCGATCCACGCTTGATCTTAATCAGTACACGGGGATCGTGGAGTTACGTCGATGAGTCGATCGGATCTCACGGCAGGCAGGATTGAAATTGAATCTTCCTGCGAATCGCGCGTATTTCAGCCGACAAATCGCCGCGGATAGACGCGCGGTCGCCCCGATGAATTATAGTAACGGCGTGACAAGCTACAAATATTGAATCTAATTATGGTAATGCGCCCGGCCGATCCATTTGCATTGCTGAATAATGAAGACACACAGGTGGCACAGAAAGATCCCACCCCGCAGGGGAAGCGGGGCGAAGCTGACGGCGAAGCGAAGAGAAGCTAACGCGAGGAGGGTGAGACGTACGGGGATGATTACAGGGGATCGACCGCGGGGTGATTTCGTTGTATTGATAAATTTATAATCTTGAATGAATTTGTAACCTTGCGTCTGTGCATATGCTTTGCATGCGATTAAAACGTATTGCAAGTATGTGGCACCGGCGAGCGGGATTTTGCACCCCAATTCGCTTTCAATGATGTTCAGCTCGCTTGTGCGCGAATCTGTTTTGAAGCAAGCAAAAATAAGGTTTCCTCTTGATTCAGAAATTCAGAAATGATTATACTGCTCATCCCCTTGTATCCCTTATGATTCTTCCCCATTTTATCGTGCTGCGGCCGCGGAATCGTTCATCCAGTATTTTTTTCCTGAAACACCCTCGCGACAACAGTCGTCGGCGAGCATGCGAGTCATCAATTAAACGAAAGTGTGTCACGCGAATTCGCGTGGTCACGCTTCAAATCTCGACCCCTTTTTTCCCGTAGCTCGCGGACACGAAACGCATCCTCCCGCGCGCGCGCGCGCACGCACTCGCGTGTGCCCTCGTACGCGACCCGCGGGACCGATAAAGCGCATTGTAGATTAGAGAACGCTTCGCCAGGGAAACTTTTCCGCGAATCTCGCCGGGCCTCCCGGCCACCCCTCCTTCCCTCGGTCTAATCGAAAATCTGCCGTAAAAGTTTCTGCCTCCGGGAGGGCCCGGTTCGCCGGCGGCCCGATGATAAAGTGTCTCCGAGTGACCAATTCTGAATACAATATCTCGTGTGCAGCTCGCGGGATGCGGTGTTCCTCGGGGGCGCGGGTTCGTGCCCCCCGGGGGGCGATCATCCCGATTTATGTGTTTTTAATACCAGCGCGGGCGAGAAACTTGCGGGAACGAGAGTCCTCGTGCGCCAAAAATTCGGGCTCGCCAAAATTCTCGCCACTTTAAAATCCGATTAAAGGGTATAAAGTCGAAATCAAAAAAGTAATAACAAAAATAGGTAGAATTCGAGAAAAATTTTGCAGCATTGCGAGGCGAGTCTAAAAGTCTGCTCCCTTCTGGAGCTGTTTGCTAAGAAGGAGCAACGTACGCGGGGTAGACAGTTTTCGTCGAGATTCCTCCGAGAAGATTTCCCTCTTTCCAGCGAAATTGTCATCGGAGGAACCGCCCCGGAAGGAATCCCTCGCGCAACGATAAAAAATCGGGGCGCCGCGCGGCACGCGCGTCTAGCGGCGGCGATGCATATTCCGCTCGTGCACGCGTGCGCGCCCGCGGGAGGGCGATAAAACGTATGCAGATTAAAACATTTTATTTGAATGATAATATAACACTTGTTGATGCAAGCGCGTTGGCCTAGGTTAGCATAATAAACATTATGTAGATCTCCGCGCCGCCGCTATCCGTTCCGGCTACGTCCCGGCATTACACAAACGTTAAACTCCGACCGCGCGCGCGCGCGTGTGTGTGTATGTGTGTGCACGCGCGCGTACATGGCGCGTATGCACAATCTCGCGCTCGCTTCCTCCCGTTTCGCGTTCCTCGTCGTCATCGTCGTCTCACCCCCGGCCCCCGGGAGGGCGGGGGTCCCCCTTACTCTCCCATTACTATATCCACGAGACGTTCATTCATTAAAAGACCGCGTGCATTCTCAATTTTATCGACGCTCCGATCGAGAGCCATCGCGTGCGTTCTCCTTTCACTTCTCTCGACTCGCCGCGACTTTTCCTCGTTCCTTTCACCCCCCCTGTCGCGTGTAGCCCTTCGACAGCATCCGAATTTCCTCTCGACATTCCGCGATGAGGTCGCAGCTGGATCGCGCGTTGCGAAACTGTCTCTCTATCTCTTTTCCACTCTGAGGCGCGCGCGGATCCGCGCTATTAGGTCCGGTCAACCGCGTCAGCCGCGTTTTATAACGTCGCCCTGTTGCTCGCGACTAGTCTCTCTTGCTGGTGAGAGGAGGAGGAGGAGGGACACATATGCGAGGAATATTTTACTGCGGCACAGGCGGTCCCCCATCGACCCCCTCGCGCATATCACGAGTGACACCCTGGCGTGGGGTGCAATCGATTTCAATCTTACAAACGCACGCTACAATTTCAAACTTCCGCCTACGAACTTGTCATCCGCTTGCAGTCGCACAGCTTGCAAGCCGTTCGCGTCGACCGCGGACTCGTCAAGTATCGTGCCCCCTTTCTCCGTGCCCCCTTTCACGACGTGCCGGAGGGTTCCATTCAAGTTCACGGTGAGCGTCGTGCGAGCTATTAAAAAAATCGTATTGCGCGGGAAGTTCCTTAAAGTCCGAATAAAGCGGCGTCGTAAAGTAGCGGCTTTATATCTGACCGGAGGGGGCGGCGGCGGCGGCGGCGGCGGCGAGGGGGCAAGAGGGTTTGAAGTGGGTCGAGAGCCGCTCCATTGTGTTCTCAGTCTCTCGCAATACGAACTTCAACGGCGGGCGGACTGGTATCGTCATACCGGCACCAAGTGGCCGCGATAATGGGGACCTATGACACGCACATATGCGTGTCGCGCACACGCGCGCGAGTTAAGTGGCCGGGCACTCGCTGAAAATAATGTCCAATTCCGACGTAACTGCACCTACGACCCTGACCCCGCGGTTTACCTTGAGCGCTCGTTCGGATGCCCCGAGGAATGCTCTCGTGCGCACGCCAAGATCGTGCCTAATCCTAAAAACGCGCGCTGTGACGTGGCCAGTGATCGGCTTCTCTCTTACAACTGCATTGCAGAACATATGTTAGAAGATTGTGGATGTTTCTCATCTGAACGTTCGCCAAATTTCTTTTAAGCGAATTATTGTATTTCCTGACTTCGTTAAGTTTTGACACATTGATTTTATTTTAATTTCTGTTGTTAATTTTATTTATTTTTATTTTTATTTTTTATTTATTATACTTTTCACTCTCTATTTTACTTTCGCTTTGTTGTAAAGAAGTTCTAGGATAGTTAGACATTTTTTCGGTCTTGAGACGCTCCGGAAGCCGTTGCGAGCGAAGATGCCAATTCCTCGAGCGCCGAGCCGGAATTAAAACGGAGTCGAGGATCGAGATGAGTTCGATTCGCGTTGAATTAGCGCGCGATTACGCGCAGGTTCGGTGAGAAAACGTGCAGCAATCTTTATTACGCGTGCACGTGCAAAGGAGAGAGAGAAAACTGTCGAGAAATCTCTTGCAGAGACCTCGTGACGTGCACGCGCGCGAAAAGCAATTGCGAAAGCGATGCGGACACGTGTACGCACCTTAATGAATTTATCGATATCGCCTCTCATGCGGCTGAGAATCTCCCCCCCGTGGAATCCCCCGTGGCAGAAAATTACGGCCACCTGTCAGCACCTGTCAATTTCGCCCACGAGCCAATGTTCTCCATCGGACGACGCCGATATCGGCGATCTTCTTTTTATCTGGTGTAAATATCTTCTTATGAATAATAAGCATAATACATATTTATACATGTTTTTTTAGTCATGCGCCACCGCTCACGTCTCAATGCCGGTGCACGGAAGATCTTGTAAAGGAGCATTTCGCATTTTGCCCGTTCCTTTTTTCAGAAAGTCGCATCAGTTCCGTGTTGCCCAACTGTCTCTTCCAATGTAAAAGCATCACATCTGCTCAACACTCTCATCGGTGTCAGCATTGATACCGGATAAGACGTGATCCCAGTATTAACAAAGTTATAATATCATTTCTCTCATCAGCGCGTTACGACTTTTACGCTCTAACTGGCCAGCAGGAGCGCGTTATTTCCCTCTCAAGATTCTCTCAAAGCGCGTACCGTTCGAAGCGACTCAAGTGCAGATAGCACTTCGTCCGGCAGAAGTCGGGATCGTTTGCCGAGCGAAACGGTCTCCCTCCCGGTCGGGCGACGAGACGCGGGCATAAACGCTCCCCTCGGTACCCTCTTTAACTCCCGTCCGTCTCGTAAACAGCACTTAGCCCGGGCGCGAAGAGCGGCTCATTGGACGGAAGGAGTTGAAACGTGGCCGGTGCACGCGTCGGAGTTAAGTGGCAAAATAATACCTAATTCCGAACGCGCAAGTGCACCTACACTCCCCGCGCCCGGTCAGAGGGGAACGGGCCCCGGTCGACAGCCCTCGCAGCCCCTCGCCCCCTCGTCCTTTTTCCATCCCGGCGCGCCACGACCGCGACATCGTGCTCGCTTCCAGCCCGCCGCAATCGGATGTAAATGCCATGCAAATTTCCACCGGGGGGAGATAGAGATAGAGGACGGGGGCAGGGGGGCCGACGCGCCCCCATCTCCCTCTCGGGCACGCTCGGGTGCAGGTACACTATCGGCACGGCCGGCTACCGCGGCGAGTGTACCGGGTGGCGCGATAATCGGGTGATCACGCCGGAGGGTGGCTGGACGCGAGCGGGGGGCCACCAGAACGAATTCCGCGCGCGGAACCCGCTGACAAATTTAATGGTCGTCCATTAAACCGACCGCGCCCCGCGATAGCGACGAAATATTTACCCGTGGAAAAAAATTTCGGAAACGCTCTCTCGTTCGTCTTTCTCTCGTTTTGTCTCCCTCTTTTTCCTCCTTTATTTACCGGACAGTTTGCGCTTCCGAGCGCATTTTTGTCTCTTTTTGTTTCAGTATCGTGCGTTAGTTCCGGTCCGATCCGGAAATGCACAAGACAGTTCCTGGAATTCCTCGAAGGATTCGTAAATGCGCCTTGTTCCCGTATCCTCCAATGTAATTTTCATACTGGACTTTCTGCACTCTCTACGCGGTAGGGCAAAGGCTCGACCTTGCCGGTGCCAGAAAGTCGTTATACAGTAATGCACGAACTTCTCTTGAGGAACTCAGTTTCTCAGAGTTCCTCTCGAAGCGAGATCTCTCTCTCTCTCTCTCTCTCTCTCTTTCTCACCCTCGACGTTCTTCTCTCCGGGGGAATTCCCCGAGAGAATTTCCATTTCCATCGCGTCGATAGGAGCGCTTTCCTCGCGAGCGTTCCTCCACCGTTCGGCGCTTCATTTTTCATCCGCGATGGGAATCTATTATTTTGCGCGGAACGGGGTTTACCTTTTTAAGGGAACATACGATGAACATCGCGCGCGCGGAGGACGCGATGAATCACGAGCGGAGATCTCGCAGAGATCTCCGCGTCCCTTCACAGTGTCCGATTACGATTTCCAGCTTTCCGAGAAATTAAATAAATTCGACGAGCACTCGGGCCACGCCGAGGCTCTCGAAAACCGTGTTCTCCTTTTTCTGCGCATTTCGCGTTTTGGGACGCGGAAGCGCGCCGGACAGATGGGGAGGATCGCGCGCAAAAACTCTCGCCAGCTTCCTGAAATCCAATTCCAGCTTCGGACGGCGGCGCGGTAGGGTCTCGTTCGAGGGCAGGGGCCCGTACGCCGAGGTGGCTGATGCATCCTGCATCAGGGGGGGATGAAGGGCAGAGGAAGGGGCCCGTAGGGGCGACAGAAAACGTGAGGAATTAGCGGTCGGGCGCGTGCAACGCGGATGCGGCCGCATTGTTGTCCGGTAGCATTAGCAGTTGTAACGGTATACAGCACGAGGAGAGAAGCTTCTCTCTCTCTTTCTCTTTCGTTTTTCCTTTCTGCCTTTTGATGTCCCTGTCAACTCTCGGCGAAACACAGTGAGAACAAAAGTGCATCCCCATTCGGCGTATCGGTTCTTGTCACCTTTGTTTGAGCTGCAAACAGGGGTAGGAATGTAAGGCCTGACCTCGTCTCGGCCGTCTCGTCTCTGAGAATTCTTCGGAACGCCTTGCACGTCTTCATTGCCGAAAATTGATCTCGTGTAACGACGAGATCATACCGTCCTTCTGTCTGTCGGGTTTTTTGTATTCCTTCGGAATCCCTTTCGGAATTGCCCTTTTTGAAGATTTCCTTTATCCATGGTCTTGTAACATGCTATTTCGTAACGTTAATTTAAAAATTAAACGTTAATTAAAAAATTATAACGTTAATTTAAAAATTCATAAGTCACGCATGTCGCAAGAAAGTCGCATAAATATTAAATTGTTATTATTAATACTCAATATTACGAGCAATATTTCTAGTTTTCCTGAACGTAATGCAGACTTCTTCCGACTGTCCGAGTTACAAATCGAGTTGCGATCGGATGGACGATCGGCTTTCAGAGCGCTGTCGACGTTCTCTCGTGTGCAGCCGGGTACTTGCGGTACCCCCCTCGTGCCCTCGCTCGATCAGCTCGCGGTTTCCCGAGCGATCTTCCGTGACCGAGGATAGTCCACTCGACTCATTGCGGATTCGTGACTCGTGCAATCGCGCGACGGAGATCGTCGTGAGTCACAACACCGGCGATAATGTTGCGAGCGACGTGGAATCGCGTAGATTAATCGACTGCGGTCTCGCGCGCGCGCACGGTAGGTTTCGCACCGGTGATTTTCCGATCGTTGCTTCGCGATTTATGTCACCGCGGCTACTTGCTCCTTCTGCAGAGTTTCGTCATGCGCGCTGCGTGGAAAACAGGAGGAGAAAAAAAATGAATGACTCCTCGCGCGATCTTGTCTCGCAGTGTGCAATCGAAATTTCATTCGCTCGGCCCGATGCGATGGGGGAGAGCCAATTTCATCGTATCGCGTGGCGACGGCGACGTCGTGCGCCACGTGTGAGCCATGCCGGCGCCATTCCGCGAAATGCAGGTAATTGCGCGAGCACAAACACACGAGCGAGCGACACTTTTTTCCTCCTATGCGCGCCATGAGATTTTCCTGATTAGGCGCCAGCGTGTTTCGCATCCCACCCTTTGACATTTTCCCGCAGATTATTTTTTTCTCTCCTCTTGGTCCGCCTGGGACGCCCGGCGGGACACACGTTCCACCCTTCCCTCAACCCCCGAGGTTGCTTGATTAAACAGAAATTAATTCGCGATAACGCACGCCGTTCCCGCCGCCGTTAACCCCGATCGTTCGCAGGAGGGGTGCGGGACGTTCTCTCATTTCGTTTTTTTCTTTTTCCCTCCGTCGCCTCGCCGCGACGATTAAAGCGTCGCGTTATTTTTATTAACGCCGCCGGATCGCACGGCCATTTTATCGCCCTTCGCTCACCTCCGCGTCACCTTCGGCGCTGCGCGTGTTGCCGCGGTCGCGCGCGCACGAAACGCACTTATCGATCTTATCAATCTCGGTTACGCAACAGGCGTTTGAAAAACGAGAACCGGTTGGGCCTTTTTTCTACATTTCCTTAACGGACAGCCGTGCGAGTTCTCTAAAAAGACACGACGGCTGTTATATAAATCTAACCGGTGTGTGTCATCGAGCGACCGACGGCGACGGCGACGGCGGCGGCGGCGGCGGTGACGGCGGCGGCGGGGGGAGGCGGCGGCGACGCCGACTACCGGGTGTCCCCTTATTACGCCGCCCCGATGTCGACGGATGATGGAGCATGTTTCGCCGGGGGTTTTTTCGGGCGATTTTTCGCACCGCTCTCTCTTTATCTCTCTCTCTCCCCCGTCTCGATTGACGCCCTTTTGTGGATACACCCGTCACAATGTGGCCATTGTGCGCGATCCATAGTTTTTGTCCGCGCGCATTTCTGCGCTCTCGATGGCACACGATGTCGCACGCTCGCAGTCTCATCCGCAGCGCAACGCGCACGGCACGCCATGGACTCCTGTGTCGTCCGTAGGGCTCCATCGTGCAGCTGTCCGCGCCTGCTTGTTCCGCCGGAAAACCGCCGCTTCGACCTCGGATCTCGTGCAGGCGCGTTGTTCTCATTCGCGCAGCTTCGCACGATCGTTCATCATCATCGATGTCACGTGCAAAATGACGTGCTTATTAATAATATATTAATAGCAGGCGTGAGACTTCCTTTTCCACGTGACATGATTTCTATATTTTAATGCGAATACTTTCTCTAATTGAAAATTTAAAAGAAAACGTCTCTAATTGAAATCTCTAACAATTTGCGCTGAATGATCGGCAGGCAATCAGCAGGACTCTATTAAAAGCGCGCTTGATCTTTATTCAATCCGCTTTTTATCAACAGCGATCGTTTCTTACTCCGCTGTTCCATTTTAGCGTGTAATATGACTAAGTGTTTTCAGTTGAAATTTCCTCGGCTACAATGTCACGCTATAACCGAGTCTATACTTATAACTGTACCTGGGTGAAAAAACGTACGTTGATTCTATTTAAGATCAGACACTTCGATCGAAACGATACGATGAATAATGAAGTCTGAATTTACGCAAATCATCGGCTGCGAAATGTGAGCTTGCAAATATTGCAGTAAACGCTGTTACGCTGTTATGCGTGCACAAATATTAATTTCTTTCTTTCGTGTTCGCGGACCGGGAGACGGCGGTTAGCTCCGTTAGATCAGATGAGTGATCCTACAATGATATTCGATTTTAATTACGATAGCTGATTAAGCCGGAGCACCTCTCCGCGACGTTGGGCGCGCCGCGCAAATCTCGCGCAAATAAACACGCGCCGTTCAATATCGCGATGGCCGATCACGCGGCGGCTCCGATATGATTCATTCCTTCTCCCGCATTACGGGAACGGCCGTTATAAATTCGCCCGTATTCGTAGCCGCGCGATTTCAATCTCGGTCCTTCCATAAAGGAGAGGAACCCGCGCCGGTAAGCGCGCAATAATTCTCCCTATTCTACACGGTGTTCATTAATTACGGATACGGTGTACGCTGCCGCGCGAAAGGGAAAAGAGAAAGAGAAATTATGGATCCAGCTTTATCCATGCATCGTGGCCCCGCCGGGGCGAGGGGGAGGTACGTACGTATGTACGTACGTACACGTCTTTTTTTTCCTCCGCCTTCTTTTTCTTTTCAGCTTGCTTGCTTCTTTTTTTTTGTTCGCCACGGTGAACACGTCGCGATAAAGCTCGCACCGAAGGATATTTATCGGCAAAAAAATCCTTACGGCCGTTCATAATGTTCTTCTGCGTGCGCGTCCCGGCACGCGAGACCCCAGCCCGTTCGTAAAATGTTGCTCGAACCCGCCGCGGCCGGAGACCGCTCTCACGATTTTGGATACGCCGTTGTAAAACCGTGAAATATTTATTATTGCCTGCTAAGCAGCGGCTCGAGCTCGTGTTCGGCCGCGCAGTGGACACTGAGATCGCGAAGATTGGAGCTTGACCACTCGAGATGTGCGTAACTCTCAATCCTCAACTCGCTCAATCACAATCCATAACGCGTAATCCGATACGGCACTTCGCTTCGCATCGGCATTCGTTGAGATTAAAGCCGGCGCAGTTTCGACGCACTCAATGCGCGTTCGAGAACCGCCTCGCCGGGCGTTGAAACATCTCGAGCGGATATTTTAATTGCACGGGAGGGGCAGGCACGCGGGAAAAGCGGGTCCCCCCTCGGACGTCTTCATCGGCGATGATGCAACCGGCGTCTCGCCGGATTTATGGAACAAAAACGGCGGTCCCGGCTCTCGCGCAGCGGGGGTCGCGCGCGCGAGTCTTGGCGGCGGAGGGCGAAAACGCTCTCTAATAGCAAATACGAAACAGTTTATAATCCGCAGAAGTTAAGATCGCGCGACAATGGAGCCTGCGGAGCGTGCCGAGGGGCGCTTACAGGATTACACGGCTGGCAGGTAAACGCATTTGGCGCATTACCGGCCAGGAAGCCTTTATGAGGACGAATAAAGAAGGACGGGTAATCATATCGCTTTTGTGCCCGTCATGGAGCCGCGGCTCGTCGTCGGGGATGATTCCATCCGCGCCGAGAGCGAGAGCGTGCTCGTCGTTCTCGTCCAGAAAAAAACGAAATCTTCATCTTGCAAACGCGCCCGACGCGCGCGCGAAACGTTGCGTCAAAAATGCACTTCTGCCGCAAATAATAATTTTTTTATTTTTATTTTTTCATAAGTAATTTTTTAATTTTTTTTTTATTGGCAAGGCGCGCCATTATCCCGAGAGTGCGTCTCAAGGGGTTAAAAGTTCGTGAACGCCGATGGACGCGATTACTCATCCCCGATCGGTTCTATACCTCCCCGCGGCGGATATTGATTCCGACATCGAGCGACGTCCGTAACCGTAACAATAATCGTAACAATATCGCGGGATGTACCGACGACGGCGGGATTTCGCGTGCGTATTTAATCGAAAAATAACAGAATAAAAATACGGGGTGGCTCGCGCGATCGATCGGCACCGCGCGCGGGGTGCTGCTCGCTCCTGCACGCGCGCGATTAGTAGGCGAACGGCGTTTACCCGTTAAATACGACGTTCGGTAAGGCGTAATAGCGGCAATTACCGCGCCGGTGGCTGCATTCATCGGCGCCGGCCGGCGCTGTACCTTTCGCCGCTTAATTATGCCTCGTTAAGACCTCGGAAATCCAATCCGCTGCTCTCGAGAGACGATTAGCCTCTTCCCTTTATCCCGCTCGGAAAAATGCGTTTCCCAGCCTCTCTGTCTGTCGCTCTTCGTCGGAGTCAGACAGTCTCTCTTCTATCTTCTGCGTGCACCTCGCACGCAGAATGAGACGGGCCATAAAAGAGGCAGAGACCGATGGTCTCTTTCTGACAAGCGTTCACTTTCCTCTCTCTCTCTCTTGCCTCCCCAGGACACCTCATTTGTTGCGGTGAATTTCATTAATATCGAATAAGGTCGAAAAATCTTGGCGAGGGATCGCTCGCAAGGTCAACGCTCGCTTCTGCATACGTTGCAAGTTGCCGCAACGCAGCGGCGGGACAGTTTTATGGCCCTCTCTGCCCTCCGTAGGTATGGACTCGCAAAGATCGAGTAAGGTGAACGCAAGTAACGTCACAGCAACAACATTCCTAGTGTCACAACGATCAGATTACTTCACGTCTCTCGTACTTCATTCAGTCAGGAGGATTCTTGCCGAAAATGGGGAACGGAAGGAAAGGAGGAAAGTGAGAAACTTTGCTATCCGTCCTCTGAGAACCCCTGACTGCCTTCTCGTAGAGCGAAGCTTCAGGAAGATTCGAAGGCAGCGCCCGCTGGGCACCGGGCCTCATCTGTGCTGTTTCCGTGGCGGGAAAGGAAGTAAGAAGAAAGAGATACCAGGAGGAAAAAGAAATGAGATGAAGGAGAATGGGAGACACAAGGCCTAGCGCAGAGACAGAGACAGAAAGAAAGAAAGAGAGAGAGAGAACAAGCAAGGAGTATCCTCTCTCACCTCGCACCTCGAACGTTCCTGTAAAGATATCTTCACGTAGGTACACCTCAGCCACGTGGTGCGACCAGAAGAGCGGGAAAGAAGGAAAGAGAAAGATGCGGAACGAGACATGAAACCAGTCGAGGGCCAGAAAGGACCGGGGCGCCTTCTCGGTCGGAGGGGACACGCATAATCCTGCGAGGACGACCGTTCGGCACGAACCTTGCTCGGCTGCGAGAGGAACTTGAGCGTGTCGGCGTCGAGGTGTCTGACAACGTCAATTTCGAAGAATTGTCCAGTGGAGAAAAGTGTAGACACGGCACCTGGAGAGAGAAGGGGAGGAAGCGGAGTATCATCGGAATTCGTCGTTACTGTCGTTTTCCGCTTGGCGTCCCATGATTTTCGCTACGCATCGGGGAGTTGGCGATCTGTGGACGGGGCCCGGGGTTGTAAGACACTTTCGTCAGTGTCCTGTCATCCCCAAAGGCGCAGTACGTGCTTGTTCGACGATTTTCACCAACGCTCTGTCCTTGTTCATCCTACGGACGCGAGACATAAATCTACGTCGCAAGGCTCTCACAGAGCGGAGGAATGCCGCGACGGAGTAACGTAACAGCAACTTGTAAAATTCGATAGCAAATAGCTGCAGTCCAACCATTGTTCCGCTGCGTACAGGTGCGTTCAGGTTTTACGAGGAAGAGGAACCATTGACAGATCGTCCCGCTCGGACCTTTGCTGGAACGTGGATAGGTGCCCTGTGCAAACACATAGAAACGTGATAACGATCGGAAATCGCGTTAATAATCCGGGCTCGCATATCGCGTGCGTTTATTCGTGATGATAATGACGGGCGATAATATCACGTTGGAGAGAAAGAGAGAAAGGAAGACAGAGAGAGAGAGAGAATGAGCGAGAGGAAGAAGGGAGAGGGAGAGAGGGAGCTCTCGTTATTGTAAACTGTACGCGTAACAACCGTTCCGGCGGAGATCAGCGAGACTTTACTGCGCCCTTGTCCTCTGTTTTATCGTGAAAACGCGATTTCCGCCATCGGCCTGCTCTCGCGAACAATCCGGTGTAGGGTTTCCGGACGCGAGTGAGTTCGCGCAAGTGCGCGGGCGAGCCGATTAAACGAATGGAAAAAAGTCCGCCGAGAGGAGGCGAAAGATAAAAGAGAGAAAGAGAGGCGCGGCACCGGCGCGGATAAGCTCGCGGAGTTAACAGCTCGTGGAGCCCGTCGCTACGTTCCGCGCTTTATCGTCGCTCGTCGATGTCTTTATGCCCTTCGTTAAGCGATTCCGATTTTCGCGCGCACTGCCAGCTGGCCGATCATCCCGGTCGTTTTTCCTCTGGCCTCCCCGGGCCCCACGTGGAGGAAGCTGAGGGCAATCGCGCTCCCCTCGCCCCCGGCCTCTAATTTACGCGGACTTCAGTTTTAATATCATACAATCCTCCGGAGAACGTATTGAGCACGCGAATCACCGACTGCCTACGCACTGTCCGCGTCGAGATTCAGCTTCACCGCCTGCACTGTTCATAGGCAACAACTGCCTATTGTGCGTTCGCCATCTTCGTCGATATCTTGGAGCCCGAGTGCCATTCTCCTGGCGATTCTTGCAAAGTCTCGATGAGGCTGTTGGATCATTAAGTTGGATTAAAGCATCAGCATCAAGCTACCGTTAATGAATCGTAAAACATTGCTGTTGGCGGTAGGGGAGATCCGGAAAGCTGCTCGTTGCTCGAGGTAGCGACTCTTCACTCTCCGATCTCTCTAATGATGACAGATCGATCACAAGATCGAGCGCGGCGATGCCCCTGGAGGTCGCGCCGCCCGCCCTTACAGCCGACAGATCTCTCGTGGGTTCCTCGAGGCCACGGGAGACAAAGAAAAATAGAGGCAGGGTTAGGTAAAGGAAGAGAAAGGAACAGAATCGGTTGTCCTCCGCATAGTTCACGGGAGATTCGTCATGGGCGTGAGCTAACACCGACGACGACGACGACGAGGAGGACGTTCCACCCTAATCACGTCATCGGTGTCCGTGGCGGTCGATTTTTAATTTTTCTCCCGTGTCGAGATACCATCTCACAACGTTGTTACCGCATACCGGCGCGTCGTCGCTCGCGGGGGCCTTCCACGTCGATCGGATGCCCATCGCGCGCTACTGGAGCTCGAGCTCGTCACGCGGAATTTCCCAGCGTCCAGAAGGATCCAGATATCTCATCAAGAGACTCGTCTTCGTCCTTGCGATCCACGCGCGGAAGACCGCGCCGATTCTCGTCGCGAGACCTGCACGCGGAATCGCGGGAATGCGATCGGCAGAGATGATCCGCGACTGTGAATTCATCGCGAAGCGGATCCGCGACACGCGCGCAGCCGCGGGCGGAATTCATCGATGAAGAAAGAGTCAGCTACCGGGAAGCTACTTGTACGGAGAAGCAGGGAGAAGCTGCACGAGCGAGCGAGAAATATTGTATATAATATATCGCGCCGTGAAGTGAAAGGAAGAAGAGTCGCCGGTTCGAGCAGCATCCGTCATACCGTTGGTATTTTGAGATCCCATCCCCGCGTTCCGAGAGGATAGTTTCTCCCTCCCCCTCTGCCATTCTCTCTCTCTCTTTTCTCATTTTTCTCTCGTTCTTCTTCTCTCTCTCTTTCTTTCTCTGCGAGTGCGAATGTTTTTCCGTTACATAAGAACGCTCAGTCGAGGTGCTTACACGACGACAATGCGCGAGTCCGCTTCGCTCTTCCTCGCTCGCTCCAGGAAAGCGGCGGAGGTCGCACGGCGAGCCACGCAAATAATTGCACGAAATATCGATTCCCGACAGGAGGCTGAGCGTGTTCAGGTCTTGCTCGGTGCTGTCCACCACGCATTCAAAGGCGAGACGAGACGCGCGGTCGAACACTCGGAACGGTGGAACGGAGGAACGAAGTGGTTCCAATGGGCAGATAGAGAGAAAGAGAACCGATGAATAGCTCTCTCTGTCTCTCTGAACAAAGAGAGACAGAGAGAAAGAGCAGGAGAGGAAGATCAGGTAGAGAATAGTCGGCAGCTCCGACTGACCAGCGGGTGCTCCGGATCCGACTGGACCGGTTTTGCTCGAATTCCCTAGGAGTTCTAGCCTTCGGGACTCCACGAGTGACTCTCACTCTTTCCTTCTCTCGTTCTCGGGGACTCTCTCGCCGCCGTTTACCGGTCACCAGCGCGCAACAACACCGAAGACAGGCTCCTCGGACCCCTGGGATCTTCTCTCTCTCTTTCTCTCTCCTCTTGACTTCTCACTATCCGTCCCCCCTTTCTCCCCGAGAGCTTCCTCCCTCGGGGGGAGGCAGCTTCACGCAGCATCGAAGCGGTGATGCGGTTCCTCCGGCGGCGGTTCTGCTACCAGCTAGATTTCAACGTATCATTTATCATCGCACGAGGGCGGCGGCCGCTTTGCACGCGCTTCCGATTCTGCTCTGATGACTTGATGTCGAGATAGGGAGAGAAAGAGAGAGGGAGAGAGAGAACGATGGTCTCCGCGGCACTCCGATACGTCTCCGGCCCCTCCGTAAACTCTCCCGAATCAACCCTCGAAAAGAGCGAATGATTCGAGAGATGATGATTCACAAGATTTACCCGGAATCGCGTTTCCGGCTTCCATTGATTCCTTGCATATTCACCGCGAGTTGTTTAATCGAGAGCTCGAGTCGCGGATCGATAGTCTCGGATATTTCCCACCGGTAAACTCTCGCGTCGCTCCTGACAATTGGGATGCGCGTCTTTTATCCTCGCTGCTGCTCGAGGCGTCGTCCCGAAATCCAGTTTGGCGATCGAGTTCAGCATCCTGAAACGGTCCGGAGCGACCGTTATAGGTGAGCATGAAGGAAGGAAAGAGAGATAGCTTCGATCCGGAAAGACGAACTGGCCAGGTCGCGTCACGGTTTTGTCCACTTGATGATACGCGTGAAAAGACGCGGTCGCGCATAGAGGGAAAGGGTTACGCGCGCGAGGCGCAGGGTAGCAGGCGGTCCGCCGTCTCATTGTGGGAACGTCCCGATGATGAATTCGGTCATTAATTAAGCCGGCTAAGTGGGCACCACCCGGCTCATCTTTTAGCCGCGCATTTTTAGTCCAACGAACTCGGTCGCTTGACGCGCGCGTGACGCTCGTCTCCGATCCGTCACGGATTTGTCATTATTACTATTATTCTCATTATTTGATGGATGGATGGATCTTCTTTGCTTCTGGTCATTCCAGAAAAATAATTAAAAATTTAGATTTTTTTTCTTTATTTTTCGTAACAATTTTTGCAATTGAGGCTTTTTTCCGTCTTTTGGATTTTGAAATACCGATATTGGGATCTGTGATATTTGAATAATCATGACGGATCAATCTGCTACTACTACTGCGTGTTCTCTGTTCGTTCCCTTGAATCTCGAATTAACATAAGATTAATTGGCGCGTATTTAGTAGCGCGTGAATTACCGCGGCGATCTACGACGTACGGGCGAATCACGCGTATCTAATTCTTCGCCGTGTCGAGTCACGCAAAATTTATGCGCTATTGAGCATACGGTAAATTATATAATTATTCCTACGTAATAAATCCTTCACACACGTGTAATATTTTATAAGCGCCCGCTTGTACGCGCTAACATCGAGGGGCTGCGGCTTAGCGCTCGCCGCATTAACAACTTCATTTACCCCGTAATCTGCACGAGATCTCGTACCTCGAACCAAAATGTAGAAAATGAGAAAGGGAGAGAGAGAGAAAGGCGGATGGACTCACGCAGATCGACGTAACGTTAGCAAAACGTTCGAATTCTACTCGCAATCCGCCAGGAAACTCGAAGAGCCGCGACATAAAAATAATTTGCGAACTATAATAGTACAGAATACTGCAGAACACAAATAAAAAATTAAAACACCGTAAAAATTTTATTCAAATAAACAGGAATGATGAAAGACCGAGGGAGAGACACGTCAACACCTCGTTGGCACTCGAAGCCACGTTCTCGCTCGGGAAGTGGGCCGAGAAATAATTCGGGGGGTCGGAAGCTCGGCGCGTGTTCCCGCGGGAGGGTTCGAGCTTGCGGGTCAAGCCACGCCGAGTCATCAGGAATCGCTACCTGCATGCTAACGCGTTTTTTGCGCTCGTTTCCGTGGCCACTCGCTCGCTCGCTCGCGCGACAAGTGACACGCGTGACGACCGTGCAGGATTTTCGAAAAACCGTGCGTGCGGAAGGGTGTCCTCGGAGCGGAACATGGCCATCAGGATTATCATGGCAGTCCGACCGCTCGAAAGGCGTCCATTAGCCACGGTCGCGTCACGGTCGAAAGGTAAAAAGAGGAGCAGCGCGGCCGATGAATAGAATCGTGCCGCCGTCGATTCTCGAACGGAGTAAAGTCTGCGGAGGACGGCCGTCCACTCGCACTCTTTTTTTTTCAAAAAGTGGACCGCGGGCAAGGCGGCGGCGTTTACGTAATCGTTCGGAAGAATCCGTCCCGGCGATCCGCCTGACGCCTGACTCCGATCCGATCGATCGTCTTCCGAGACGATTATCGGCGCACGATTATCTGATGATTCTGGTGAATCTGCTCTCAAAGATGCGTTTCCAGCGATCACAACCCTCGAATTAATAATTTAATTTTGGGGCCTCGACCCTCATTTCGCGCGATTTCGAAATTTCAAAATTATGGTCTCTTGCGTAATTACAATCATATGTCTCTGTTATAGTATATTATGGTGTTTTCTTTATATCAATGTGGGCGTTATACTTTTTGCCATCACCGTCAATCGCTCTACATTGTAATCATGTGTATTAACTAAAATGCTTGAAGGAATTCTATCTCAGAATACAAATAATAAATCACGCTTTCTCTCTCTCTCTCTCATTTTTTCTCACTCTTCTGTCCTAAACTTCTTGGACATATTTTCAGCATTCTGGAACATAAACCACGCTATTCTAATTATCAAACGACCCGCTGCTAGAGCCTATTTATATTAGGCTCTGCGCCGATGGAACTCGCGCGGCGGGGTTGCGCAGACGTCGAGGGAGCATCTCGAGCCCGCGCTTAATTAGCGGGAGGTAACGAACCCCGGCTGCGTCCATCCGTCCATCCGACCATCCGTCCATCTGTGCGACACCAATCAAACACCGGCCGCGACACCCCGGTGTCGTTAAACCCGCGCGCGGCCGCTACCGGCAATCAAAACGACGAGTAAACAAAGCACTGAATCAGAAATCGATGTAAAACGCGATGCCGCGTACAGCGACGGTGATTAATAGTAAAACAGTAGCGGGGCCTCGTCTTCCCTCTTCCCTCGTCTTCCTCCGATTCATCCGGAACCAAGAGGCCGCATTTTTCCGCTCGCGGTCGCGTGCGTCTTTTAATAATAACCGTTTAATGTCGCAGGCTAATAGCGGCGTTCCTCGCCGCGGCTAATGATAATTTTCTGATTGCTCCCCGCGCGCTAACGACAGCGTCATCGCGCGCATTCAGCATTCAGGCAACCCGGGGCGGGCAACGGACGACGCGCTGCCGCCGCACACGTCGATCACGTCGCACGGAAGAAGATTTATGTAAAAATATTCCACCGCTGAATCGCGCTAATAATACGGACTCACTCGGCTACGTCGCAAAAACGAAACGGCGGACGCTCGCGCGCGCGCGCGGCCCGGCCTCCTCCAATTCGCGTGACGTGCGATTATGCCTGATAATAATATGTACAAATTAATGTAATCCTAATGATTATATGGCACTTAAGCGGTTAGATAATATATATAATCTGATCGCGGCCGTGCATCGGCTGCAGGTCGCCGATCATTAAGGCAAACGAGTGCCGATAACGCCCGTTACGCATATTTAACGTTTGTACGTGTCGCTTCGATGAGATGTTCATCGCAGAGGAGGAGGAGAAAGCATCGAAAGCGCATATACATAATTCAACGCGCAAAAATTACACGCTGTATGCACCATGCGTCATACGCCTCATTGCTTCATAATTACGTAAGAATAATGAGGCCAAAGAATTATGCTTTCAAAGGAAGCGCCATGTCACGCGCTCGACAGTCGAAGCTCGAGAAACTCGAGCGACGTACAAAGAGACCGTCGCTACTTTTTCGATTCGTCCGCGGGAGCAAAAGTGAGCGAGTAACAGAAACTACTGCTGAACGCAAACTACTCGCAGTTTGGTCTGGCAAATGGAACCGGCGACGTTCCTACCCTTCTTCGCGCCCTTCGGCTCCTTTCAGGGCGAAAATGGAATCACCGATGTGTCCGTGTCTTCTTGGACAGATGGGACAGTAGTGTCCACGCTTCCTCGTCTATCCGAAAAAGAGAGAGAGATATGCTTCCTTCTTCTTTTCTTCTTCTTTTCGACTTACGTTCGTAAATTCATCTCAGAAGAGACGCGCGCGGGCGCGATGTTTGCGCGCGCCGCGCACGGCTCGCGTGTCGGGAACGCGCGATTCCCGAAAACGCCGGAACCGGCATCGCCGGTGGGCAGACGGGAACGAGACGGGAGGGATGAAGCAAAGAAAGGAATCAAGAACGAACGAGGGAAAGAAGTACCGCCCGACGTGGCCGGTGCATCCCCGGCAAAACGCGACGCCAACAGCAAGTTACGAGTCGCTCCTTCCGATCGCGGCACGAACACGAAGAGCGTTGTAACAGTAATGGCGTGTTTGCTTCGTCCTTCCTTTCCGAGCGGCGGGGTTGCGCGTCTTCGCTATTCGGATCCCTTCTTCGGCGCTGCTCCTCTTCCGCCTTTCGTCCTCCGGGCAACCGGGCCGAGGAGTTGGCGGCTATCTCGGCGATCGCGATATAGCATGCTCCAAGGGCTCCAGTTTGCCCGTCCGCGATGAGGGAGAAACGAGGGCGGGGGTGGATGGAGGACGATGGTCTGTTAGGCGAAGCGACGGGTCCCAGCCCGGTGCCTCCATTGTTAATCCGTTACACGCGGTACGTCACTCTAAAATATAAAATTGATTCGCGCGGAGACCACGCGGAGTGCGGATTACGTCAGGAGGCAGAGAGTCGCGGAAAATGATGATTTTAATTAAAGAAAAGGCGGAAACGAAATCGAGAACGAGACCCCTCCGCCGAAAGAGGGTCCGTTTGATTTGAGAGTCGAGCGCATCAAGCACGAACGAACGGCGAGTTTTGGAACCGCCTGTATTTCAGGCCCGCGGATTCCATCCCGTGAGTGGGCCCTACGGTGTGTAACGAGCGAGCGCGCATAATGATATTAATCAGGGCGGTGCGTTCGGCTTCCTTAAAATTGCCGGCAGGCTCAATTTCTCACTTAAAATCTAATTAGAGCTTGCCGGGCCTCTCGAGCTGCCGTGGGGCCCAGCGAGGGGAGGCAGAGAGGAGGATCAGGAGGTAGAGGAATCGCCCCCAATCTGCCCTTCCTCCGGACCGCGAATTTGACCTCGGAATAAAAACGGATCCCGAACCTAAGGCCCTACTTTACGAAATTGCAGTTTCCTGCCCTCGGATTGCCGATCGTCCCGCGGACCCATTTTCGGACCCGGCGAGCACGACGATGGACCGGCACACCATCACCACCAGCTCGGGCTCGGCCAGCAGCCTCTGCCGGATCCGTCAGCCGCGGGCCCCGAAGCAGCGTCCAGCCGTCAAGGCCCGTTGGGACGCGTCGCTCGTCGATCGCGCGCAGTCAGGACACTCGGGCGGGCCCAGATATCGTCGGATTTGAGGTGAGGCACTTTGCGGTCGCTTGCTAGTAATGGAAAAAGGCAGAACTTGGTTATTCGGAAATTACATACCCCGACTTGTACCGCATTATAGTTATTTAGGATATTATTATTATTATTACTATTAGAAATTATTTGGAATACGGTTGTTCATAGATAATTATCTAGAACTCTAAGTCGAATGCGTTTCCCTCGATGTCTTCTTTTTGCTTCTTCGTGCTGGTCCCTCCGTGAAACTCTTGAAAAAATGATCAGATCCAGAAATATCAGTTGAAGTACGAAATTCGATGGAGGGCGGGTTTCAGTGTTACTGATAACGATAACGCACGATGTCATTCGTTTTCGGAACGCATCGACGTCCGTATACGCGCGATTATCGTGCATCGAGCATCGCGAGGGTCGCGCACCGTACTGGGGAACCGGCGACGACGACGGCGAAAAAAAGAGGCGAGGGACGGGGAGTGACAGAAGCAAAAAAGACGGGCAATCGTTAGCAAGGTACAAATTTCGCCATTTGCCGCAATAAACCTTCGAAGCCGCTTGTAACTCCTTCTTATGGGAGGCATGAGTAATCGCCTTGTTAGCCCTTATGGCCTATAGCCCTCATGCTCGCTCCCTCATCCGCGGGAGGGACAACAACAGCAACAACAACGATGCAGGAGAAAGAGAAAGGTGGACGAATAGAAAAAGAGAGAAGCCAAGAGAAAAGAGAGAGAGAGAGAGAGAGAGAAGGTGAGAGGTAGAGAAATAGAGGAGGAGGAACGATAGGAGTACCAAACACACGCGATGCACGTACCCCATCGACACCGGGTGCACGCGTGTGTGCGTGTGTAACGAGTGAAGCGAAGGAACTCTCGATGTAAAAGGAAGAGCGGGGCAGGACGGCGGCAAAAAAGAACAAGAAGAAGGAAGCAGGGGAAGCAGAAGGAGACAGGGAGGGAGGAGAGGCGGGAGAGGGTCGCGTTGTACGCAGGAAACGAGAAAAAAATCAATGGGGACGACAGATAGAGAAAGAAACTGTAAAGGGGCGGAAAGATACAAGCGGATAAGGGAACGCGACGGATATCTCGGATATCCTCGGCTGCTTCGGCGTGCCTCCCCCCCTCCCCGTGTCGCCCCTCGCAATTTCCACATTAAAATCGAACTAGACAGACTTAGAGCGTATCGCCACTCGCGTCTTTACTATCTCGCGTCATATCATACGCGTACCCGCTCTGTAATTAATGACACATCAATGAAAAAGAGCAATCTTCCAACAGGCAGGGTGGGCAGTTCGTCTTCGGTGAGAAAGAGAGAGAGAGAGCGCAACACGCACACACGCGTGTAT
The DNA here is from genome assembly GCF_003672135.1 of Ooceraea biroi. Taxonomy (NCBI): domain Eukaryota; kingdom Metazoa; phylum Arthropoda; class Insecta; order Hymenoptera; family Formicidae; genus Ooceraea; species Ooceraea biroi. The sequence continues at coordinate 999,020 of NC_039517.1, forward strand.
CGGTGCGCGAGTGATAAGAGCGTGTATTCGCTTCCTGTCTTTCCTCTCGATTTAGCTTTATTCTTTTCCTTTTATATGGACGCGCGTGGAAATCTGCATGGATGCCGGTAAACGTTAAATTCGCGCGGCGTACCTTGTACGCCGTAAGGGGCGCAGAGAGCGAGACCGTGACGTTAATTGACACGCACAGATTTGAGTCAATTAATTCCGCGACGTCGTTCGAATCGACGCGCTCTATTTACGTAACACGAGACGCTATATTAATCCATTATTATTAGAGATTGATGCATTATTAGATTGATTATGTTATATAACAGATATTTATACAAAACTGTTAAAATATATCTGATAAATATAAATTACAATACAAATATATAGGATATAGGTAATAATAATCATCAATATTATATATTATTAATATTATTCTGTATTACTCTCTCTCTCTCTTTCTCCCCTTAATCTCTATTAATATATATACTCGACTACCATCACACTTTACCCTATAATATCATACTCTATACTTATGCCGTAATATACAACGTAACGAGATTCACTATCGGAGGTCCGGTATCGAAATTAGCCGGATCGCGCGCGCTCGCGCCGGTTTCCGGTGGGCGCAACGAAAGGATTAGGAATAAATTGGACGCGAATGGGCGAAGTTTCGCCGGCACGCGGCACCGAACGAGCGCGACGGGGGCTACGGAGTGTTTTGACGGGGGAATAAAAATGGGAAACGAGCAATGAAAAAGACGGGGCAGGGGGAGGGAAGGCGGGAGACGGTAAACTTTATTCTCCCGGCCGTATAATCCCCGTTCTCGTCGCCGCCGTCGCCATCACGAGCAACGGCGCGAGGCCGTTTATCGCCGATCGCATCTGCGTTACGTCGCCATTTTTCTGCCCGCACGGCGACCTGCTCCGACCGCTTTTTAATTAATGCTCGACGGCGTTAATGCGTGCGCATGTGATTCGCGGCGCGCCCCGACTTCCGCTCGATAATCGCGCGGGGCCACCGATATTCCTGGCCTCCTTGCCTCCTTGCCTCCTCGACCCCCCCTCGCGATGACGGCGATCGCGCCACTTTTACGACGTGTTATGACGCGCACTAACTCCGCACGACGTTGCCGAAAGATTAATTTTTTACTTCCACGTGTCCGGCACTTCTTCTGCAAGCCTCTCATTCATGGGCGTCCGCAGGGGAGGGGGGCAAGACCAGGCATTTGCCCCCTCCTGGAATCAGCAAACAATTTATTTTTCCTTGAAATAAAGAAAAAAATTGCAGATTGTCGCCGCAACGCACGTTTATAGCATGTCGATCGAGAAGCATAAATCTATTAGTCAATTTAAAAAGCATTTCGGAACAATATTGGAACAATATATTGCTTGAAATTTCTGAAGGGTCCACTAGTGGTAAGCAAAAAGCTTATTGTTTATACTGTTCCGCAATTAGACCGACATTTCTATTATGCCTATTTATAATATTAAAATATTCCGAAATACTAGAACCAATTTCTGTACTATTACAAAATAAACAAATAAATTTGCTCGAATGTCAAAATCATATAAAACGTTTAATCTCTATTCTTCATGAAGAACGGGATAAATTTGACAATATTTTCACAGAATACGAGAAATTTAGCTGCTCGATTGGTGTTGAGATTAAAGTACCACGAATTGTATTAAAACAAACTAAAAGAGCGAACTATTTCACAAAGGATCCCAAAGAATACTATAAACTAAGCCTATTTTTACCATATATAGATTCGCTTATAAGTTCTTTAAGCATTAGATTTTCTGAAGAAAATTCCAGTATTTTTAATCTTTTCCATTAATTACATTAAATTATAAGTATTTTAATTCTGGAAGTAACATTTTAAATCATGCCCCCCCCTGGAAAAAATCCTGCGGACGCCCATGCTCTCATTATTTATTTCTGGCCGCAAAATCAGGAGGCAAAATCTTTTTCTCTACACGTCGAAATCCAACCCGGAAGCGTAACTCTGAGGCGGGAGGAAACGTAAACCTCGCGGCTTTAAACCAAAGAGATCACGCTTACTTATTCAGACTCGCATTTGTACTTTTGTTCATTCGATTGTCCAATCCACCTGGGAATCCGCGCCGGCTGCGCAACTCGATACCCTCCTAGAGATCGATATTTTTCCCTCGCGGTGGACATGTAAAGGGATCGCGCGGTCGTGTAGCTCTCGCGCGCGGGCATCCTCGCCGGAAACGGGTTGTCCGTGCACGCACACGGCGCCCTCGGGATCCCCCTTTTCCCCCCGCGATTCTCACCGGACCCCCGGCCTCGCGATACATGGCGGCGGCCTCGCGCGCGTCCGAGTCGCGTGGCCCCATATCTTAAAGGAGAAGCCAGGGGGGGCCCGGCCGAAGGACAGAGCGAATGGGGACTAACACTGTTTTATCGTGTAGCCAATTAATAACGCTCCTCCGGGGCCCCCTCGCGTCCCCCGTCGGCGGGCTCCCGCGCGAAGAAGAGATCTCGCCTCCGATATCCTCCGTGCTCACTCGCGGACCCCCCGAAGACGACGTCTCGGGGCTCCGCTCGACCTTGCGCTGCCCACACGTGCCTTTTTATTTATATTCATATTATTATATTGCGCGCCTCCCCCCGTCCCCTCCCGGGCGCGGGTTCTATGTGGCGGAACGATAATGCGTCTGGGCGTCATCGGTGCGGAAATGTTGGCGGAATAATTTCGATAGTGCGCTTTTTCCTTTTTATAAGAGATACGCGATCAGAGGCGCGAGAGCGAATCGCTCTCGAGGATCTTGCGGACCGCTCTCTCAATAAGAACGCTTCTGCCTTTTGTGTTTCAGCTTACAGAGCTGTCTCGCAACGTCCTCCTGCAAGCAATCGTTCCAGAGTCCAGTCGCAACCAGGCATCGTGTCTCAGTGTGGAAAAAAAATATTACATAACTACAATATAGAATTACGGTATAAGTTGTGTTAAAATCAATGTTAATCGCTGTAGCGAAGTGGGGTATTATAATAAATACATTATTTTATGTATACTTCTGTGTCTTCAGCACTTCGCAACCCTTCCGAGCGAACCGTTCCCTCTTCCCCGCCTTCCGAGTTCCTCTGAACGAGTGTCGACGTTCCCTTCCGCTTCGGCTTCGGCTGTGCGCTGATCTCGGGCGTTAATCGAAACGCGGAATTAACCGAGAGTCGGAAGTAGTCGGGTTCGAAAAATGCCGAGGTCGTGATGAGACTGCTTCGTCGCGCCGGAAAGATCCCGGTGATCCCGCTCGGGACGTTTAATTACGGTACTCGAGAGCTGTTCGGTATTTGGCGACGTCGAATTTCTGTCGAACACGTATAATTCCACCACCGCCACCACCCCATCTTCCGCTTCCTCCGCTCGCTCCATCCCCGCGCTGCTTACGCGAGCGCGGTAAACGGATCGTGTTACGATTACGAGGCACGGTCGTAATCGCTTTTAAGGGCGCGCCAGGAGCTTACGCCAGGAACTTTACGCCAGGATAAAGAGAGCTCGGGGCTTTTCTTGTCCTTGTCTTTCCACCCCCCCGACCGGTCGTTCGCCGCGCGAGGGAAAAGAAGACTCGTAAAGAGTAGCTGGCCGGCTGGAACGGGCCGGCATCTGCGATGCGCAATTAACGAAAGGGTTTTCGCCTCCGTCGCCTCCCCCTCGACGCGCGCGGCACCCCCGGGGCGGCTTAAAGGCCAGCCGCCGCGAGGCGCCGTCGACGCGGCGCGCCCGTTTGATTTATAACGAGCTTTTACTTTTTAATTCCGACGCAAGTATCACCGCCAGCGTTTTTTCCGCCCGCCTCGGGTGCCAGCTAGCTGGAGCTGCTCGCACGCCGGCGCTCGTAATTTATGCGCGGTCTTATTTAGCTCCGGGTCCCCGCGCAATCACGTCGTCCGTTTGCGATTAAATCGAGAGACAGAGAGAGCGAGCCGAGATCTCCGCCCGTCTCGCTCTTCTATCCTCCGCACTTCTTTCACTCGCGTATAGTTGCACATGGATATATGCCGTCAATACGGTAATCGACAATCCGCGGTCATCCGCGCTCTGTCGTAACCGCATAACGTAACGCGTTGCGCAACGCATCTCTCAAGGTCCGACAATTAAATTTTTACTCGCGATTCGAGCGTCGGAATAAAAATCACGCGTGTACGCGAGAACACACTGCGATACGGAGATATACTTGCTGGCGTTCCTCAGCTTCCCAGCACTCCCCCGTAAGCGGGGGGAGTTTATCGAGTCGTCGCGGCGCGCCGCAAGTCGCCGAAATAATCGAGCGCGCCGGCAAATTCTCGGTGAATATCATCCCCCGTGGCTTTAATTGTCGCAAGATAACGCGGTAGGCAGGCGAAAGACGCGGCTGCGAGGAGCGTTGAAGGAAGACTGGATGAGGGGGTGGCAGGGAGGCAGAAGGGTGGCGAGAGAGATCGTGTCGTGAAAGTTTCAAGCTCTCGGCGGTTCCGTGCTTAACTCGGGATTTGGGACTCGAGGGGTACTTAACCCTCGAGGATGGGTTATGAAATGACTTTATGGCAGATCAGAGGCTTGCTTTAGATTGCATAAGGGGGTCCAGGAGCGCGCCGGGCGCGCGGGGATTCGATGGCGTCCCGGCCGCCGTGTCCGTGTCCGAGCCGGACGGAACGATCTCCACGGCACGACAACGAGGAGCCAGGACCCGGGAGAATTCCGCAAATGGAATCCTGATTACGAGCAACGTCGTCCTGTGACCGCCGCCCCCCGAAATCTCTCCATTCGTCAAGTCCAGACCGACCGTGGATCCTGGTGAAGCCTGTGAGTAAGAAAGCTTTATTGTTTCTACACACGCCTGCTTTGTAGTAGTCTTATAACAATTGTATTTATTTGTATTATATTATAATAGTTTTGTATGTGCAGCAATAAGTTTTGTACTTTTGTAGATTTAATTATCAATTCTATAATACATGCGGTTAATGTCAAACTAAAGCTTGACGTAAAGACAATCCTTTGCGCGGGATAAAATCTGATAAAAAGTATCTCGATCACGACGATCTAGGTAGCAAGCGTGCGGATTACGCGCTCGGTATTTCGCGTTCGGGTAGAATTAGAACAGGAATTATCCGAGTTTGAACGCCCTTTTTACGCCATTGTAAGCGAGCGCAAGCGAACCGCTGGACCGCTGACGCGGCCGGAACCTTAATCGCGCTACGTTCAACATCAAATTCCTGACTCTGCGCGATTATACGCGTTACTCGCTCGTGTTGCACCTCTTTCGCGCCGCGATTCGTCCAGGAGAGAAGACAAGAATTAATTCAATTAATTCAAAATTATGCGAAACTTTTTATACGTGTATGTAATATACATATATGCACCCTCTCAATACATATATTTATACAGACAAGGAAAAATGAAACCACGTGGCTACTTCGTCACGCGTTTTTGCGTGTCTTCATTATACGCGTTCGTATGCATTATATGTAATCCGCGCCGCGAAATAGGCGAGGTATGAGCATCGCTATATAATTTCGCGCTTAACGAGAACCGCCTAAAGCTGACGCGATGAAGCAGGTGGTCATCGCGAGTGCGAGCGTGACAGGCGGCGATTCAGTTTGGATGACAGAATTTTCGGAATGCCCGATATGCGTGTATATTTTCTCCTCAATCATTTTTATCGACATTTTTATTCACCGCGTCACGTTTCCGCCTGCACCCCCGAAATTGGCCAAACAATAATTACGGCAATAATCGTGCTTGACGATTTGATTCAGATTTCCGTAACGAAGTTTGCGTCCCACATATCTGCCCCCGCGTGCGCATCTGCATTTCGCGTTGTTTTGCCAGTAATTTCGAATCCCCCAGTACGATTACGCGTCTCGTGGGGCGGCAATGGGCGGCCCCCCTTTTTTTTCCTCCCCCCCCCCCCCCCCGACAACGAGACGCGTGCCGCGCGGATTTCCGTCCTCGATCTACGTACTCGCGCGAGGCAGCGTTTTCGGCACGAGTTTGAGCACCTCTTTGTAATTTTACGTTGCCGCGCGGGGTGGCTAAAGCTGACGCAGTGGGGTAGATGGTCGGCGGTGTGCCCAGTAGCCAATTCCCGGCTTTGGGCTCGACTCGGCGGGTCCATTCATCGCCGCGCATTACGTGACCGGTTTACCAATCCAGCCCTTCCTGCACCACCACCGCCGCCACCATCACCACCACACTGCCATCACTACTACCGTCATGTCCCGGTCTATATACCACTTTTCCGCCACGAGAGAGAAAGCGAGGAATAGAGGAGAACGAAAATGAGACAGAGAGAGAAGGGGAACTGTCGGTTATGTACCTGTATGTATACGTGTATCCGCCAAACAACCCCCAGAGTCATATCGACCGGCCGGAATGACCCGGACTCTCCCTTCGCGATCTCGAAATTCTGCCGTAAACGATTTCCCAAGGATTCTCCGAGTCCGCTTCGTCCCGCTGCGGAGCGAGCGACCGCCAGCCCGCGCGTGCGGAAAGCACGCTCGGCCGGGTCCGCGATTCGAATCACGCGCGGCCACGCCGAATTTTCACGTCGTTCACGTCGTCGGCCAAGCGTCCCGGCAGCCGCATCGAAATATCGAAGAGTAAACCTTCGCGGTTGCGCGCTTATCCGCGCGTGAATCTAGTTACGTAAACAAGTCGATTCTTGCGGTTCGCGCGTGGATTCCGCTCGAGATCGCAGCGGCGTTCGGATGATACTCGCCAAGGAAAAGAAGGACGACGACGACGGCGGCGACGGCGGATGAGAAAGGGCGAGTACGAGGAGGGGAGCGGGAAGAGGAGCGGAGGAGGTCGAGCAGGCAGGGCCCCAAAGTAATTATTCCGTCTATAAAACGGCCCGGCGCGAATCCCCGTGACGAATTGCCCGCGATATCCGGCGCGAGCAAACGAAAACGCCCACGAGGAGAGCCGGCTGAGTCCGACGCGAAGGGAGACCTCGCTCCGAGACGGGGCAGGACGGAGGTAGAGGGAAGTCAATGGCGCGTCCACACATCCCGCGCGATGACGACGGCACGTTTCGACTGCGCGCGAGCCTCGCAACGGGCAATCTGACTCCGAAGAGGATAGGATAGGGGTTTAGACGGGGCAAAGAGAAGGGGAGGAAGGACGGGTTCACCGAGATCGGCCGGATCGGCTTGGTTCCTTCGCGCGAGCGTGCGATGATGACATGTTAATGTATGGATGCGTAGTACACGAGCGTGTCTGGCTCCAAAAGGTGGTGTCCCAGAGAGGGAGAGAGGAGGAGGAGGCAGAGGGTACCCTGGGTGCCGAAGCACGAGCCAAAGGGGCTTCCCGTCCGCCCGGCCCCCCGCCCCCGCCCTCGCACGACACCCCCTTCCGTCCGCGCGGCGCGCGGATGGGTTTCTTTTCCGCTCGGGGACGCTGCGGGCCCGCCGAGACGTCGTCCCGAGTCATTGTCGCCCTGCCTTCTTCATCTGCATACAATCGCCGGAGACATCCGCGCGGCATCGAACCATCGCGTCCTTCCTCCCCGTCCTCCTCTTCCTCCCTCGCGCGATCCCGCCAGTGAAACTCACTCCCGCCCCCTCGCTCCCTCGTCCCCCTCGCGACGTTCCCGGCGGCGACGTATCCATCGGGACGCCGTTAATGCGACCGCCCGTCGAAATTATCGGAGGCGGGACGGAGGGGCTCTTCAGGTGGGCACAGCGAGAGCGCTTTCCGCCTGAAATAAAGAGAAAGAGAGAGAGAGAATGGCGGTGAGACGGAGAGGGGCACGCAAACCGGGTTTTGGATTAAAGATGACGTCTAAATTAATCCAGTGGGTTTCTTTTTTTTCCTCGAAGAGCGGGTGGGTGTCGCAAGAGCGCTCGAGGTGTCGGTGCCCCCGCTCAAGGAGTGGCTCGTTAAACGGGGAGTGTCCGCGTGGTTCCTTCGACTCTCGTCCCTTCCTCCTCCTCCACCTCCCTCCGACGTGTGTGCGATTCCGTAAATAATTCGGGACGAGTAACGTCGCGAACGTAATTCGCGCCCGGCTTTCAATCTCTGCCCGGAGGGCGAGGGGGCAAGAGGAGAAGAGAGAGAGAGAGGGAGGGAGAGAAGAACTCGATTAAGAATCCGACCGCCCGGGATCGTAACTATTAGTCGCGCTCCCTTTCGAACTAAATAGAGGCAACAGTTGCGGTTTATGAAATTAAATCGCGGCCGACTTCTGCAACGAGGGTCAGCCCGCCCGTGACGCGCTCGTGTAATATAATATATAATATATACGGCGCCTATTATTTTTGCAAAGTATATATTTTACCCATACATACGTTACAAATAATGCAACTTCCCCCACAATGTCGCGCTTTTGCGTGAGACAACTTCTGTTGACGCGGGATTAAGCGGATTTTTTAATGCCTCCGCGCGAAAGGCCTCAAATAAAATCTAAAACATGTAATATCGGCAAGAGATGTTTGAGACAATGTCGGATAAATTGTTAGGATGCACTGAGACGTCGTTTGCTTTCGGAAATCTGCTTTTCTTCAGAATTTTGATCCACTCTGTGTGAAGGCGCCTCGTCCAACGCGTTATTCCGCGTGAGGTAATACGAAAGTTTTAACGACGGCGAGACGGAGCGAATCGCAATGCTCCCCGCATTTGTCAGAAAGGCAGGATTTATTCGCGGAGGGTCCTGCGGAGCGACACTCGGCCGCGTATGATATCCAGCACGGGCGCCGCCACCTTTATCTCTTCTATTAACCCCCGCGAGGTAATTAAATTAAATGATCCACGGTCTCCCTCGATCATCCGGCTTGTAAGTGCCTATTTATTCCGACACCCTTCGACGAGAATGAAAACGGGCGCGCGTGCTCTCGATCTCGATGTAAAAAATGGCCGCTTCATTTTTTACCGCGTTTATCGAGCGCGTCAATCGTTCCCCAATTTCTCCATTTGATCGAAATACCAGAAAAATGCAAACAAATCGAAACAAAAATATTATATTATTCAATAAATAAAAATATTCCATTATTATTCCTGATATTAATATTAATAAAATTTTAATTTAAATACTTGAGCGTGTGGGATATTTTTTAAACATTCAAAACTCCGTTTTACGTAATTTCGTGGAAGCTGGTCGACTCGAAAGACAGCGGAGCGCCGAGATTTAAGGCACAAAGTTACAATCGGGGTGGATAATGGGGGTGGTGGTTTCGCCGCGTTATCCAAGTCGCCGCCGCAGGAATTTCGACGGATGGAAGAATTCCGAAACATCTGGGTCGGGAAAAGCTGGCATTCGTTCGTTCGTTCGTTCGCTCGAGGAATACATAGAAAACGCGTGCACGAAGGGCCCCTTCTGCCTCGGGATCGACCTTCCGAGCGAAGCCAAGAGAAAGAAAACGGGGGGTGGCAGTGAGGGGGCCCCGGCACGCCACGGTCGCGCACGTGTTAGATAGAGGGTCGACCGGGCTGAGAAGCTCCCGAGGGAGCTACGTACCATTTTGCATAAATCGCGAGACACCCCGTCGTACCAGAACCTCGGGGAGATTCTGGAATAGGTTGAATCCACCGGCGCCGCGCGATCACGAAGGGATGAAAGTGCCAGAGGTACCGAAGGCACTCGATATTTCACCCTCCTTTTCTTCTTTCTCTCTGGCGCAGAGACGCGCGCTTGCGCGCACCGCGAAAAATACCTACTAAAATGTCGAAGCGAAATTCCGTCCTCTCGCTCTCTCCCCTCGATACCGTCGAGTTCGAAAATGACAACCATCGTTGGACTCATCAGTTGATCGCTAGAGATTCATCCTGAGCATTCGAAATAGCAGGAAAAAAATACCACTGAGGGGAGGAAGCCACAACCACCGTTTCTCGCTGTATTTCGTAGCTAAAATGGGCAAAAAAATTAAGTTGCAGGATGTCGTAGTATTTAAAAAATGTAGCTATGGGGTACTGATGGCGTGGCGTGGACCGGCAAGTCAGCTGACCGGTTCAATCAAGTTCAACCTCGCGCAGTCTGAAAGCTGTTCACCCTTCCTCGTGGCACCGGCTTCATTCGACGATAACCGCAATATGCTCTCGCGCTATAACGCTATATAACGTCAAGCGGTATTGTTTTACAGCCGGCGCGATAACTCGGAGCGGAGTCCCGCATGGGGTGCGTGCGATCTGCGCGTACGGATGATCACGGAGGGGATGTGGTCGCCTGAAATGAAACGGAACAATCGCTCAGGGTGTAATTAATGCGCGTCCTTCCGCGGGCTCACCCTGTCACCGAAATTACGTGTCTTTTCCGCCTGGGAAAACCGCCGGTTTTCTCCTTTCATCTCGCTCGAAGCGAGATTTTCTGGTGACGGATCATTCATGATCGGTCGATCGGGATCGATCATCGCGATTCGATGCCCGGTAAGGTGGGACCGGTAACTCTCGGCGGTCCTTACTTGCGCCTCGGCTGCTACTACCGGCTGTGCAGCGCGCCTGGTTGCGTCACTTTCGCGCGTTGTGCGCTCGGTCCGGTGTTAACATTTCTGCTCGTCGATCGAATACATCGACCATCCACCGCTCGCAGATGTTAATTGCCTTCAAGGACTCGTCAATTGTCTTCGACCACCGGCGACTATGCCGACTGTTTACGCTACCGATTAAGAAGCTGCGTAGCGATTCCACGCTCAGGAAACTGGCTTCTGCTCCACGGATCTCGAGCCTCGCGCGGCCGCCGTGGAATCCCGGACTACAGCAAGGTCAATCAGGTTACACGGACCGAGCTCGTGTAAGCCTGGGAATTAATTAGCTTATCTGGGCGCAATTGGCGCGATTGGTCGCGACTAAGCTGACCATTCGTCCATCCGTTTCGCTTATCAGCGACGTTATCCTCGGCGTGAACCGTGTCTTCTGCTTTGCTGGATCCAGGTGCACGAGGTTCTCAGGGAAAGGTGCCGCGAGATGTGGCGACGACGACGACGACGACGATGAACGGGGCACCGTAGCGCTGGCAGGTAGTCGTTCGGGGGCTTACGCAAGCCTCATACCTATAAGTTAAGATTAACCTTGCTTAGCGATGTCCGGGCCCATGAGAGAGGCTGGTGCGGGCAAGGGGAATCCGGGGACTGGGTAACGAATGAGGACATTTGACGGGATTAATTTATGTCCAGTTTGGTAACCGAACGCAACGATACGCAACGATACGCCCGGCCGGTATCGAGCCGGGATGAGGGAGGGGAACGGAGAGGAACAGATGAAGAGAGAAAAAGAGAGAGATAGAGAGAGAAGGATGAGCCGCGGGGAGCGGAATACGTGCAGGTATCATCATACGCTCGTGTGCTCGACCCGGCGACTTCGGTTTTTAGGGAATAACAAGTTTCGTCCTCTCTCCCCCTCTCCCCCCGCCCCCTCTACATCGCAGTGCCCCTTGTCCTCTCTCATCCTCCTCGTCCTCGTCGTCATCCTCGCCCGTGGAGATTTCGGTGTGATCTCCCGAGCTCCCTAACCCGCAAACCTATCTCAGGGGTTAACGGTGAATGGACCATCGGCGTTGCCAAACCGGACACACGTGGAACTCGTTTTTACGTGGAACTCGAGGACTTCTTCTTCTCCTTGCTCTCTTTCTGCTTCTCACCCGGCAGCTGCCGGAAAGAGCGGCGAGCGATTGCTTTTTTCGCGGCGCTCATTGATTCGGACCTGTGCGTATGACTCGACTTACTCGGGGAAGATTCGAGAAGAAAAGAGAGAGAGAGAGAGAGCACGGCTGCAGCTGATGTCTCCCCGTGTAGAATGTCGTGTAGGACGTCGTTGGAATCCGCCCGGACTCGCAAAACGACCGCAGCCTCCCGAGCACCGTGTGGTGCTCCGAGGCGCGAAGGGCGGCGGCGTCGGTTTTATACTTCGCAAAAATGCTGAACGAAGATTAAAGGAATTTTTGCGTGTGCGAAACGTATACCTCGAATTCCTTTATCTTTAATACTTTTACCGTTGCTCGCAATAATAGAAAATACAATCGCGGCATATATATCTACACCGCGATAATCCTGGATTCTTGCGCGCCTTGCGGTTGACGCCTCTCGAACCATCAAAGATTACGACACTAATAAAATATACGCGCGTACCCCACTCCTCCCCCCACACTTCACGTATCCTCGCCGACGCGAAATTACCGTTCTACCTGTTCACCGTCGCCCGTCGCTCGTCCTGGGACCGGCCGAACGTCCGGCGAAATTCTGTGAATCGCGAAATTCCGTTCGCAGCCGGCGACGCGCTCGTCCTCGCGCCGTAAATTAAGCGGTTGACACAGTTTCGGCGCGGTCAAGACGCTGCGAGAAGAAGAGAAGAGAGACGCACCGACTTACGATTTTTCCCCTTCCCCCTTCCCCGTAGTTTATTCATCAGAGGGTATAATAATTCCCGCATCTGTTCGTTTCTTCCCCTTCCCGGGGGAGGATGCGTCTAGCATCTGATAGCGGACTCATCTCGCGGTCACATGTGCGCCTCCCCGAGGCGAGAATAAGGGTTGCGTGTTTCTTGGTCGTGCGTCCAAGGGACCAAGAGAGAAAACGCAAGAGCTTTCTCTCTTTGAGCACGAGAGGGAGAGAGAGATATAGAGAGTAGGTTGAAGTCCACGAGCCGGTGCTCCCGTCGCGTCGCGGCGCAACACGGTGGTTAAACCCGTGAGTTTATGTGCATTCCGACACCGCCGCGCAGTCGAGGTGTCTGTATCTGTAGAGCCCCGCGCGCCTTTTTCGCCTCCTACCGGCAACCAAGACACCCTCCCCAGCCCCCTCGCCTAGCCCCCTTGCGCGCGGCGTCGCGCGTCCAGGAGGAACGAGAGAAAGAGAGAGAGACAGAGATGTGTTGGGTTTTGGATGTCTCTCGGATCCGATTCCAGAATGCCGAAGTGGGTTACCGGCTCGCCTCTCCGCGTCTCCAGCGCGCGCGCGCGCGCACACACACTCGAGTAAACTCGACGATGTAAAATCGTCGATGGTCCCATCTTTCCCCCCTTGCCGCTCTCCGCCCCTGTCCTGGCATCGCTGCGACACGCTCGTTTCCACCGCGGCCGGTTCGGCTCGATCCGTACCGAATGATCCTCCGCGCCCCTTTTATCGCGCGGAATCTTTATTTCCGGATAAAGTGTTCGAAAAGTTGCCGGGGACCGTCGTAAGGTACTTAAGTGGAAGGTCCGCGTACGTTCCGTACGGTCCCCCTCCCTCGGGGGATGACGCGGCTCTACGGCAGGGTGATGTGTGTCGATTTTGCGGGAGCGGGAGGAGGAGGAGGACGAGGCGAGACGTTGCAGGTGTTAACGCGGCCCTCGTTATGTGCGTTTAATGCCAGAGTCACGGTGATAAGGTGAGCCTCATGGGGTTCGCTGATAGCAATATGGTGCGGAAAAAGGCAGAAAGAGTGAGAAAGAGGGAGAGAAGATTATTCCCTCGCAGGAATCTTCGATGTGAATGACTATCTTTTTGTCAGTCTTTTCGTGGCAACGCGTGCCTTCGATTTTGCCGTCGATTTCACAAGATATCTAAAGTCAAACTCGATATCTCGAATATCCAGTTTCGGAAGTGGGTTTGACCGTTTTTCGGCCGCCGAGTACGGTGCGAGAGCGCCGCACGGTTCGCATTCGGCTAATAAATCGATCTCCTACATTGCGTGCTTTTATAACGTCGGTTGTCCACTCGGCGTGTCAAGAGCCAGCGTCGGTCTTAGTGGATACCGGTTCGGTTTTCCGGTTCCTCCCTTTCCGCCGTGGAATCGATGTATATGTGAATCGTATTTATCATCAACATTTTTATGCATATATCTTATATATCAATAGAGGAGAATCCCCTATTATGAGATATGCTCCTAATATGAGATAATGGGGTTTCTGCTAAACTATTGAGCACCATCTGTTAGTTCCACCATGAACTTATTACTCTTGGTGTAAAATGTATTTAGTGAAAAACTCCATTGTTCGTTATTGCGTTTAGCCTTTGCAAGAAAAGGTTTGTGAAATTGTGAACATGTCAAAGGAACTTGAGGTACGTCTTTAAACCTTGTTTATTATATAATAAGGAAATGATTGGCAATACATTCAGTATGCAATGATAGAGTAGAATCGTAGTAAGAGGAAAATACGCGATTTGTTTAATTGCTTAATTGTAAAGGTTAGATTTCATGATCGCGGAACCGCTAGGCGTGTGGCTCGTATAATGAGATATTCAGGGTACTCTTAATATGAGATCATTATTGCTCGAATATGAAGATTATGTAGTGTAATAAAAAGAAAGAAAATACTACGTTAAGGTTAAAGAAAAGTTAATACGAATTTATATTACGAATTTTTGTGTATTTAATTTTTATAGAATCTGACTATGGAGGTTAGAGATACGAGGAAGCGTCGACAGTGGAATCGTGAAGATTTGGCGAAGGCTGTGGCAGCATTATTTTTATAAAACTATTTAATAAAGTTTTTTAATTGCAATACTGATGTATTTTGCACTTTTAACACCGATTTCTCGAGGTATCTTATATTAGGAGCACACTTTCTCGATCCTGCGTAAAGCTCTTTTTTCAAATTTTTTTAATTTTCAGAAAAAATAATATTTAAATTAGATTTTTCATTTCACCAACCTAAAGCTTATTAAATTCTCTTCAAGATAACGTATTACATTTTTAAATTCTGCCTATAGATTTCCTTACATTCGGCAAAATCGATATGGTATCTCATAATCGGGGACTTTCCTCTATATAATAATATCACATATATAGTACCACATTTAGCAATAACATAATATCATTACGCATGTTACGATACATTAATGTTAATATTATTATACAATATTAATAATATTATGCATCGATCGCCGAAATCGATCGCGCGATATCTGCCGGGTGGTATCCGTTAACTCCCGTTTAACGGTAAAAGTTGTGTGCCACTTGTATGCGAGCGGTCGCGCTCATATTTATATTTAGATACTTAATAAATTGCACCGATAGAATCAACGCGCGCGCGCGCACGACAATGATAATAAAGGTGGAGGAGTGATACGGTTTCGTGCTACGGATCGTTGCACATGGCGCAACACGATCTGCAAGGAGTCGGGCTCCAAGTCGGCTCCGAGTGGATTAATAATGGCGGCGCGCCGCGAGATTACGGCCTGGGAGAACTCTCCGCGCACTCCCAAGCCACCCGTTTAATAAGAACCTTCGTGCGCGCGGGCGCGCGCTTTCGTATCTGCTACGGTAAATCATTCACACCTATCTCTCGCCACCTAGATATACAGGGTGTATCACAGAATTCTAGACGGGGAAGATAGTGGACTCTGTATGAGGAAACTATTCAACGCACGAATTAAACATGCAGATATTTTAGTAAATTTATTTATTTTACCTGTGCGAGCGTTTACAGATACATTTTGCGACAATATTAAAGGCGAGCATTTGTTTAAAGCATGTAGTGACATTTAGTTACAGTTTAATAAATTCGGTTCCACAGAAATGTTACTACATCTGCCAAAATCTCTCTTGTAAAAGCTGTCCAGACCTCGTCAGTCTTGCCAGAACCTTTCTGACCTCGCTAAATCCTATTTTCAAGATATTTCATATTGTCAGACTTGGTCAGACCTCTTCAAATCTCGTCAAAAATCCCTAACTTGCAGATTTTTGCCGGACTCTACTCCAAACCTCGCTAAATCTTTGCCAGCCTTTGCTAAACCTCATCAGATCTCAGCAAACTTCCGCAGACCTCGTCAAGCCTGTTCGGACTTCCCTGGACTTGGCCTTCGAGACTTGAACTTCAAGAACGTCCTCGACTTGTGCAGCTATTGCTGCTCGCATTACGGAGCGCATCAGAACATCCCGCAGGGATCTCGCGTGAACGAGCAACGTGTAATTTTCGCGTGCTCCGCGCTGACCGCAGCGGCACTTACGTATTACATCGCTAATCGATAAACAGTTAATTAACCGGCTGGTTACGTATGTACGCCGCGAAGAGGACGAGAACGACCCGACCCTCATGTGCGAGACAAGCGTTCGGGGCGATCCGCGCTGTATCATCACCGTGAAGGATCTCTTTTAAATCGTCCGTCTAATTGCGATTTGACGAGCTCGCGCTCACCTGGCCCGCGGCTTTTCGTCGGGAACCCGGCGAGTCCTGTCGCGCGCGCTGTTCCGACCTTCGTCGAGGGATGCCATTAGGTAGAATGATCGATGATCCGCGCCGAGCGGAAACAGGAATCCGCGGCATCTGAAATGAAACGCACTCGCGTTGATTTTTCTGTTAAAATAAATTCGTAAACAGAACTTTTGTATAATATTATATTAAATCGCAGTGTAAAGGTCTGTATGTCTGCTTGTCTCTCTCTCTCTCTCTCTCTCTCTCTCTCTCTCTCTCTCTCTCTCTCTCTCTCTCTCTTTCGTTTTTTGTGGTTCGTTAACGAGAAGGTACATCCTTGATGTATTTCCGACAGTCCTCGAATTCCCTGGCGCGTTCAATCCTTACAGTCTCTTCCGCTCGTCTCCTCGCGGCGAGCCTTGTCGCACGTAGGACGGACGGCTCGTTAAAGCCGATCGGTCGACTTATTTATCGCGCGAGGCGAGGAGGCAGAAGGGAGGAGCAGAGGAGCCTCGGAGGAGATTGGTCCGAGCATCCGGTGTCTGGATCACCCGGATGATTGATAGTGATTTGGCAGATAGCGATCTAGGAACGCGAGGAGGCGCGCACCTGACCGAAAGACCAAGAAAGAGAGAGAGATGACCGCGTGCGTGGGAGGGAAAAGAATGATCGTGCAAGAGAGAGATAGAAGGAGATCGGCGTTCAAGGCTGGACTGAGACAGTCAAATGCAAGCATCGAGAAGAGCACAGGGGTGACTTCTGCGGGGGACGCGGGAAACCCGCAGTGGAATACCTATTATCCGCGCCGGGCAACGGCTATCGGCGGCCACCATCTTCCCGTGTGGGTGTCCGCGTTTGAAAGAACGCCCTTAAGACCCCGTGAGCCGAGTCGTGCCCGTCACCCCGCCGAGAAAACCGCCCCCGCGGAGCAGCGCTAGCTGCCCCCCCTCAGACACCCTTTCAATTTCCTATACGGCCGATAATCATCTGTTCGACCGGATCTCGCCGCGGCGCGGGCGGAGGGCGAAGCGTCGCTCTTGTGCGTCTTTCTATCCGTCCTCCCGATGTATGTGTCTTTTCACCTCGGCGTGGCCTCCCTTCGAGAAAGTCGGGGTGACTCCGATCGTCCCGGATAAATCCTTTATCTACGATGGACTCGGGCAGCCCCACCCCACCGATGACTCATTATTGCCTGTCGATCGTCGCGCGCAAACGACGTCACGGGGTGAAGTCGAAGCGCGCAGTTATCGGACGACCGGCTAGTCGCGAGTCGAATAAAAGTCCAATGAAAGCCCAGCTTCCGCCGATTGGGAACGACTATTGCCTCCCTTTGTCCCGCAACGGGACAAAGGACCCGTCACCCGTTACTACAGGCGCGCACGTCGACAAATTTCCTGCCAGAAACGGAGCGGAAGAGCGGAAGTCACTCGGCTGCGACGCTCTCGCTGCTTCACGCTGCTCGCGGCGAGACAGAAATGCCCGTGTAATTACGTATGCAAATATCGCCCGTTCGATTCCTCGACGAAAGACCTGCTCGCGACCTGCTGGTATTCCGTCCCAGAAGAATGTCGGTCGTAACGGCCGCTCTTGGTCGCGCGGATCGAGAAAGGCGCCAGCGCGCGCGCGACGACGACGACGACGACGACGACATATTGTTTCCCTCGCGGGGTGTAATCTATAGCGCTTAAATTTTCTAAAGTACTCAATCACCGGCCGTATTTTCATGCAAACGCCGTCTCACGGGGATCTCCCTCTTCTTCCCCCCTCCCTCCGACCCCTCGCCACCCTCCGAGAGGACCGTCGAGGAGCGGACGCACAATACGCGCCGTGACGTATGAATCCACCGGCGAAATAAACTTCGCGCGCGCATATTATTAGCCGCTATTCCCGGAGACTTATGCCGGGCCCCTTAACCGCCCGTGGGGCCCCCGGAGGTCGATACATCCGCGCGCACGAATTGGGGGGGAGGCCCGCTCCGCCGTCGTGTTTGCGCGCGTTCGCGAGGATTTGTACGTGTGTATATATATATTTTACTCGTTTCCTCGCGATTCTCTAATCTCGGCGTAATGACGTACGTTCGCGAAAACCACCAGCGAAAACCACGAGAGGAAATATCGACGGTTGTGTACAAAGTAACGCTGCGCATGAGCGTTCCCCATCGTGCAAACGAAATTACGGACTGTGCATATTTCCGTACGTGAAATAGCAGATTTACGCGCGCACGAATGCGTATTGGAACGCAGAGGAGATAATTATTTAATCCGTAGAGTGCAAGCGCGCACCTTCGCAGGGAAATTGAAGTTATTTTATGGACGGCCGGCATGAATATGTCTCCGCGGGCCGGAGCATGAAAACGCGGGCGCGCGGCGTGTAAACTGTCCAATAAGTAAGGCTCCGAACACGGGGCCTCACTTGTAAGGTTCCCTCTCCCCCCGCTCCTTGTACTTTTGCGCATACACACTGTTGCCTGCATTCATAACGTATGGCGCGTGTACGTAGGCGCGGGAGGGGACGGCAGAGGAGGACCGAGACGCGCGGTGAGGCCCCGGGCCCGGCGCTATAAAGAATATCCCGGGAGACAAGAATAAAATCCGGTTGACTTATTTGAACCGCCGCGATATGGAAGGAAGGGGGCGAGCGAGCGAAGCAGGTAGCGGCAGGAGGAGAGGAGAGATTTGCGAGATTGGAAGGGAGAGCGAGCGGGCCCTACGAGCGGCGTACAAGCGCCCTCGCGGGGGCCCGCGGGAACGGCGGCCGAGGGCCGGGGCCCACAGAAGCGGTGGCCACCGAATACTGCTATATTGCGCGACCTTTGTGATCCGAACACACGTGCCCACACACGTTGTTACCGTCGTAGGGCCCCCGCGAAGGTGAGAGGCCCTTCTCTGGTACTCGGCTCGACGTTCTGCCGCGAAAACGTCCGCGATAACGACGCTTTACTCGGCAAATTTTCACCCTGTTTTTTATTCCCTTCCTTCCACCCTTCCCTCTCCCTTTTCATGAGCAGACATCCGATCGTGCGCTTAGAACGAGCCGGTTGAACTTCGTCCTTTGTAACGAGCGGCCCGCTAGAGACTGTAAGGTACCGTATCCTTGGTATATCGACCATTTTCCAGAGAAAGGTATTTCCGCGCGGACGAGTCGCACGTTCGTCACGCGCAAGCGCGTACGCGCGAGCGAGCGATTTTCGTTGGCGCGCGCTCGTCGAACGAGTCTTCAACCGCGCGAAAGAATCGTTATATCCGTGATGCGTATCCGTTCATAGAAATTTCCCCGCTCTCACTCCCGCTTCTCCCCTTTCCCAGTGATCTTTGAACTTAACGCGCGTGACGCGCGCGCGGACGCGACGCGCGCTTCCCCGTCTCACGGTCGTGAATATCAAAAGGCATTTAAAGCAACATCGGGATAATCAAGATAGTAATATAATCGAGACAGTATAATAATAGGATTTTCCGTCGTCGGCGGCACACGTTGATTAAATAATTATAATAATCCGCGGCGCGCGCGCGCGCAGCGTGCTGTCACGCTCGGTCTCGGCGCCGCGCCGGGCCGTTAACGCGAACGCGCGGCAATCACGAAAGTAACGTGGTGGACGTTTCCACATTTTCCCGCAAATATCATCAAGATATAATTATTAAAAGCGTCGTGACGTGCGTGGCGGGCGGTTTTACCCGCGCGGACGATTTGACGCGCGTCACACACGCTCGTGCGTACGCACCGAGACCGGACGTACATAGCTCGCAGCACGTCGCGTCGATCGGCGCGTCCACGTCGGGTTCCACGTGGAGACCTGGTCCTGGGAGTGGATGAAAGGTGCTGCGGCACTAAGTGACGGTAATTATCGTAAAAACAGTGATTTTTCGCAGTATCCTAGCCGTCTATTTTTAGAGGCCGAGTCACGTCGACCGGTCCCGCGCGCGTTCAAACCTCTCTCGCTTCGTGTGCACGTATGACCGAGCGGTGCGTCTAGCGCGCGCACATTTTTATGTGTATTCGTGTGCGCACATAAATACACAAATACACCAAGCACACTGTGCGGCCGACACACATAAAAGGAAGAGAGAGAGAAAAAGAGACTTCCTAGTTTCGAGAAATCGGCCGTGCGCTTTCGCGAGCGAGCGTTCTCCGGCTTGCCCACTTCCTCTTCACAGCCTGGCTCCGCTCGGATCAGCTTCCCGGGTCCCGGCTACGCTCTTGCAGCGCGGCCGAGCGAGTGATTCTCGAGTACTCACATTGTGTGAGATTTCTTTTGAAACACCCGGAGAGACCACGATTGAGCGGTTAACAGTGAGCGTTCTGCCAACCACGCGAGAGCGAGTGCATCTATGTAACGCTTGAATATCAGCAGCAAGTCGCTCCGAACAAGTACGAGTTTCTTTTCTCGGCAATCTGTGTGATGACTCATCGTCATCGAAAGGTTTTCCCTGAAAACAAAATTTCGCTGCCTCCGATTCAGAGAATTTCGAGACACACGGATAGTCGTCCTAATTAGTCCTAAGTAGTCCTAATCCAGCAAAAAAACTCCCGGGGTCTACGGTGGCTGGTCGCGAGTTCGACCAAGCGGGGAACTGTGGGACCCCATTCGTCTTTCTCAGCTGGCTGTCTGTCGCGCGTGAATTCACGAGCTGACAGACGCGCGAGGAGGTAAGCCACGCAAGGTGGCGGCTAGGAGGTCGTAGGGGCGGCGGAGGGACAAGCGGATCCTTTCAGAAGCGGGAATGTTTATCGACGCAATATTTGCTCGTGCACGCCGCACCGCGCCGGCGCGCACGAAATTTGTTTAATTTGTTAAGTGTTAATCCCATTTAATTTTTCCCGCAAACGTCGCGCGCGTACGAGCGCATACTCTCGAGGACTCTCCGTACTCTAAATACCTGCGCAAACACCAGGAGCAGACGGCGGTATTTATTATTATCAGCTGCCTACGCCGCTGCGCAGTTTCGTCATCCCCGTCATCATCATCGTCGTCGTGTTGTTGTTATGGCGCAATTCAAGAATTCTGATGAAAAAGCTGCCCCGAGACCCCTCCAATCGCTGCACCTGTCGCTCCCGCGTGGTCTACTTGTCGCGCTTGTGTCATTAATGTGTGTAATTACCATGTCTCGTGCAATCATGTCGATATTAACGAGATGCACGAGTCCAGTCCGCATTCGTGAAGAATGTCGGGTAAACATTAACCCCGTTCGCTCGGCGTTCGCGCATTCCTCCCTTCTTGCAGGATGGAAAGGTTCACCAGGCGGAAACGTATTCATGTTTCACATGTTCTTTTTTCCGAAAGCTGCAGGGGTGGCACGCGACGACGGGCGATCCTCGCGACAACTTGCGCGTGCTTGGGGATGAAAAGGAAAAAACGTGTCACGTGGTTTTACTTCGCGTCCCTCCTTTTAATCGCGCACTCGCTAAAGTGTAGATGAATAAATCGTAAAAGTATAGAAAGTATAAAAAAGAGCGAATCGAAATTGCGAGACGCTTTGCGCGACTTTTCCGGCGATTCATTGATGTATCGATCGTGTTAATTAAAAAATTATTTAAAAAGCCAGCGTGTCGTGACATTGAAAAGCGGTCATCGCTCGAGTCCGTTATTGAATGCGCGAGTTCTGTCCGAGTGCGAGTTCGATTTAAGCGCGTTAGCACGCTGAACTACTGGAATGTCTTTTCCACTCTCGTTTGTCCAAGCGCATTTTACGCTCCGTCAGCTCCAAGAACGATGACGCTCGTACGTCCTTCTGTCACGACATGAAAATCGGCTCCGGATATCGGGACGATATCGAGAGTGCGCGCGAGGGGGGCCTCGACAACTGGTCGGGGCGCAGATCGACATCGTCGGAGGAAATGCGAGCGTTTTCTATTTTATCTTCTCGCTCGGCGAGAGTGCGCAGGCTCGCGGACGGCCAGCTGAATGCTAAATCAATCTAAATTAACGTTAACAATGTTTGTTGTAAATTGTAATTACGTGTTATGGATTATAACGCATTTACAGAAAACTGTAATTGCATGATGAGTTATATGAATAATCGCGGTAGATTGCGTGATACTTGTAACTGCATTGTATTAATATGTCACACCTGACAGTGTCATAAATTTCAGAATCAGAGGGATTACTTCGGCATAACGTGACAAAAATTCGACGAAAATTCGCACGACGAGTTTCACACAGTTTTCACACCTCGAAGCTCACCACCTCGTCATGATCAACCAGATGGATATCAACTTAAGCGAGTAAAATCACGATTTTTATCGGCCACCGCTTAAAGCTGGCTGTTTTGATTGCCGGATTTTCGCGCGCGCGCGCCATGCTGCACTTTCATCGAATTTCCGATACGGATATTAACAGAGATTTTCCTTCTGCTGGATTATCCTCCGCGCGAGATAACTGTACACTGCCTTGGGTACACCAGCGCTTTATTCGAGAGTCGCCCTTTTTTCAATTAATTTCATTGATTACAGCCGGCGAGAGAGAAAGAGAGAGAGAGAGGGAGAGAGTGCCCGATAGCGACTCGTGTCTCTCCGCGGCGTGTAACAAAAACCAGTTATCCTCCGATAATTTAATTAGATTCAATCTCGCGGTGGATTCAATCGCGCCGCTATTTTTAGCGAGAGCTCCGCGCGAGAGTCGAGCTTAGACACACGCGCGCGCGTACCGAGCAAATATTATATATCGTACGGGCACTTTACCGTCTTCTTTCCCGGCGAGCGTCCCGTGCCATTAGAGTTTCGTTGAGTTAACAGAGGAGAGTACCCGTGTTGCTTGTGCAATCGAACAATTCGCTCGCCCGGAACGATAGCAGCGAAGCTTCGAAGCTTCTACCTCACGAGGTAGGCGCCGTGTTTGATTTGCGCGTTCGCCACTTGAACACTCGCTACTTCGGGAAGTAATCGCGTGAATGACGAGCATGTGGCAATACGCGGCCGCTCGCAGCCGAGACCACGAGTGGATGTCAATAATGATTCCATCGGTGCAATTCTTCCTCATAAGAAGGCGCGCCTTTGCGGAAGTGCCGCGAGCAGGACTGTCTGCGTTTTGCAATAACAATCTTGCTACTAAAATCGTCGAGTTGATCGCGACGCGGATGACGTCGGAGCAGGAAATCCCGAAATCCGCAGTCCTCCGCGAGAGGATCATCAGTATCTTTTATAGGGATATCATCATGGATAAATCTTCTCCACTTTTTTCGGTGACGGGTAGAGACTTGCACCCTGCCCCCGCCGCAAGCAGCAGGAGGAGGAGACCTGGACGTCGTTTCTCGTGTTTCTCAGCATTTCGGGCCCCAGGCCACGATCACCGTCTCAGTCGTCTGACCCACACACGCTCGCGCGTGAGAGAGAATTCCTAGGTTGACCCGACTTGGTTGCGCGACACACGCACACGTGCATACACGCACGCACCGGCTCGTAGAAGCGGCGCGCCCACGCGACGAGTGTCCGCGACTCCGTCTGGTTTTGGCGGACATAACGGGTCGCGGATAAGGCGGTGAGAACCGTTGGCGTGGCTAATTCCGCGCGAATTTATTGCTCATATTCCGGCGATTTTTTTATGGCGACGTATTCGGCGTAGAAGCCCCTCGGTCGCAGCTTCCTCCTCGAAAACCCGCGCGAAAAGCTCTCTCTTTCTTTCCTTCCTTCTCTCTTTTTCTCTCTTTCGCCGAAGATCGTGCCCGAAGACGGCGGATCGAGGTGAAGCGGCGCGACGACTATGAAGAAGACAACTAGGACGCAAGAGGCGGTCTCGCGAGATTTAACGTGCGAAGTGACGGCGTGAAAGACGTTCATTGATACGCGTTGACTTCAACGTTGACGCATTCAGACCTGACTCTCTAGATCCTCAAGACCCTGGACGGACAGTAAATTCATCTTCCGGTAAATCTCGGGGACGACAACGGTGACAACGAAGGTGGTTTGCGCGACGATCGCGCGAGTAATTACGTCGCGTGGCGTCTTAATCGACATGGAAACTGGTTGCGTTTCTCGATTATCTCCGTAATGCGCGTGCACGAGTTACCAAATGTCCTCCGCACGTATTTTATAAGTTTCTCGGAGGACATCCGTCCGTCCGTTCGCGCGATCTTTCGTATTAATTACCGTCGAGAACGGCGCACTGTTAATTAGCGAAGCTGCGCTCGGCCGAAGGAGGACCGCCTCGCGGAAGCATACCCTGGGATTCATGATAATCACGTTGCACGCGCGCGCGCTTTATTGCGGCCATAATTTTCCTAATGCGCAGGTAAGCGTTCCGCTCGCATGCGGTTTTGCAAGTTCAGTAAGACGTCAAGTTGCATTCTTCTAAAGCGCGCGAGCGCGAGCACACTCGTGCGTCCCGTTTTGTCACGCTTAATGAAGTTAACAGCTCCTTGAATAACAGTGTGTAACAGGCTTTCATATTCAGCGGTCAGTTCGCATTAGCATTACACATTCACCGATCCGCTGCTTATAGTGGCCGCGCGCGCCGCCATTAATCCTTCACCTCGCCGCGCCACCATTAATCACCGCTTTATCATTTTCGTATCATTTTAATAGAATACCCCTCGGGCGGGCAGGTGCTGGCAGGCACCGCCGAGCGGATTCCCAGGCCTATTCTCAGCGCCGCGCCGAGCGCGGTCCGCTCCACCGATCCTCCGATTAACGGCCGCGCAAACACGATCCGATCGTCCCGGGTCCTCCGATCGACCGAGCGAGGCAATAAACAGGCACGAGTGATCATCCTCGATCCGGGACCGGCAATTGCTCGTAAATCGAGAGTGAAACGCGAGAAAACTGGGAGAAACCGGGCATCCTCTCCCGCGCGGGAATGCCTCGCACGTGCACGCGCACACGCACACGTACGTATACACACGTGCGCGAATGCATACGGCATATGCGGCATACATTAGCATAGCTTTACTCGGCGCGGGCTGTTTCATAGGTGGTTAACTGGCACGCGACCGTGAGAGGTTCGGCGTGGACGAAGGAGAGCACGGGGCGAAGGCCGCGGGACGGGAGGGGAGGGAAAAGAAGGGGGCCACTTTGCGGAGAGAGAAATTTGGGGCACGCAGTGGTTTTTTGCCGGCATCTAGACAAAACATGCGTACCCGCCCCGCGTATATACGTATGCACGTACGTATGCCGAGGCATACATGAGGAAAGCGTGTCGAAGACCCCGAAGGAAAGCACGAGGAGGCGACGCACCGCGCAGTAGGCGCGTGAGGTGAGGAAAAGGGGGAGGCTGAGCGCGTTTCGCCCGGTCGGCCTTAAAGGTTTTAATGTTATGCGGGATTCCCTTACCCCGTGAATGAAACGGAGAGCGAGAGAAAGGGAAGGAGAGACCCAGCGAGGGAGAGAGAGAGAGAGAGAAGAGGAAGAAGAGACCAAGAGAAACAGAGAGAGAGAGAGAGAAAGGAGAAGGTCTGGGTCTGCGCTCGGCGGAGTCTCCGCCGCTCGTAGGAAGCCGTTAGCCCACTTGTTCATCGTATACTAATGAGGATGAAAATGAGATGACTGCGTTTATTTTAATTTCATCAGGTGCAAAGGACGACGGCCGCGGCCTGCACCTGCCGGGTGCAGTCCCGCGCGCGCGTATACCAGCGTGATTCCGCCGCGCGCTTCCCGTCACGTCGCGCTTTTCCGCCGTCGTTCCTCGGGACGGTCCCCGATAGGCTTCCGGCCCGCCGTGACGTAATGTCGATATTTATGGCTGATGTCCGAGGTGAGAGAAAAAGAGAGAGGAAGAGAGGAAGGGACAGACCATCGTACTTAAAAATGGATTTATGCGAACGAAACGCCATTAAAAGCATCGGAGAGTGTTTTTCCCTCTGAGAAAGCCGTCCTCGCGTCTGCTTTCGTCTATTTTCTTCTTTTTCTTGCTCTCTTTGTCTTTAGGAGTTGCTCTTGAGTGGACATTAAGCCTCGCTCATTGATAGGTGCGCTCGTAACTTTAGGAGCAAAGTGGCCTCGTTAATTTGTCACTTATCCAATCACGTGAGCTAATTTGCGAAAAAATCTCCGGAATCTGCCACTATTTTGGGTGATTGATTGAAATTCTGTCGCAATTCTCTCCATTGAAATTGTCAGTTGATTAATTCCTTCGAACGCCGGGTAATTGTACAATATGATTCTATTCCCGATTCGACTTCGTCACGCAACAACTGTCGTAACGATCGCTGATGATCCTCGCGTTCGCTCACGTAACGTCTGGCATCCGTTCGGCGGATCCACCCCTCGCAAGTTGGCGGATGAGGACGGCCCATCTCCGCGAGGGAGATCGACCGGATCGAATCTCGTGGCGAACGAGATAAAAAAAAACCGTCACGTATCCGTTAAGGCTCGGCCTTAAGACGAAGCGCAACCGATGACGAGCGAACGACGCGGAAGCGAGTAAAAAACGGTTGCGGAAAAAGCACTCTCGCTCTCTCTCTCTCTCGTTCTTTACCGTGCCGGCACATCTCGGCGCACGTTCGGCGGTTACTTCTTTTGCCTAACAAAAGGGCCGTACGCGCTCCTCCTCCTCGTCACGTTGGTCCTGAACGCGCAAAGGTCGCCATGAGAATATAACCGCGGCGCAGACGGACGAATGCCTTTTACGTATGCACAATTGTCTCCTGGAGGGAAGGAAGGACGCGAGCCAGAAAGAGAAAGAGAGAGAGAGAGAGAGAGAGAGGATGCAGGAAGGACGACGGAAAGCCACTACGGGGTTCGGCAGGAGGAGGTTGAGCGAAGGTGCACCATGTGGCAAGTGTGCGAGTGAACGCGAGAAAAGGAGAGAGAGGAAGAGAGAGAGATGGCGAGTGATATGGTCGGGTAAAGGGTTTCGACGTTTCCTCACGGTTCGGCGATGCCGCGTCAGGACCATCTATCTCAGGGGTGTGATCTTCCTACCTTTCCTTCCTCCCTCCTTCCCGCCTGCTTTCAGCTCATCGTGCCCTCCCGGACGAGAACGGACGGACGCGCGGGGGTCACAATGGTTTGCATACACTTTCCCATAGGGATGACACTCACCGGCGCCCGCTCGGCGCGAATACCTGGACCTTTAAACGCGACGAGATGGGGAACGGGGGGTGAGAAGAAAAAAGGGAACGGGGTGGAAGAGAAGAGGAGGACACGTAACGTATGGAGATCTATGCAAAATCGCGGCGCGATACCTGAGGTAGGATATATCCGCGTCCGCCGCACCGGTGGGGTCACCCCTTTCCTTCGGTGGTGTTTATTGTTCCAGATCGAAGGAAGAAGGGTTGAAGCGCGCGAGCCCGCGCGCGGGGCACCGGCTCGGCACCGCGCCTGTCTTCCTTCCCTTCCTCTGACCCCTCCCGCGGGCTCCCCTAATTTCGGGCAGGGCACCCGGAGTCGCGCGCTCTCACCCTTCCTCCTCGCAGTCACCCTTGAATTTTAAATTATGCAACGACGACGGGGCCAGCGCCGCGCCAGACCAGGCCAGGTATATTCAAATGGGCATATTACCTGGGCTCTTCCTATTCAAACATTCGACTACCTCGTAACCTCGTCTCCGTCCGTCCGTTCCCCTCCCTCTCCTCTCCTTCTCTTCCACGGCCTGCCGATCATCGGAGATTTATAATGAAAGCATCCACGGTACGCCACCAGCGAAGAAGATTCTCACGGTATCCGTGGCTGCTGCTTTGCCTATCAGAACGGGTCTACGGGAGCGGGGGGGGGGTGAAGGGGGAGGGAAGGAAGAGAAGGGGCCGCGGGACCGCCTGATGATCATGATGATGATGCGACACGCTCTCTCGACGCGTCTCTTTGCGCGATGTTTGCGATCGCGTTCGGGCCGATTCGTTCAAAGGGTTCGATCTGTGACGAGGATCGCACACTCTCCCACGGAAAACCGTTGCGCCACGACGGAGGATTCGTTTTACCGGCCTCCATCGGATACTTCAACGGATATTCCAACGGATAGTCGCTGATCAGCTGACGGACGCGCGTCGCGCGTCTCACAATCAGGCGCGACGTCAGCATCGCCGTTACCGGGTAACTCGACCACCGCGTGGTGGCTTACGTCAACGGTGGCGGATGTCGCGTGTCGTAATACCGCGTGACGGTATTCGCGCGGAATTCGCGCGTTACGTTTTTTCCGTTGTAAGCGCGAGAGCGTGCACGCTTTCGCGCCCACTTCGAGAGGTCGTCCTCGACGTGGCACAGTTACGATACATTTTCATATCGCGTTGTGCTCGACAGAACTCATACCGCGAGGACCACCAGAGGATCGCTGTTCCTCCAGCGCTCCCGAAAGTGCAAGAGCGAACGACCGCACCGCGCGCCGGCGTCCTTCCGGCGCGATAATGAGACGTGCGTCCGGTCCTACGGTGGGTTAAGGTCACGTCATGCCCCTCGCGGAATCGGGAATTAATGCGACGCATCGCGAGGATCGGCTACCTAAAGGCCCGGCGTGATATGCAAATGGCGAGGTCGGTCTCTCCGCAGCCTCGAACGAAACGAGGAAGAGAGACGAGCGTCTCCGCTCGCACCTTCCCGCTGCCTTCTCGCCTTCCTCTCTCCTTTTCTCTTTGACTTCTTTCGCGGACTGGACCCAGCATCCAGCGAATGCACCCAACAGTCTTTGTAATGTTCTCCGGTACGTGTTTCCTCCTCCTCCCCGGCCCGAGTTCCTCCTTCCTTTTCCCTTGTTTTTTTCTTCGCTCTCCCATCCTCCTCGTGCGCTCGGTCGTTCCGACAAATAAATAATTCATCGAGGCTGCATGCTTTATGACGATTATGCTAATCCACGTGAACCTGTTACCGCCGTTCGCGCTCGCACGCGCTCACGCACGCCGTGAATGGACGCAGGACGAAGGAATTGTGGGCGATCCTGCGGCGCACGCGTTGCTGACGGAGGTGCACCTTGCAACCGCACGGTGCCCTCGGCGGGGCCCTCGACAAATTTGGGGAAAAAGGGGGCCTCCAGGGGGGAGGAGCAGGTGCCGGTCGAAGAGACTTTCTCGAGAAATGTGGGAAACCGATGACCCACTCTCTCCTACGGCACGCCGCCAGAGCCCTTTCGCCCTTGACACATTGACCCCTCTCTTTCTCTTTTCCTCTCTCTTCCCATGTGTTTCTTTCTCCCCGAGTTTCTTCTCGTTCCATTAGCGTTGCGCCACGCGCGATGGAGGAGGAAGCGGCGTCGTGCAGGTTGTCGGCGGCACCATAAATTAGAACGCCATAGGAAACGCGCGGTTTTCTCCGCGCCTCGTAACGCCCTCGGTTCCATCCTGCGGCCGATCCTTTTGAAAGAATGCACTTCTTCGACTTCACATACAGACGGGACGGTATTTGTTACTCGCTGACGTCGCCCCAGAGTCCGTCGTCGACGTTGCAAACGTCGTGGGTATCGAGCGGACTCCTGGGGATCTCCGGGAATGGCAGGAAACGCCGTCTTATCGGAAACACGCTCGCGAGGAGCGTTTCCAGCGGCCGCGCGCGAGAGTGACGCGCGTCGTTTGCACCGCGACAGCCGCGCTGATCCTGATCCCTATTTATTGCACAACGGTCTGCTCGGGTATACCCTGGTCGGCTGCCAGCGGGCAGATAATCCGCCTCGGGACGACGGCAGCCTACCGTTGGAACGACGCTGACGCTCGCGGGTATCTTATCGGCGCCGGATGGACAAGTTATTAACTATCCCGCATGCTCCATTCGGAGAGACCGCTATCCGCTAGTCGCGCCAATAGTCGCGGCGAGCGAGCTGGAAACGCTCGGCGCGTATCGACGCGCGAGGAAGCGTCATCGAGGAGTTGTCAGGACGAGACGCGCAGGAATCCACGGGGCCAGATAGCGATGGAGCGAGACGAGATGGAGCTTGACTTTACGGGTTGATCGCTGATCAGACCAGTCCTCCTGACGACGACGACAATCAGCGATCGGCGATTTCCTCTTTCCCTCCAGGTGGAACGAGCGGGAATCCTTTTCTGTCGCTCTCACGAGGAGGAGCGAACGGTCCCACGCGTGGGAGGATCGTCGTCCTGCTGCCAGCGAGGAGGATACGGCGAGCCCGCGTGTGCAACGCTTCTAAATGCCTGACGGTACGAAGACCCGGAAACCGTCGCTGAAACCCGTCGCCGTCACTCTTATCGCGTCTCCGCAGCTTCCTCGAGAGCGAGAGGCGAGCGTTATTAGCATTGGCAGTTATCCGGGACTGTCTAATAAATTGTTCGCGAAAGGGCGTACGGGAGAGCGCGTGTATGCGCTCACTGTTAGAGCGCTGCGGCGCCCCGACGCGTGGCTCTCATGCTCGCGATTACGAAACGCCTCGGAATGCCGAGTCTCGATCCCGCGTGATGGAACAATTTTGATAAGGAAGAGGAAGCGAAACGCGATTACTTCTCGCGAACGAAGATAATTCACAAGTACAATAATTCTGTAATAAATAATTTCAGTGTACTCGGAAAAATAAGAATAACTTTCTTTTAAAGTTTATAAAGTAGCTGACGTGATATTTCGCGACGTACGTGACGCAGTACTACTTTGCGATTGTGCGAACGTGAGATTCGATCGGGGGGGAAAAAAACCGTTGGCGAGGCGAGCTTAGCGGGTCCTAATTGAGACGAGACTCTGTACTCGTTCCGAGATGATTTGCATCGACTTTCCCCCTTCCTGAATTCCCTTCATAACTCACGCTAACGCGAGCTGGCAGTTGCATCCACGACGAACGCGACGATGCGCGACCGATACGCTGCCGAGCAATTTTTCACGCGGGGGGGAGAGAATCTTGCCGCCTATCTTCGACGACTTCCTCCTCCTCAGGATGGAAACCCCTCTTCCCCCCTGCATCCCCCTGCTCGCGGTACTTGCTCAGGGAAAACGAGATATCCGTGGATCAGACAACGCTCGTCTGAATGGAAGATAGAGGACACTCGAATCCTCGAGACGCGCCGAGACACCCGATCGCACGTGGGCCAGATGCCCACACCCCTCGCTCGAATTGCGCGCTCCAACCCCCCGGGGGGCGGTGCCGATGCAGCAGGTAGAGCAGGTAGACGAGGCCCGTGCACCCTGAGTGCACCCTGCACCCCGTTTCCTGCCGAGGGTCGCGCCGCCGACGACGGCGATCGGGAAACGGCGGCGATGGGGGTACGTCGGGACACGGGAGAGGAGAAAGAGAGAGAGAAAGCCAGAATGCCGCTTCGACCAATAGCCGCGGCTCGAGTTAATGCATTCCCTTTATTATGCGCGCACGACGCAAGCAACTCGAGACTGCGAGTCGCGCGGCGGGGCCGGAAGACCGTTTAGGGAAATTCTGCCGGCACTGTTATTCAAACGAGGGTACGAAGGAGCACCTCAGCCGCTGCCCCTGCGCGCATCGGCCTCGGCTTAAGCGTATGCATATCGATCATTCTTCGATTCGGGGATGAATGCCGCGGAAGCGAGGCGACGTTAACCGCGCGCCTCGAAGGCGCCAGAAACCACCAACGGTTTTTCCCCCCTTCTTCCCCCTTCTTTCTCCGGCGACGTCTGCGGACTCCTCGTACCGGCTCGTGCAGTCATCGTGGATATCATTGCGCTGGTGTCATCGCGAAATGACGACGCTCGAACCGTACTTTACTAGCCATCTCGCCGAGAGAAACAGAGAGGGAGAGAGAATGACGCACGATCGCGCGCGCGTCCGCGCGGAGTCCTCGAGCGGGAATAAACGCGCGGCGGGGCTCCAAGGTGGTGGCGGCTTTTGAAACGCTGCTAGCTAAAATGCGCACGTTTCAACGGACCGCGGACTTGACGTGCGCGCGTTTTTAATCAGTCGCGCTTAGATGCGCAGTGTCTGAATGCGGACTCTCGCGAGAGGTTCCTCTATGCAACTAGAAATATTCCAGAGCTCTTTCTCTCTCTCTTTCTCTGTTTCTCTTTCCTTTTCTCATTCAGATAGCCGCCGTGGTGAAAAGGCAGCGCAGGCAAGCATGATTCTGTCACACGACATTGTCTTCGTGCGACCTAAACTCATTAGCCTCGGTTTCCGGTGACGTTAAATGAAGGCTATTCATCGGCCGCTCGTTCGTTCGTTCGTTCGCTTCGTCGCGTGCAAACACACGTGGTGTATGATGAGACGCAGGGTGCTCGGGAGACCAGGAAGCTCCCCCGAGCAGCGAGGGAGATCACGGAGAGAGAGTTAGCCGCGTTTCACGAAATTTCCGGGCGGATAGACGTACGCGTATACGCACACGCGTTCTCCTCTTCAGCAAGAGCACACGCAGAATCCACACACGGTGGCTCTCTCTTCCTCTCCCTTTCTTTCTCCCCCTCTTTCTCTCCTTTCTGTTTGCGTTTGAGAAGTAAATTACAATAATTGAATAGACCGCTAATTCCCCCTCGGTACGCTCGCACGCTCCTCTCGCGCTCTTTCCCGCGCCGCGTTTTCGCCGTTCTCCTCTCCGTCCCGCGCGCAAGAGCCAGAGGGGGGAGGGCCGAGACCCGCGAAGGTTAACCACCAGCCGCAGCCACTGTCTCCGGAGCGAGCACAGGCAAGCGCAGGCAAACGCGTGCGTACCCACGTACGTACTCGGATACGTACGCCGATACACCGCCGGCAAAAGGGGCGCGTGTCGCGCGATTAATTTCGTTTCATTTGCCGGCCGCTCTCACCCGCGTGGGTGGAAGGTTCCTCCGGCTCTTTCGCGGTTCCTCGCCCCCTCGCTCGGCATTCTTTTATTGTTATACGTACCGCTTCGCACTCGTGAACCCGTGAACCCCGTTGCCCGCGGTCTTCCGGCGTCGTCGATGACTCGGGAACATCAGTCATCCGAGAGCTCATTGAGACGTCAGGTCGTCTCACGTACACTATCTTCGCGGCGCGAGTATTGCAGAGTTTCCTGTTCTTGCGAGCCGACGTCGCAATGGAAAGTCATCGGATAAAAATATGGAGTTTTTCCGAGATTTTTCTCCCGCGCGAGTGAAATTATAATTCGCTTTTTCAGGGCGCGTTCCGCATCGCTCGATTTAAGTCGCAAATCGAACTGTCGCGCCGTGGATTGCGATCGCGCGACGCTTTCCGCTTTACCCTTCATCCGCAGCGACCGTAACACGTAAATGTTATTGGGTTAAATTATTTTTAGACATTCTCTGTGGAATCGGCGGAATTCGCGCTGAAGCAAGGTGGCTGGGTGCGCAACCGGACGCACACTCGCGATATCAGATATACGAGCGGTAACGCTGCGGCAAAGTGAGAGAGACGGAAAGAGAGAGTGAGAGACAGGGACGGAGAAAAACCAGAGGCAGGAATGTCACCTGTTTGTGCAAGTGTTAACATTATCCCGGCGGCGCGATTGCGGATAGAGCGCGGCTCGCCAGCAAAACAGGATATTACCTACCTCGGCTGGTGGTAGAAAAATTTTCGTCTTGGGAAACAGCTTTTATCATTTTGATTTATGGCCTCGATCCGCGGCGCGCCGGGCCACGCCGCGTAACCCCATTTTCGCAAGGGAAGTGATTGCAGCCGGCCGGTCGACCGACGTGTTTCCAGGACAAACAGACCGTTTTGCCGATTGATCGGCGTATTAGCGACGATTATTTTATCGTGAGATCGATAATGGATTCGCGGAATCGGCACCGTAGTAGCGGAATTGCAGACACGTGGTGCACCTGGGTCATTCATTGCCTGTGTTACATGATTCCTGCAGCGATCTGTTTGATTCGAAAATCACAGCAGTTAGAATTTTAATGAAGAAAGAGAGTGGAGAATATCCAGATAAAGTCTCGGAAAGGCTGAGAGTTTTCGTCAACTCATAACACGTGAGTGAAGAAATGGGAGTGAAGGACATCGAATTAAATATCTAAAAAGATTAAACATTTCAGTGAAAAAAATATGGAGAACGCAATTCCAGAATTCTAATATTCCAGAAGAACTAAAAGTTTCGGTCGATTCATCTTCAACGAAGAAGCAGAAAAATATCCAATTAAATGCCCCAGGACTGCTGAAAGTCCCAATCAATTCACAATCGCAGTGAAGAAACACTGACAAACATCCGATTAAATATTCCAGACGGCTGCAGACTTCGATTCACAATCTCAGAGCAAGAGGAGAACAATCCTCCGTCTAAACATTCCAGATGGGACCAGAATTTTCCGATACTTTTTACGACGCGACCGGTATCATACATCTGCATTGAAGGGACTCTTCTGGAAGCGGTATTGCAAGGACGCGCGCTCTTTCGATGATGTCAGTCGTCGGGGACGTCGGTGCTCCACCTCGGCATTCCGGCAGGAGAGCGACGCTTTCGCGCCCGTTCTCTCTAAAACTCTCTCGCGCATTGTACACATCTCGCAGCCTCCCAAGCGGAGGCGCGACCGAGCGCAGAGACATATTTGTGGAGTGTAGGAGCGAAGTGAGGTCAAGATAGATAGGCGCGCGGGAAGAGCAATAAGAACAGAGAGAGCGAGCGAGCAAGACGGAAGGACAGACAGGGATAGAAAAAAAAGAGAGAAAGACGAAGACAGGCTGATAGAACGGGAAACAAAGAGAGAGAGAGAGAGGAGATTCTCCGATGAGAGACCGAGACGTTCTCCGAGAGTTCTCCAAAGCGCGATACTCGGCACACAGAACCGTGGATGGCCGCCATTACCTCGCACGATTCGTTCCAGCTTCCAAGTATTCGTTATTTGTTTGGCTGCTGCCCGAACGGATGGACGGACTCGGCGTCCGCTCGTCTATTTCAGCGAGCGCTGCCCGGAGCGGCCGCAGGCGGCTGCTGGGCTCTGCCTCGGTCCAGAATCCACCTCGCAGTCCGAATACCAGGAATCCCGGCGTTACCTAGACGAGATCTAGAGGTGGGCGAGGGTGAGAGAGTCGCCCGGTAGCCCGACAGCAGGAAGAGCAGGCGAACGAAGACGAGCGCCGATCGCTCGCAAGTTTGATCAAGGCCAGCACCCGGAGGATACTCCAAGGACACTACTCGAGGACACCCCAAGAGCACCCTGGCATACGAGCAAAGCGAGCGCAGGAGTACCTGTAGTGAAACCTGGCGTCATTAATTGGCTCTTCTCGCTAGAAAATTTGTTTTTCTTCGACATGGAAAATTATATATAGAGTGATGCTGAAGCGGTTGAAGGTATCCAGTTTTGTTAGACTTTCCACTTCATTCTACCTTGCTCGTCCTCTACTTTGCGCCGTAATGAAGACACCGGTCGGAGAGGCGCGCTCGAGATTCCTCGCGATCTTGGGGCGACGCAGTCGTCTCCCTGTGCCCGCTCTCGTGAAATCGAAAATGTGGGAATCATCCTCGCGCGATCCACTTGCATTCGGTCGCGATTCCTCGCTGCGCGACATCCACCGCGCCAGTTCGGGGCCCGCGAGATGTAAAAACACGCGGGGCTCGTGCCGTACGACGTCGCGCGCGGTAATCATGTGTCGTCCTCCCTCACGGTCCCTCCCTTTCGGGGAGTCAGTCGGAAACCAGTCTGAAACCGCGTCGGGATCGGGTTTAGCAGGATTTTGGCGCTAACGTGCACGTTGGCGAAGCCGAAATAGCGCTCGGGAATGCTCGCGGCTAGAGGCGAGCGAAAAAGAGAAAGACACCAAGAGTGAGAGAGAGGGAGAAAGACAAAAAGGAAGATAGAGAGAAAGAGAGGGCTTTCGGGGCCCGGTCCCCGCGGTACTGGCGACTGGCGATTATAAAGAACAGTAAAAAAGAAACGAGAGGAGACACGGAGCGAGCAGGAACGGGCGAGGCGGAGACGCCGCGGAGGGAACGAGACGGATAGGAGCGGTGTATAGGCATCGTCGTTGGCTGCGTTTAAAAAACCAGTTGTACGAGCCGAGCCGACAGCGACGGCACACACCGAGAAAACCGGCGAGGAGAGAGGAGCGCGTGGGCCGCGCCGGGGTCCTACATGGGGCCCCGTGCGTTTCTTTCGGGCCCTTCGGGCGCTCGCCGCGCTCATGCCGGGCTCATCGTCGCTCGTCGTACATTGATGGGACTCGGGCTCCGCCGAGCCCGATTCGATCCCGCTCTCTCGCAATAATCCCGCGAGTTCCCTCCCCTGCAGAGACAGACTCTCTGCCAGGGAACACGCGGAACTCGCCGAGTCGCAAATGCCAAGCGGAAATGGAGAACGGTCTCCGGTCGATGGGTCTCCGCTCGCTCCATGCTCGATCCTTCGGGCGCTGGAATCAGTATTATTTACTTATGTTTACACGTTGTTTATTGTATATTATACGTAGTTGCGTACCGTTTATGGGTTATAACATTTTTTCCTCGTCGAAGCAATCTCGCATTCCTGTCTTGCGGCCATCGTATTATCGTAATGGCCGATAATGTCGCTACATATCTTTTCCTGTTGTCGCCGTTTTCCTCGCGACGCATCGTCATTCCATGCGTCGATGCTTTACGCTACGCGGCAAAATTTATGCGGGTACTCGCGCTGCTCTCGACGACGAGGACCTCGTCAGGAGTGGATCAGAGTCGGAGGAGCATCAGGTACGCGGGCGGATGTGACTGCGCGTGTAAAACGCGCGGTCAGGTGATTTCGATGACGTCAGCGTTGGCCGAGGGAAGCGAGAGAGAGAGGGAAAGAGAGATTACGAGGCGCAAGATGCAACCGAAATTATGCAAATACCATGCAAATCCCGGCGCACCGTGACGCTAATCCGCGTCACAATATTGGAGGTAATTGGCCGGCAACGCTGTGTGTGCCGCGGTGTCTCTCTGTAACTCTCTTTCTCCGCCAGTTGTAAAACCCTACGGCTAACCGAACGCGCCCGGAAATTCGTCTTGGAGAAGGTCACGGGGACCGGCAGCGCTGATGTCTCTCGATACGCGCATATTTATGAGGCAGACGGAACAGGTTCGGGCGCCGCGACTTTTCGCTCGTATTAAATCCGCGGCGAAACGATCGGTACCGCCTGTTCGTCAGGAAACGTGGCAATCTTGCAGAGAGACCGGGAGGAAGTCCAGAATTGTGGATTTTCCATGGATCGGCGATTTCATAAATACGAAAAGCTGTAAATTTACGATGTTTGCGAGTCCGGCGATTTCTCACACAGCCGAACAGGAAACGAATTTGCAAGTAGAGGAAACTATATAAATTCATGAATTTGTGCACTTGTAAATTCTCGTGAAGCCGTCCATATTTAATAAGCAGCAAATTTCCCAAAAAAGGAATAAATTTATAAGATTTATAAACCCCTGAGCCCAGCGTTTTATCATAATTAAATATTTAATAGAGGAAGCATAATCCTTCTGTTTGCGAAGGCCATAACGATAAAATTATACCAATTTTAAGATCAAAACCTCGTAGAGATCGGTCAAGATCGGTCTTCCACGTCGTCTGCTATCATATCCAGGCCTGCGTCCGCACCGTATACGCGCGATGTTAACAAATTGCGAGTCGCGGTTGGAGCTTCCAGGGATCTCGCAGGACTAATCGCGCGAGATCATCCGGCGTGGCTGTCTAGCTCTTATCGACCCTTGTCCACCGTGTTGCCGCGCGCACGAAGGTACCAAAAGGGGGCAGGCCGCGGGTCGGGACGGGGAGGGCGGCGGACGGGTTCATTCATGCCGCGGTGCCGCAGAAGAAGAAGAATTATCTCGGCCGCTCCGTTATCTGCGACGGCGGCGGCGTACGTGCGTGTGCATCGGGCCCAAAGGTAGTCACGAACCAAGAAGACACCGCGTCGTCTCGGGCGGAAACCGAGAACGAGACAGACAGAGGAGGAGGACGGCGGGGGCAGTGAAGCGGGAGAGGGACGACGGGGTGATCTTTGCGTCGCGGCGTCATCGTGGGGGTTGATGAATGACCAAGCGACCGGTCGGTCGGTCGGTCGGTCGGCCACGAGGTAAAGTTATCTGCGTAATCTGAGGATGAGAGAGAGAGACAGAAAGGAAGGCCCCGCGTCGCCGTGTTCTTACGGCAAGTTTTATTATGGCGCTCCTACTCGCGCGAGCACGCGCGCGCGGGGGGCAAGAGCGAGGTCAGCGAGGAAGCGGGCGTGCCGAGGCCTGAAAACGAGACTGGGTCAGCCGGCGCGGTTGCATCAGAGACATGGACGAGGAGAGGGGCCCTGCCGGCCACCCTGGCTTGCTGGATGATGATGTTGATGATGATCATGACGATGATGACGAGGACGGACGATGCGCAAGGGCAATCCGGGATTTCTGCTGTCCAAGATGTCGAGTCCTTGACCCACTATTGGCCGTTGCGCACCGCGATTTTTCTTCGGCGTTCAGTGGATCCCCAGCGACATCTCGCCAATCACATTCGCGAGTGTCGTGGGCCCCCAAGGGTACGTCGCGGGATCGGTAACCCTCCGTGCAAGGGTAAAAAGAAAAAATCATAGATCGCAGCGCAACGGGGAAGACAGTTTCCATCCCCGTACGTGTTCACATCCCTTTACCACCCTTAACCCCGTCGGTAATGCGAGGGGGCCAGAGCGGGGTCCTAGGGGGGCCGTCCTAAAGACCTCCTTTGCGATTATTTTCGTTACCGACCGCAATCGATTATCGCGGATATCGATCTCCGTGTTGAGTAAATCCACCGACCAGAAATTCCTCAAGTCGCTGCAATCTCCGCGATAAAAAGCGGTCTCGTCAAGCGGCAAGTCGGCCGCTGATTGACAACCGCTCGAAATGTCAGCGCACTGAGATTTCCATAAATGATTGAGACAATTTTTAAAACCGCGAGGGCACGCGAGGGAACGGGTGAGAGATGGCTGGCCTTCTCGAGCGTGCTGCTCGGAGAGTTATCGAAAAGTCATCGAGCGGGTGTGCCGGTCGACTTTTGGAAAGGTCAGACGGGTTTTCGCCAGCGAGCGCATACACGCTCGCTGGCCCGGCGCCGAGCGCAGGCGATCCGGCGCGCACCGGCTCTAGATTTTAAGGCGATTATAAAACCGCGTTTGACCCTTCCCGACCGGTTCATTAGAGATCGTGCTTCTCTCTCCCTCTCTCTCGTTTATTCTCTCTCTGTCTCCCTCCTTGATACTCGCTTGCGTCGAGAAGAAACGAAAGACAATGTCGATCTCGGCCTCTCGAGAGGAGCTCCGCTCCTCTTCGTGGTGGCGCGGCGCGTGCCCGATCACGCGACGATAGAGGACGATTAACGCGGCGAGAGATCGACGGACAGAAAAAAAAGGGGCGCCCGGGGCTCGCGGTTAACCGGGGGCATTAGTTCCCCAAAATGATGATATTTCGCCGCGGGTAATTACATGTCATTAAAATTTCGTCTCACGGAACGATCACAGGCACGCGGGGGGGCGGGAGATGGGGCCCGACCGGTCAACCGATTCGCCCCGTAATTGCGGTGCCGTCTCGGAGCGGGGGTCTCGATTGGGACTCCGTAGTAGGAGGGCACCGGCCGGGACAAGAAAATAGGGGCGCTGACGACGAAGACGAGCGTGGCGTGGCGATTATGCGCGATTAAAAATAGGACGCGTTCGACCGTAACGCGAGTGAGTGATTATTCGCGCAAATTTGCGGCTGGCAGTCCAAAGTGCGCCACAAATTGCCGACAACGATCGATCGATCAGTTTAATCGTTCCGTGACGCGAAGACGGAAAGCGTGGAGTGTCTCGTTGCAATGTGCGGACTGATTGCGAGATTCACGAAACTTGTACGTCTTGCATCTCGCACGTTCAACGCGGGATCGGCGATCCTTTCTGGATTTCGTCCGTTCTCGTCGCGAGCGTCATTTAGAAAAGAAAGAATCGTTTTAGAGCCGCGCTTGACGCGAACAATCGGACTGCAGGAGCGCTGCGCTCTCCGTTGTTCGATCGCGGCCGATTCACTTTTTGCACGCGGCGCGGCCTTGCCGGCGATGACGTCAGCGAAGACGCAGGTCTGTCGAGCATCCTGTGGCGGATTCGCTCGATGCGAAGGCGAAGCCGAAGCAAAAAAAGGCGCTGCGTAACAAGCAGCGTTACAGCGATACGTGCGCCTACTTACAAAGAGGCCTCGTGCAAAAAAAAGGAGTCAAGAAACAAGGAAAATCCCAGGAGAAACCGGATTTGCGTCACGATCCCCCTTTCCGCTTTTCACTTCGGTACTCGTGACAGGTCCTGCGGGATGGTTCCACTCCCCCTTCCTCCTTTCATGAAACGTTGTCCACGGTTATTGTCATCATGACATCAAGATTTCTGTCATCCATAAATTTTGAATTTATTTCAAGTTTATTACTTTTTACATGAAAATAGCGATTATTGTCTCTTATATTCGGAAAAGAATTATTCAGATATATGTAATTATTTTATTATCAATTAATGATTAAATTAAAATTAAATTAAATTAATTTAAATTAAATTAAACTTAATGTAATTTAAATAAAATTAATGTAAATTCAAACGCGCACATGCGCGTAATTGCCTCTCACGTCGCCGCAGTTCTTATAGTAAAATATTTTCGCGTGTGCTCGACTTTTTCTTTAGCTCTCTTTAGAGAAGCAAAATTCAGTAAATTGCATTTCCCGTAAATCGGTATATGTTTATCCAAGAGGTATAATAATGCACGGTTGAATGTACTATTGAATAAAGTTAAAAAGGAAAAGGAAAAAAGAGAGACAATTACGTTCATTAAGTATTAACCGTCGAATGAGCTGTCGTTAAGGTAACGATCGCACGCGCTCACGATCCGCCGCTGGTGGTACGCTTGAATCGCAGCAATTTTCGCGGCGCTGGCGGCAAAAATATCCTTGAACGCGCAGGTGAGCTAAAACGCGCGTTTAGCTTTAAACGCCTCGCGTAACGCAATCGTAGGCGCGACGTTCCTATCCTTCGTGCAAACGCCTTCACGTACGCGTACGTACGCGGCCGCCGCGCGTGAGTCACGCGCGCGGCGCTGAGATACGCGGAAATAATCAGGCGCACGTATATATCCGCGCAGATCGGTTTCAGAATAGCGATTGCGCGCGCTCTCGCACTCTCGCCGTTCGCTTTTCCGATAAGCAATTATCCGAGTCGCAAGCCCCGCGCCATTATCTCCGATATCGCGAAAGGAAACCCGGCGAGGCCGGGTCCCGCGGCTAGGCGCGAGGTTGCGAGGCTGGCGTATTCGACGATGCGGAAAATCCGCGCGCCGAAGGGTGAGTTCCGTTTGCGAGAGCCGTTTTGCGCTCTCACACGCATATCGGCGGACGTCGTCAGGCCGCCAAATTGACGCGCTCCGCGCGATGCAAGGCTGGGCGATATCGGGGGCCCAAGGAGTCCGAGGGGACCGATGGCGCGCGACGCCGTCGCTGCGCTGTACGCTTACTACACGCTCCTCTCTACCGCCATTCACCGGATCCCTATGAATGAACAGGGACGAACGCACGAGACGGCGACTTTATACGCGGCGCGTTGCAGCGCAAGCAAGCAGGCCGGAAGAGAGAGAAAGAACGAGTGAAAGATAGAGAAAGAGACGAGGGGAGAGAGCAAAAGAGAGAGAAAGAGAGACGCGAGGGGGAGGAGGCGGGTAAAGCGTATGCGCGCACACGCGAGCGTGGTCGAAGCCCACAGTTTCACATTGTATTATTATTCAATAGCGATAGAGTAATTGATCTTGCGGCGTGGAGCGGAGCGTGTATGTACGCGCGTCCGTCCCGGCGAACGCGCTCACGCACACGCGCAGCTCCTGCGGCAGAAACGCTCGCTCGCGAAAGTATTTCGAGCCGGGCGAGTGCGACGGAGAGGGAAAGTATCGTTTAATGACTCTGATATGGGAGGTAGGCACGTCCCTCCATGTAATCTTCATTATTCACGCGATGTCCCGACGACCGCGAAGCCACGCCGTGATTCGACCGGTCGGCCGACCGTCTGCGCGGTCAGATCAGCGGGAGAGATAGCGATCTATATCTTGCTCCGATATCTTGATCAATAAATGCCGCTCTAGCTCTTTTTTCTTCTTCGTTTCCTCCTTCCCCCTTTTCTCCCTTACTGCAACGCAAACTTGACTTTCCGCCGAGGAGTTTTATATTCGAGTAATCGCAAATGCAACGAACACGGAAGTCGGCTGGATCCATGGATTCATTCCTGTACATTTGATATTTTTTGGTATTCTCCTCTGTCTCCTTTTTTCCATTTTAACTTGCACCGTGGTTTGGGGGAACCTAGGGGTCCCATAATTTTATGGTACTTTGTCTTCGTTCTTCCAAGCGCAAGTTATTTAATCAACGTTGAATCTTATAACGTACATCTTGGAGCAAATTCAAATTGACGTCGACGATCGGCTGAGCCGGGCAATCAAGTTTCGTTAATCGTCGGTCTCCACCTTTGGAGAGCGAGATACGAACGATAATCGATGGAGTCGATTGTTATGAGGGGAAAAAAAATGCGAATAAGCGGCTGTTGCGCGAGAGACGCGAGTAGGTATGTACATTACATTCTGTATTTGTCAGCGTGCACCTACGGGCCCTCCCATACCGGGTCCTCCTCCGGTCCTCCTCCGACTCCTCCGCGTTCTCTCCGCCGGTCTGCCTCGGTGCCAGGACGCAACGCGCATTCCCGTAAGTATAATTCCCGGCGTGCTGTTTGTATGCACATGTAAATGCGCGGGTATTGTGTTTGCCGATGCCACGGCACCGTAGGAGGGACGCCGCGCGATGTTCCGATTCGAGACGTCGCGCCGCGCCGCGAGAAGCGCTTGGAGACGCGCATCGTACATCGGCCAATATCGCGCTAGGCTAACACCGCCTCCGCCTTGAAACGCGCGGAATAACAAGAATCAAAATGCACTCTGCGGATTTGCTGCAGAAATATGGAAGAGACTCAGAGTCCGGCTCGACGTGTTTCTAGAACAATCGGTGGATTCAATTGGACCTTCAAGTGGTTCAACTGAAGCGAGGAGGAGAGGTGATGGTAGAAGTGCGGCGATCGCTCGGAATAAACGCCGACGATTCGAATTCTGGCAGGATTCGCGAGGCTGACAGATACCGTCGTCGTCGCCACGGCGCGTCGAAGCCGCGCCGGGAGAACGGCTCCCTTGTGAAGCGGGCTTAACACCCAGCCACGTTGCCAGCTGAACCATCCCGGGGCCCGACAACAGGAATGCCGTGTGTTAAAATGCCTCCGCGCCCGTGTGTTCAAATCGTGTGCGCGCCTCTCCGGTGCGCGGCGCGCGTGTGTGCGTGCGCGACGTAGGATGCGTAAAACGTGCGTCTGCGTTCGGTCTCTCTTCCTCTCTCTTTTTCTATTCGTTCTCTCGAAATCTTTCTTTCTCCCTCCCTCTCCCGCTGCATGTGCGCCTCGGGCCCAGCATCACCTGTCTTCCCTCTCCCATCTCTCCCCTGGGCCCCGGCGGCCCCCCTCGCCGCTCCCCCGGGCCCCAGAGACTTCGTTCTTTCTCTCTCCCCACCTTCGTGTCTTTCATTCTCGACTTCTCTCCCTGGTCCCTCTCGACCGCGCCGAAGAATAAAAAAAAAAGGGAAGAAAAAAGGAAAGGAAAGAAGGAGGATCGAAAATATATCCAAGTATCCTTGTGCGCGCCACGGATCTCCCGGAGGAGAGCAGCCTAGCCTTTAAATCCCGAGTTCCCCCTCGGATGGAGGGTTCCCGATCCCTGCCCGTCCCCCTTGCGAGCGCGCTGATAGTTTCAA
Source organism: Ooceraea biroi (assembly GCF_003672135.1). Taxonomy (NCBI): domain Eukaryota; kingdom Metazoa; phylum Arthropoda; class Insecta; order Hymenoptera; family Formicidae; genus Ooceraea; species Ooceraea biroi. Next base: position 1,042,526 of record NC_039517.1, read on the forward strand.
ACGCGGGCGCGACTCCTCGCAATCTGCTCGCTCTTTTTCTCCCCTTGCACTGCGTCGATCGTCAACGGAGAAAAATCGCTTGCGTCGGCGTGTTACGTTGAAGTGGAATCCCGCTCCGCTCTACTTGCTGCGAGATCTCGTTTTTCTCTGGGAGAAAAAAAGAGCATGTTTGCATGCTCGATAGTGACGCAGCCATAGCCGATCGCCGATCGCCGATCATCGCTGAAGCTTTTTCATGGTCGCGGTGAGCAAAATGCGGATTGCCGCTCTACTCGAGCCGCTCGCGGCCGACCATGGGATTTCCACGTGGTAACGGCGGGCGCGTGCTTGCGTTTACGGCGCGTTGCGGTTCTGCGGTTTTGCACGCCGGGGCCTGATCGTTTCTCCGGTTGCTCATTCGTGTCTGCCTACCGTGCGCCGCGATACCTCTCGCGTCGCGCCGGAAAACGAGACGCGAGGGCGCACCTGCGTCGTTGTTAGCGGTCGGTCGGGAAGCGCGGAAATAATTTGGGATAAGGACGGTACTTGCGGTCGCGCATTCGTCGCCGCCCCGTACGTCGCGCGATCCGCGGCCGGGCGAATCGTGCGTGCAGGGCAACACGCCGCGCTCGTTATCGCCACGAAGCTGCGACTCGCAGCTCGAGTATTTCGCTTCTGCTTCGAGTGTCTCAGAAATTCAGCGCTGCGTATCTTATCCACGCAGTGATACTCGCGCGAGAGATGCGTCAAAGCGCGATTGCGTACGACGCGGTTACACGATTGCAGTATCGCGCAGTTGCGCAGTCTTGCGGCAGGAAATCGGCTCGTCGCTATCGCGCAGTGCGCATAATCGCGCTATGTTCACATCGTGTGAATCGAGTGAAACTGCTTCTCCGTATCAGTCGCGCACCTCACGACGCTCCGTGCTCCGCGATTAGCGCGGGAAACACACTCTCACCGTCGCACATGCTCGAACGTGGTCGAAGATCGGCTCGTTTAATTCGCCTTTTTTTCCCCGACCGCGCCCTCAACCCCCGAATAGGCCGACGGTGCTGCGCGCCTGCCTCTCCGGTGAGCTACGAGCTAAACGTGCCCCGGGGGTCTTGCGGGGCCAGCGGACCCCACTTTTACCCCTCACTAATCTCCCTTCGGACGCGTCTTTTCGAGCAGTGCCGGGGCCCGCGCTCCTCGTGCCCCGGCCATCGCATTCCATCGATATGTTGAGCAAGATGCCGTAAGAACGCGTACGCGCGATAAGTGCGGGATACTCCGAGGCGCAGAGTGCAATTAGAAATTCTTGATTTCGCTTGACAACGCGCGATCGAACTCGCGGAACATAAAATACAGGGGACGTTACCCGAGTACTTAATCACCGTGTTTCGCGTTCTTCGCCGTGGCCCTTGCAGCCCGCATCCCGACTGGAGGGGAGGGGTGAAAGGGGGTCTTGCGGTGTTTCTTCCGTGAGAGAGGAGAACGTCGGCATCGGCTCGCACGTTCCGACTCTCCAAGCGCCGGGCATCCCGTAACTTTCTTCGGAACAGATCCACGGCGACGCGTTTCCACACTTGTGCCCGCGAGACGGAGGAGGCGATGGAGGCAGAGAGTCAGAGAGCGAGAAAGAGAGGGAGATAGGGGCCCTCGACCTCGGAACACTGTTACGTGTCAGGCACCATAGCTGTACGCGTGAATAAGTTATGGTCGGCCTGCCATATCCACGAGGCAGCACGCGTGCATCAGCTTCGGAGAGCCACGGAGCTCTCCGCTTCTTCCCCGCTCGGCCCGGCGTGGAGAAGAGGAGTCGCGCGGCAGTCCCGACCACGCACGGGATGTTAAAACCTGCGTTTCACCGTGACTCTCGGCGCAACGTACGGTTATTATCCGTATTTACCGTTATTTTTGCATGACCGCCACCCGATTCGTCACGGGCGGCCGAAGCCCTCCGCGTCGAGGATCGACAAAGAGTACGCTGGACGTCTAACAAGTCCGCATGCGAGAATTCCGCGCCGAAAGATGGCGGAAGTGACGAAGGACGGGTCACGACAAGCTTTCAGTGAACAATATCCAATCTTATTCTTTTTGCACAAAGAAAGTTAATAAAAATAATGTTGAGATTATATGAAGTCAAAGAGCATTCGTCGATGGAGCATCAAGAGATGCGGTCGTTAGCGGAGTGACAAAGCCGTTGAAACAGAGTCGAGACGAAGGAGGGAAGGTGGATGACACGAGGATGCTCCAAGGACTTGCCATCGCGAACGGTGGCGCGAGTTATCCCTCTCGGACGTAATTCACGTCTTTAGGGGGGCCGCCGCCCGTTCAGGAGGGGCCCCGCTACTCGCTCGCTCGCTCCCTCGCATTGTCCTTCGGGGGCCTGCCGCCGCCCTCTCCCTCTCGTGGCGAGCCTTTGAGCTCCCGCATTCTACGTAGCGTCACTTTATAATATTTACAGCCCTTCGCCAAATTCCTTCCGCGCCGTTTTATTTCGCTGACTGAAAGAAGAGGCGGCGGCCGGTGCCGTTTGCCTCCCTCATCCCCCGCCTCCATCCCCCAGCCACAGGATGGTTTCATCGGGGCCCACCTTTGCTCGATTTTCTCGTCTCTGGTCTGAATCGTGGCTCGAGGGAAAGAAGGAAATGGACGCCTCGAACAAAAAGATTGAAGAAAGAAGAGAGAACGCAACCCTCCCACCCTGAAGTGTGTAAATCAAGTGCGAGTTCATGGCTGTTGGCCGAACAGACAATAAAGATGAGATACTTCTGCGGATTTAATTTAACGAAACTCATATATACAGAGAAGAGAGAGAGAGAGGAAAGAAAGTGAAAACGAGACATAGAAAATGAAGCCCGAATTAAGTAAAGTGAAAATAAAATTTAGAGGAAGGAATAATGATTTCATAATTGACAACATGAGACCTGCAAGAAGTAAAGCAACAGATGGGGCAATCATTCCTGGAGATCAACGAAAATAAAAATATCAAAAATGAAAAGCTGGAAAGCAAAAAGAGGAGAGAGAATAGAGAAATAAGGAGGCTAGGGAGACGAGGAAGAGGAGATCACGCGGGGAGAGACGAAGAGCGCGCGAGTATCTTCTATTTGTTGGTGGGCCCCCTCAGCGGGTTCCCAACCGCGGTCTCTCTTATAAGCGCCCACTGGGCCCTCACCCTCTCCAATCTCGGGCACATAAAAGCCAAAAAGCCGAAAGTTGTCGTTGATCTAGTGCTCCGCCGGCCGCTTAACTAGGGCTGATACCTTCGGATAAGGCAAGGGGCCCGCGCGGCGGGCCCTATCGACGTGTCCCGATGCCCGGAGAGGGACCGCCGCCGTCATCTATTATATCCGCCATCCCTTTATCGAGATTCCCAGCCCAGGGACCGTCTCTTTCCACGATTTCGCCGGCTTTCGTCCGCGCGTGAGGGTGGACGTTGCGTTCCCCCCCTCGTCGCAGAACAATGGCGATTGTGCCCCGATCGGGAACCGAGATACAGGAAGGCCCGGAGGAGGGCCCGCGATTTTCAGGCAGCGAAACGTCGCGCGGCATCGCGTCCTATCGGCGGCAGTCCGAGCGCAATATTGTTGCGCAGAATAATTCCGATGCTGATCCGGAATCAGTCGGCGCTGACTGAATAGCGATCATTAACACCGGGCTTTCACGGTTTTGTATTTGATGTTCTGTACTCCTTGAGTGGCTCCATGATTTCGGATGAATGGGCGATCCAGATGGCCCTTTTGGGAGCGGAGACGAAGGAGACAGATTGCGGATGGAGAGATTGCGCGAGCTTGGGTGCAATAGATGCGCGGCATCGGCAATATCGGTGTCTATTACGCGCACGATGCAGCGACTCTCGCCGTAACTCTCCCGGTCTCACGAACGGAGGAAGAATTCTTCTCTCAGCTAGCCGGACAAGCTAGGTTGAAGCGCGACGCATACACGCATGCGTACATACGTGCGTGCGTACGTGCGTGCGCGCCGTTTAAAACTTGGCAGTCAGCCGAGATTCAAAGGATCGTGTTGCAACGTTCTTCCTCAAGGTTTTTCGCGCCGTGCGCGAGCGCGAGCGTTGGTAGAGGCGTCCCGTAGGCGTCGAGCGTTAAACGCATTCCACCTTAGCGGAGGCTGCGCGTTGCGAAACCGAATGCGCGAGCGCGTGAGCGTTGCGTCTCGTTAGCCGCGATTCGCGCGTCCTTGCCTCAAGTTCACATCGGTCACGACGACGCTGCCGGCGCTGATAACAGGAGAATGCGTCGGCGAACGCACGGCGTCGTCCTCATCATCGACGTCGCCGTGGTCATCATCGTCCCCCGGAGAATCGCGCGGACGATCAGACGCGCCGCCCGATCGGCGATACATCATGACGCAAGAATCGGTTTGCGACAGCAAATTATGATCCGCGCCACCATTTAATAAGGAAAAGCTTCTGGACTCGCCATTAATTCCGTCTTCTTTACGCGTCACGGGTTTTTGCACGTCGATTTAAATTCTATCTCGTGGAAGTTATCACATAATATTTTTACCTCGGACTCGCATCGCCCGATAAACTTTAGACGTTTCGGGCAGCCTCGTGACGTCTCTTCTTCCCTCTCCCTCTCTCTCTCTATCTCTTTCGTTGCAGAATTTTATGCATATATATTTCTTCTTGTTCTTCTTCCTCTCTCTTTTTTTTTCCTTTTGGATACGTAATCACTTCACGTGTCCCCCGGCCGGGCAATAAATATCTCCCGGCCAGAACATTCGCGGAATGTCAACACTTGCATCAAGGATGAACTTAGGAGACCGCGGAACGCTCGAAATGTCACTCGTCGCGCTAAAAACAAAGGGACGCCGACGATGATCGCGCTCCGGGTGCCTCGGGATATGCAGCGCGCCGCCTTTAACGCCTCTGCTCGTCGCCGGTGCCCCGGGACGACGAAAGGCTATGCCGTGCACGGGGCACCGACGGGGCACCGAACGAGGTCGACCGCGGCGGCGCGAGCGGTCCCGGGGAAAGTTCAATTTATGGCTTGGTTTAGGAGGAACGGACCGTTTCTAAATTCAAGCGAGAGAGTCGCGCGATAATCGTTATTAACATGGATGGAAAGGTCGGGAGATGAGAGCAGGAAAGGAGGGAGAGAGAGAGAGAGAGAGAGAGAAGATACCGGACCTACTTGCATCGGATTGCCGCGATTTCATTTCCGCCGGCGGATTCCTGCGCCTTGGTCGTCGCCGTGGAATCTCATCCGTCTCACCGCTCGCTCGCTCGCGATTTCCTTCCCGATCGCGCGCTTAATTGAGTCGCCAGGCCGCGCGGGTGTAATCGATGGACTCGATTGCGGCGTAATTCCCGGCTGGAATCACCGCGCGTCCTCGCTGCGCGGACGAATAAAGTGTAAAGCGCGCGTAAACGTGACGAGAGAGCCTCGCGCGAAATCCGCTTCTGCGAGAGAAACGTACGCACGTACGACGCAGACGTACGGGGACAAATAAATAAATTGGCGCCTTCGCGTGCGCGTTTGATGTTGCATACGATATCTGTCTCCGCGTCAGGTTGGCCAAGCTCTCTGGAAATGCTCGACGAGCGGCCGAAGCCGACCAAACGACTTCTACTCTATTACGTAATTCCTTGGCGACGAAGGCGAGCAGGATCGCGAGTCTAAACCATTTCTACATATAGCGCACGCACGCACGCACGCACACACACGTACACGGTCGATTCTTTATGAGTTGCATACGGATGTGTAATATAAATGAATCGACGTAACGCCGCGGACGCGCGCGCTAGTAAAATTATATTCCACTCTTGGTCCCCCTTGCGCCGACAATCGCACCGCGCCGCGATTGATCCGTAACGATGAAAGCGGGATAATCGCGCGAGTGACGCAACTCGCGTCCACTAGTTTCCGTATTTTTCCTGTATTTATAGCGTAAGACGAAAAGAGTGAACTCACACGCGAGATACGAGATCGTATCGGGGTCTCGCGGAGCTTGCAAAATAACGTAACGCGCCGTAACCGCGCGTACACCCACACGCCGTCCGTCGCCGTCGCCGTCGCCGTCGCGGTGCGTGCGGGAGCGCGCGGTTGTCCTTTTCCTTTTCTCGCGGCGCTCCTTTCCCTTTCGCCGTTCGATCGCGATTTCGCATCGCGGATCGTGCACGGTTCTCGATATCTCGCAGTGCGGAAAAATCCCATCGGGTTTTTCCGCGTGCGGCGCATCTGGAAATTGCCTGTCGCGCGACCGAGAGAGAGAGAGAGAGACGGAGAACGAGAATGAATACGGGGCTTACTACTACCGTAGCGGACCGCGGCGGGATGATTGGAGTAAAGCGCAAAATATAAACTGCCCCGACGAGGAAGCGGATATCGCTCCGCTGTACTTGATCGCGCGCGATCCAGCGAGATAAGCAAGCGGACTCAATCTCTCCGCTTGCGCTTGCGTACGGAGGAACGACGGACACGGTCAAGTGCTCGGACACTCGTTCGCACTCGTTGCAGTTGCGTTGACGATCGTTAGAAACAAAAGTACTCATAAATAAACGGCACGGCGATCGACGTGAACGTCGCGCGACGTTGACGGGATTCAATCCCATTAGTGTTCGAGAGCTGGGCTCTCGCGCGGATTTCCCGAGAGAAAGCACGATTTTAACAGTCGCCGCTACACTTGGACGATCTCGCACTGCGAGCAGACGCACGAAGCGGGTAGGATCGCCGTTGTCGACCTCGAGAGGCTCGCGCGGATGAGAGTAGGCAGTAGCCGGACGATCGAGGCTCGATCGAGATAACGGGGCTTAAACGTACCTAAGGCGTTTCGTCTAACGCGCTCAAAGTGGAGCTCAAGGACGGCTGACTATATAAGGGCTCGTTGACTCTCTCTGTCTTTTTCGATCTCCGTCTCTCCCTCTCTCTCTCTCTTTCCCCGTGTCGGATTCCGATAGCAGCGTCGATTAGATCCCTTCTTTAGCGGAGCCGCTAAAGAGCTCGTACGAGCCGCTCGGCAGATTAGAGTCACTTTTTAGCGGGAAAAGATGGTAATCCGATCGATCGGCCAGCGAACAGACGTAGCGATACGCTAATTGCGCCATACGTTAGCGCATTCGATATCGGTATACACCGATTTTGTAAACCTCCGGCTCCGTTAGGTCAGAAAAAAGAAATTACATCGAAAAGTTGCGTGCCAACGCGCGTAACATTCAATTTGCATTTCATAAGTGCCCAAAATAGATGCAAGGAGTATGCTCGATTGCCTATGCCGGAGAACCGCAATCTGTCGTTTTTTCGTTGTTTCTCTTCCTCTCTTTTTCGGGGATAATGATGGTATCGGCGAAATGAATTTCGGGTATAAGTCATCGTGGACCGTGATCGTCCATTCGGGATAAACGGAAGCCCAGACGCAACGCGGCATCGTCGTGGTCGACCTTTAGGTTCGGAGACCTTAAGAGTTGGGAGCGGCTCCGTGATGAAACTGGTCGTAGAGGCCACTTGTTCTCCCGTCTTCTTTCGGAACCTCTCCGACGCGCGCGCGGCCGAGTATCATTCTCGCGCGAGACACCGAGCGGAGCAGCTGGCTCAACGCCTTGTCTTTATTATTTATTATAAAAAAAAGGAAACGTTTACAGAGGCATTTTGCTCTGAAAACTGGTTCGGCCAGGAAAACAGAATTTTACTTTGCGCGCGCGAAGCGGGAACGGAAAAGAAAAGTCGGATTTCAATTAATCTCCGACTGGAGCAGGAGGCAAGACACGGGCGAGCCTGCACCTTCGCATCACTGCAGAAGTCAATTCGCGACGAGCATTCCACCGTGAACTAATTTCCAGGTCGATACACGGGCTGCGGCGGCCGCGGTCCGGCCTCTAAATGAACTTGTCCGATCGGAAGGGTGCCGGAGGTATTTATGCGGCGGTCGCTCGCTCGCTTGCAACGCGCAACACGAAAGCCGCAAGGTCGGGCCGCATTAATAAAACAAACACAATGTACGGCGCAATTCTGCATACAAGTAGGCCTGTCCGTCCCCGAGGCGACGGGTTTCCACGTACGATCGACAGGTACTATCTCGCCGGCGAACGGACACCGGGAGTAAGTCGCTCCGAGGAGTACTATCTCCATTTCCCCCCCCCCTCCTCCTCCCTCGGCTACCACGGTTTCACCCTTCTCGCCGTCTCACAATGGATTTTCGTGCGCACTCCAATCTCCTCGAGATCGTTTCACGATAGGGTCACACGATAGCGCCGCGGATTTTAACGCCGTCCCAGATAGCAACGCTTTCATCCGGACGACGGGACGGGATCGTAACGGGGGAGGGCCGGGGGAAATACAGGCGCCGATTGAAAAATCACGTGAACGCGCGGCGCGAACGTCGACGTTGCTTTGCGCAATGCGCGCCGACGAACGAGTCTGTCGCATATTATTTATCATACATATTAAATAAATTATGCAAATACATAATAAACTATAATAAGTACCTACATATCCGATAAGATGGTCTGAAAAATTCTCCTCTCTTTTCTTTGAAAAGCCATAGAAGGAGCCATAGGAGACTGACTTGTGCAAAATCAGCTGTGTATCCAACGGATTACATATTCCCCGAAAGAGTTGATCCTTCCTGCAAGAGGTGATCCTGCAATCCTGTCTCGAGGTTCCGTCGTTTATTTCGGAAGCTGTGCCGATAGTAGTGTAGCTCGTCTTCGTCTCCGCGCGCGAGTATCGCGCTCGCGAAGCGCTCTTCGGGATCCTCTTACGGCTCGTGCCACACCGCGTTATTATCCAATGCATTCGTAATGGGCACGCTCCGCGCTCTTTGCTCTCGCCAGCCGAGTCTCTAATGAATGGCTCGGCGAGGGCACGAGACATTCATGAGACGCGTAGAAACGCATAAGGCCTCTCTATCCTTCCCCCCCGTTCCCTTTGCTCCCCCTGTCGTCGTCTCGCGCTCCGTCTCCGGCCACTTTTCGCTCTCCGGCGTGCCGGGCATGCATTATGCGCGAGCGATGAGGAATGGTAGGTACTCTCGTGCGATTAATTCGTCGCGCCCTTAACCGTCGGGGGTGCAATGGAATTGAGCATTACGCGCAATAAACCCTCGATCGCCACCATAATCAACTTCGTAGTGGAAAAGCACATCATGGCATTAAATATAATCTTTTTGTGTGTGTATTAATTAGTATATAATTGAAAATATTCGAATAAAAATATTAAAATAATAAAAGATGATTAAAAATGATCAGTAAAATAAATATTCAAGGGATACGAAGGAATTGAAATCTCTTAAAGTCCTCCCGAGATCCTTTTAAAAAATCTCTCACAGTCGATAGCTTTCGTTTGCTTCTGTGCTCGAAATCGCGCGGAATTCAGGCGTGGAGTTGGGCGGGAGGAAAGGTAGGCCGAGCAAGACGCGGATAAAGGAGACTTGACAAAATTGCGCGGCTAGAACGACGTGACATCGGTCTGCCTGGTAATTTTCTCGAGTGTCTATACACTACGACGACAACGACGGCGGCGATCTGGTTCTGTCGATGATGTAACGACAGCTCGAAATGTCGTCGGCCTTCCAGGCATTCGTTCCCGCCAGTCTCCGGCCGCGGAATCCGAAGATCGAGTCTTTCCCTTCGCTCCCGCGTCCCTGGCACGTTTCCTCATCGGCGCTTTCGTAAGCCCGGCCCGTGCTCGTGTCCTCTTCTTTGCGCGCTTTTCGCGCCGACTCGCGTGCGCGATCATCCGCGATCATCGCAGGAATCGATCCGGCATCGGCTCTCGTACCCTTTCTCCGTCGCGCGACGATCACGGATCATTCCCATCAATATTCCATACCGAGATCCGCCATCCCACGCGGAAAGCGAGGATGGCTTTGCTAAACTAGAACAATTCCCACAGTTGCATTAGCAAATTAATATTTCAGCAAACGAAGTTTATAAATAATTTTTCTAATTTACCAAATCTATTTATTGCAATTTTCTTAAATAGTCATTTTTAATCTCTCGCGTTGGTCAAGAAGGAAAATCGCGCCTCGATTTTCCTGAGGCCGCGTCTTTGATCGGATTGCGATCAAATCTGATCATTAACACGATGCGTGATACCATCGAAAGCGGACATCGAGGGACCATTTGATCATCGCGATCATCGCGTCGAACACGAGTTACTCGGTGCATCATCTTGCTATCAGGTGCATTAGGTATACCGCGGTGACGGCCCGACGATTTTGAGTGACACGATCGTTCCGCGACGGGGACGCGCGAAACCGAGCGGTCGCTCGTTAAGGTCTCGCCCGTGGACGGCCGATGACGTCGTTCGATGAACGTTGCGACACGTAACGGCCGCGCCACGGCGCAGCCTGTGCAACACGCTAGGCATCCTTGACTGCCCGTTTACACCGCGACAAAACCCGCGTCGTTTAAGACGCCGTGCGTTCACGGCTTTATCGCCGATCGGCCGGTTCTTTTACGGCGCGGAGGAGCGAGCCATCTCGCGGCCCGACGCGATATCGCACCGTTTCGCGGACGGCGCGAGCAGAGAAATCGTCCCATAAGTATCTCGCTCGTTTTATGCTACATTGATGTTCCACCTGCGTACAATGGTCCACGAGGTATCAAGCTTTATTAGTCCCACCGGTGTAATAAATAGTACTAAATAATAAATTTAGTTAATAGAATCTTTGATTAGTAATAATAAACGATAGCATCACGTACATACCGATGCGTGAAAGTAGTAGCGCGTATTTTGATGGCCGACTGATTTCATCCACCAATCCACATTAAATCAATCAACATTAAATTAGCAACAGGCAATTAATATAGAATCCCAATTCAATCGGTCTCTATTTCCTTCGCCGGACTCGTCTGCACAAATAATAAATAATTCGTCCTTCCGAGTCGAAAATACTCGGTCACTCGGTTGTCCAATTCCGGCGCACATTATTCTTTCAACTTCCGCGGTGGCCGCGGAATAAAGTTGCGGGACAGGCCAATTAATTGATCGCGGACATTAAGCCTGGAGTGCCGATTCGTGTCGCCACTGCTGCAACTGGCCCTGAATGCGACGAGCGAACGCGATGAGCTTCTCGAAGTTGGACGTGCGCGCGGTCCGATGACGCAGTCCGATGGAAGTTGCGACACGCGAAGCTGCCAGGCCGCGTACGGCTCGGCACGAACGACCGGCCGCCATCCTTGAGCGTGCTCGTGGCTGCTCGTTCCCCGCAGCCACGGTAAAACGCAGCCACGGACCCCCCCCTTCCTCCCCGCCCGGTTCGGTATGGTACGAGAGAAAGAGCACACGCCCGGTGCCGTGCGACATGACTGGTCTGACTTTATTGCATCGCCACGACCGACCGGATCGTCCGGCTGCCGACCGTTCGGAATAAGCCATTCGCTCTAGTTCAGACGGAGGAAAAACGCCGCAATCGTCGTCCATCGTCGTCCATTGCGCGGTGGCGCAAGCCGCGCGGCGCAAGGGTTTCCCGCGAAAGTCGACATCCGTTTGCGCCTTCGACGCGGTCTCGCGATTCCACTATTGGCGGATGATTGCGTAAAATGCGAGATAAATGTGTTGTATAAAATATAATAAAATGTTTCATGTATAATAAATTATGTGATGCGATAAAATACAATATGATCTTTGCGGTCCTGCTTGTCCACATAATTTTGGTTAAATAAAATGGGTTAATTTTAATTTTTAATTAGTGATATATTTTATCTTTTTTTATCTCTTTGGTATTATTGCTTCGGCTGGTGGAGAGACCGCTAATGGTCCATGATCTTTCCGCATCCGCGAAATTCCGTGCGCTCCCACCTCGAACCCTCCTCGAACCCTCGCTCGACTCGTCTCGAGTCGCCACTTAAATTTCGAGCGGAAATGGTTCGCAAAAATGCCCGAGCGGCCGCATTCGCGCTTCAGAGAGCCATTTTAATTCCTTCCTATGATTGGGATTCTTCACGAGTCTCCGGAGGTCACCTCCATTCGGATCCGTTCTCTCCGACACGATCGTAGCTGAACTTTTCGACCAGCAGGAGCGTAAAATTAGTGGAATCTTACCGGAGGCAGTAAATCTCGCGCACGAAAGCCGATCTTGTTGACCCTGATTGGACCAATGACGGAGGAGGACGCGAGGAAGATCCTCTCCGCTTGCTCAATTCTCTATAGGAGCGTGTAACGGCGGTAGAAATTATTAGCCGGTTATCGCCTTTAAATATCCCGAAAACCTCGGCCGACGCGCAACGTTATCTTGAGACGATCACTTAAGATTACTGACGGACTACGAAATAAATCTCCGTTTCCTCTTTCGCGGCGGAGAGATAACAAGTATAAAAAAAATTACTTGTAATAGCGGACGATCGGCCGGAGGAGCATTCCGAGTAGTCGATTAGGCGAACGATCGACGATCAATCGGAGTAACGATACCGAAAAGATGAGGCGAGAATGATAAAGCGAGAGACAGCTAGAGAAAGAGAGAGTGAGAGAACGAGAAAAAGAGAGAAAGAGAGCCAACACCGCACCGCGATATTTCCTAATTGTATAATCAACGGTCGTCGTTTTTCGACAGGCAATCGATCGTGAAATAACCGTCGTCGTTGTCGTCGTCGTCGTCGTCGTCGTCGTCGTGGCACAAGCGGTTATCGCGCTCGCCGTTGCGAAACCGTTCCCGGTGGCTGTTGGCGTTGTCACCTCTGCGTCGCGGAGATTACGCGATAGATACAATAGATCGAGTCTGCTCGTCGGCTGCTGCGTACCGCTTCTAAGCGCTTCTGCTCGCCGATTTACTATTCAAACATCCTCTCCGCCCCCCCCCCCTCCCCCCTGGCCCCCGTGCGACCTGGAAATCGCAGGCGGTCGCCTGCTCTCCGGCTGTAAACAGCGGAATAACGACGAGGTGAGTCAGAGCTCGCCTCACGTTTGCGCTCCTCCGAGGCGAGAAGGGAGTCACGCAGGCAACCGCGCCTGGTCCTGGACCAGCAGCAGCCGAGATCGTTAGATCATCCGCGTCTCCGCGCGGCTGCTGCTGCTGCTGCTGCGCGCCGCGCGTCATTATCCGTCGTCGCGGAGAACGGCCGGAAGCGGAGACGCGCGTTGCGTGGCTAACGCGCGGCGGATCGGCCCGCCGCTCGCTCTCTTCTCTTTCTCTTTCTCGTTAATTTATGGGTATCTTGTGTCTCAAGAAAGTATCGTGTTACGAGCCGTGTTATTTACGAATCTGTATTGTTACATGTCACGTTCGGGGGTGGGCGGGGGGAGGAGATGGCGAAATAGATGACGTTTCCTCTCTTCTTCCCTCTTGAGAATAATATTTAATTAATATTCGATAACTATCGCTTTCTCTCTCTCTCTTTCTTTTTTTTCTTTCTCTCTCTCCCTTTTGAGTGGATTCAACGAGGCTGATTTTCCAGTCGTCGCGGCGCGATTAGGAAACACGCGAACACGCGGTGACAAAGCGAGCGTAGAGTGCGTCGCAATTCACGCACGCACTCACGCGTTACCGTCGTGTCCACCTGTCCGTGTTCTGTCGCCGTGTAATTCACGTATATCGACGGTGCACACGCACACGCCTTTACAACGACGACGACGACGACGACGACGATGAAGATGACGATTGCCTTGGCTACGCCTCGCTTCTCCTTCGCACCTCACTAGCCTCGGTAGCTTCTGCGGGAACTGATGGAACTGCGCTGACGGACCAAAGAGGAGAGGAGTCTCCATAGGCGAACTGATCAAGCTGGCTGATTGAGCAACACGCTCGCGGAGACCGCAGATGGACCAATCAATCGCGGGATCCAGTCGAGTCCAAGGCGCGACTGGGAATAAAAAGCCAGAAAATAAATAATGGAGCACCTCGTGATTTCATTCGTGACGTTATCCGATGATTGTTACTTGGATAATTGATGATTACTTCGTTTGCAGCTGATTATTAAATTAATATGCTTACTTGACGTACTTGATTAGTGTATCATTTAACTAAGGAGCCTTAATACGCTTGATTGCGGTAATTTATATAATTACCTGACGTGTTCGTTTCGATCTCTTTAATAAGAAGCTCCTTCAGAGAGATTAAGACCGAGGCTGGGCTTGTGAGGTGATTTCCGTTAGTTTCGTCAATTTTCCCGGTATCCGTTACGATAAATGCGATAGGAGCGACTGCTCACTTTCATGTTATGTCAACGATTTGGCCTTGGCATACGCAGGAAAAGGTTGAGAAACGCGTTGCATGCACGCGGCGTTCAACCGCAGCGATATCCGTAAAGCCGTGCGCTCACGTCGACCGCACGGTATTATTAATATTATTACAGCTCTATCTATTTGCGAATCTCAAGGTTCGGAGCGTTTAGACATAATTGATATTCTTAAAGGCGCAGTTTAACACGCCAATTAAATCGCGCGATGGCGCGATTCGATTCGATAAACGCCGCCGCGGACTCGACTCGATTCGGTCGCGATCGGGGCGATGCGCAATCATCACAAATCATTATCGCATCAGCCGCCAATTAGCGTGATCTGCATCCATTAACGAAACGGCGCGTCATCGGTACCCGGTAGCGGATTCAGAACGGATCTCGCGCCACGCCGCGCCGCTCGCCACCCTGATCGCACCCCATGATTTTATTAAATGTCCCCCGAGATCGCAACGAGAGATCATGATTGACTTTGCGCCACGATTGCATCTTCCCCGCAGTGCGCGTTTATTTATTTATTCGCCAAGTTGCGGAAAGTAGTCACCGGCATCGAGATATGCAGATCGTATGGTAATCGCACGCGCGGCGGTAAAATGGACGCGCACGTGTTGCACGTTGACGGGAAGAGACGAGGCTCGGAGAGGATCGATGGTATCGAATCTTTTTTTTCGGTCCAGCGTCGCCGCGACATTGAGTCCCGCGTCATCGCGGTCGCTAAAAAAAGAAAAAACGGAAAACCGCAATTGTGTTCGATCGAAAAAAACCGCGTGTTTCGATCGACGCAGTTTATGCCCGCCGCCACCATAATCGCGTAACGGCCACACATAAATCGTCGCACCTTGCGCGTTACACGAGGCATATATGCAACGCACACGCGTGCGCGCTGACTGACTCGAAGGACGATGTAACACGCGCATTTTAAACCGTCACCGCCGCAGCGATCGCAGCCGCAGGCAAGCCGAACTCACCCGCGAATCCGCCGGAAAAAATTCCGAACAATTCTGGAAACGCAGGGAAAAAAGAATCGAGACATGAAAACGCTCGGCTGCGGCAGATTCCGCGGCGCGGGGCGGCGGCGAGAGATTTAATCTCCTCGACGGACTTCTCCGAGTATTCAGGGAGACGGTTCAGGTGCATCCCGGAGGTAGGCAGCGGAACGATAATCTGCTAAACATGATCGAATTTGACATTAACGTCGCGGCGAACAGCGCACCGTTCGCGGGAATTCCCGCGTGTGTTTCTCCGCGCGCGAGTTAATGACGATCGGCCGCACGCGCGCGCGATAATTTAGAGCGTGATAACTCGGGGAGGACGAGTTCCGCGCCGCGGAACCGATCGTCGCGCGTGTCGTCGGCTCCTTTACGAGTCTGCGGGTCTCGCTACTTAATAATATTTAGTGGGTCGTTATTACGCGGTCGGGGCCCGCGTAATGCCCGGCGAAACGCGCGGCACATCCCGGCGGACATAACGCGATCCCTATACGCAACGTCGCGGTACGTTACGCACCGCGTCGTCAAACTGGTTTATTTAACGTCGTGGTCGTGGTCGTCGTCGCGCTTTCAGCGCTGCTAGGGAACAAAGATGGCACGAGGGTAGGAAAGAGAAAGACAGAGAGAGAAAGCGGCGAGGGAGAGGCGACGAGGGGCATTTCGCGAAACGGGAAGGGCAGGTCCGGCCCGTATACCGGATTTTCCGGTATATCTAGACGTAACTGCGCGCGCCCCGACTGACAGGTAACGTACTGCGAGATAGCGGCGTACGTGTTGCTGCTGTTGCCGCTGTCGTTGCTGCCGCTACTGGCTCGCCGCGATACGCATGCGGAATTAAGCGGCCCTCGTACGCGATTTCGCGCCATTCCGCCGAAGGGCAAGTGTCAACGGACACGTAAGAGCCGCGACCTCGGTCTCGCCGGCGAGCCGGATTCAGGATCCGCTTCTCAGGATCCACTCTTGCTCGCCTCGCTCGCGGCGAGGATCGACAAGAGGACGCTGAGAGAAGAGAGCCCGCTGCCACGTGCCGGAAGTGATCTGCAAAAGGCGGTCCCCGGGATCGCGATTGCCGAAGGGAGGGACCTGCATTTCGCGGATCAGCTGCGAAGAAGTCTCGCTCGGACGGCGCCGTGTCCTCGCATGCTTTCTTGCTTTCCAGGTCGGCCCGCACGCCCGAATCGCGTGCCCGCTCGCCTATCCGCAGTTCGCGCCGGTTGCACCCGCGAAAATATAATATAACAACCGGTTCCTTTCACGTTCTACTTGCGCGAGAGCTGGTGAGAGGAGAGAGGAGAAGGAGGAGCAAGAGGAGGAGGAGGAGAAGGTACGCACGGATCGACGATCGAGGATCCATCGAGGAACGAGCGAGATCGCGATCCCGCGATCGCGAGTGTCTCACGCTTCTCGGGGAGCGTGACACGCTCGCGGAGAACGCTCGCTCGGCCGCTCGCTCGCGTCTTAGCCGTGGCCGGTGCCAGCCACGGCCGCTGGCCAGCGCTCCCGGCTTAATCGGCGGATTAATTATTTATGAGGCATGTTTCATTCATTCATTAAAGCTCTACCCGGGGCTAGCCGCGAGATCATTATGACGTGATAATGTCTTAATTAACGGCGGTTAATGAATCCCTATCGGGGCATCGCGTTTCGCTTTATAATGCACGCCCGCGCGAGTGCGGTCGGCCTTTAAACGACGAATTAACCCGCGGTTAATAAACGCACGAGCGAACGAACGAACGGGCAGAAGCACGTGCTCCCGGAATACAGCATCGGCAACGAGCCACGGCGTGTGGTACCCCATGATCGAGTGCCCCGATTCGACGTGGTCTCCGTCCCCGAGCGTACCACCATGCCATGGGCTCTCGCCATGGCATACCGGGACCGGCGCCAATTAACCCGCGCACGCTGGGACGCGTTTGACGTCCCATAATCGCGAGAATTCTCGCGGCCTCCTGCGAGCTCGCGATAAGATAGCCCCGGCATGCGACGGGGGTGAGCGCCCCTCCGCGACGCGGTCGCAGGCCGCTGCTAATTAATTTGAGAACGTCCGCTCGAGGTAGCATCTTCCTCGCGCGGGTCGGAGCGGACCTCGACTCGATCCTCCCGATGATGCTAATAAGCGCGCCTCCTCGTGCTGCCTCGGCGCGAACGATGACTCGCGCGTTCTCCACGCCGCTCCCTGGTCTTCGTAGGAGGCAGATAAATGCGTCGCAGTTAAGAGCGACAAATAAACGCGCGTGTTATCGTGTCCGGAACTCCGATTCCTCCGATGGCAGAGCCAAGCAGCAGCATCAGCCAAGCAAGCAACAGCGTACGTCGTACGATTTAATAATCTTGTAATCCTGTTTCCCTACATTCAGTCATCCGTGTTACTCAAGTGCGCTCGTTATGCAGTTGGACGTTCCATTATCGCGCCCGATAATGGGAGACGACGGGCGATACGCGTTCTCCACGGACCCGGCCTCGTTACAAGTTCGCGCTCGGAGAAGTGCGTTTATCGTGGCTCGTAAATACGCCGGGCGGAGACGCGCGCGTAGAACCAGTCATACTCGTTCCGCTGAAATAGTATCGGCCACTACGCCATCGCCGGGATTGCCACCCTCCTCCTTGCCTCCCTTGCCTGCCCCCCCTTCCGTTCCGCGATTTCTTACGCGTACGCGTAAGTTGTATTAATTATTTTGACGCGCCGGGGCCGCGTGTTTGCGCAGCCACTTCTGCGGCCCGCTCCTCGCGCCGGTAATTAATAGCGCCAGGCGCGAATGAAATCATCGTAACGCGCCGTGACTGATTGCGTTAGGGTTACCGTGTATCAAGCCTCGCTGGTTGACGGCAGCACGACCTAAGGAATGCAAGATTAATACTGCTCGCTCTCGAGGACTCTGTCTCTCTCTCTCTTTCTTTCTCTCGTGCTACCGCTCGAGAGAGCGCCACACCTCGCATGATCCGCGCGAGCGCGCGCTAATTGCGCCGCGTAGAAAAGCGCGGACCGATCCGCTCGGTGAGCGACAAATTCCAAGTCTGTCGCGATAATTCCGCCGATAACCCCACGTAGAAATTGCCGAGGTTGTTTAACTGGCCCAAAATTGGCCTAGTATTGGTAGCCCAGAGTGCGGCAGCGGCGTTACACTCCAGTGTCGGATCCGTACTGGCACAATACTGGCGGCCAGTACTGCAAAGAGTTGGCAGACAGTCTTGTCCCAGTACTTATTAAAAACCGGGCCATGTGACGGGCCATTATAAAATACAGACATGGACCAGTACTGGTTGCGAGACGGGCCATGCTTCGGCAACCGACACAGACCCAGCATTCGACTACATACATTGCCGATAATATATAACTAGCAACACAGGCGCGCGCTATAAATAAAATAAGAAATACAAAAAATAATATAATAAATACAATTGTCAATATAACCGCACTGACAGCCACTATGACATTCTGACATTCGCAACGCGAAGTTCAAGTCACACGAAATTCGTCGCGGAAAAGAGGCCTCAATATTCGATAAAAAAGAACTTCACGAAGTTAACACGGCTTTTTTAGAATAGGATTATAACAATATATTGATTCACCAGCGACCGATAGATGGCCAGATCAGGCGTGACGTTCTCGTTAGAAACATTTGCGTTATCACGTATAAATAACCATCCGGAAAACCGATTTAACATCTTTTTCTTTTAAACGCGATATTAATTCACGCGACATTTACAAAATGATTTTACTAATGTTGTTTGCATTAGTCTTTGTTTATAATATTTAAGTCACAAATACAAATAGTACAAAATACATATTATATATATAAAAAATACATTTATACATTAATACATTAATTGGTCCACTTCTATGCCCAATGCTGGTGCAGTTATTTACCGAATACTGGTCCATATATTATTGCCAGTGTCGGATCAGTACTGACAATTAAGTACGGCATGGCGTTACACTCCTGTGTCGAATCTGTACTGGCACAATACTGGCGGCCAGTACTGCCACGATGGCAAACGGTGCACTCCCAGTATTGGACCGTTTTGAAATTTCTACGTGGGACATGAAAGATAAGTACACGTACTTATCCGTTATTCTTTATCACCGCTTCAAATTAGGCGAATGTGGCCGATCAGGCCCACCTCTTTCTCTTACGAGTCTTCTGTTCTGAAACTCAATTGCGGCCCACTCGAATTTTTCAATCCGGACGATACGAAATGACCTTTTGCATTATGCCACAATAAGAGGAAATTGAAGTCACTGGGCGCGCGTATGACTCGAGCTTCCGCTTTGGGGAACCTACCTCAACGTCGCGCTCGCCAACGTCGGACGTAACAATAACGTGCTCGTTCAGCTCGCGAGCAAAAAGTATACCGGGACGTTAATCTCGGTTCGACACGCGGACAAAGTAGCGAAGTCCCATTTTGCAGGGGGGCAACGGGGAGACCAGTCTCCCGCACGAGCCACGACATCTCTTTCTCTCGTTTGCTCGCTCTCTTTCTCTCCCGCCGATAATTCTATTATGTACGGTTCAATGTGTACAATTAACCGATCACTTAGAGGCTGACATTGCGCCGAGTCACGATGTCTTATTAAGACTCCGCTGCGCGCACCGGTCAGCCGGGAGCACGTCAGGCCGCGGCGGTGGGCCCGGTGCGGCCTTACGGTCCCCCTCGCTGGGACCGCACGCCGATTTAACGATCGCTACCGATTCGCCGGGTCGCGTATAAAGATATCGCGACCACGGGATTATATCGCGGCGTCGTTAAATGCTGATTTATCGCGGTGGGAACGCGGCACCGCGGTATCCGTCATCCGCGCCCGTCTTACCCGACGATCTCGTATTCACGGCGAGTATGGTAATTATACGCGTGCGCGAGTAGCGCGAGGTGTTCCGAGCGTTAAGTACAAATCGCGATAAGGCCGATGATTCCGCGGTGCCGCGATAGAACGGAACCGAGAGCCAAGAGAGAGAGAGAGAGAGAGAGGCGGGGTGTGTTAGTAGCTCTCGGCCGGACGCACAAAGTAGCCACCGCCTCGAAAAATGGCGATAAATAAATCCCGCAGCTGTGTGCGCGCGTCGCGGAGATGACGCGCGCCCGAGGCGCTCGTTCCGCCGAGCAATTATCTTGTAATTATTGTAAACGGTAAAGAGAGAAAAACGGAGAGAGACCGGGTGCACTCGAGAGCGCTTTTCGCCCCCTGCCTTCCCTCTCTCGATCTCCCACCCTCCTCCTCGCAGGAAAATAACTCCGAGACCGCTTTGCGCGACGGTAGCGAGCTATTTGCTTCGCGCACGGCCAATTTGATTTCGCGTTACAGCTATCGAAAATAAATCTGAATCGCTATCTCCCTTTTCTACAATCTTCTCTCTCTCTCTCTCTCTCTCGTTTGGGGAGGAAGAGAGAGATGCTCCCTCGAGAAACGGTTTCGCGCGATGTACGACTTCATCGCCACGCCGCGTTATTAAAACGACCGCCGTTTCCATCCGCGTCCGTGCTCGATTGAAAGGGAACCACCCCCCAGGTTGGGCACTCGGGGTGGCACTCGGTCCGTCCAGCTCCACGTCGCTTCCGCGACGGAAACCCGACGCGTCCTCTCGCTCCCTCCTCGATCTCCCGCGAAGCTCAAATCGACTCGCGGGCATCGGCCAATTTAAGAGTCCATAAAGTTGGCCAGTCCTTCGGTCCCTTGTCTGAGAATCCGATTCCACTCTCTCTCTCTCTCTCTCTTCCTCGAGTCCTCTTTCCTTTTGTCTCCCTTTCTCTCCGCCGCAACAGCGGCGGCTAAGCCCCACCTGAGACACATCGTGTACCGGCGTCCCTAACGGACCCACGCCGATGATATTTCAGTGTTAATTGCGCCCGGTATCTACCGCTCTCGAGTCCGGAGCTGACTTCTAATCTCGGGTTCATTAGGGACTCCTCTCTCCGCCCGGGGAGACCACAACCGAACTATTTTCAGATCGGGACACACGTATGTGGTAGCCCGCTCGCGCGCGCTCGTGAGAGCTTCGAGCAGAAGGGAAGAAGGGACAGGACGAGACGAGAAGAAGAGGTCGAGGAGGAGGAAGATGGTGCACATAGCGAGCGAAAACACGAGACGCACTTCGTATATACGTATGTGTGTGTGTATGCGAGTGTGTTTGTGTATGTGTGCGAGTGTGGATGGATTCGGTGCAAGGAAGAAGGACGAAGAGTACGGGCGAGAACGAGGGCTGGGTGACGAAGGGAGGGAAGAAAGGCAGGAAAGGAGAGACAGAGGGAGAGAGAGAGAGAGACGTGGCGAAGCAACGGCCATCCCCGATTTCCATTTTAATTGAACTCAACGCAACATCATACTTAATGCCAGAAACGCGTCAGAAACTCCAATTAAACGGCGACGCCATTTCACTTTATCTCCCTGTACATTCGTCCTGATTGCCGGACCGATCGTCGCCGACGGTAGCCATCGATTACCCCTCTTCCCCCGGAATTTCTCGAGCGGCCCGCGCGGTCTCGTCGTCGCGGGATTTATTTATCTTGCATCCGGAGAGGGAAGAGCTCTCTCTCTCTCTCGCGTGTCCGCGATGATTCTACGCGAGCCGGATCGTCGCCAGCTCGCCGATACGGAACAATCCGCGCTCGCAAGATACGGAGCTAAGCGATGAAGAGCATAAAGATTCACGCCAGGCACTCCTGGAGGACGTGGCTTCCTGCGATCCCACCGGATACCCCGTGAATCAGCCACGAAGATTTACCGCGCTCGTGATACGAAGACACAAAACGCGGAGCGAGCCTTGCTCGCTGCTCCTCTTGTCTGCGGAACGCCGTATTTCCCCAGGAAGCTAAATTCAGTCCAGTCTTTTAGTCGCGAACTCGAGATGCTCTTCCGGATCCTGTCGAAGGAGCTTTCGGAAGGGGCGCGAGTGATCACCGCTCGAGTATCACAGATAGCTACTTCGATTTCGGAGTGAGTCGAGCAGCTGCTTCAGCTTTACTTAATATTCGTCGCGGCAAGTCGAGGGGTAGGGGGTGAGGAGCGGTACTCCTAAC
The DNA here is from genome assembly GCF_003672135.1 of Ooceraea biroi. Lineage (NCBI taxonomy): Eukaryota > Metazoa > Arthropoda > Insecta > Hymenoptera > Formicidae > Ooceraea > Ooceraea biroi. The sequence continues at coordinate 1,064,627 of NC_039517.1, forward strand.
GACGAGAGGAAGAGAGAAAGAGAGATCAAGAGACCCGCGTGCGTTTGATGCCGCCCGCTCGCCACGCTCCTTACGCGTCCGACGAGCTTCTTATTCCCGATCGGCGAGGAACCGGCGCGGATGGGACAAAAGTGTGAGCATGGCGGATCGCGCTTTTTCCGGCCGACTATCTTGCACGGGACACGCGGATGCGTCGGCGACATCCAGGACGACGTTTTTCTGGAAAGCCGCGGAGCGAGTGAACGCTCCGTTTATTGAATGAATAAGGAAGCGACGCGCGAGTCGGACGACGAAGTCGTCGACAGTCGCGAGCGGTAACGGCGGCGGCGACAGAAATGCCGAGGTCGGCCCGCGGACCGGCTTGATTTATTGACAGGAAAATCTAGTCGCAGTCGCAGTCGTAACAGCCGCCGCCATCGTCATCGTCGTCGTCGTCGAGTTGAAGTCGGTTCGGCTCACCTCACCCCACCTTTGCACGCCTGCGACCAGTGTCCTTCGGCCAGAGTCCTCTGGAAAGAAGAAAAGACGAAGGAGAAAGAATCAGAAAGAAAGAGAAAGAGAGAGAATGGCAAACGAACACCGGTAGCGGTTTTCTGTATATTTGCTGAGAATCCTTAAGAAGGATTTCGCGTCGTCGAAACGACGAAGAACAAGGAGAGGAGGACTGTCCCTTGGCGGATCCGCGCGAGGGTGCACGCGAGAGGAATTTGGGATCGCTAGAGCGCGACTTTCGGGTTTGAAACCTGTCCAGAAAGAGAGATATATATATATATATATATGAAGATTCCGCGGGAATCTTCGCGAGACGGCTCGTAGCCGAAAACGTAGAAATTCCGGACGCGCGATGTCCCGTGCGTGATTTGTATAATATTTGCGCACTAATCCGAAATATTAAGCGTCCATCTTTCTGGGTCAATGACACGCACGGTGCCTCGTCTAGCCTCCTATCGTCTGGTCGGCTCGGGTGTGCCTGTGTCTGTGAGAGGTCAAAAGTGCTAAGGTAGTTGGTGTCCGGATCGAGCGGCCGCAGACGGTCCTGCCGGACTTTAATTGCTTCGAGATACAGATTTATGTCCGCGCGGCTGGTATTTTTGAGAAATTCACATGCGGTTTCGGCGCGCGAGTTGCGCACGCCGTTATGTGCCCCGTTGCCGATGGGACGTCGATTGCCGTCGACGATGGGAGAATCGCGCGAATCGTGTCATCCACGTGTCGTCCAGCGGTGACCTTCGATTCGGCATCGGACGTGCCTCTAGCATTTACGACGCGATCCTCAAAAGCCAGAAATAGAGAGGAAGAGGTTGGGGGAGAGACGAGAGGAAAAAAATTAAACCAAGAAATTTCTTCGCGAATTTTCAGCGGCGAACGGGTCGAGCTAGATTTGTAAAGACCAAAGAGTCACCACGTTGACGTAAAGGATGACCGAGGCGAGACGTCAGCCGAACTGACGAGCAGAGAGAGAAGCGCACCATAAAAAAATAAATAGCGAACGGCGCGATCGCGCATTTGCCATTTATGGTAATAATGTCGGTGTCGCGGTTCACGGTTGCGTTCACCAGCTCGACATCATCGGCTCGATGCCCTCTCCTGCGCTGAAGAAACTCCTGAAGAACGCCTCATGATCAGTCTGTCCTTCTCGGAAACATTTCTTCCCTCGAGGCGAAATCTCGATCGATCGGCCGGCTCAATAACGTCACGCGCTCGTCACAATCCGCTTCCGATAAGCGGAAACGCAACAACGCGCGTTGCGCCACGCTCTCGTTTAGAGAGAGCCTGCATCCTCTCGCGCGACCAGTTTGGCTCCTTTCCAGAGGGAAGAAGAGAGAAAGAGAGAGAGAGAGAGAGGGCGGGAGGCAGAGAGCAAGGTTGTGTTCCAGAGATTCCGATCAGGCATACCACGTCGTAGATTCACTCCTGGGTCGAAGACGGCCTGGTCGGGCCGTCTGTCATCCGCGCGAGTGGAAAAAGAGGAGCGCGCGCGCCGACACGTAGGTGTAACGATTACGACGTAGGTCCGTGCCTCATTAAGAACCGCTACCGTGCGAGCGTGCCCCCGAAGAAGCGGGCAATCGCGAGGAAATTCACTATCTCGCATTTATATACTCCCGGCCTTCCTCTCCCTCTAGCGTAAATACTAAATTAATCGCTCGTAATCCAATTAAACCACCCGTGAATGACTTATACGCGCTCGCTTCCTTACAGAGCTGCAACTCACCCGAGAAAATTGCCGGCCGTTAATTGGAAAGCCATCGGAATTAAACGAGGGGTAACTCGCGCGGAGAAAAATATTCCGTTGCGTAATGTCGTCCGATAAAACGCGTCGCGCTTTGCGAGCGTGCGAGCGAGCGAACGTGCCGACCGGGATCCCCGTGAGAACGTTAATCGCTCGGGCCTGCACGAGCTATCTTACGAGCCGTCATCCCTCTTCAACGTTCGCCGACCGTCGATCCGCAGACCCGTAAGACGTCGCGGACCAGGGAGGGTTGTTCTTTTTTTCGGTGCTGCGCGTTCGGTGGAGCGCGCTTAAACGCGCGGTTATTGCGAGGCGACGGCGGCGGCGGCGGGCGCGTCCACGACGCGCGCTCGATTAGGCGAAAACATCGCCGCGGGCTACCGGTCTTCGCCTGCATCGCCTCAGCAGCAGCAGCAGGGCCGGTTCGCCGATATCGGGACCGCGAGGACGAGGCGGCCGCAACACACACGAGGCGAGTAAGCGCGAACGCGCGCGTGAGGCCCCGAAAATCGGCTTCGTTCGGCCCTCTCGTAACGCTCGCGCGCGCGCGCGCGAGCTACGGACGGGGGCATTGAAATGCAGAGAGCGTCGGTGCTACCGTGCGATGGTCCCGATACCGCCTAATGGACCGTCCCCGCCCCCTTCCTTCCCCCCGTTCGTCGTCGTCGTCGTCGTCGTCGATTCTTCTTCCCCGCCCTCCAGCACCTCTTTCACACTCTCTCCTTCGTCCTCTCCGTCTCGCCGGGATCCTCCATACCGCCACTTTCAACCTCCTCCCCTCCCCCCTCCTCCCTCTTCACTCCTCCATCGGCTGCTCTCCCCGTTCGGTCCTCCACCTTCTTGATTTCTCCCCCTCGTGCTCCCCCTCGCCCTATAGTCCCTTTTCTTCTCGTCCGTGCTCTCCCTCGTGCCACCGGAACTTCCACGAAGTGCACAAGAAGCGAACGGCATCGGCGGTTCCTGCTCTCGCTTTGCGTGAGCTGAAGCCTTCTCTTCGCGGCCAGGTCTGCGATCACGAGTCGTTCGACTCGATCCTGTCGTAATGATTCCATCGTACACGATTAATCGCGGTGTATGTGTCCCTTCTGCCTTCCGGAGCATCGTGCAACGGAATCAGCGTCTCTCCAGGTAGTTTCTTCAGCTTCTCTAGCGTTCGACGTTTACCTCCCTGCGAGCCGGCGACTTGAAGCAACAAAGCCTCGGCGAGAACGAGAGTCGAGAATCTGACGACGATTGATCATCGAAGATTGATCGTCGTGGCGACCTCGGGAAATACATGGCAATCGTCATGCCGATATCGCCCGCTTGCCGACGCGAGATCCAAGCGGCGAGTCGAAGAGGAACGCGCCGAGCCGTGAAGAAAGACGCTCGTATCTCTGCGCACCGTGCGTTTTATGCCCTCGCATTCGCATCCCGCGCGCGCGGGGGGGGCAAAGGGGTGTTCTTCTCCGTTCTTCCTCTCTCCCTCCGCCACCCGCCGCCGCCGTATACGCGGTAGCACGGCTATAACTGCGTCGCGGCATCATTTATATTTACGAGACACTGCGAAGCCGTGCCCAGGCCGCATTGTTACTGCCCAAGGGCCTTATAGCCTGCCGTCCGGGGCCTTATAGGGCCGCCGCGATATCTCGCTGCCCCCTCCCGCCCTGCTCTGTCCCTGCACCCGTGGACCGGACGAGTCGCCGCGCTGGACCGGACCCGAATGCCGCCGGGCCCGGGGAGGAGGAAGGGAGGAGTTGAGCCCGGGCCCCGCGTATCGATCCCGATTGATCGGATTCGGTGCGCGCGGACCCCCGGGCCCGTCATGGACGTCGACCCTGAGGGTGCCCGTGTAATTGGGTCGGCATCCTCGCAAGAAGGCAAGGGAGGCCCTCGAATCAAGCGAACGTGGGCGAACTCATCATTGGGACCGTGCTCAAAGTCGAGCGCAAATATATGCGCCAATCATGGCGAAATTCTCTCAATTTCCGGTTGCTCCGGCTCTCTAAAATTCCATCTTGGAAGGAATTGCCTCTATAGTTCTTCCTTCGTTTTCGCGGCGAAATCAAGTCGGCGGGATGACTGCTGGAAAATCGAGAGACCCGAAGCGATGGACGTTCCTGAGCGGCCTGAATGAAGCGCGCGCGAGGCGCAGGCACGATCGGAGGGTAGGAAAAGATTTACCGCCGCGCCACGGTTCAGCCGCGCCAATCAGACACGACGCGGCACATCGCCGGCGCGGATATTTCACAGTTATGGCCGGATAAACCACGACCTTAGCGCCGGGTGTACCGCCGTTTGGGGAATAGGCCGCATCAATGATGCAGCGCCCGGCATCGAACGCGCGTTTGTCTTCCTTACCGGGAGTTTATAGTCGCGCCTATCGCGTACGGCGCACTGGTTGTATACTATCTTTCTCTGTCTTTTTCTTTCTTCTTCCCCTCACCTAGTGTTTTCCGTGGAATCTTTTCGAATTTCGAGAGGATTATTATTGCACAATTTTCGCTAAAATTTGGATTTTCTTTCTGCTGAAAATTAACAACGAATGCAATGAGAACTTTCAACGATCTGACATCTCTAAGGAATGTTTAAAGAACGAATGATCGGGATAATAAGATTGAAGAATGCACAAGAATGGACAGGTTGAACTGCCGAGCGCGTCGCAATTTCACGCGCTCGGTGACTAACGTCGGAGACCTCCTCGCTTTCTCCCCCGCGTCCTAGCTTGTGAGAGCGGGTGGCCATCGACTGTAAAGGCGGCGTTTCGAGGGTGGCTCTCTCGAGTGCAAGCGAAGCCGGGGGCTGCGCTTTTCTGCTGATCAGCCTTGCTGAATCCCGGTGCTCCTGACGGGGTCGTCACCGCACGGATCGACAGAAAAGGCAAAAAAGAGAGAGAAAGAGAGAGAGAGAGAGAGAGAGAGAAAGAGAGAGAGGGTGCGCCGGAGCGGAGTTTTAAACCGCAACCCGATATCCGCTCGTTTCCGCGCGCTCGTATACCGAACCCCCCGGCTCGTACGAGGTCCCAGCGGGGATTTCGGTGGAAGCCGAAGGGATGCTGCGACAGGACGAGCCGCGTATGTAGAGCCGCGCAAAAATGGGAAAACCAGAGCGGCGCTGACACCTCCAAAGTCGTTTCTGATCGCGCCGGGTTAGCGACGCCGGGAGAAACGGTTGTCCCCGCCACCCTCCGGGCCTGGCTGCTGCTCGGGGGGTGACTCGAACACGCGTTGTTATTACGCATCGAGGGCGAGAAACACTGCGACGACGATTGAAACGCCCAATCTGATCGTCGTAAAAAGCGGAATCATTTTTCGAAGTAGCAGCGTGGTCACGCTAAACTGATTCGCGCGCACGCAATTTTCGGAATTTCGAGCGTAACGTTTAATTTACGCGCGCGTGCGTGGGAATTGACTTCCTCGGTGTTCCGCTTGGTCGGATAACTCGGAGATTGAGGAAAGAAGAGAGAGAGAGGCCGCGTCCGATGCGATAAGTTCAAAACCGTGTCGATGCTAGACGCCATAAATCGCTCGGCCGGGAGCGGAGAGCTGCCTCGCGAGGACCGAGGCGAGTAGAATCGAAAACGTGACGGCGAGCGCGGAAACGGCGCGCGATTCGGGGATGAGGGTGAGGCAAGACGGAGACCTGGCGGGCGGCGGGAGGGATCGAGCAGAAAAAGAAAATATAAAATTCCATCAATTCGCGAATTGACGGTTGCCGATGCGATTTCTTTCCGCTGCCGTCTCGCTACGGCGAGGGTGAGCGCCTCCGCTCGCAGGGTGGCCAAGGGGCGCGCATCGAAGCCGTATCGAAGCGCGATACGGGAGAAAAACGAACGCGCGCCGCGCGCTCGCCTTATGTATTTGGGGTTTCGGGTCTTATTAATGATTGATCGAGGGATATATCGACGTCCCACCCCTCTGACGCGACTGATACGTCGAAGTGCATGGGGGCACAGTAAGAGGGGTGGAGGTTTTGTCTGTGCCTCCGCACAGACGCACGTGACACAATAAAGCGACTGAGCCGCTATACGTATCGATGCTCTTAATCGAGACTTTTTATCGATCCCGATAACTCTCCGGTTGTTGTTGTTGTGTTATTGTTGCGCCAAAGTGGCGGCGACGCGGAACTTCATATAAATCGCACCCCCCTCGGGGACCGACTTTGTTTTGCCAGCAGATTAGCCGGAAGCGTGCCTATCTTGGAGAATATCGATGGGTCGCGCGTACTCCGTTCGACGATAGCGCGGGATAGGGGGAAAAATCGCATTGATTTATTCGCCTGCGAGTGGTTGACTGATGCTCAACGCGGTTACGTCACGGCTTGAGAGCGCTAAGTCGTTTACTTTCGATTCGCGCACGAAGCAAGCAAACAACCAAGCAAGTAAGTAAATAAGTACGCGAGATTGACAGTCTTGGACTCGGCTAATACAATCCAGTTTTTTACATCCGATTACCTACTATATACAAAATATCTCTTGCCAACTCGAAAGTCCTCGAGACTAAAGCAAGAAAGAGAGTTTCTCCTCGTTGACCCTTGCACCGCCCCCACCACCCACATACAGGTGATGGCTTTAATAACTTAAGAAGGAATAGTTGTATTAATTATTTACTGATTTAAATATACAGGGTGTCTGACATAGGGCGAAAAGCCTCTCGTCCACAGATAAATCTCGTCAAACTGAATGAAAAAGTCCTGTACCATTTTGCAAAAAACCACGTACAATTGTAAGATCTGGAAAGATAGTCGAGACTGACAGGTCGTATAGAGGATCGGAATGAAAACAAGTTGATCACAACAGTAGGAGAATTGGCCGTACAGCCTAAGACCTAGGCGTGTGAACCAGGGATCCCGGAGAGTTCGAGTTCAAATCTAAGGCAGTCTCCTAATTATTTTTCGCCTCTTACAATTCAGAAGTGGGATAAAATCCGCTATCCCTCGAAGACAGTTGAGATTCATCCGCTACCCCTCGGAGAGGAGGGAGTTGAGAAGCAGCTGGCCGGTAGTGAAGCCTGAACATGGAGGTCGGTACGGATTCAGAGGAGTGAACCAACATGGAGATTGGGAAGGACTCAGAGAAGTGAACCAACATGGAGATTGGGAAGGACTCAGAGGAGTGAACCAACATGGAGGTTGGGAGGGACTCAGAAGAGTGAACCAAAAATGGATGTTGGGAGGGACTCAGCAGAATGAACCAAAAATGGAGGTTGGGAGGGACTCAAGTGGAGTGAACCGACGGTTTGGAGACATTCGGGGACGAATGTAATGTCAGGCTGGCCGAGCTGTAAGATCTGGAAAGATAGTCGAGACTGACAGGTCGTATAGAGGATCGGAATGAAAACAAGTTGATCACAACAGTAGGAGTATTGGCCGTATAGCCTAAGATCTAGGCGTGTGAACCAGGGATCCCGGAGAGTTCGAGTTCAAATCTAAGGCAGTCTCCTAGTTATTTTTCGCCTCTTACACAATTTCGAGTAATTAAGTAAAGAAAGTTCGCTAATTCAGCGGACGCGATCGACAGCGAGGGAAGAATGAATGAATGACGTAAAAAACGGCTAGTCGCGGGCGCAACGCGAGCATATTTCGAAGAACGAGATAATCGGATTACAGCGGCAGGCGAGACGACTTTTTGTTATGTATAAGAAACGGCTAGCCGAGCGCGCGGCGCGATAGCAGCGAGTATCGGATTACAGTGGCAGGCGAGACGACGCTTCTAAGAAATACGACAACACTTTCTCGGCAACTCGAGCGCGTGAATGAGACGCTGAGAAATTATTGTCCACGCGTCGTTTCGCCTGCCGCTGTAATCCGATACTCGCTGCTATCGCGTTCTTCTAAGAAATACGCCAGCCCTCGCTCATTCATTCTTCCCTCGCGTCCGCTGAATTAGCGAACTTTCTTTACTTAATTACTCGAAATTTTACGTGGTTTTTTGCAAAATGGTACAGGACTTTTTAATTCAATTTGACGAGATCTACCTGTGGGCGAGAGGTTTTTCGCCTTATGTCAGACACCCTGTATAATACGATAGAATAATGTACATGTATAATATCACACACATACACGAGCGCGCGCACGCAAAAATCAAATGCAAAATCGTCGGAAATGAAATAAATTATTTTTAATAAAAATAAACTTCTTGATATTCTTGATATTCTTTTAAGCAATTGCTGCAATTTTTTTACTCGTTCGATACTTGTGTTAATATAATAATAAAATGAAATGTCGTTCGTACGCCACATGTTAATGTAAAAGCCGAATTAGCATTATCACAGGATCGAAATCAAGCTAGTCAATCCGAGCGTAGAAAGACGACTTTTTCCACTCGATCCGAAACCCTCGTGAACCTTGTATCTGCAACTCTACGTTCCCATCACGAGCAGGCTGGCGGAAATGTCGGGTCTTATCGGGCATAGCGCAATTAGCGTCAGCATGGAATAACGCAATAACGCGGGCGAAGCTATTTCGGACAAACGTCGACTAATCTTCGTAAAAGGTGAGCGAGGTCTTAAAAGTATCAGGCATAAAACCGCTCGCGCAAACAGACCGAGAAGCAGGGACGGATGCAAAGGTGGAGGGAAGCCACGTGGATCCCCGAGGGTGGCATTAATCCGCCCCTCGTCCCCTCTCTCTCACCCCTTACTGCTTACCCATCTAGACAACGGAGACGAAGCAATCATATTTTCCGCCCCAGAGGCACGATACGTGTCAATGCGAATCAGCCTTAGTGATCTAATGTGGATTCCGATAGTGTCTGATTTACTCTAGACGCTTCTCTGTTCCTTTCCCTCTCTTTCTTTCTCTTTTCTCAAGTGGAAGGACGCGCAGTCCCCGAGATTGCGTACGTCTGCTTGCTTTAAGAGATCTCCAATCGATGATCCATCGTGTCGTCTTCGTAAGCGATAGCCTTGGCACGGAGTATCGCGAGAGGAGTTAATATTCATGCGCGGCGTGACGCGAGAGATCGAAATTTACGATAAATAATTTATATTAAATGCACATATTTTTAATTAAGTTACATAACGCGAAAGTGACGTAGAAACCTCTTGCGTAATCCGCATCAGAGATTATCGAGTGACGTCGGCAAGAACGAAAGAGAGTTGCGAGTGCGTCAAGCGATTCGCTCGCTGAGACGCTCCTTCCGCTTCCTCGCGCATCGCGCGTGAAATATGCGCGAAGGACCTCGCCGGCCCTTCGGGTAGCGGCACCTAAGGACGAGGATAACGACGCGAGGATTTCGAGAGTCGGCAAATCCCCCGGCGAGTAATCCGACGTGGCACGATCGTCGTCGCTCGCGATGGACGGAAATTCGCGAGCGGACTCTCTCCTTTTCCCTCCCTTTTTTCACCCTCGCTTTCTCCGCCGCCCTTTCCCTCCCCCTTTCCTACGGAAGGGGGTTCTTCCTTTCTCCTCTCGTTTCTACTCCCGTCACGTATGTAGCGAGAAAAATTACAGCCGAGCGCTTTGCCCGGTACTCGGTTCTGCACGCTCGGCTCCGCTCCCTCTGTCCCCCTGGCTCCCTCGCCGCCCCGTCGCGCCCCGTTCCCACCCGCGTGTTGGGATACGGGCTCCCAGAGTCCGAGATCCGCGTGATGAATCTTATTGTTGGATAGAGACGCCCTTCCCTCTCCTTCCCTTTCGCTCGGCCGAGTATACGGTTATTGTTAGTTACGCCGATAGCTTTGTCGAATCGCCGAATTCCCCCCGCCGTTATTGCGGAGTTTACGAGACGTTTCGCGGGGCTTTATGGATTTCAATAACCGCGACAAGTGGGAAACTCGCGGAAACGCGCGACTTTGCAAATAAATGTTTCGTCCCGTCCGGACTCGCACGCTCTCGGTTTTACGCTCGCGCGGATCCGCGCCGGAGGACACGCGTATGTCAGCGTTTCTGGAATGCCCGCAAACTCGCTTTATAGTCAGCAGGGAGCGGGTGGGAGGTAGATCGACGTGCGATCATCACTCGCGACGAAGAGAAATTAATAGTAGCTGCATTTATACAATGATGTGCAAATTTAGTCGTTATCGGTCACATTTGATCGATCATTATGATAAAATTTTACTTTGCAGTCAAGATCAAAATAGAAGAAATGTTTCAATTTCGTCCTCGATATTTTAAATAAATTGTAGGTATCGTTAAATAACTCTTGTATCCGCAATCAACCATGTTTTGCAATTAATTTGTGCTCGATGAATTATTTAATTCGCGTACATGCCGCTTCCGATGCATTTCGATAAGAAGGCACGTGACAATGTTGTTCTGCCGGTGACTGCCGAGGCCAGCAGCTGCTGGAGAATCGCGTGAAAAACCCGCAGAGCTAGCTACCGCGGTTATAACGATAACTTGGCGCGAACACTACCGTGTCTCTTGATAACTCGATTGAAAGAGAAAGATGGTACACAGCACACTTGACCAGGAAATCATTCCCGCGATTTCCTTGAAGTGATAAATGCGATGCGAGTTATAATCACGCGCGTCTGATCGCTCGTTAGAGAATACTGTAATTAACGCTGGAAGGTCGCATCCCCGCTGTCCAGAAGCGAGCTGCTGGCACCAATTCGCGTCGCAAGATCTTGCCGCGCAAGATCATCCGGACGTTCTCGGATGCGATCGTCGCGAAACGCTAACGGAGAGCCTCCTCCTCCTCTGCAACATCATCAACAATTAAATTATTAATGAAGAAAGATCGGGAAAATTTCTTCTTTCGCTTCTCTCAGTTCCTTTCCTTGTCTCCAATTTCTCGCAAGGCGCCTGTAACTTTCCTACTTCCAGCCAGGAGCGTCGTCCACGTCCGCGAAGGAAGCGATCCTTTATCCACGTTCATTCTCGATTCATATCTCCTCCGGCCGGAGAGGCCCGGCGAGATCGCCTCCGACACACCCCGGCGGAAGTGGTCTCGCCCGCGCTTTTATGTAACCGACGCCGCGTGTTCCTCTCCTGAACGATTTCTATCAAGGCGAACGGACTGTTAAGGGAAGACACGCGCATCCTGGGTAAGCCGTGACGACACGCGTGCCTGTCCCGACTTCCCTCCGATCCGTACGCACCGGGCTCTTCTCCGTCGCTTCTCGTCACTACGTGAGCCCGATCCTGTCGTCGATATCCGTGAAAGTAAGTTGCGCGTGAAGCGCTGCAGCAGGAAGAAAGAAGAAGAAGAAGGAAAACACAGGCGCTGCTGTGCCAAGTGTGCGTTATTGGCACGTGATGAATCAGCCATCTCGCTAAACGTGGACAATCGCTCTGCTTCGGTTGCGCCACGTGACCGCAACGCGAGCAATGATAACGATAAGGCCGATAGCGATAATGATGATTCGCACGAATCCGTCCGCAAAGTTCTCCGCAAAAGTAAAATTCCTCCGGTTTCTTTTTTTCCAGACAATGCATTGTCCGTCGACAATTCTTGCGTTTCCGCTTCGACTCGGTAATCCTCCCGCTCGTCTCGCGCGCGGCGCGTCGTGGCGCGCGCTATCAACCAGACTGATTAGCATCTCTCCGGGGTTGCAGACAACCGCCGCCCTCTCCGCGTGCCCCCTCGTGAAAGCGCGCACAAGGTCGGCATACCTAGCTACCTCTATCCAGCCGGCGCGCGGCGCAGGGGGTTGGTTTCTGCCGCCCCCGGGATGGGTGTTGCGTGTAGAACGCGGCATAAATATGTAAGAGCTACTCCTCCCCCTCCTCCGCCGCAGCCCCCCGGACCGTGGTCCCCCTTGGTACCCCACCGTTCTCCGCGGCGTACTCCGACCACGGCCCGTCCCTCTCCTTACCGCCCAGACCTTGCGCAACCCCCGTGCATGAACGCGAGAGGGACGGAAACGTCGCCGGTGACGTCAGAGGACGTCCACGTCACCGGCTGACTGCGTGCAGCGTCGGTGATCGAAGTCAGCTGAACCGGCATCGCAAAGTTGAACGTTTCCGAATATGTAAATGAGCATTTAATAAATCGATCAGCTGTTCGATCAGCATGTATCCATCCCTGCGACATCCCTCTCCACCCACGAAGACCCGAGTCTCTCGAGAAGGTCGGAAGGGAGTGATCGATCGAGAACGTCGACTTCTGGAAGCTGTCGGACCGCTCGTTCGTTAATCCCCTGCGGAATTAAGCAGCAGCGATCGCTGCCAATCGTCTCGTAGATGACGGCGATAGGATGCGATCGGCTCTTTGGTCAGAGATCAAGACGGCACGCACGCAGATGAGACGGTCGAAGAAGAAGGCAGTCTTCCGCTTCCGGGACGGCTGCCGGCCGGCAGATCGAAAGGGTTTCGTGCCATCCACTTGAATGGGACGCTCGCAGGGCGGAAAGGAGCAGGACGAGCGGCAAGGCAAGGTACTCATTGTGATGAAGCATGAGTCTGACCTAGTGGGGTAGTGGGGCAGGTCGCAGCGGATGATACATACATATTTATGTCGCGCACCGCGCACCACTACTACCACCACCACTACCACCACCACCACCACCACCGCCACCACCAGCCGGAGAGTACCACCGTGTCGGCGGCGCGCTTCCACCATTCTACCATCAGACCAACCCCTTCTCCTAGCCTCTTCTCCGTCTCTCTTTCGGTTTCTCTCAGTCTCTCCCTTGCTTGTTCTAGCTCCTGCTCTTTCTCCCCGTCTGTCTCTCGGCACGCTACCCCCTTATACTCCTCGCGGAAGACCAGACAGGGTGCCATTGGCCTTCGCTCGGTCTGGGTTGCTAATCAGGCCGCGAAGGTGCGCATCCCGAGCACGCGCCGTTTCCACGTTGCCGTTGAAAAGCGCCACGAGGATGCCACGTGAGACGAAAGCGTGAGGATTTCCACCGCACACCTACCCCTGCCCCCGCCCGCCCCCTCGCCAACCGTTGTTGTCCCCCCCGGTGCGTGGAAAGTGGAGCGCTTCCGGATGGCTGCCACCGCCGACGCCGCCGGCATTCGCACCCCCGAACGCAGCCACGAACGAGCGTCCCAAAACTTTCGCCACGTGGCCGACGAGCAATTCCTCTTTCGCATCGTTCCTCGATGAACTCTTGGCACGACCCCCGCTCTCGGTCCGCCCATGACGCTTCCGACTTCCGGTTCAATCTCGTTATATCCTCACCTCGCGATTCTCGTGTCGCATGAGTCTCTTTCGTCGAAGGAAGTATCGCATTGCGTTCGGCGATTGATTCGCGTTAACGTCAAGATGCACAATTAGACGAGTCTTAGCTCGTAAATTTGACAATTTCGTTCTGCAATATTCGTATATCCTCTTTCGATTGACTTATCTCTCCCCGCTCGCTGGTTCTCCAGGCGACGCAAAAATGTGGCATCCCGGCACGCCTCGGTCGTTCGATTTATCAACTCACACGCACGACCGAGGCACACGCGACGGGATGAAAATACAGAAACCCTCGAGACGAGGCGAGAAGTATCAGCAGTATCGAGAGGAAGAGCGAGCGTGCGCTCTTCGCTCTTTCTTGCTCGCTCGCTCGCGACGTGAGTTATTAATCAGTGGATTCCTCGCGTCACGTGGACGGTCCACGGGGACCTGTCGTTCTATTAATCGTGGCCGCTAATGACGCCCGGCTACCGGCGTAACACCATCATCATCGTCCTCATCGTCGTCGTCGTCAGCGTGGCGGTCGGTAACGGTCACGCGATCCGGATCGCGTTTCAGACCGCGCGACGTGCAATTATAACGAGAATGCGCCGCGAGCACGCACCATCACGCGGGACGATTTCATCCCGCCTCGTCCCGTCGTGTGCGACGAGGAATCGATTTCGCCCACGACATCGTCCTCGCGAGGGCTCGACACGACACCTGAAGGGCTTCCGTGAGGACGACATCGCGTCTGGACGCGCTCCCTTTCTGCCTCTTTCTCTATCTCTCTTTCTCGCGACGCGATAATCATCGCGGCGGCTCGTGCGCGTATTTACGCGCGTTACCAGATAATGTATCGAGTTTATAAGGCGACGCGTTCCCGCTGGGAATCTCGTGACGATGATTCCGCAGGGAGCGCGTATATCCCTTCGATGATCCTTTAATGCACCTGCTAGGTGCCGTTCTTTCGTCGCGCGCGCTCAGTTAATTAATCGCGCGATAGATCCGATTACGATTTCATGCGCGCGGTATTTACGACGGCACGAGTGTCTTCCTCGCCGCTGCGGATTCCTGCGGGTCACTAATGAGCGAGCGGCGCGAGGCGGGAGGGAGAAAAGAAGCAAAATTACATGGATATCCACGATCGTCTCCGGGATGATCGGCCTCGCGGATTCAGAGATTAAAGACGCGGCTCGTGTCGCTCCGAGCGTGGCCCCGAGGCCGCATCTTGCAGAACACTCCTATGCGTGCTCGCAGGAAGCGAGATCGATAACTCGTTCCGCTCGAAACGCGTATCTGTTCAAGTATCTGAGCGTTACCTATCTTGGCAAAGATTTTACTCTCTCGGTTGCAGCATGGCACATATTCCTGAATCAAGAGTTCCCAACTCTCGCAATCTTTTATTTTAAACACTTTTATCGCGAGAGATACTCGCTCTCCAAATTTGAGTTGTTTTCTGTCTTGCATACTTCCAAGTCAACATTTCTTGGTAACTAAATTTCGATCTTTCATTTTTCATCCTTTTTAATTTTAATTTCAGACTTTGGTTCTCCAACTCGCAATCTTTATTCTACATACTTTGAAGTCAGGTTCCAGTTTCTGCTCAATCTTCGACCTCCCATTTATCTCGTTCCTTTCCTTGATTCCTGAATCAAACTACTCGGCAGTTGGCAATTAATTGGCACCCTCCTGCTCCCGTTCCCCTCGATCGCGAGGCCACCGGCTCTCCGAAGCTCTCAGGAGCCGCGGACGCTGGGAAAACGTACGCGGCGCTATCAGGAATGCAGTTGGCCCGAGGAAAAACGAGGTGCAAGGCCAGCGCAATATCGTGATGGTGTGTCGAAGGCGATTTCCACGATGGCTGAACGGAGACGGACGTCTCGGGCGTGCGTTACCTTGCGCCGCAATGATCGACGAGGGGTCCGGGGCCTCGGCGGATAGAACGGCACAGAGGAGAGTGCGGGGCGCGCCGCGTTGTAGGTCCCGATTTATCGATCGATAATACCCTTACGTAAAGTGTTTATGTCGCGGACGAACCATTAATAAAAGCGTTTACCGAGGCCTTTTCGACGGGCCTGCCTCGTTCGCGATAACTGCCTCGGCGAATAGCTCGCCTCGTCCTCCTCTGCCTCGGCACTTCTTCTTCTTCTTCTTCTTCTTCCTCCTCCTCTTCTCCATCCTGTCCCGCGGGCAACGTCGTTATTCGCGGGATTTTTCGGCTGGCATTTCTGATATTCGAGTATCCTGCTAAGCTCGCTGAGGACTTTCGCGTCGCCGTCACGCCCGATCTTCCGTCGCGGGCATTAACGCGAGGCGTACTCGCGATAATCGTTGCGTGGGCCCCGCGTTCCCCGGATACGATCCACGATCGTATCGACGTGATCGACGACCGCTTCGGCGGCTTCTACCTGACGAAAATGCGGTTCTTCAGTCGAGTCAAGTGCGCGGCTCTGGTCTGCGCGATGCGGTGTCCCGTTCGCGACGAGAGCAAAAGTGCAAGGATTCAGCAAGGAGGAATCCGGCATTCCGGAATCGCGGATACGCGCCACCGCGGCGAGTAATCAAACCGGTTCGCGCGAGGCCGGTAAAACGCTAATCTCTCACGCTGTTAATTACGATAATCCGTGACGAAACGGTCTCGCTCCAGTTGAACCTTCGTATTAATTCATGTCCCACGCGTTTTTGCGGGGGTTCCGTGGACGCTGTATTCGCTATAATCGTTCTCGATAAGCGGCAAATTGCCGCCGCTGGAATATTAATATTCATTTTTCAATGCGCGCAATGATGAAAGCGCGACGATGGAAGACAGGAAGCGGCCGAGCGCGAGCGCGTTGATTTTTATCCGCACGTCTCCGCTCTCGATCTTCAGGCTCGATCGCAGGGAACGGATGGATCAGGACGAGACCGCGGGATTCGACGGATCCCGATTCGAGCAGCGAGTTAAATCGCAAACGGGTTTCATCGGGACGCCCAGGCCCGTCCACGCTCGGCGAGTCGACGCCTACGCGAGCTTCAAGCTGAAACGCGCGAGGCGCACGCGATCGTTCGACGACGCTCGCCGTAATCCGTGGGTTACCACCTTGACACCAGCCGATATCATTTCCCAGGAAGTTATTGACCATCCCGAACCTTCGCCTTTGGCCGCGCGCTCGTCCGCTCGCTCGCAGCTGGTCCCTCCAGATGACATTGAGCCTCTCGCCGAGAATAATCCCGGACCCGGTGCACGCTGCCTCATCCTCTCCCTTCTAACGACCGATCTCCTTACCCTCCTCCTGATGCGTGCCGATTCGATCTCTCGAGCTCTCGATTTTCGGCGGCGCTGCGACAGACTCGCGTCGCGATGAGATCACGAAGGATAATCAAGTGGAGTTCAACTCGAGGTGACGAACATGCGCCGATAATGACACCCCGTTCTCCACGGTGGATTTCTCTGCGACACGCACGTGTCGAATGAAAATAACCGGCGCGATCGCGCGTTTAATCGGAGATCCCGCAGCCGGATTGCGAGCGTATAAACTCGCAGGCGTATTACACGATACACGACGCCGTGCGGCGCAGCGCGCGGTGTGCGATTTGCATACCCGCGTCAGTTTCGCGTGTCTAGATGCTGTATTTAGATAAGGGGACGCGCGGATTTCTCGGATCCACGAAACCTGCTCCCTAATCAAATATCCTCGCAGCCGAACCCTGTTACGTAAAGGCGGACGTGCACGTGTCACCTTGACTTTCCGATGACGGTCGTCCTCCTCCTCTCCCCCTAGCCCGTCCAGCGGCGAGCGGAAAGATGACGTCAGCGGACGATAACGGGGCGAGGGGGGTTGTACAGTCGATCAGCCGATGACGCGCCCCGATGATGGTTCAATGGAATGTCGAAACGACGCCGGCGACGGCGATGGCGGTCGATAATGGCAATTAACGCGATTACATCGTTTGATCCTTAATCATTAATTCCGATGGCGGGCAATTACGGTTGCGACGATTTATTGCGAGTAATGAGCGCGCGGCTCGGGCTCGTTTCCGCGCGTGTTTCTCGTTCCACGCTCGGAGACTTTTTCTCCGTCGCCGACGCCTCGCGCGACTCGATTACGTGGACGAGGACACATCTTGGCACTTTGCGCCCGGCGAAGCCAGGACTCGGCGACTAGGTGTCCTTGCGCTTTAAATAAATGCGAAAACAGTGCCTGCGCGCCGCGCCGAGCCGAGCCGCGCCGCACGGCGCTCCTCACGCTTACTTCGAGAGAGGCGAGTTTCTTACGCCTACGCTCGTGATTAGTTTACTTCTCTCCTTTTCTCGCCTGCTTCCGCCGTGCGGGATCCCTTTCTCCGTCTCGCAACGTGGAGCCTCTAGGACTTTGTTGCGAGTGTCTCGGCGCGACGACAGCGGCACGTTCACCCCTGAAATCCGCGCTCTCGCAATAATCCGCTCGCGAAACGGCGAGCGGGTAACGGGGTCGTGCGCGCGGCGCCTGTTTAAAATTCTGATTATTCCCCGCCTTGCGCATTTTCGACGCGTAAATATCAAATATGGTAATGGCGAACGAACGGTGCACATATCCGGGCTCGTTATCGCGCTGATAAATTGGCCCAATCATCGCCGGCGATTGATTAACGACGCGAGTGATCCGTGAATTTTTGGCTACCGGCCTCGCCGTATCAGGCCTCCGATCGGCGTTGCCCGACGAGCCGTTTCGCGCGATCATCTTCGGGATTCTTGCTGGAGCCACGTTATAATTGATACTCGCGATGCGACGAACGACCGGAAGAGCGAGGCGAGAAGCGAAAAGACAAGCGGAAAGACGGTTTCCCGAAGCGGGGATGCTCCGGCTGCCCCGGGGGCTAACCGATCGCTCCTTTCCACAGGCCGCACCCCAATTTTAATCAGGAGCCAAAGTATGCAAGCGGGACGGATGCCTGCGAGCTCTCCCGACGGTACTGCCGGGCGTTACGATGCATGTAATTTATTTTTATTGCCGCCAATTTTTTTTCCACCCCTCGATCAGCTCCTACTAATTCCGGGGGGAGGGACAGGCTCGCAGCATCCCGCAGCGTGCTGGTAATTTCGTCCTCGGGCGCACGAGGAGAACGCTCCGCGACGCGGCGCGTTCGTCTCGAGAAAATCGAGAGAAAAATCCAAAGAAATAATTACACCATGGGCGAATTTTATGTGCTAGGGTACGCGACACACGCTTCGAGGGATCGACTCGCGTGCGATCGGTGTCGTTCCGCCGCGGATTGCGGCGCGAGCGATGCGTGGATTTCATCCGGCAGGAAATCCTGCCGGAAGAAGAGCACACCGCGAGAACCTACCGGCGGTTTTCTACCTTTCGTCGGGCATCCCGTCGTTCCCCGGAAAGAGAGGGATGTCGAGGGAGGATTGAGTCAGAACGCAAGCGCGCGAGACGCACTTTCGGGATTTTTCGCACGCGGGGGTCGCGTTCGCGTCCGATTTAGGAGTGCGTGAGATTTATAGCGAGTCAGGAGGAGCGTGCAGGGCGAGGGGGTGGAGGAACCACGGCAGAGAGTGATGGAGGATCCCGCAGGAGGGTTGGAAATGAAGGTCGGGTGGCAGAGGAGGCGAAGGTGGATGTGGGGGAGGAGAAGGTGATGGAGGTGGTGCAGGAGGAGGAGACGGGTAAGAGAGATACATAGAGTGAACGGCGGGTTTTGAGTCTGAGCCGCGGGGGTTATTGCAGTAAGCCTTCTCTTGGGGGTTCAAGAATATTACTATCCGCGCGCGCGAGAGAGGCCTACCCTACGCTTTCTCGGCGACGAGCCACCCCCTCGTACGCACTTTACCTCGCTTCCTTTCCCTACGACCCGGATCGAGCGAGCGGGACGGGTGATCCGGAGGGCGCGGGGAGAGGGGAGAGACGAGGGTGGCGGACGAGAACGGTTCCCTCGAAACCCAAGCGATCATACGTGCCCGGGCGATCTTTTTAAACGCGCCCCACTTAAAAGAACACGGTTTACGTTTATGGCCACTCATTCGACGGGGGGAGAAACGTGGGGCCAAGGAAGAGAGAAAGAGAGAAGGAAAGATTGAGAGAGAAACCACTACAGAGGAGAGAGAGCGTGAGAGAGCGACACAATTCCACGCAATTTCGGACGAAGGGCGAAAACGCTCGCAGCAACGGCGACGGGGAGGCTCGCGGGGAGGGTTGCGCCAACTGATAAGCAATAACGGTTAAGCGAGGGTGAGAGTGGCATGAAGGAGTGACGTGGAAGGGACGGGGGCAATCCGCCGTATGGTTTCCGCGGGATCGCGTTTCGTAATCGCGCGGGAGGTCGCCTTGGCGCGCGGATTCTTCCCGCTTGAACTTTTTGCGCGGCGGCCGAGCGCGAGTAAGAAACAGGGTTAATTATACGGCCCACGCCGTTCCGCCGCGATATTGAATATGTATTATAAATATATATACGCTCGCGGATACGCGCCGCGGCGTAATATATCGGCGTTCCCACGTTCGCCATTCAGAATTTGCCGGAACCGACGCGCGTGGGCACGCTCTGCTGCGAGCGCGAGCGATGGATTCGTACCGACACGAATGCGCGCCGGAATTGTATATCAGCCGCGATATCGGGGCACCGATATCTATACTCGCGCGTTTGGCCGCGCGACATTTTCCATTCGTGCATCTCTCTTGAATTCTCTACGAACTTTTTGGGGATTTGTATCAACTTTTATGAATTTTCTGTCGCACGCAACGGCTGCTTTTTTGCATATTACTATACATGTATATTAGTGCGATTGCTAAGAGACTTGGGGGTAAGTTTCATTCGGACGACCGCGTCGTTCTCGTTACTTGCGTAGTTGAAGAGAGATGGAACGGTGCTCGCGTCGACGGATTCGAAATTGGAACCTGCTTTAAGAGGTTCCTCAAGCGACTACTGATACGTTCCGTTCCGGCGAGGAATCTTTATTTTTCAACGGCGGAATCAGCGCGAATCTCCCGGCTCAGGCGGGGCGGGAAGACCCATTTTTATTTAGACGAACACAGTCGGGAGTAATGCGGAGCGATTCCGCCGTTCGGAAGTTACGAGGCTCTTTCACCCCTCGTTTCACTTTCCTCGCGGGCACTTTGTCCCTCCGCCATGGCGGCGGCACCACGTTCCCATTCCCCTCCGTAAGACAGGACACGGTCGAGTTAGTTAAAAAAATGAATTAAAAGTGTAATCCGCGCGCTGATTGGGAGGAGGACTTGCTCGCGAGATGGAGAACGGTCTCGCCTCGTGATTCTTTCCGCTCTCTTGGGGACCGAGAGCGGCGGCGACGGCGGCGGCGAGGAAGCCGTCTAATTAAAGACGGGGGTCGATCCGGGCACGAACGAGCCACTTTCTGACAGAAAAAGAATTCCTCCTGCGAATCGCGCGCGAGGGAAAAGACGAGGGACAGGAGGACAGAAAGAGAGGAGAGACAGAGAGGGAGAGGGAGAGAGAGAAACCCAACGCTCCGCGAACGCGGGCGAAGGGGGGCATTAACGTCCGTCCGGAAATTCCCAGCGGCGCTTTATTGACCGGTCGATATAACCCGCTTCGTAAAAATGCCTCCGCCTCGCGCTAATTCGCAATTCCGGGTCGGCCCGAGCGAGCGATTCACTTCGTTAAAGTGGCGCGAGAGGACGGCCGCGGCACCGGGAGACCCTCTCGCAACCCTCGGAACGTCGCCCGGGAGATTATTTCTAGGATCAGCGCGGCGCGGCTCAATTCGCCGCAATTTACCGCGGATACTTTCCCCGATTCCGAATGCCGCCCGCTACGACGGAGGGTGAGTACCGCACGTCGTCCCGAGGACCCAAATTCTGCCCGCGCACGCACGAGCGGCAAGAGGGTGTCTTCGGCGCCTTTTCCCTCTCGCGCCGTAAACCGCACGCCAATCTTCCCGGCCTCGGCTTAGCCCAGTTTTATTTAACGCGTGTTTAAAACTAATAAAAGCCCGTCGGTGGAGGAACTTCTCCGAGCAGATCCGCAATCAGAGCAGTGCGAGTCGGGCACGGCGGACAACCGCATTATCCACCCCCGGGCGTTCACGGCCGCGGCGGAGGGAGCCCGAAGAGGCGAAGAAGACGAGAAGGCTAATGGTTGAGCAGTCTTCAAGTTCCGGCGCGACGTTAACCGGCTCAGCCAGCCTGAACAATTATCGTTTAAGCTCTCGCCGGGCTTACGAGCCGCTGCTTGCTTTTCGCGCGGATCCGGGTTACTCGGTCGGGTGGCGAGGGGGAAAGTACGATGGGACAACGACGACGACGACGGCATCGTCCGGATTAAACGTCGCGCTCGATTTTTTCACCTCTGTGATTGTATAAATGACTGTAAAAAAATTAATCCCTCGCTATTTATCACGTGTAAGTCTTTCTTTTCAGAGATCCTTGTCTTGTCTTTGTATCGCAGTATGTATTTATTTAATTGGTATATCCTCGTGTGTGCGTTATATTTGTATAATGCAACGAGATGAGAATGATCCATCGTGTCATGCAATTTTTCTCGAAAACTCTACTTGATTTTAATTTTTTTTTGGAATTGAAACAATTTTCCGAGAGCATTACAAATAGACTAAACCTCATGCATACACCGTATCCGGCACGAGAGCGGTGCACAAGATGCTGTTACACCTGCTGCTTTCGTCCCGCAGGAGCTCAGCAGAGTCAATAAAACAATTTAAGCCACGCGGGAGGGTGCATTTCCCCGACACCCCCTCGATCGGATATGGATGCGACATAAGGCGCATCTAATATCGGATGCGTGATGGAGGAGACCGTTTACACCTGCGATCTCCACGAGCCGCTCCGGAGGAGGGACAGTTACGTGTGACGACCACCGAAATGGAAGCATTTTCGAGGGGGAATGCGAAGCTGAGAAGCACTCGTGGGACCCGCCGACACCCCGTTTACGATCGCGTCACGATCGGGATCTCCGCGAATTTATCAGCGTCGGTTATGAAATTGACGACGCCACTCGGAATCTCTTTCCCGAAATCGCGTTCCTGTTCCTCGTGCAGTCGGCGCAATCGGCAAGCCGATCCTCCCGCGAGTTATCTGCGCACAATGGATTTACGTTGTTACGTGAGCGTATTGTTTTTAATCGATATCTAGATGACTGGCTGGCGCGCGGCGACGAAAATTTCCATTAAAAGTCGGCAGGCCGCGTTATAATCCGTCGCCGCGTGTCGCATTAAAATTTATGACGCTTTAAAATGTATAAGTGCGCGAGAGTATAAGCTCGTTGATCATTAGGCTGAGTAATTACGAATAAATTCATATCGCCCCCCTAATTACGTTCCCGCGCGACGACGCGATCGCCGATACGCGCGGCGTCTCCGCGCGGCGCCTCACATAGTGCGCGCGATGAGATCGTTTTCCGCTTGATAAAGCGGGCCCGAAAGGAACCCGGCGTCGTTCCGGGCCCACTAATTTCCCGCTTGGCGTGCCATTCGAAGTCGGATTCGGGCCTGTCCGCGCCTCGGGGATCATCAAAACCGAGTTAAACGCCCCCGAAGGACGTCTTTACGAGCTCCGCGTGTCCGCCGGGCTAAATTATCACGTTATAACGCGAGCGAGCCGAGATCTCCAGATTGGACTCGGTCCCAGTCGATGTGACGATGTCGCTCGCTCAAAATTCGACTGTAGCTGACTGTGAAGGGCCAAAGGACCGCCGGTCCTTCGTAAATCTGCTCCTCCGTCATGCACATCCACACGAATCGCACACTGGAAACTGCCAGTGTATCCGAGTGTCATTTCGCAGCATTACTGCTGCGGGACGAGCGATGGGGGTGCATAGAAAATTTCCCAAATGCGCAAATATGTGGATCTCACCCCTCGTTCACCCTTACAAAAATTACGATTTTAATCCTTTCGGCTGGGTGGCTTCAATGCAGATCTTTTGCTCTCTACGGTGCGCAGCGTAGTGTTCAGAAGTCGCTCGCTGCTCGGGGAATAAAGATAATTGATAATGTTATGGTTGAGGGGCCGATTTTAATTAATTACTGCCACGGTAATCAACGGCGCGGCATTAGGCGCTCGATCGTGCATCGTAATTATAAATTCGAGCAGTCGACAATGTGATTGAGGGTTCTTAATTCGCAAACTGCGGTGTGCCGATCCGAATTCGCTTGGGCGTGCGCGTACAACACGCGTTTCGCAGCTCACGAATTAAGTCGTCGCCATCGAGATATTACGGCGTTGCAGAGTGTGGCAGAGTTATATCCACGCGCCGGGATAAGTCGCGCCGGCTACAAATTAAACGGTGCGCGCGGTCCGGCGTAACTGTAATTAACATTTTCTCTAATTACAACGAATAACTCGCCGCGCTGAGCTAATCTCCCTCTCTCTCTCTCTCTCTCTCTCTCTCGCGTCGTCTTCTCGAAGGAGACGCATAGAGGGACGAAGGGACGCGAAGAGGAGCAAGAACCTTTCTCGGTGAAAAAGGGAGGAAATAAATCGTGCCCGCTCGCGCGAGCATCTGCGGGGGAGGACGGGGAGAGGGGTAGAGGAAGAAACGCGGGTGGGAATCGAGGCGACTAGCAACGAGAGGTGTTCTCCCTTAAAAGCAATCGGCTGTACCACTATTTTGAACACATTTCGTCGCGGTTAAGGCCCGGCTGAGATACAACCGGTGCGCGATGAAATTACGGCCACTCTGCCTGTGCTCAACCCTCTCCCTCGAACCCACCCGATCGTCCTCTCTCTCCCCCGAGCCGCCCCCTAACTTATGCGACGCGGCGAACGTTAAATTACGTAACGCCCCGCGTAAATATCGCGCGGCCCGTCGTCGTACAGGATGTTCCGCGCGCGCGGTTCAACATTTATCCCCCTCGACGATCGCTTCCTCCCTTCCTCGCCCACTGGTCAAGCTCGCGACAAACTCCACCACCATGCGACTCGCGAGAAGAAAGGGCACGTTTCGCGCATTGCCGCGGCGGGTTAATCTCAATTCTGGAGCAGAATTGAGAGGCTGGGAGAAGATTACGTCGCGACGTCGATGTCTCCTCTTCGTTCGTTTCAAGATCGGGCTCGCGCGCGTCGAACCTCATCCGAGAGGATATATAACAGGCGACTGAAGAAGATCAAAGATACGCCTATGCCGGCGCGGCGCCCTCAACCTTCCACCTTCGAAGACGGGCGATCCGTTTTCCAGATAGCGGGCAAGCATTTTTGTCGAGAGTACAATCGCTTTTTGAAGAGATAACTGCGGTGAGAAAGAGCGGGACAGAGAGACAGAGAGAAAGAGAGCGCAAGCGGGGACACGCCGGTTCATCCCGGTTCACCCTGTCGCTCCCCCTCTTGGTTCGGGTTCTTGTTACGCGGTGGCGGTGCACGAGAAGAAGAGAAGAGACGAGAGAAATGAAAAGAGTCTCGGGGAGTGAATGAAAGAAAGGATTGAGTAATCTCAGGGTCCCTCTCTCTCTCTCTTTCTCGCGCTCTGGATGTAACCGTGGCACACAAAGGGTGTGTCGAGAAGGGCAACGATGGCCCCCACAATGCCGCTCTGATAAACGAGGCGACATTGTCCGTTCGCGTCCGTGCGTCCCCCTGTCCCCCGGCCCCGCTCCACCTCTCGTTCGCCCTCTCGCCATTCTTCACGCGCGAGGACGAGAGGACCCTGTCAGTCACGGCGCGACGCGGTTCCTCCGCTTTTTCACAAAGCGAAAATCGGGGGGCCCGTAAGTAGGCCGCCGCCGCCGCCGACTTGGAGGAAGACTCTGTCGCTACGGAGTACCATAGGTGATCCGCTTTGTATGTAACAACGTTGAGTGCGACCAATCGGTGAGTCCTTTCAGAACAGTAGAAAGTGTGCGTGTGTGTGGAAAGAATTACATTATACGTGACAATCGTATTGTATTTGTACATACACGTACATACATATTTTCACATATTTCTAGCCTATAATAATTTTTTATTATAAAATATATTATAATTTTATATTAAAAAATATTTTTTTCTTTTACATCTACTTGTACTATTGTACAGGGTGAGGCACCTAAAACAGGCAACCTGAATATCTCGGCTGTTATTGGTGATAGAAAAAAATGTGTCAGACCAAACTTGCATGGTTTCGAGGGACACATAATTTGTTCTAAATAGTTTTTTATTAGGTGAACGCGTAGAGGTCATATGAAGGTCAACTTCGTTGTTTTAAATGGTATGATATGTTTTTTTACGTACCATCTAGTAGAGCGTTTGAAGATGCGCACATTGATCTACGGGTCAAAATCATTCAAAGTCACTGAAGGCCAACTGTAGGGAAAATAATTTACTTTATATTGCCTAGAGTTCTCTGCTATTAAAAATACCGTAAACTCAGAAATGAAAAAGTTCTCGAGTTTAAAATTTTTTTCTTCTCAGAGGAGTTCTGAGTTGTTGATATCTATATTTTTTATATTGCCTAGAGTTCTCTGCTATTGAAAATACCGTAAACTCAGAAATGAAAAAGTTCTAGCACTTAGAAATTTTAGCCTTCAGTGACCTTGAATGATTTTGACCCGTAGATCAATGTGCGCATCTTCAAACGCTCTACTAGATGGTACGTAAAAAAACATATACCATTTAAAAAAACGAAGTTGACCTTCATATGACCTCTACGCGTTCACCTAATAAAAAACTATTTAGAACAAATTATGTGTCCCTCGAAACCATGCAAGTTTGGTCTGACACATTTTTCTATCACCAATAACAGCCGAGATATTCAGGTGGCCCGTTTTAGGTGCCTCACCCTGTACATATTTGCAATAATATTACATCTTATAATATAACACCGCACTTTGAGGTGACGCGGTCCAGTTCTATCGGCCGCGAGAAAGTATCAAACAGATGAAACTCTCCGATTTCGAGCGCTCTGAAGGTTCCCTATGCCAATTTACCGAGCGACTTCGTTCGCTCGAGGAGAAACTCTCTTCGCGTTTCCACTTTCTGGGTCCTAGTCGATCGATTCCCGATCGGTATCGCGCGCGCGTTCATAATCCGCTTCACGTCGCTCGACGTCGGCGGCGGTGTCGCGCGCGCCGAAGAGCCAAGTTCGTTTCGCAGCGTCGGGATTGCGAGTCGGCCGGATTTAAGGCGAGAAAGCGCGGCTGTACGTACGAGGAACGCCCGGGGAACACGCCTCGAGGAAGAGGGAGAAAGAAGGAAAGAAAGAGAGAGAGACGGCTCAAAGCTGCAATTTATGTTTAACTGCCCTGGCAGTTCGTTAACGAAGCCCCCGCTACGGTCTTTATAAGCGCGACGTGTATCTACGATCGACCGGCTCGAACTGGGTGGACACGTTCCCGCGGCTTTCCTCTCTTCTCTGCCTCTGTCTCTCTCTCTCTTCCCCATTTTTTTCCTTTCTTCCTCCTTTTTTTTGCCTTCATATTTTCACCCGTTTAATATGCCCGCCGGCACATAAATAAATCCCTAATTGGGCCGGGGATCCTATTTGTTTCTGCTCAACGTCGCGCGCGGCCGCACCGTGCCCACCTTTCCGTCCACCTCCCTCCCTTTGCTCCGCTCGCTCGAAGATAAGAGCCTAATTTCGGGAATTAGCGCGAGTTTCCTAATTCGCCCGCTTCGCCGGCCCCTCCTCCCCCCCCCCCGTTCCTCTGCCTACCCTCGGATTCCGGCGGTGTCGGAACGCACGCTCGAAACCGTCAAATATTCCATTAATGAACATTACAGAACGCGCCGAATCCCGCGACGAGACACTGGGCCAGGAGAGAATTATAGGAGAGTGAGATAGATACATATCAGAGGTGTACCCCACATTTATATGGGTACAACAGGAGAAATCTGAGAGTTCATTCACTCATTAGTGAAATTACCCGTGCGGTCGAGAAGCCGAGGAAGAAAATATCTGATCAAGATGTCTGAGAGATAAAGACACTACCGTTGTATCGGAACATATATAGATGCACCGCAGAATTCATGGGCCCTGTTTAATCCTCCCTCCCCTTGTCCCTCTTCCCTCCTCTTCTGATATTATTAGCGGTACCAGCGGCACGCCCGGGTCCAGAGATTGCGGAATCCCGCGGCCGACACCGAAAGCGTGAAATATTACGCGTCGCGGCCGATTAAAAATCGCCGGACGCTGCTGAGACGCGGCCATCCTTCTCGCCCAGTCCGATAAATCATCGGCCGGCGCGGAGGGTAATCGCGGCCGTAAAATTCGGGCGTCCATAAATTAAAACAAATATTCGATTTTCGACGCCGAGACTTTTCCGTGACACGGGAGAGCGAAAATCACGCTCCTCCGTCCAAGAGAGACAAAGAGAGAACGCACGTGATTAATCACGCGTATTTCGGCCGGTCAAGAGAGAGAGAGAGAGAGAGAGAGAGAGATGGACACGAGAGTCTCGAAAAATTATTAATTTCCTGAAGTACGACGACCTCACTCCGTTTGCGGCTCGCCGGTGCTCGATGATGTTTATTTCTCGATGTCGCACGGGTCGATGCATTATTCATGCGCGGATCTCCCGTGATTCTTTCGCGTCCGTGTGACACGGATACGGGAGTTTCGTCGTAAAATCGCCGGGCGAAACTCTCGGCGGTGCCACGATTAGCGGTAGGTTTAATTTGCACGACCGCACCGTCCGAATCGTACATATATTATGGAATCAGGGAACATGACGCGATCGACGGAATTTAGCAAGCAATAAAATAGAGTTCCGCATTGGAGAACGAAGTTTCACCCCAGCGGCCAGCCGGACGTCGACGGGGTCGTCGAGAGATCGGACGTTCCACGTGTAAGTCTCCGCGCTCTCATCGCTCGTCAGTTTACGCCGGGGCGGTTTTCGGGGGTGGACGCGTCGCGGAGCGAAGCAGCGTCCGCTCGTAATCTCCGCGGCTTGCGAGCCAAGCGGTAGACAGGGTGTTACCGGTTGTTTTTGCCACCGAGCATTGTCGCCGGAATTCTCGTAAAATAATTAAGAGAGCTCGACGGGGAGAGACAGCCACCGCGACTACGACGGTATTTTAAGGGGTCGTAAAAGGGACGTTAAAACCCGCGCGCGCGCTCCTCTCCTCACTCTTCTTCTTCTTCTTCTTCTTCACGGCCAGACGTCTACCAGCCGGAGGAGCCGGCGGGATGACGAGTGTTCTTCCGGGTGGATCTCGCGGAGATCCTGGACGCGCGAATTGCCGCGATCACGAGGAGCCGCGTCGCCGGGAGGGATCAAGTGCCAACGACACCGGAAGTGTCGGTGATGTTACCCACGCACCGATTGGCAAACGCGTCGTTTCGCCATCGATGCGCGACTCGGCGAGGTCGGAATTTACAGCCCGCCGGAATGTTGCGAATGAATGAGGCGGACGTAAAACTGAGATCCTCTCACGTAAGAGATGTGATACATCATCCTCGCGACGCCTCGCTATAATTTTTAATTATTACGCCGAGGCGAGAGGAGAAGAAGGAGGGGGGGAATTATAGATAGCGAAGAGGGCAGCCTTTCTGTTTCCCGTTAAAGGAGAAAAAGAAGGATCGCAAGGAAGGACCAACCGAGACGCCTCCGTATCGCACTGCATGCTCGACGAGAAGAACGGAGACCAACAGAGAGACAGAGAGAGAAAGAGCAAAGGAAAGAGAGACAGACAGACGGTAGACCGAGAGCACCGGATTAATTATGTATACGCGATTAAAAGGAAGGCTCGCGCGCTTTCGTGTCCATAAAGGAATGCAGTGGCGCGGACGGGAGGAAAGGGGGGAGGCGGTGGATGTCGCGTTTACGCAGCTCGCATTAATTTTCCTCGAGGAATCGTATCGCACATTAGACGCATTAGCGCGATCAGAGGGAGGGAGGAGGAAAGGTGGCGGGAAATCGCGCGGGTGCGAGTCGATCGTTATTAACGTATTAGCGCATTAATCATGTCGATTCCGCGGCTGTGGCGAGCGTGTTTATCCGACCGATCGAGACCGGTCGGTCTTACGTAAACTTGCACTTGCAAGTCCGTCCTGATCGACTGACGGCTCCGCGGAATAATCGGTACGCGGAGCGTCGCGTCGCGAGCGGATCGCCGCCCGCGCGGCCTCGCTCGCTCGCTCGCTTTTATGTAACGTAATACAGATCGACCAGCGTCGTGTTATCAAAAGTCGGTTTACATAATTCGGTTGGAGAGAGACTACACTTGCCCGGCGGCGAGAGCGGGGTGCCAGGGGTGAGAGGGTAGTAAACGCGTCGTGTATTTTAATGAGAGACCGCGGAAGGCCATAGTCGCGCTCGCGATAGCCGCCTAACGATTGCATAACGGCGAAATAAAATTCGAATTCTATCGGGCGGCGCGTTATATAAGGCGGTTTTAGAACGTCCCAGAAATCTCGGCGAGAGATCGTTGCCTCGTATTAGGATACTCGGCGTGGTCGCGATCGGCCGGCCGACCGACCGACCGACACCGAAGCCGAGTCGTAAAGTGGGCTGGGCCCCGTACAGTCTGGAACGAGTTTGGTGACATCGGAGTTTCGGGGCCCCTTGTCACCGAGAGGGGCCCGCTATCCGAGTTCGGCGGCCCGGGTGGGTATCGGGTCTCCTCTCTCGTGGGCACGGCCTAGAGAAAGTGCGCGCGTTACATGCGTGAAGCCGCTAAACGCGCCTACTTCTTCTTCTCGCGCCTGGCCCCATCCGACCGAAAAATAATAACGGAGTTGTTGCCTCGCTTGCGTTCCCGTCACGGGGGGAATGTGTCTCTCTTGCCTACCTTGCGCGACGTAGATGCCCACTTTCGAAAGGAGAACGCCGTCGTCGTGAGCCCGACGTTAACGAAGCCAAAGGCGAACCGGTGCGAGAAGTCTCGCGCGCCGCGGCGGATATCCGCCGTATTTTATCGTCGATCGACGACAGGTCGATGCTGATCCGGTCTAGAAGTGGAACGCCAGGTACCCCGCCCCGTTGTTATTTATTTATGAACCGGCGGTGTTTGAATTCGTGAACTTTTGCGAAAACTTCAGTTTCGAAACAAGAACGACGTCTGCAGCGGCTGGTGTGAGGTACTTCATGGTATTACGGAATACCTTCCTTTCTCTTTAAGTGGTAGTTGAATGAAAACCGAAGACTCTCGCATGAAATCGTTATTCTGATTCTGACGTATAAAATTTCTGCGAATTACCGGACCTTCTTCCAAGTGTCTATTGATAGCGTTGTATATGTTCGTTGCGTTGCAAATTAATTAAATCCTGTAACAATCTTACTTTCGATACGTTTTTCCCATTTTCGGGATAAATTTCCGCTCGACTCGGTGCGCTAGTGTACGAAACAGCGGCGTTCGGCTTCCATAACGAGCGCAATGGAGAAACGGCAGCTGCGTTTTCGTGCTCACACTCGCACATGCGAGCTATCGGTGGTTCCTGCGCGTATTCCGGCGCAGCCTCGCGATACCTCGAGACATTCTATCGCAGAAATAACGTAAGAAATGAGCATCCGTGGAGGCTGGTACCCCGAGAAGCAGATCTTCGATCTCCCTCCGTGCTTACGTATATCCGCGCGAGTCCCGGGATCCTCGGGAGGATCCTCGGCCGCGATGGCCGAGTCCCTTAAGGTCTCGCCCTTATCTCGCATCGGGCATTGTCGCTCGCGCCGGCTGACAGCGCCGTAGGGCTACCGGTACGAAAGGTATGTAAAGGGCCGAAGCAGAATGCGAAGAGAGAAAGGGAGAAAGAGCCACACACGTGTGTGCCAGCAGAGAGATCCGTTCGAAGATCAGAGGGAGATCCGGAGGAGACGATGACGACGTCCAGGACGACGACGACGACGGCGAGAGGCCGGGAGGACGTCGTTGAGCGAAGGACAAGATCAAGGGACGTCCGTCGAGCTCTCGAGCGGCGGATCGAGGGCCTAGATCGACGCCCGTCACTTGTCCGCTCGCGGACAAGTTGCGGCTCCGACAGATTCTACAATTACTCGTGCGCCTCGTGCGAACTCACTCCGCGCGGTTTTCAGGCCTCGCCTCGCTCCCGAGCGGGTACGCGCGATTTCGATCAGCGATACGCGCCGACGGCGACGTAACGGGACGGGGGCGATCTTTAATTCGCTCCGACGCATTTGGCAGCGGCACAGATTCGAAAAAAGGAGTGGCAACTTCAAGAGAGAGAAAGAGAGAGACGTGGGGAGACCAAGACTTCTCGATTGCGATTTACCTTTTATTTACCGCCTAGCCGAAAAGACGAAACGTCCGAAAGCGAGTTCTCAGTGCATTAAGAGACGAGCCTCTCCCTCCCTCCCTCCCTCTCACTCTCTTTCTCTCTCTGTCTCTCTCGTGTTCTCTCAGCATACGTCAAGATAACCGGTTCGCTGTTTCTAGTGTTAAAATACAGCTGACATTACGGCCCGTGCCGGCTGCTCGTTTGTACGAGCGTTTATGACAAAGTCGCGACGACGGGCAGCTGCGGCGATAAGTAATTTATTCCCGATTTCGGTGAACATGCTCCCAGCCGTAAATAACGCTCTCGCCGGCAAGCAAGAGGAGGAAGAGAGAGCGAGAGAGGGACCTCGAGGCCTCGCGATACGCCTCGCCTCGCCGCGCGGCCGAATCGGCTCGGCTTCAACCTTCGCGCGCGGCCGCGCGCGGCGGGCCTCGCCGGAGGACATCCAATCCGTGATTTCCGGTTTGCCCGTCGTCGCAATAAATTCGCACGCCGAATGGCCATCGGTTCGCGGTGCCATCGTCGACGAAGCTCGTCGAGAACCGCGCGCGGGAGAATGCGAGTACCACGATGTTTTAGTCCGGCAACCCGAAGAGACCTCGGCGCGCAAACGGCCGTGCGAGATGTTCTCTCTGTCCGATGCCGAATGACGTACTAACCGGACGTCCCACAGCGCGCGGACCTGCCGAAGACATCGTCGAGGTGCCAGGAACACGAAGGCACGCGATCGTCCGTATTTGGAGAACGACGATGCGCGCATTTCTTTCGACTCTCGATATTACGGACTTTGCGATATCGGATCTTGTCAGATGAATTTCATCTGTCTCATCAAGGTCTTGGTTCATGCTGAGACGGTGAAAGACTCTGCAGTTGTAGAAGTTGATGATTCCTGGCTCTACGTTCAATCGCGATCTCATTGGATTTTACTTTTATTTATCTGATGACAGTCTTCGAGCTCGTAACTGATGACTCTCAATTCTAAATCAAACTACGATCGAACTTGGCACTGTGGATGAACCCGTTTTCACTGTATCTCATGGTGGACGCTCGGAGGGATTCTCGTTTGAAATCGCTATCGTCCGGAACGCCATGGTGATTTATTCCGAGTCGATCGAGTCGCGAGTACCGGATGAATGCCCGTTCAATCTCGAAGATCGATTCGCGAAACGGATCCGTCGACGTGGAGAGATGCGGGGGAGGCGCCGCGACGGCTGAAATCCTCGGAGCCGCCGAACGTCATCGCCATCGTCGTCCTCGGGCACCGAGAATCGCGGACTTATTTTTGACAATCGCACACGCACACGGAGTCACCTGTACACGTACACACACGCGTGCACGTGTATCACTATTCCTCTCCTTCTCTCTCTCTTCTGGCTCCTTTAAAACCAGTGCCCCGACCAATGCCTTCCTCGTTTCCTCGACGCGCGTCTCCGAGATTCGATCGTATCGTTATCCGGGGAGGGTACCTCCCCGCGATGTCGTGAAAGCTGGTTCGTTTTGGTTTCCCGGGATCGTATATTGCGAATTTAGTGGGAAGCCGGGACCGCCGGAACGATCGGTTCGATCGTAGCTGGATCCCCGCCCGACCCCTCCCAACCCTCGTGTCCGTCCACCCTCGGCGCGCGCGCGCCCTTTTCCTTTTTTCTTTATATATACATACGTATATAAAGAAACGGTGCGTATTCCGTGCCGCTTGTTTTTATCGGCACGAATGGCACTTTATGACGTCCCGTCACCCTGCCGTGTCGCGCGCGTCGGTTCGTCTCTCCCCCTCGTCGCCGCAACCTTCATTTCTTCTCTTCCCCTTGCGACCGTAGTCCTCCGCCGACTCGTCTTCGTCGTCGTCATCGTCCTCGTCGAAGTCGGATTTTATACCGAGGAGGACCCGACATGCGGGGCACAATACCACCCCTCTCCGCCCCCTACCGCGGGCATCCCATTCCCGTGACAGGACTTTTTCGACCGCGAAACTACTCCGGCCGGCTGTCTAACTTTTGCTGATTCGCGCGAATACAAATTCCCTCGGGAAACGCGTGTTCCGCTCGTGTCTCGAGTCCGTTTGCCCATTTCGTCTTTCCGATTTCACCCTGCGCCGCTCCCACCTTCACCCCCATCTTCGCGGAGACTTCGGGAGAACGATACACGGGTGGTGACCCGGACCGAATCGCCTTTCTTCTCGATCCTCTTGTTTGCAACGCCATTGATCTCCCTCGATCGTTGTCGAAGTACTCTAAACCGCGTAGCTAAAACCCGGAGAAATCGCAAACATTCTTGCGGACTTGCAAGACTCCCCTCGCGCAGGGGAAGGCTCGTTAGAGTCTTTTCCGCGAAATCGGCGTCCGTTCTGCAATGTTTGTCCCGCGCAATCGCGTCTCCCGCGGGACCGCGATGCACGTCGTGCCGATCGATTCCGATTCGTTAATCGGATCAATTGCAACGTGGTTCGATTCACCCGGCAGCCACGTCGGTCATTAAAAAGCTCGCGACTTCGCGGCGCTCACGTATCCGTCACGTAGAACGAACGCGCAACGAACGGTTGCGTTGCGTCGGCTGGCACGATCCCGTTTCAGCAACCGGTAGCCAATTTTGATGCCCGACAGACATGGGGATTTATGTGCTTTCGGAGCGGCCGGTTGTTCCGCGTTTTGCGCAAGCACGCTTCTTAATTGGCCGGCAACCGGCATTCTACCAGGGAGTCCCCAGAGTGTAAATCGCGACCCCGATAGCGATCAAGAAGACTGAGACGATTTTCGAGCGTTACGTGTATATCGGAGAGACGTGAAATGACTTTTTATTAAAACAAAATAATAAAATTCTTTCACAAGGTGGAGTTAAGAAACTTTCCTCAAAAACATATCATGTCTGCTAATGTGCGGATTAAATTAATTCCTCTGCGCATGTAGGTGTGCGAAATGCAGTTTAACGTTGATTTTTCCTTTCTGAAAAATCCGAATTTTCCGCATCCAAATGATCAAATTATCACATCATCGATCACGTTTGCACCGGAAGCGCATATTTCAGGTGGACATCGTCGAAATCGCTCGTGGATTATTATTAAGTCAATGAATCAAAATGGTATGACGTGCAATTATATTTAAGCGATCGCGTCAAAAGGATGACGTCGTCAGTAATAATGTCTTCGGGAAATGAATAAATCACTTATCATTGAAGATTTCCACTGATCAGCAACGTCATTCTTTCCTTCCTTCGTGCGACGTGTTACCAGAATTCAATATTCCGCCTGCAACGCGTAGTGTAGCCTTAATCACTAAAAGCTTAACTAGATTTAGCGCTCTTGACATTTACTACACTTTATTGTGCAGCTCGTACGTTCCTGCGTTTTTCTCGCTCTATCTCTCCCTTTTTGCCGAGCATTATACCATTATACGATGCCATTTATCCCTAACGACGCGTAGCGATACGATTACGACAGAAAAAGCGCAGATACGATCGATCGATCGATCGGTTATCTTTCGTGAAACAAATTCAACGTGTAATTAATGGCGCAATTTTCGCGCGTGGACGATGGAAACATCACGGGAAAAATCAGCTCCGGCACGAAAAATCGACGCGTCACGCCGATTTCTCGTTCGACACGTCGATGTTTCGTAGCCCGATTGTTAGCGCGAGACGAGCCCTGTCCAGGCTGCAGCGGGGACGACCCGCGTTGCGACGTCGTGCCGATTCCGCCGATTCTCGCAGTGAAAATTCGATCTGCCTCCCGCGTCCAAGCTCGCTCGGCACGCTCGCGGATTTTCCAGTCCCGTCACGCAACACCGTGCGCTCGGGATTTTCTTTTTCTTTTTTCACGCGGGTGTGCGCGCGTGTGTGTGTGCGTCCACGCGCGCAATCCCGACCGCTCGAATGGAGAGAGAGAGAGAGAGAAAGAACGCCTAGGAATTTTCCGCGGGTTCGGCCGCACCTACGCCACGAGCAGCAAGAAATCGGATCGTTCTCCCTTTTTTGCCTTTCCTTCTCGTCTTTTCATTTTTTTTATTTTTTCTGTTTTTTCTCTTCCTTTTTCTTACGTTTTTTCGCCTTTCCGCTCCCGGTCGCGACGCGGCGGAGAACGCGCCGACACGCGCTCCCCACGCATGCACCCGCTCACGGTAACACAACAAAATCGCCGCGGGATGATCTATCGAGAGCCGACTGCGTACATACGCGGACGCGACGTTACGATCTACGGGCCGCTGCGGGCCGAGGCAAGGTGGAATTATCGCGATGTCCCATGATCGATGCGATTGTCGTTAGAAACTGTTGGAGAACCGGTACC
Source organism: Ooceraea biroi (assembly GCF_003672135.1). NCBI lineage: Eukaryota > Metazoa > Arthropoda > Insecta > Hymenoptera > Formicidae > Ooceraea > Ooceraea biroi. The sequence goes on from NC_039517.1 coordinate 1,100,264, forward strand.
CTGACCGGCTAGCGATCGGCACGAACGCGCGGCGCGTCCGTTCAAGCCGAATTCCGCGCCTCGAGATTGCGCCCTTCTATTGCAAAATTCTATCGGCTAGCGAAATATAAAAAAAACGACGCGGTTGTCGAATATTACATATTACTGCTGGCCTACTTAATTTCTATTCTGTAGAACAGAACATTGGATTAGCGACGCGTTCTTCTCATATTTCTGATTTGCGTAAGTAGATGGACAATTCGCGATTCCGATAAATTCACGCATAATTTTTTATGAAAAAAGGAATCAAACTCTCGATCGATGCCTGTGTTGCATCAAAGACGATAGCTGCTCAAGAATCGCCTAACAAGATCGAAAGTGCCGAAGCGCAGCTTCTATAGAGCGCGTAAAGAGAGGACCGCGCGTAGAAAGCAGGCGGCTGAGGCTTTTCGGACATTTGTTGGACGAACAACGAACGGACAGGTCGGACTTTCAACGCGACATCGATTGCCGTTCGCGTCCTTCGCTGCTCATAATACCGGTCGCCTCGGTTGCGTAAGCGATCGATCGGCGGGCAAACGAGTACAGTAGTAGACTGTATCGCTGATATACTCGGTCGTACTCGCTGCTTATACTGGAATCAAAACGATTATAAACGATTCAGGCGTTACGCCGCGGGCGGGTCTCTCTCTCTCCGATTGGCCTGGAAAAATCCCGGGGAGCAACGACGCCGGTTGCGCGCGAGAGGAGGAAAGCCAACAGGAGAGGAGAGTGGTGAGGTGAGGTGGAGGGAAGGGGGAGGGGTGCCGTGGTCAGGAATCACGTCGGCAGGACGAAATGGCACTCGGGGTGGATCTGCTCCCGCGGATAATCGATAACAGTGATTAACGGGGCAACGACGGGAACGGCGAGCCAACCGGAATACTAAAAGTAGCGTGCGGGGGTGAGGGGGAGGGGGGGAGGGCTGATTGGATCGAAGGGAACGAGGTAAGAGGTGCGCCCTAAGGACGGAATGGGACCGCGAGACGCGGGTCTCGCTCTCCCGAGGCATGCTAATTACCGGCGATGCGGGGATTTAAATCCACCGCGTGTCACGGCGTGACGCATCAATTATTGTCCCGGACGAATGCAGGGCCTCTCGGAGACTCTTGCGAGTTGGTGGAAACATTTTTTCTCTCGAACAGCGTCCGAAGAAACCTTCGAGCTCCTGAAACTCGATCTGGACTGATGAGAAATTGTAACGTACGCGGTTGCACGGTTTTTTTTTTCTGTTTCCCCTTTGCTCGGAGAGAGAGAGACGAAGAGCTTGATTAAGAAGAATTATTGTTATTATAATAAATGATATTAATGTACATACACGTACAAGTAACGAAGGGATTTTTGTCAAACAGGTTTGCTGCACGTCGCGTCGCCGAGAAGCAGCGCGTTTCTGGGCCAGCAGCCAAGGGAATTCGCGCGGGCGGGGGAAACAATCCGATCGCGGCGATCTGATCGGACCGCAACGATCGCCGATCAACCGGCCGATCGACGATAGTCTCCATAGCGACGAATCTACCGCGCGACGATTGGTTTTCGCGGCACGATCTGACCTAAAACCGAGCTCCGCTCGGTTAGACCTCCGTCCTCCCCTCCCCTCTCCCCCCAGTCCCTCTCGCAGTCTCTTCGCGGTCGACTTGCCGCCGTCTCCTTTATTTCTTTGATCCTCCTCTTCATCCTCCTCCTCCTTTTGCTCCTCCTGCTCCTCCAACACCCTCCCCGTCTCGGTCGGCCGCGATTCACGATGGTGCCGGTTTCTTCGTGTCGACGGGAAAAACGTTGATTTCACTCAGCTGGAATGGTGACACGATGTGCACGTCGGGTTTACACGCGCGATGGGGCCCCGCGATCGCAGGTACGTTGTTACAACCGCGCGGGGAAGCGACACGGCTTCGCGCGGAGGAACCCTCGCCGAGGTCGCCGGATGGATCTCTCTCCGAAGAGAGATGGATACGATGGATAGATAAATGTATAATTTATACCGCGCCCGGGGCTCGTGTCGCCTCAGGTGCTGAAATTATTATAAATTACGAGATTCTCTCAGAGGAGAGGACGGTAAAAAATTATCTGTATAATCGCAACGTAGGTACGCGTAATATTGGGTCATTAAGTATGAAACTTTACAAATGTAAAAGCGCCATCTTTAACATTTGTTATCTCAAATTTGGCGCCAGACGTCAGTATCAGGTTAGGTTAGTGTGATAGATGTATGTTCGCTCTTCAAATGTCATATTTGTTTGTTCAAATATCTTCATTAGTTGTATTGGTGGATTCTTTTTTATAGAACTATGGAAAAGTCCAAAATTCGTGTGATTTATGAATATGAGTTCCGCCGTAGAACCACAGTGTCGGAGACAGCTCGTAATATCAACGATGTATTTGGTGAAGGTTCAACTACTAAAGCAACGGTGGGCAATTGGTCCAAAAACTTCAGAGATGGAGATTTCAGCCTCGCTAATGAGCCACGTGGAAGACCAAAGACGAAGGTGGATAATGATCACTTGAGAGCCGTAGTAGAGTCCGATCCATCTCAAAGTACACGTGAATTGGCATCGATATTCAATGTTTCCATACCCACCATATTGTTCATTTAGCTGCAATTGGTAAGATAAAGAAGTTGGACAAATGGGTCCCGCACGAATTGACCGATGCGCAGCAGGCGCAACGTCTAGAGGCTTCCCTTTCTTTGCTTTCCCGTCACAAAAATGAATCTTTTTTTAATCGAATTGTGACCTGCGATGAAAAGTGGATACTCTACGACAATCGTAAACGCTCACATCAGTGGTTGAACGCTGATGAACCACCGAGACATCACGCGAAACCCAACATTACACAGAAGAAGCTTATGGTGACTGTTTGGTGGTCCAGGTCAGGTGTTATCTACTACAACTTTATGAAACCTGGTACATCGATAACGGCTGAAGTACATTGCAAGCAACTGGACGAAATGATGCAACAACTTGCTATTAAACAACCGAAATTGGTCAATCGGTCAATGCCAATCCTGTTACATGATAATGCTCGACCGCACACTGCACGACTGACCGTGGCAAAGCTACAGGAGTTGGAATTGGAAACTCTCCGTCATCCACCATATTCACCAGATCTATCAACTACCGACTATCACTTCTTCCGGAATTTGGAGAACTTCTTGGTGGGAAAATTGTTCAATTCTCAACAGGCAGTCGAAACAGCCTTCCGCGACTTCATCGATTCCCGTACTCCTGGCTTCTATAGTAGAGGCATAGACCAACTACCACTAAAATGGCAGAAGTGTGTAGATAACATGGGCGCATACTTCGATTGAAAATAAATCATGTCCATGTGCCAAAAAATGCAAAAGTTTATGTTCTATTTGTAAAGTTTCATACTTAATGACCCAATACATAAATGGTATGTGTCACCGAGCGCGTTTATTCTCATGTTTTCAAGTATTTAATACTTCGATACGTTTCGCCTCGCACAACGCGAGTCGTCTCGCTCGAGGAAAACCTCCAATCCAAATCCCCGGCACGGTTACTGCTTAATGGACCGGAAACAATTTATCCGTTTAGGTATCGAGCGCGCGCGCGCGGGAGCCCCTTCTTTCCACGCGTGCGAAACCGAGTACATTAGTTGTCGTCGTCTTCGTCGTCGTTCTTGTTGTAGTCGTTGCGCCGAGAGAACGCTATTCGATGTGATGTGAGCGGAATTTTGGGTCGCCGTTATCGAGCCGCGCGCAAAAGTTTCCACGGCCTCACGTCGTCGAGGGCATCATCTCCCCTATCGTCGCGGCTCCGCTATCGATAACGCATGGTCGTGAGAAACGCGCCCGCTCAATAACGGAATATAGGGATATACCTATCGTATCGCGTGCACCCTCGTCATCTTCGTCTTGTCCCGTTAGTAAAGATAGTGTGAGTCGGTTTTACAGCGAATGCTCATTTTTCTCCGTCCGATTCGTCAAATCATCATGTCAATTATTATCACTGATTAATAATAATAGCAGCAATTATTATTATCTTTCAGATATCTAAGCACTCAACTTAATCTCAAGATGCGAAGCTCTTCAAGCTTACAATCTCTTGGCGAAGAACTCGAATATTCCGAATTATTATCATTATTATTCTTCGTCCCACACCTCGTCTTGAAATTCGACTAGGAAGAGTGATGTCCGCCAGAAGAGGACGCGGGCGAAGCCAGCGGAAGAGGCGTACGGGAATAACACTCGGTCGCTAAATTCTCGACGCTGGAGTCGCAAGGAGGAGCAATAAAATCGCCGTGGATGCGATTCAACGACCTCGGTGGAACCGGAGTACCGAGGAACAATGGGGCGATTCGAGCAAGAGTTTCCGCGGCAGCGTGCGTGCGGCCACGATGCAATCTTCTGCGATTTCGCACGCGGAGGTAGCCGCGATGCAGAAGGGACCACGAGGAGACGGCGTGCCCTTTGCCGAAATCGGTTATCGGCGCGGTACGTTACGGAGCGAGCATGCGTTGCATCTTCAAGAGATGAAGGAGGAGGAGGATGCAAGGATGCAACGACGGAGGAGGACGGGACAGGAGGATACTGCACGTCTACGCGACGCGAGATGCACAGAAGTCTCCCCCGCCGGCAGGGGAAGGGGAGGAGGAGGAGGAGGAGGAGGAGGTGGAGATCCGCCGGCGCGTCCACCTTTGGAGTCTCTTCGCGTAGTACGGTGGCCGGTGCATTATCATAACCGCATTCTCGTGCCTCGACAAGACCGCAACCCTTTTCACTTACACATCCACAGATCCACATCAGCATCACGCGCAGCAGCACGCGTCCGCACGCTCGAGCCGACTTCCATCCGCTTCATCCCCCTAATCCCCGCTGATTTCTCGCGCGCGAGCAGCGATGCCAGCGCGCTTTCGCTCACAAGGAGTTGTTGCAAGGCGATCGGGTTCTCTCAGAAATCGTTCGACTAATGTTGAGGAAAGCGACAGGCGATAATCGAAATGATCTCTTGCATACACGAAACAAACTGGTAAATTCGATTGTGGTGACATTCGCATATCGACGAAATGTTAGGCGACATCGAAAACGCAATTTTAAAAATACCTTGTAAGATAAACGATTTCTTCAGGATCGAACGAGCAATTCAATTCAACATCGAACAAGAAAAATTACTGCTGCTCATTTTAATCCTACAAAGAATCATGTACGAACACTTTTATTATTAATACAACAGTAATAACAGAACAGAAACAATTTACGAAGTATTCGATGCGTTGCCCTTGACTTTCGTCAAGAACCATGACACGCAGGAAAATCTGCAAGATGCCCATCCGATCCGACGACGATCGGAGCAGCAAATGAAGGGACAGCCGGCGAGCAAAGGGACGAAGACGAGGAGGCTCGTGGGCGCTTTCTCGCGACGAGGGGGCGTATCGCTCGTGCAGCCTTTTGCAGCGGAATGCTGCAGGCGCAGGTGAGAGGCCGGGCGACAGCCGGCGAAAAAATCCGCTCGAGTGGACGCGGGCGATTTCGCTGGCGACGCGAAACTGTAAATCGCGACAAGACGCAGCCGCGCGCCTCCATCGTTGCCCTGAGGCGACGTTCTCGCGAACACGGCGGGGTATATTTATAACGTGCAAAGCGAGATCGGTTACAGGGACTGCGCGTTCGTGACTACCGGTCGTTTTAATAAGTTATCGAGGACCGCGGCGGCGGTGCGGAATTTATCTCCTCGCCGGATCCGCGCGGAGCGCGGTCTAAATAAGCGGACGGTGGGCGGCGGGACGAGCTAAGGGCGGGTGGAGAGGGCGGGGGGTGAGGAGGGAAAAGGAAAACGTGGATCCCTCGGTGCTCGGCGACGAGTTACGAGGGATCGTAAATCCCGCATTGATTAGGGGGACGCAACGCGCGCTCGCACAATTAGAAGCCCGAAAATTAATCGCCCGATTAAGAGCGCGCAGATCGGATGACTTTCGCGCGACCAGCACGGTCCCGCTTCGTCGTGTGCGTCTCTTTTCATGAATGGAAAGACGATGGATGGACGACCGTGTTACGGAATTCAAGGGGATGCGCTTTCGGTCGCTGTAAATTGCTTTAATCGTTTACAGCATCGCGCCGGTCGATCAGCCGGGTGTGAAGATTAAAGAAATGTAGAAATCGGGAAATGATTCTCTCTCTCTCTCTCTCTCTCTTGATATGTATAAAGTTGTAATTAATTAAATACTTCGAAGGGACCGTGGCGGCGGCGTTAAAATTTAAGAACGCTCACAAGAGGAGGTGAAGGAAGAGAGGGAGAGATTGGAAAGTGGCGAGGACAGTCTCGCCCGTCAGAAGGTAAGGAAAGACAGCAGCGGGAAAACGAAAAACGCACGAAAGATAAAAAGGAAAGGAAAAGCAGCGAAAAAGAGAAAGAGAGAGAAAGAGAGGGAGGGGAAGAGAGAAAAGGAGCGAGTGAGTATCACCGGTCCGATAGCAGCCACCTCCATCGGCTCTGCCCACCCGCTGCGGATGGGCGGGGGCAGAAGCAGGGGTGGTTTTTAAATAATTCCACTATTTCCATGCATATTGCAGGAAACAATTACAACTGTAATTGCTAATAGAAGATTCCAGACGAGGCCAGGTTTATCTCGAGGTTCAAACCGGCTCCTTACCCGCCCGTTTTGCTACCCACCTTACCCTCCCCCGCCAGCTTTCTCCCCACAGCGCTCGATGTAGCTTTTCTTGCTCGCAATCTTCTCAAACGTCCGATTCACCGCGACCGATAGAGCACCGCGTTTCTCCCTTTTTTTTCTTGTCTCTCTCTCTCTATCTCTGTCTCTTTCTGTCTCGTTCTTTCTCTCGTTTTGCGGCGATCGTGTAACTAGGTGGACGGTTTTACGACGGTTTGGACACACCGTTTCCAGCCGGCGATTGTTCGCAAATGTATGTTATCGCGGCGCGAACTGTTGTCTATTACGAGCGATCGTTTGTAATCCCGCACGTTCGAGCGGCTTTTACTACCTCCGGCTACTACTTCGGCGTCGAGGCTGCGGTTTCGTTTGCGTCCGCTGAAATTTCGCTCGGAAGGCGCGCCTGTAATCGTCCACGCGAGAGAGACGGGGAAAGAGAGAGAGAGAGAGAGAGAGAGACAGAGACACTTGTGGTAAACGTCGCTCCCTCCACATATCTCTCTCTCTGTTCTCCCGCAGTTTCAAACGACTCCTGTTATCCGACCAGAAACGATCGAAAACCAACGCAAAATTAAACAATTAAACAATTAAAGACATACAAGTCGAGGAACAACACACGCGAGCTTCGAGTCGCGTTCGGCGATACGTAAAGACAGATAGGAAGTGGCGTTTCGGTTGAGGCAAAAAGATACGAAGAAAAGGAGACGGCCCGGTCCGTAAGAGATGTGCGGGTGGAGAGGAGAGGAGGCGAGTGAGGCAGGAAGAACGAGGGGGAAACGGACGAGTAGGGGAGAAAGAGTGAAGGAAAGATAGACAGAGAAAGATAGAGAGCGAGAACGAGACGGAATGGAAGGGAAAAAAAATCAAGCAAATTGGTATGCAGCGCACAACAACCGGCGGGTGGAACGAAGGGGGAGTGAAGTTAGGCCAGCGCTAGGGGTTCCCTAGCTCCTGGAGAGAGGGTGGAGGATCAATACTCTCTCTTTTTCTCTCGTCTTCGCCGGCACGTACACGCCGGCCGAGCGGGCGAGCGGATGGGCGCGTAGACACGCGAGCGCGTACATGCACGCGCGCGCTCTTCGCCCCCTCGTCATTGTGTCTTCTTGCTTTTCTTATTTCCTCCCCCCTGCCTCTTCCTTCATCGGACGTCTCCGCGCGGCAGCAGCCCGTGGCAAATCCCGAAACGCCCGTGGGATAGAGCGAGAATACATGAAAGAAGCGAGAGAAGGGGTAAGAGGGAGAGAAAGAGATGGAGGCAGAACGTGCCGATGGATCGCTAGAATCCGAGACTCTCCCGGTCGCGGTGAGTTACTGAACTGTGGTATCAGGATAATTATATTCGATCGGAAGGATGCGAGGTGCAATAATCCGCTGTATCCTGTTATTTCTACCATTACGCGCGCGGCCGAGATCGTTTTTGGCTCCCGGATCCTGCGCGGGAGCACGATCGTTTCGCGGCCGCGAAAGAGTCACGCCGGGCACGGCAGCAGCGTGATTGAATAATTCAATCGAGAGAGGCGCACGTGTGCGTGAGCGCATAATATAGATCCGTGGTATTAAATTACAATTTTGCATTTGCGCGGTAATTCCGACCGTTCGGCTTCGCCGGCCGAAAAATGCGCCGGCATTCGGCGCTATTAGATTCCGCGAAAAACGCAGAGGGGAGGAAAAATATAAAAACGCGCGCTCGCGTGTTGGAAAATTCCAACCGTCGACGAAATTTTTGCGCGCGCGAGGACGCGCGTTTCTTCTCGCTTCCGCTCGCGAAAATAGCGCGCCAAAGACCGGACGGCGAAATTACCGCGATGCGGAAAAACGAGGGAGGAGGAGGAGCAGGAGCAGGAGGCACTGAGAAAGATCGGGGTTGCGCGCGATCCCATCGTTCCGCGCGGAATTTCGCGAGAAAATTTCAGCGCGCCCGGCACTAATATAATTACGATATTCCGCCGGGGCGAATATATACCGTGGGATTAACAAGGTACATCCTTGCGGAACACCGGTCGGGTGGCGGAGACCACCCCTAATTCAGGAAACGCTGGGACCACGCCATCTCGCTCGCACCTACGCGCGTTCCCGCTTCCCCGGGCTCCGCTCGCTTTCCCTGCCGAAAGGGTGGAAAATTCATGGAGCTCGAAGGCCGGTCTAAGTCATCTCGTTAACGAGGTCACTCCTCTCCGTTATAATTAAGCTCTTTGGCGGCGCGAGCTCGTGCTTGGCAGTGGTTTCGACGAGCCGGGGAAGCGAGCACGTAGCCGCGGCGTCTATATGAGCCGCTCAGTATCGCTCAAAAGTATCCAATTTACGAAGAAGAAGAACTATACTCATACTAGAAGCACACTTTGCGATCATTCAAATGCCGTTAATCCGCTGATGCGGATTCCATGGCGTGTATCGAGGGTCTTTTCGAGAACGCACGAGCTCGTCGCGGTCGGTGAGGGTGAATAAGCAAAACGGATAAGGGTAAGACGGACGGAAACCCGGAAGGAACGGCAAGACGAACGGACCGGGTCACGTCCCGGGTTAATGCCGCATGCGGCAAAGTCAGCGGGTTTATTAAACCGTGGCGGGAAGAACGGAAAGGAGCCGGCGACAAAGTTTCAAGTCGCACGTCGAATTAATGCGTTCAAGCGATAGCGCCTTCTCGCGGACAATTTGTCCCGCTCGCGATTAAGACTCGCGAAACTCGATTAATTCGCGCCGCCCGCCCGTCCTCTAAGTGAACTTACCCCCTTGCGTTTTAATCCTCTTCAATCGAAATCCTGTCGGAGCACTCATATCAGAATGTCTGAAGCTGGTTGCTGGTATCCCCCGCCTACCTCTTCCACAGTAGGAAATATCTACAAAAATAAATATATGTAAAATTAAAATATATGTAAGTAACCGAATTATTAATAATAAAATAATTATTTTCGATATTTGTAATGATAGATGTGTTGCAAGTTTCAAATTTCAATCTTCGTTCCACTTGAAGTTACAACCGAGCGGTACTTCACGCTGTAGCCGCCACTCGTACTAACAACAGGTAGCGCCGGGACGCGGCAAAATCGTTCCGCTTAATTTTGCGCAATTTGATTCACAAAATGACTATGAAAATTAGAAACGCGACGTTGATACGGAATTATTGATTTTTCGAATTCATATATCGATACAGTAAGTGGCCGCATGCATTCAATGTTTGCAATAACAACCGAATCTTCGTCGAGCGATGCGATGCAGAGTATAAATAATCAAAGCTTCGATGTTCATTTCGCGCCGCACCGCATTTGTATAACACGGCAGTGTAACAATAAAAAGGTTATTAAACAATCATGATAAATACTTCATTTTCGTTACAACCTATCAGTAAATTTTCAATTATGTTGTTCCTCACAAATCCTCAATCAAGATCCTCAAAATATCAATCTTCAAGAAGGTCAAGAGTGTCGAAAATTGAAGATATTGTAAATTGGAAGTGTTAAGTGTCACATTGGGTTGCCATAAGAATTAACGCGAGCGAGGAATCCCGATTTTCAAATCCGAGCGCACGAGTGAACTCTGCTAGACGATGATCGATGATCTCGTCCCGTGATTTAATCACTTGGAAGATCCTGAGAACCTCGGCGAGAGACGTTTCCTGCTCGATCGTGTCACGCTGCTCTTATCGAGGGATTCGTGAATGGTATCGAGTCACATCTGGTTCTACTTGATAGCGGTGGCTTGCCGAGCGAGATCGGACACGGGAATTTATTACATTTCTGGAAACGTAGCAATCATAATGTTCTGCATGCGATCTGATCGGCCGCGATTAGTATAAATCCGCCACGGTTATCTCAATTCGGGACACGCGAGTTGAAGTTTCGAGCTGCCTGGAAGTTGACGACCGCTATCGTTCACCCCGATCTACCGCTACTAAATCGTTTTACCGTCTCAAATCCCGCGGAGAGACCCGGCGAATTTAAGCGATCTAAAAATAATAAAACGCACGTGCTCCGACCCACCGACCTCGCAAGAGAGAAATCCTTATCTTCAATGTTCTCCGGCGAGTTGCCGTGCAAATCGCGATTAAACATTAAATATAATTTACGGGAGGAAGAAAAACAATAATTTTAATTCCTCCCTCAAGACGACTCGCTTGAAAATACATCAAGCAAGGTGCAGAAGTCGTCTGGCTTCGCTCCTCGATGAATCTTCCCGAACTTTGCAATCGACAAATCTCTACGCGCGGCGCAAGAAAACAAAATGCGCCCTAACAGATGACCCTTGTAGAATTCCACTTCGGGCGCGATTAACATAACGAAGAATCATCGGGAAGCATTGAAGCAGCGGGCTTCCTGTTGAGTGACCCCGCCGACGGAAGTTGTCACGCGGGAAAAATCGACGGCCACAAACAATACCGAGTCTCTTGGCACCGTGCGGCCAAGAGTTCACGGCTGTCGCCTGGGTTAGGGGTTAGTATTTCCGATGCTATTTATTTCGTGCCAAGGTCGACCACCCGAGCTGATCCCCGCGCTCCTACTTAAATCAGACTGCCGGATGTTATGATGTCCGTTCCGAAAATAAAAATCGAGGAAAACGTAAAAGTGTGAAGCAAAAAATAAGACAATGCGTCTAAAAATGTCTCTCCGATTTAATTGCTAAATATTAAAGTATTTAACTGCATTTTCTTGAAGCATCGCGTGATTATCTTAATAATTATTTAGCCCTTTCGCTACGAGTATACGAGTAACGATTATAGAGTTCAGTGTGGATTGCTGGCGTATGCATCTGAATCACGTTCTGCACTTGCTGACCCATTGTTTTAATAAACTTTATATTAAAAATATAACTTTCCAGGCACTCGAAAAAAATGTTATTTTCGCGAAAACAATATGTATTTAAGTCGATGTCTATGTGTGTTAGGAGTAAAAGTGTGTAATTTTGTATCGAAGGAAAAGAAACTTTCTCGGAATGCTAAAATTTAAAATATACGTAGGCCTATAATAAATTAATTAGAATATGTAGAAATCATAATATGTATAAATAGTATACTATATTACCGAATACTATATAAATAAAATAGGTAATACATATAACCTATAATCTATCTATACCTATAATCTATACATATAACCTATAACATATAATCAAAAATTCGCATTTTTAATTGGATGATGCATCTCTCACCGCGTTCCCGTGGCGAGCGATTTTCCGCAAACGATCGCGCGCACGGCCCGTGATTTGTGCCGGCATCGATTTTATCCGACCATAACATCTGCGAGCACAGTGACAGGTACTGTCGTAGCAGTTGGTAACCGCCCATGGCGAATGGAGGGCGGACGTCGGACCGCGGTGAAAAGGAAGGGAAAAGTCGGCGGTTATGGTCGAAATGCGTAATAAATAATCGTAATTGCCGCTACGTGTTTGCACAATGCGGCCGGCCGCTTAGCCCATCGCATCGGCTACAAAAAGATTGCTCGTATAGAGCGAGAGAGCCTCGCCGCAGTTACGCTCGTGCGTATCCCAAGGAAACGGCGATCCTTCCTCGTCGGGGAGATTAGACGGATCCTGCTTTTTCTCTCTTTCTCTTCTTCCCGAGAGAAAATCTCTCCCGTGGAAGAAGAAAAAGAAGAAGAAAAAATCATTGATGTGTGCATGCACGGTCAAAGAAAAAAAAAACAAACTGGATTTATTTTGGACAGATATTATTATATTTATTATAATATTTATTGTAATTATATAATATATTAGGTAGCGCAAATTACTTAAACCATAAGAATTTCCGGATTTACGCTTTTCGTGCAACGAAAATTTAGTTTATTCGTTTAATAACAAAATGTTCAGTGCAATTTTTCTATTTCTCTTTGCATTTATATTTATCACATTATTATTACATCAAACTGAAGCTGAAACTGTTCCGTCACGCCGTTCGGTCATGCCTTTCACAATTAATTAAATAATCTCTCGCGGCGTGTTCTTGAAGAAAGAACCGAATAAAATTGCACTATTCGGTCCATGGTTTGCATCTCGCTGGAGAGAGAAGAAAGAGAAAGAGAGAGGGCTTCAATTCGGCATGGGATGCACCGGATCCGGGAGAAATGTTCGAGCGAGAATTTTTCCGGGATATCGCCGGATCTCGGTCAGAAAGAAGGGAAAATACCGGTCATACGCGCGAGGAAATATAGACCGCTCGCTCGCTCGCGCGTGTGCGGTCTATATGAATTCTTATTTCGCCGATGAGGTAAAATATTAGAGCCCGGCCGCATCCGGCGCGGGTCCACCGGCACGTCCATAAATAAGATTTCATCGCGTAATACGTAATATCGCGTGCGTCCTATCCATTGTGTATTTTTATCCTCATTCGTTTTGCATAATTTCGCCGCGCTCTCGACCCTAAATCGCGTCCTTCCGCGTCGCGGAACCCGCCGCGCAGGCAAAGAAAGAGAACCGGTCGATAGCGATAGCGTGTTCTCTCTTGAATCTCGTTCTCTTCGCGATTGAAGCGTTGCATTATTAGTTATATCCGTCGCGGTTTACAGCGCGAACAACAAAAGTACTGCACTTTCCCGAAATGCCTGATAAACGGTCGCGACGAGCCCTCGTCAGAGGACGAAAAGCAGCGCTGCGCGTTCCCTCCACCGTCTACCCCATAAAAAAAGATATGAGAGATGCACGGGTGAAATTCCCCAGGGAGAGCCGGTTAAACGAGGGAATTAAGGCGGCTGAGGAGCGTCCGGCTGAAGGGCGACTTTTCATCAGTTCTCATCTTTCATTCGCAAGTGCGATTCTCCTCGAGCGGGCGCGGGAGAGAAGAGGCGCCGCCGTTCTGAAACGCGTAAAGCGCAAACGGCGGATAATCCTGGATTCCAGCTGAGATGCAACGCTCTGAATCAACGCGGATGAATCTCATGATCGTCCTATTATTTTGACGCGTATGCATCTTCCTCAAGAAAACGTATCTCGCTGAAGAGCTCCTCGCTTCCTCTCGCGCAAGAAATTTAGCAGGACGTAAAAAGAAAATACGACATATTTCACCAAGCCTGTTAATTCGAAGCTGCGGCTCACAGTTCTCCCTGAATTCAAGCAAATTCCCCAAAATCGAGAGAAAAGTGCAGAACTCTCAATAAAAATCCGCGCCGTGCGCGCGGATCTCCGGGCCGCATCGAGCGGGAAGGTAATCCGCTCGAGGAAGCGAGCGGACCGTTTCGGCCATTTACTCCGGAGTCGAGAGGCTCGGCTCTTATCGGGATTCTCTCGCGATCTCGAGATCGCGCGATTTCCTCGGGGAAGAGTTCCGTATCGCCGAGGGATCGGGGTTGAGCGCAGCAACCAACCCCCCTTTCACTCAGATTCGAATGTTTACCATTTATCATGGCATTTCCAATTGTCTTCCGGATGACAAAGGATCATATATAGCGCGCCTCCTCTTCTCTTCCTCTCACCAGCGCCCCTTTTTATTTTGCGGAAACGCGTGCGTGCCGGCGCATAACTTATGGATGTCGTGTGGGCTTTATCGCGCGGACACCTGTCCTACTTACAGGCTCGTTATTATCGCCGAGGCCCTCTTATCTCGTGGTTCTGCCAATCTTTTCAAAGTGAAGGATCGCATCGTCGCTCGGCCGGCGAGCAACGAGCCGGCGAAATTAGCAAGAGAAAGACGAGGTAAGCGCGCGCGCGCGCGAGACATGTTGCATTAGCGCGTTACTCAAGTTCCCCCCTTTGACACGGTGTCCCTCGTACGAACATGTGTGAGTCCTGATTGTCGTGGAAAAATCGTGAAAAAATGAATTTTCGTTTCTTCGTGAGAAACTCGCGCTCGCACAGCCTCTAATTCGTCTTCTCCGATCTAGAAATTTTATGATATGTATAACATAAAATATATTTTATATAATTTCCTTTTTTTATATAAGTCTTTTACATAAATAAATTATTAATCTCCCTTCGTTGATTAATTTCTCTCAGCTCGCGAGACTTTTCTTCCATCTCGTTCTTTCAACAAATAAGATTGAACAATTGAACTGCCTAGGTGAGTTCCACGATCGAGACTTATGGAATGCCTCGGATAATTAAACGCATCGCCAACATGACGGATGGGGAGGGGGGAGAGAAGAAATGCTCGCAGAGATGATGATGAAGGGGGTGGGCGGCGGGGAGTGCGCGCGTCGCATGCACGTACGCATACGCACGTACGAAACGGCATTTAGTTAGGCTCGGTTATGGGATCCCGCTAGATTAGGGGTTATTAGGTGTCGGTGTCCCTGTGTTTCGGGCACGGCCCCCCCTCTCTGCCGTGGAGTGCTGTTTAGTCCGGGCGTGTGTGTATGTGTGTGTGCCCGGCGGTTTCGACGTTTCTCGGGGCCCCCGCGTTCCCCGTGCAGTCCCACGTAACGTGTTATTACGCGTCTGGCGATCCTGCTTGAAGGAGAGAGAGAGGGAGGAAGGAAGAAAAAAGGAGGCTCGAGGTAGGATGGTGCATGGATCCACCTCGACCGCGGCAACCCCCTGAGCCAACTAAATCGGGGCCCGTCTCGTGCCCCGCGGGCACGGTGCACCATCCCCCGATGTCTCTCAATAAAGATTATCCAAATTGCTTAAGGACTCCCTCTCTCTCTTTTTCTTGGCCGCCTCCGGACCCCTCGCCGATAAAAAGACGATCTCGCGCCAGACCAAGCGAGGCATAATGGCGCGTATAATGCGGTTTATTAGTTGGCGAATATAGATAAATTACGTGCGGTCGACCGACATTAACGTCGCTGCCGTTATCAGCGGATAATGCAAGCAAAATCAGGGGAGAGGAGGAAGATACCCCCCGATCGAGTGTACTCGCGCTGAGCGAAGCGGAAATTTCAAGCCGACGTTTCTACCAGCGCGCGATTTTCAGGAGAGCACCCCCTCGGCGCCGAACGTGCGCGAGTAATGGAGTCGACTTGATGCAGAAGGGGTGGCGAGAGGGACGACGCATTCCTGAGGGACGTGCGATTAAAGGAAGCTCGATCCCTCGCGCCCCCTCGCGCGGCCGTGATGACGAATTTCGTCATTTGGTCGTCCAAAACCGGGCGCGACTCGCTCTGGGCCAATCTTCATTATGCGCCGACGGGGGAGGAAAGGGAGCGGAAGGGATGGGGAGGGAGGATGAGGGGGCTAGACTGCAGGTCGTTATATTATTCAATAGCCGGAGTCCAGGGAAGGAAGCATCTCTCTGCGTTCCGAGAAGCCGGTGTAGTTTCGGATAATGGACCGGGCGGATTGGGATATAACGTGTCTTAAATTGTCTAATGAGTGTCCGAAGGGTACCGCGGACCCAAGGTCGCCCTATTTTTTCACGGAAAGGACCATTATCTCGGAAGTGCAGCCGCCGCCGCCGCCACTCGCCCGATTAAAAGCTAAAAGATCGGCGGAACTGAGTGGACTCGCGTCTCGCGCGACTTCGCAACCTCAAGTCTGTATCGGACAATTTTATATTGAGTCTTGACCGACGGAAAGGTTGTTTGCTTCGATTGGTCAAATCCCAAATCGCAATCTCTATCGCCAACGCGTGGTCAGACACGGGCTTCGCCCGATGTACGATTCCTGCGTCTTCTGTGAGAATGTTGGGCTTCAAAGTCCGCTCCGTGTCGCCATTCAATCTACCATGAATCAATACTCGTCATCGAATCCACTGATTATTAGATCTAGATCAATCTGGAGAAGCAAATCTCCACAATCCCACGTAGAAATTGCCGAGGTTGTTTAACTGGCCCAACATTGGCCTAGTATTGGTAGCCCAGAGTACGACAGCGGGATTACACTCCAGTGTCGGATCTGTACTGGCACAATACTGGCGGCCAGTACTGCAAAGAGTTGGCAGACAGTCTTGTCCCAGTACTTATTAAAAACCGGGCCATGTGACGGGCCATTATAAAATACAGACATGGACCAGTACTGGTTGCGAGACGGGCCATGCTTCGGCAACCGACACAGACCCAGCATTCGACTACATACATTGCCGATAATATATAACTAGCAACACAGGCGCGCGCTATAAATAAAATAAGAAATAAAAAAAATAATATAATAAATACAATTGTCAATATAACCGCACTGACAGCCACTATGACATTCTGACATTCGCAACGCGAAGTTCAAGTCACACGAAATTCGTCGCGGAAAAGAGGCTTCAATATTCGATAAAAAAGAACTTCACGAAGTTAACACGGCTTTTTTAGAATAGGATTATAGCAATATATTGATTTACCAGCGACCGATAGATGGCCAGATCAGGTGTGATGTTCTCGCTAGAAACATTTGCGTTATCACGTATAAATAACCATCCGGAAAACCGATTTAACATCTTTTTCTTTTAAACGCGATATTAATTCACGCGACATTTACAAAATGATTTTACTAATGTTGTTTGCATTAGTCTTTATTTATAATATTTAAGTCACAAATACAAATAGTACAAAATACATATTATATATATAAAAAATACATTTATACATTAATTGGTCCACTTCTGTGCCCAATGCTGGTGCAGTTATTTACCGAATACTGGTCCATATATTATTGCCAGTGTCGAATCAGTACTGGCAATGAAGTACGGCATGGCGTTACACTCCTGTGTCGAATCTGTACTGGCACAATACTGGCGGCCAGTACTGCCACGATGGCAAACGGTACAGTCCCAGTATTGGACCGTTTTGAAATTTCTACGTGGGATGTCGATACGTAAACATCCTCTTTAAGAACGAAATTATTACGCAGGGAGCGTATTTCTTGGCGCGGACTTTCTCGGCGCGATGGATGGAAGCAGGGGCGCATATAGGGCGAAGGGGGGGAGGAGGAAGAGAGAAAGAGAGAGAGGTTCGATCGATTTTTAAAGCAACCGCAATATTTGACAGCTACGGCCCACGGCCGTGGTTTCGGCGCCACCTGTTTCACGACCCTCCCCGCGCCCATCGACGTACATACCGTACATGCACGCACACGCGTCCACACGCACACCCCGAGGGATCGTGAAGCGAGGGAAGGGCGGGAGGGGTGAGGAGAAAAGAGCGGAATCCGCTCCGGCGCGCGTCTGCGGTCCACGGGGCAAGTGCACCATGCCGGTAGACACGCCGCCAATAAGTGAACATCAGTTGTGTTCAACACCCTCGCTTTGTTCCACCCTCGCGCGCGTAGTTCCCCGTGCCCTCTCCAGCCCACCTCCTCCCTCCCAGCGCGCCTGAAACCATTCTGAAATCCGTCGGCCCGCGACACGCCGCAACGCGAGGCTCGGTTTCCGCCGTGCGATCAATCCGCCGCGCTTCCACCGGCGCGTATTTTTAAAGTCAGCCCACCCCCTCTAGGAAAGGGCGGCCTCCGCGGCGGTCGCGTGTCGGGAACGCATATTTCTCCGCTTCGACGGTCGATACTCTTGCGCGGGGCCTTTGTGCAACCCCCATAAGCGCGAGTATCCGTATCCGCTATCGAATATATATGAGCTCGTTCATTCTCGTTCTGGAACGAGATCGTTAAACGTTTTATGAAAGCAGCGCGAGCGCACGCGTTCGTGGATTAATTTGCGATTAGTGATGTAGAAGAATCGGACGAATTGAGTGATTGAATCCTGCCGGCCGGAAAGCTGTATAGAGGCGAAGAAAATGAGGAGGTGGAGGGAACAAGAGGGAGAATTCAGTTGACAACGCCCGGTGATATATGTCACGGTGACCCCGAAGTCCGTGGGCGCGACCCTCCTCGCGAATATATCGGGGCCTTTGGACGACATTACGGTGTTATATGCGCGGCGCGCCGCGGAGAGACGTTGATTTATACGTGCCGAGAGTCAACGGAGCTCGTCAGCTGGAACACCTCGATCTTCCTGGAATATCCTCTTCGGATCTGCCGAGGAGGTTACCCCTCGCGAGGGACTCTCCGGTTCGTCTTCGCAGGAGGAGAAAGGGGGTGGCGAGTCCGCGAGGCAGCTCAATCTTTTCTCGCATGGCGATAAAATTTATTATTCGGCCTACAGCTGCGGGGGAAACGTTTCCTTTCAATCGTGAACGCGTCGCGTGATATTTGTATGTTTATAATAAATGAAATTGTTTAATGTATTTATTTATGTAACGAGCGAAATTATACTCGACGTATTTGCAATGGATTAAATTATTCGGTACATTAATGATAAAGTTTTACGTGAAACGCAACATGTTTTTTTATTTGAAAAATAGATGCAAGTGGACGCGAGGGTTAATGATATTTTATCTATCCGTGAGTCGAGAGGGTGGTGTGGTAAGATCGAACGGCGCGCCGGCGGAGCCAGGCGGGCAGATAAGCCTGAGGGCTGAGTTTCGAGGGGAATTCACGTATCAACTCGATTTTGACGGTACGTGGACATTATTTAT
Source organism: Ooceraea biroi (assembly GCF_003672135.1). Lineage (NCBI taxonomy): Eukaryota > Metazoa > Arthropoda > Insecta > Hymenoptera > Formicidae > Ooceraea > Ooceraea biroi. The sequence continues at coordinate 1,119,223 of NC_039517.1, forward strand.
TTTAACCCCAGCAGCTTGCCTGGCGTCGGGGGTGGGTGCATTCTTACGAGGAAGTCACGTAGCGTGGAGGTGACCGGAGGGCGCCGATGGCAGCCGATATATTGGCATACCTAAACCAAAAAGAATTTCCAACGCGCGTACGTATCTCCGCCCGTCTTCTTCGCGAATCCACCCTTCTTCTGCCTTCTCTTCTCACCTCCTTGGAACCTCGCCGTCTGTCTGTCTGTCTGTCTGTCACCCCTCAGCTGGTCAGGCCTCTCTCTCTCGTCGATGCAACACGCTCAATTGCGAGTGTCGGGGGTGTGATAGATGTCCGTCCGGCGTAGGAATGCCAGACGGGCCTGACGGAACCGGGAATGACACGGAGGTGGCGTGGAGGTGACCCCGATCTCGGAATACCGTCGATACCTACTTGGGAAAACTCCGCATATGTACACGCATTTTTCGTCGAGCTACCCTTGCCACATTTTCCACGTGCATTTTCCACAAATTCGACAAAGTATCACAGATATTCGATTTCATTTTACGTGTTCGAACTAAATTAAATTAAATTCCAGAAACTCGGAATTTCCACGAAAGAAAATTGGAATTGAGAAGAAAGCGAGAAATAGAGAGAAAGAGAAAAGTATAAGTGGCAAAATATAAGCGGCTTTTTCTTTACTTGATTATTTTTCGGAGTATCGTTCTCCTTTTTTTCGCACGAGGAAATGCCGCTTATCGTGTTCGACGCGACGGTTATCTCGGGGATGAGACACGAGAGCGGGGGTACGACCATAGGCCGGGGCACCAGGGCTGGCACATAAAGCGACGTTCATCACGCACAATAGACAGCCATGAAGCCAAACGCCGAGCCGCAGCCGTAAACTGGAAATATGTCAAAGATAATAAAACAATTAGCCATAAAACATAACGACCCCCGTATGTACCGTATACCCGACGGTGCGGCGCGGCACCATGCGAGGAACGGCGTACGCGAATGGCTCGGAGAATCGGGGGGACGGAAGGGGGTCCACCGCCGACGGAGCGGCGATTGTAAGTGGGAAAAAAGTCGGCCGAAACAATGAAGCGAAGGGGCGAGGATCCAGCATCGCGACGTCTCGGGGTCGATGGTTTATAATGCGCGGTTATATCGTTCTTCCCTCCCTCCCTTCTTGCCCTATGAAACGAATATCGCCGAAGCGTGCCAAGTAACTCGCTCATTTCTTTTATTAACACTTAGACTGCCACCATATGTGGGTTTTACCGCCTTGAGTAGGATTTTATCAAGTATTTATAGAGACGCCGAATGAAAATGAAGTAAAATATTAATATACATAATTATGTAATACAGTGAACGAAATTTCCATAAATCTATATATATTTTTCGTTATACTTACAAAGTAAAAGCTGTTTTCAGTTCAGTAATAAATATAAAGCACAGTGATCCAATACTAAAGGGGTTGATATATGTAAACATAGAAGATCTGGGAATGTTGTTGTCAGTGTTTATATTAAGGTCGAGTTATTCGCAGGTAAGTGCGAAGTTTCAATAGTTCCACTTCAGTATTAGCTGTTGTTTGATACCGAAAGCATCGTCAAAGATAATCAGCAAGTAAGTTTTTATATTTTTTCAGCTATAACATAAAATTTATTTATAATAATATCATTTTGATCACATTTTTATAGCATGCTAAGAGGAAAAGTATTGAGTAGAGACGAAAAAATAAAAATAAAAGCTTACAAAGATGTTGGTTTATCGAATAGGGTAATTGCTAAAAAGCTTAACAGATCTCATCACCGTATTAATAATTTTATAAAATTGGGAGATGTCTACGGCAAAAACCAATTCAAAGGCGGAAACAAGAAGTTGACGCGCCGTGATCTTTCATTAATTTTTCGAACAGCTTCATCTAGTAACGCAACTGCAGGCCAAATACAATCTACTTTGAATTTACCTGTTACTAAAAGACGTGTACAACAGATTTTAAAAGCAGACACCTGATTTAAATGGACCAAACAAGTGATAAAACCACCTCTCACTAAACAACATAAAATAGATAGACTGCAGTTTGCAAAAAACCATATGACTTGGCGCGATGAATGGAAAACTGTTATTTTTTCCGATGAGAAAAAGTTTAATCTTGATGGCCCGGACGGTTTTAAATATTATTGGCACGATTTGAGACAAGAAAGAAGTGTTGCCATGAGCAGAAATTTCGGCGGTGGAACTTTGATGATGTGGGCAGCTTTTAATTATAATTCTAAGACACCAATTTGCAAAATTACAACTAGAATGAATGCGGAGATATATACAGAAATGTTGGAGGATGTTTTAATTCCTTATATTAAAGAATTAAATACAGAAAATTTCGTGTTCCAGCAAGATAATGCAGCTGTACACAGTGCAAAATTAACTAAACAGTGGTTTCAGCAAAAAAGAATACCACTTATGAAATGGTCATCGCGTTCCCCAGATTTAAATCCCATAGAAAATTTATGGGGAATATTAGCCAGAGAGGTTTACGGCAATGATAAATAATATAGCACTGTTAAAGCGCTAGAAAAAGCAGTAAGACGTGCTTGGAATAAAATTGAAACTGCAATGTTAGAAAAATTAGTTTGCAGTATGGAGAACAGAATTTTTCAAGTCATAAATAACAATGGTGGCAGTACTAAATATTAAACTTATTAATGTTTAAAAATACATTAATATTATTGTGTACTTAGTTGTAACTGTATCAGTGGAACTATAGAAATTTCATACTTTATTTTGTGCAAAAATAAAATGTATTTAATTTATGGATAAATAACACAATTATTTTGTAGTTTTCTAATAGAATCTTATTTTTTATTGTTTTTAAACATTTGATCATTATTATTAGTTTAAAAATTGTAAAAATATATTTTTTTTATTGAAAAACAGGCCTGGATCTATAGAAATTTCGCTTACTGTATACATGTAATCAATGTAAGAAATTGACATTATCACAGATTCACACTCGGAATTAGTTGGGCAGCCTAATTGTTAGACAATTGGCTGTGCTATGGAGATACATCAACTTTTGATGACAATCCTCGTGAAAGCGGAGCGTTTCGATTGAAAGGATCGACCGGAAGTCGGAATTGCATCGGTCCCCGAATGCGTAAGCCGCGTTGCAGACCGCCACAGCAGTCTCTCTCTTTTCTCTCTCGCTCTCTCATGACGAGGAATTTTCGAGAAAGCGAGAGTCGGTTTGCAAAATCGCGTCACGAACTCGTCGGGGTCGCTCGAATTTCAGCCGAGTGAGCGGCTGGCGAAACGGCGCGGTGAAAGAGCGAAGAGGGGAGGGGCTGCCTAGAGGAGAGACCTTGGCCGAGGTGCAACTAGCACGGCCGGAATGATAAATCGCTCGCGACGAGAGAGATAGATACACAGATAGACAGAGAGAGAGAGAGGAGGGAGGAGGGAAGGAGAGCATTTAAACGAGGCGATTCTCTCCTCGGGCGTATCGGAGATTAAAGCGCTAGCGAGTAATGTAGCTCTTAATAACAATCACGTCGCGCAGTCCGGATCGTAATCGCGTACGAACGATATCAGCGCGGCTGCCGTGATTGCAGAACGCATTACCCTCCCGCGATCCTCAGCAGTCGTTCCACTCACGTATCTATTCGCGTCTACTCGCCGGGAGAGCAGATTCGCGATATTCTCTCTCTTCTCTCTGTCTCTCTTCCTCGCGCCTTGTTTCCAGTTATCGAAAAGCGAGTTCGCATTGATCGCTCCAATTTCCACGCGCGTCCACCTTCCCCCCCGACTTAAGAATCATCGTGTCAGATATTGTAATTTCACGGGCGGAGCCCGTAGAGTCATTTGCGTCACCGTCGGCAATTATCGACGAGCCCCGGGTGGAAGAGGGAAGAAAAAAAAGCGAGTAAAGGACGACCCGCGGGTACATTTGTTTCGACAGCCTGTCAGCTCCCGATACAAAGTGGATTCCTCTCTGGAGAAAGAAAACGCGTTCCCGGACCGCGGATAAGGCGGCGGGGGGTTAAAAGGGAGAGGGGGCGGGAGGAACGACGCGGGCCATCAGGGCGAACCGAGGGATCCCTATTTCGTCGCGTCCCGGGATCCTTTTTCCGGCCGAGGGGGCGAGGGTACGCACGCGGGCGGGATGCACGCTCGCGCGCGCTGCATCAGCTGAGAGAGAGAGAGAGAGAGAGAGGCAGTAATGAATTCGGAGATAAATGGCCGGAGATACCAGCCAATATGTAGAACTGTCGTTCCTTCGTTCTTCTCGTCCGCCACCCCTCCGCCGCGCCACATCCCCGGCTGCCCGCTTTATCGCCCCGGCACGAGAAAAGAAAGCGGCGACGCCGGGACGAGCGAGTCTCCAGCAAACTGCTCGCTACCAGTCGTCGTCCGCGTGTAACGTCTCCTTCCACTGGAAGATCTCGCGTCTTTAACATATGAAAACACGCTGTCAGGCAGATAGCTGCCCGCGGGACGCTGCATCTCCAGCTCCACCACCTCCAATCACCTCCATCTTCCGCTCCTGCTCTCCCCCCCGGGCCTTCCGGCTTGCACGGGGAAATTTATTAGAGCGGAATACGATTTAGAGTCAACTCCGTGGACGCCGCCCGCGTTGTTTCAGCGAAAACTGGTTTCCCGATCGACACGCGCTATTAATACACTCGGCGAGCGTTACCCGCGCCGCGATGCAGAACCGGAGAACGCACTCGCGTTTTCGTATGTAACCGCGACGTTAATCCCTATATTACCCAGCACGAAGGGGCGAGTCCTGCCGGGTGATGCATTAAGCGCGAGAATGAGCTTTCCATCGTCGGGGATAATCTTCGGCGTCGTGTTTGACGATCGCGTTTCGCGATCGTTTGCGGATCACGCCCGTGATCGCTTGGCGTGATAACTCTTCGGGGGCTCAGCGGACATCCAATCTCTCTGCCAAAAATCGCGAGCGTCTCCAAATATTATCTCATAAAATACATCGCGACGATAGACGATGAGACGTATCGCTCGCGAGACAGAGCGAATTGTTTCCGTTGGCAGCCGTTTATTACGGGCCGTTACGGGCCCGAACCCCGGCTTCGAATTGAAATAAGGCGCGCCGCAAAGTGAAGCGATTCCGTAATTTTCCGCGGTAGCGAGCGAGAGGAATCACAAGAGGGACACACGCGTGACGACCGTACGCTCTCGCGGTTTCTTTTATAAGACGCGGTACACCGACAGGTCGGCGTAATAATACCGTCGTCCGACACACAATGCACGGTGTGCCGTAACGGTTTCCGTCCCGAGAACGAGCCGTGAGCCGGGGCGGGGGGGGGGGGGCGAGAGGGGAGTCTCGCCTTTTGCCACCTGGTTCGTTTCCGGGTTCGCGCCTCGAAATAGAAGTTGCAAGCCACGGCGCATCATTCTCGGTTTAGCGCAGTTTTACGGCCTGCCTACGAGCTATCGGTTCGTTTGACGGCCATGAATCTCACCGGCGCGGCGCGGCGCAGCACCATCAATGTGGGTTTTTGACCATCGTCGGGCCGTGTCGACGGCATCGTCCCGCCGTCCCGCGCGCGCAATTTGCCTACTTCCAAAGCGGGAAAGCGTCGTCGTAAAATTTATACAGCCGAACGGTGTATTACTAGAAACGTATACCCGCGTCCCCCCTCCTCTACCTCCTGCCCCTCCCTGTGAGTGCAGTTGAGGGAACGACGTGACGCCGCGCGCGGAAATCCGCGTGACATCCGCGCGACGTTTTCCCACGGCCTTTCGCGCTCGATGAGAGACGATTTTCGAGATAAAAAGATAAATTCTTTGATTCGAGACGAGTTGTATCTTTAGCAAAAAAAGTTGGTGATCCGATTGCGAGTTTCGACAGCACGCAGTAGTCGTCCACGTCGGACTTGATCTCTCGTAACGTTTTAAGGCAACGAACATCGCTAGGAACGTAAAGGAGAGTTACGAGGGGCGGAAGTCGCTGTCTGCAAACCGCCCTACAAAATCCTCGCTTCTCCTTATCAGGAGCTCCTTCTCGGCGAGACGGTAAAACTCGACCAGCGAGGACTCGTGACGAATCCTAGCCGAGACGCTTAAACGCTTAAAACTCTGTCGCTCCTTTTCTCTCTCTTTTTCTTGCTTATCCCGAAGAGCAACGGTAGTGTCTCTCGCGGAGGGTAAGAGGTTGGCGGGGTAGCTATATTTTCCATTCCATTCCGCCCACCCGAGTGAGTCCCCACGTGACCCCGACTGCGGTGATACTTGACACAGCGACAAAGCGAAGAGGAAAAACGAGAAAGAGCGAGAGAGAGAGAAAGATCGCGCAGCACGACGCGGCTCGGTAAAACGATTCTATTAATTTTTCCATCGGGAGCGGGGCACTCGTGCATGCCGCCCTTGCCGCTCGTGCATCGGATCTTGCGGATTGCACCCTCTCCGCCGCTGTCGTTCCGCCGCAACATCGCGTGCCCCAAATCTCGCCGGCGTCGGCGAAGCGTACCGTGACGTACGTGCTACTCCCGTATATAATAGTGCAAAATCATCATCGTGCGTCGGGAGGAGTTTCCGTGCATCGGGAAAAAGTGTGTACCCTCTCGTGTATGTATCCATAAGCAAGCACATGAGTATCGCTCACTCGCGATATTACGTCAATTACGTTTCCATCGCGGCTCGGCGGATCGAGAGGTACTCGAGCGGCGGACGGAAGCGCCGGCGGATCGGGCCCTTGAAATTTTTCCCGCACGAATCGCGTCGTCTAGCGCGATCGCACTCTATAATACACTCTCGAGAGCGCGCCGCCGTCTCGAGATATTTGCGTTTCCCGCTGGAACGCAAAAGGGAGAAAGGAAGAGAGCGAGGGAGAGAGAGAAAGGTCTCGGCCACACCAAGATATTATACCGACCGAAAAACGCGGAGTGTATACGAGGCGGAATGAACCTAAGCCAAACACCGTGGGGCCGAGGGCCAGGGGGACCGACCGGTGAAGGAGCGGGCGGGAGGGGACGGGGAACCAAGAGGCGCCACCGTGACCTCCTTCGACCCCGAACCATCCGTCACTCCACGGAATCAATGTGCCAGGAACGAAAAGGGCCGGGTCACGAGTCCGATCTCGAGCCACGACCAGAGGTTCCTCGGCCCGCCGTCCCCCTCGTCCTCCCCGAAGGTCTTCCCATTGTCCGCGCGGAGATTGTGCTCTCGCTCGTCTCCCGACACACCATTAGATCCGCCGAATTATAAGGAGCGACGTCCCGCCGCTCTTATTGGAATACGAAATGGATCCCGCCTCGTCATCGGCAACGGCATTGACAACGCGATCCGACGGGACGGAAGAGGGTGACGAGGAGGGTAAAGGGGGACAAGGGACCAACTGACCATTCGCCGGGACTTCGCGCCGGACGTGACATCCCCATCGCCCCCGAGTTCCGCTCTTTCTCGCGATCGCTTTTTGCCCTTAGCTCTGTGGCTTCTCGCCTATCTCCTCCCCCTCTCTTCTTTCCACTTGTTCGAGGGCAACTCGCGGAACTCCGTTCGAGTTCTCTTACGTGCGTTCGCCAGATTGTCGTCCCGCTTATCGTGATTTGTCCGCCAAATTTGTCGGTTCCATCGCGAGTTCCATCTCGTGCGCGTGGTTATTAGAGTTCTCCCCGGTGCGTTTCATTGTTTAACGACAAAGGGCGAGGAGATGCCGGGAGGGAACAAAGGGGGTCCCCATGGCTGTTTCCGCGCGTGGGCGCGAGGAGAGCGTGACCTGTCCACGTGTGGTTAGGTGAAGTCACCGCCCTAACACACAGGTACCATCACGCGCATCATGGGACACTACAGGGGTGGGGGGGGGGGGCAGGAGAAAACGATACCTAGCAGACGGAGAAAGAAAAAGGAGAGACCGGAGCCCGTATTCTCTCCAAGAAAAAGGGGGCGGAGGGGAGCTTCGTTTAATTCCACGCGACGAAGAGAACGACCGGATACACGCCTTCTCATCCATCATTTCCTTTTTTGTCTCTCCTCATCGACACGAATGTCTGATGGTTGATTGACAAAGGACGTCTAGACGGCGTGGTAATTGTTCTAAATGTTATGCTCGATAATTATTAGTCAACTATTGGAGCAGCGATTAATCACTGTCGCTTAATGCGTTCAATTTAAGACGCGGTTCATAAAATTAAAAGACGATGCTTGAGATAATATTTGCTCCTCCAAAAACGAAGCTCTCCGAGCTCTCTCTCTCTCTCTGTGAAGGTGTACACGATGAATTCTGATTTCATGGCACAAGGGTCGATCTACGAGCGAGCCGGAGGAGTCGTCTCGGGCGGTCGACAACGTTGAACACATCCGGTTTATTTTCATCAGCGGCGGAGGTGTGGCGAGGCGCATCCTTGAACGAGGGAACCGTGTCCGGGGCCCACCTCCGTGTTTTTCCTGGTTCCTCCGCCCCCGGAGAACCCGCACGTGGGTCCACAGGTCGCTCAAGTCAGTATCGACGAGGGCGACGCGACGTGACGCGTCCCACACGGTTCGTCCGCGGCGTCCGACACGATCCGAAACCGTCGGAGTCGCGTTCTGGAGCCTAACATCCTCTCCTTCTCCTCCTCTCTTCCGTGCCGCCTCCTCGGTGTGCCCGCGCGCTCCTCCACGTAATCACTATCTCTCGCATCGACGGCGCGACGTCATCGTGTTCGCGGCCGGTGCGTACGAGGGAAAGGCCGACATGAATGGAAAGAGTGAATGGGTGAACCGGGGTGAATGCATTCGAATTACGACGCGGCGACGGGTTTCTTCGTCGTACATGGCGAGGAAAGAGAAAGAGAGAGAGAGAGGTGCAGAGAAACACAAAGTGAAGGGGGAGAGAGAGATAGGAGAGAGAGAGAGAGAGACAGGCGAAGGCCGAGCGGGTTCAGAGACAGGTCAATCGCGGTACAGCAGGCATGGCGTGTTTACAAATTGTCTAATCTCGTCGACAAATCGACGAGCCTGTTTTTGGCCCTCGGGTGGCCCCCTCTCCTCTCCGTGCCCTCAGTCCTTCGCCCCTCGCGTGTGGCGACGTGTATGCACCCCGCGAGTGCATCTCGAGGCTCTGTTTCTCTCTTTCACTCCCGAAGACGAAGTCGAGAAGCTCGTGAGGCATCGAAACATGCTTTCCGGAATTCTAATCCTCGGACGAACGCAACGCACGTGTAGGGCTCGTGGGACCTTCCGGAGGGGGTTGGGCACATTACAATAGAAGTAGACAAAGGCCAAGTCGGAGAAGGGTCTCGAGACGTCGCTTGAAACTTGTGTTACCCAGTTGCAGCTTCATCAAAGTGCAGTCAGGCTGCAGCTGGTAGGCGGTTCAGGGTTTCACTTAGCGCGTGCTAAGCCATAGGTCCATCAGCGCGGCGAAATTCCCGATTACCCGGTTCCGAGTCTCGGTATATCATCCTCCTCCACGCACGAGGAGGCGCGAGGGCGCGGGAGAGGGTGCTCGGGGGATGACCGGTGGCAGGCAGCCGCAAATGAGCAGCCCTCGTCCCCGCCACGTCAGGTATGGACGGACGAACGCGACGAAACCGCAAATTAAATTAGCGAGTCTCAGAACGACTCGAGGCTCGGCAAGAAAGCGTTGGCCGGCCGCTGTTTAACCCGGCTTAATTACCAATTAGCCAATAAAAAGCCGGTGTACCCGGTCGCGCGTTATGGCCGCTCGCCCTTAAGAAGATCCCGCGGCGCGCATCGGACGGCAGATCGGTGGCCCGCACGATCGCCCGCATGAAAAACGAGCTTGTATAATTATAACTGGCAAAACAGCAGACGCGCAGCCAAGAAAGTTCCTCTCCTCCCCCGAACTCGAAGTCTTCTTGCGGCGATCCGATACCGAGAGAGATCCGAGCGAGCGAGGGTAAGGAGGATCAACGACTTTAGTGTGCGCCCTGGTCTTTCTCTCTTCTTCTCGTGTCATGCATTACACCTTGATACGTGTTTCCGATTATTAATTCGCGCACAAGATTGTCGCTCGCACGCGCGCGCGATTCGACTTGCTATCCCGCGTGGTGAACCAGCGAGTCCGAAATCTGCCCGTGAAACTTTTGCCGATTCGATGCGACACGTGCGATGCCCGATCCTCCGTCTCGTTCAATGAGACGATGCGTTTCAGTGCGACGCTGTAAAAGAAAGAATTCCAGAGAAGGAGGAGGAGGAGGAGGACACAAAGGGGCATCCTATTCTCGCTCTCCTCGGGGGTCCTGATAATTGCCGTGCTCTCCAACTGTTATTATTAAGCCGATATTTTACCGAGGGGACACACGTTCGCGCGCATATAATTTGCGAAAGCCTCTAATTATGGGTTAGCGGTTAGTGCAAGCGGCGCGGCCTCCGCTTCGGCCGCGCGAGCGAGCGAGCGAGCGAACGAAAGAATGGCGTTAGACGGTACCGGAGAAAGGGCGAGGCACCGAGCCCCGAGTGCGGGCCCCGCACTCTCGATTCGCCTACGCGCTGCACCGGCCCCGGGACTTTCCCTTTGCACCTTATTATTAGTCGCACATCGTCACGCCGGTTCCTCTTATTTCGACGATTCTCGTCGCGCCGAGAGACGCGCAGCGGGCGTCGCGAATTCCGACGCGTGTCGGGTATCCCGCAAATTCCTCCGCGTCGACCCACTCCTCGATCGAGGATCAATTAATCTGCTATAATAATGATAATAGCGCGCCCATCGTTTACTCGGGAACAATCATCTCTCTGAAAAAATTGAATCCAATTATCCGAATATCTTTTCTGCCAGATGCTCCTTCAGTCAGACATTCTTTCGAATAATGATATTCGATTCGGAGGGAAAAAGGGACTTGTCCCCGTGGGATAATCGGGAAACATCGATCCGATCGGCAACGACGGGAGTGTCCATCCGGGAGCGAAGCGACAGAAGGAATCGAGATCGATCTACGGGAAAGACGGCGAGATGAGGGCCCGGCTCCGCAAACAACGATGTTCGCCGCGGATGCTCGTGGCCGATCAGCCGCGGGACATCGGCCTCGTCCCTTCTCCCTAATCTGGCACCTCTATCGATCGCGGTTTTTGTTGTCGGGGACACACGGTGCCCGAATTATCGTGCGCGGCGGTTATAAATGATTGTTCGAAGATGCGGCCGGGCGATCTCGACGGTAGGAGCGGAGGGCGGCGGAGGTTTGAGGACAGGAGCGACATAGAAGAGAGGGACATGGAGGTGCCGGGGGAGGAAAAGCAGAAGAAGAAGAGGAGCCAGGGGGGAGAGGGACAGATGGAGGGACCGAGGCGGTGGCGGCAGCAGCGGTTACCTCGCGGCTCGTGTTTCTCATAACTCCGGACCCCGGCAGGGCAGAAGAAGAAGAGGAGCTTTTGAGTGACGTGAGTATAATGACGCGCCTCTGCACACCGAGATACGTATATAGCATATACTCCGGCTCGAAAAACGTCGAGCGGAGACGCAACGGTACCGAGGGGAAAGGGGTTAGATGGGGCGACGAGGGAGCCGAGGGGGTCGGTGTGTGTTCGAAGGGAAGAGAGAGCGTCTTCGTACCACGCCTCGGGGCACTTCCCGCCCAGGGAGCAGGGTGGAAACCGTAAGGCGAGATAAGGAATCTGCGATTTAATCGCTCCTTTACCGATCCCACCATTAGGCAACGAAAGAACGAACGAACGGATGGACGGATGGACGAACGGACGAGGCCTAAGCGCTCCGCTCGATCGAGATACCGAACGAAAAGCCTCCGCGATCCCGACGATCGAACGCATACACGGGCGGATTGATCGAGGACACTTTGACGATGACGATGACGCCATGGATGATCGTCGCACGCGGGACTTTTCCAGGAAACTTTTCCGCGTTTTCTCACGAATCGGAACGGTTTGTACATCCTCCTGGTTTTTCTCTGCAATCACGGATGCTGACTTGGCCTTGATGAGCGAAGCGAGTGTTTCATGAAACGCAAGTCGCATGACGAAATAAGTAATGATCACACGCGAGGATGCCTAAACGGCGCAGCCGGAGCTGCGGATGTGTGTCAGCCGCCATGAGAGCGAGAGTAAATCATTCTGCACGTCTGATGGAAGACGTCGTCGGCTCTGACTTTGTCTTGAATTCTCGAACATGGTCCAGAGACTCGATGCAGCCTCCTTTGGAGAATCGCGAGTTACGCGAAATCAAAACTGTTCAAAGTACCGCGGAAAAAGGTACATTTTACAAATGAGCCTCGCTCAGTTTTATTCAATCTTCACGAAGACCGCGATTACCGGCGCGCCCGACGCCGATCGCATGGAAACCATACGACGAAACCCGCCACCATGATCGAAACGCCAGGAAGGAAACGGTCAGTCGGATACATGGATGTTTGTTTTCCTGTGGGCGGGCCGCGGAGGAGCGAGCCCTGGCAGGGCTGGGTAAAGACCCGGATTGCAAGTCACGAGCCAACAATAGTACAAATAATAACAAGCCCATGGCGGTGGCCTCCACCGCGGAGGAACCGTTTCAGCGCTGGCTACCACGCTACCCCCGTAAAGCTGCCCTCACATCGGCGATGCGCCCGTTTGTACGATATCGACGCGCTCGAATCATCCTCATCGCTCGAATACGCTCAACTGCCGAGAATTAAAAGATTGGGAGACACATCGAATTTTATGGTGACCATAACGATGAAACTCGAGTTTGCATTTGGCAGATAAAAATGAGGGGAGGAGGGATTCGCGTGCGGAGCAACGATATTTTCGCGAGCGACCGAATTTGGTGTGCGTGCGTCTTTAGCGAGGCAACTCGCGTTCCCACAAGAGCCTATGGGGCCGCCAGCTTGGATCGCGAGACCGTGAAGCCGACGTGGAGCGACGCTGCCCCTGCAGCTCTCTCGATATCGCTCTCTGCTGCTGTTGCTGCTATCGTTCCTATCCACCCGCTCGAGGGAAAGAGAAAGAGAGAAAGGGGCCCACCCACAACGCACGATCTCAGCGCGGACTACTCGCTACCGGTATTGAATCCGGCGCATTGTTTTTCTTCGGTCATGAGAGGAGGAAGATTATTTGCATCCGAAGTCGGGGGGCACCGCGAGGAGAGCGCTCTACGGAGAACCCTCCTCGCGCTCGACCGCATCCGTTAACCGTCCGTCCCCTTTCCTCGAGATGAGGAATACTTGGGCGTGACGGAAGCGAGACGCCGGGAATTTATTTATTTGCAGAACGAGAGCTTCCGACGTTTTGTTCCTCGGATAATTCTGATAAGGTCTGTTGAGGATGATCCACGCGGATTTCTTCACGTAGGTTGACGAGCGGTCTCGGTGTCTCACGAAAAATTTTCTTGAATCAACGAGGAGAGGCGAATCGAGGGTAAGGGGGACGAAAACAAAAACGGATGTGCGAGAGACGATGCGAGATGAGGGCGACAGAAACGGACGGGCCTCCCGCGCTGCGCGTAATGGCACCTAATACGGACACGTAGATACGGAGGAAGAGAGCGAGGGCCCACTCACCGGCAGAGAGCGAGAGAAGCAGAGGGTATAGTTTATAGTGATTACATGGGGTCAGGTCCCGGCAATAAACCATCTCATGGTGGCAATGGCTATAAGATCGGGTCTATGGTTGCGACCGTTCTTTCTCGTCTCGGTCTCGGAGCTCGGAGCCGGGACCGAGCGGGGGGAGCGATGGGGTAGAGTCGCGCCTACGCGCGGGCGGAGCAGGAGCAAAGCGACTTCGAAAAAGCAAAAGGATCGGTCGACGAGGGGCGACCGGTATACGAGAGCAAAAAGCGCGTGGCTGCGCCGTGGATGTACGACGAGACGGACAGGAGAGAGGAGAGAGGGGGAGGGGGAAGGGAGGAGAACGTACGCGCGAGGGGGAAGACACGGTGGAGCCGCGATGGCAAGAGAGAAAGGAAAAGAGAGAAAGAGAGTAAGAGCGAAGAGACGCAGAAAGAGCGATGGAAAAGAGGAAGGGCACGGCGAGGGGGGTTGAAAGGGGGCAGCCGCAACACCGGGAGCCATCCTACTGGAATTTAAATAATAATTATAGTGTTTAATATCATACGCGCGGGCCCCCGGCCTCTCCGGTGCGCCTCCCTCCCCCCTCGACCCCGTCGCCGCTGCCGCAGCCGCGCGGCCTCCCCCCGGCACCTCCCAGACTCCAGACTCCACTCTCGCGTCTCGGGACTCCTCTTCTTGCGGTACGACGACCAGAAGCTCGCCGCCGGCTGCCGTCGGTCGATCGTCTCTGTCTCTTTCTCCCTCCCTCCCTCCCTCTCTCTTTCTCTCTTGCGGTGGATGAATATACCCGGTACGGTATTCCTCTCTCCTCTCCTCTCCTTTCCTCGTTCTGTGCGCATCGCGGACACGTGCAACCGTATGGCGTCCGGCCTGACCGGCCCCCGGTCTGTAATAAGGCGTCCGCCAGATTGGAAACCGATCACCGGTTCCCTCGGGATCCCGCCGCCGTATGGATACGGTGCCGGCCGCGCGCGGACGGGCCCAAATTTGATATTTAAATGGTATCTCGTTATACGGAGATTATCGGGGCCGCGATAGTTCCCTCTTTCTCTCTTTCTTCCTTTCTCTTTCGCTCGTTATTTCCCTATATGAGAACCTATATGGGCTGCGGGGTTACGCAGCCCCATTATGCGGGTCCGCGATTTAACCCGCTGGTGCAGTGCTCTTCAGGAAAAAAGCGCTCGCCTTTTGATGAATTAGCGCTCCATCCGGCCGCCGCGGGATGATCCAGCGATTGCGACGTGAAGGTGAACGGTAATCCTCACGCGACAATACCGTACGGGACCCAATTACCGTATCCTCTCGCCGGTACTCCGCGTTCGGAGCGAGAGAGAGAGTCCTTTGGTTCCGACTTTAAATCTGCTTCAGGCATTCGCGCTTTATTTCCTCCGGTCGCGGATGTTATTCGCGTTACAGACTGCGAGGCGCACTCCGAGAGGGAGAATTCGTTCGACTTTGAGTGAGCTGCGAGCGACGTTCGCGCGATCGGCCCTTAATCGGCTTAAGCGGAGCGGCGAGGAGAGCCAGTGCGAGAAAGAGAGAGAACAGCGACGTAACTCAATTACCAGCAAAAATAAAAGTTCGCGCGCGCGCGCGCGCCGAGGCTTTCTTCAGGTACAAAGTAGCGGTGTGTTGCGTCTGCTATAACTGTCGTCTCGCCGTCACATCGGTGCTGCAAATGCATTAGTCGTGTTCCAGCGCTCCCGCTGGCCTCCAGGATCCCGGAAGCCGGAGTGGTACCGGTGGTCGCCGCAAAACGTTACCATTATCGCTACTCGGACTTTACAGTCAAGAGAGAATCAGAGAGAGAGAGAGAGAGGCGGTTCTTCTTTCTTTCTCTGTTGTTCCCTCTCGGAGCCCGTTCACGCACAATGCCGCCTGTCGTTATTGCCCTGCCACGAATGTATTAATAAAATTTATTGGTCGGCCTGCCGAGCGCGAGCGGCGTACGTTAATGGATTTCGAGCCACCGGTGGCCTCGCCGTCGGCAGCGAACGACAGCAACGACAGCAAATGAGCCACTCGAGACGGCACCGGATGGTAACTCCTGCCACGCTTTAACGCGTTAAAACTTCACGGGAATGATATTACGGTACGGTATACGGCGACCGCCGCCGTCCAAACGTCTCACGCGTCTCTCTGTCTCCGGCGACGCGATTTCGTCGCCGAGAATCGCTCCGCGAATCCTCGAGAAACGGAATATTTCGACGAAGATCGCTCGTGCAACCGTGCGTGGAAATGAAATAGTTGCAATAAACAATCAATTATATTCCATTTTTCGTGTCAAGCGGCCTCAGATTGAACTCTTCAAGAGTTCTGAAAGCAATCTTGAGACTCTATGGAAAGCGCCGATTTTTTCCCCGAAGAAGACGCACGCTTTGCCTCGACCCATCGCTGATTGGAGTCTCACCGCGGCGGATTTCCGCTCGAAAGCGACTTCCAAGCACGCAGAGGTTTCACGCGAATCTTCAACCGCGCGGGTAGCAGAAACATCGATCGATTCTGCGAGACGCGGTCGTTAGAGTTTCGGCTCTCGTACAAACAGCTTACATGACGCGAGTTATTCGTGGACGAGGGGGTGGAAACGGGGTGGAGGATGGAGAGAACAAGCGGGCGGTCGCGGGTGCGTCGAGTGAGAAGAGAGGCGAAGGAAAAACGAGGAGTCCGCCGAGCACGCCGGGCTACGTCAGTTTATCTTGCGGCATACGTCGACTATTAATCAACGGGCCCTCCTAATCGCTTGACGAACCAATCGATAAATCAATAACTTTCATCCGCCGCGCGTCTAGGAGCTAAAAAGCTGCCCCTGCCGCCGACGAGGGGGCGAGACTTCGCCCCCTTCGAGCACGTCGGATCACGGACCGGATCCAATCTCCATTTCGAGCGCTAATCTTCATCTTCCTCCGTTGCACGTGCGAGCGAGCAGAAGAGACCTGCGTTTTTGACCATGAGCTTCCACGGCGCATCATATGTTCCTGGAAAAAAATCTAAAAAGAACAAGGTAGAAAGAGAACGCGGCAGGGGTGCTGGGCATGCTCGAGTCCGCTCGCGTCCACCTGAAACGAGGCGAGCGGAGAAGACGAGGCACACTCGGAAGCCTCGGAAGGGCAGCTTGGAAAGGCTCGTTATCCTTATTGGTGGCGGGAGCGGAGGGTCCAACGGAAGAAACACAAGACGGGAGATAATCCGGCTATTAGAGGTGTCCCCAGGAGATTCCGGGGGTCATAGCGTCCCGATAGATCGGGTCGGGGTCGGCCGATGGAGCCGCGAGCCCGAGGTCACTCGAGAATACGTTGGGTTTGTCACGATGGCAGCTCCCAATTTGTCGTAACAGGCGACCGACACGTTTTTTCTTTTTTTTTCTCTCTCCTTTCGAGGACTCCTTATCCTAAGACCCTGCCTACGGCTCCTCCGAGTATCGTGCAGCTTGGTCTCCCTAACTGGCCAAACTGAATCACATTGATTGACCGTCTGCCGGGCGAAAAACTGCCGCGGGGAGCCGGCGAACAGTTTTTTTGTTCGAGAATGGACGCAAATGGAAAACCGGGGACTCTGGTGAGAACATAATGAGTAGAGTACAAACTTTCGCTGGTCGATCATCCATTCTCGACATCCCTTATCGACTCGCGCGATCTCGAGAATAAATTAATTATCCGACAGGGGTTAATCGAGTCAGTCGTCCAATCGTAACCTGGCGCTTCATTAATTCGGCGCCTTCGTTCTCCAACCGGAGATCCGCGATCTATCGCTTTAAGGCCCCACGAGGTGAAGGCGAGGATGAGGAGCAACGTGGAATGCTAGCCCTGCAGTACTGAAGTGGATCATCGATCGAATCGAATCGTAGCTGGAGCTACTGTCACCAGTTTGGACTCTGCAGCCCCTAGCAACCCTCCGGTTAACCAGCGCCTCGGAGATGCATGGCGATGCCATTCTCCAAAGGACCCCTGCAGGAATCGACCTGCAGTGTCCCCCTTGCGTTCCCCGGGAAACCTAGAGGAGCTCGCGTACGCGCTCGACGATGGATCGCCGAGGGATTTGGTGAATACTCCTCGTGAGGAGGTGCGGCTGCCGACGATTCGGAGAAGCGCGATATCGATCGCCCGGGGATTTCGAGCGATCGATATCGCGTCCGCGACGCTCGGGGTGGGCCTCCTTCTTGCTTTTCCGAGATCGTGACTGCGGGATTTTTCGCGGCCAGAACAGGAGTAGCACGCAGAGGAGAATAACAGGCGGGCGGGGTGGAGGACGGAGAAAGAGGAGGAGGAGGAGGAAAAAAGGTATCGCAAAAGAGAAAAACGGCGGCACGTACACCCCGGTGAGTTCGATTCCACGAGTTTAGTTGCAGGACGGGACAGGGCTGCCGCGCGGTCAACCGGTGATTAATGATCCGGCCAATCAGATATAGTCGCCCGGCGAGGTGGAACCGAGACGGAACGCGATCGAACAACAGAGACGAAACGAGCAAACGAACGAACGAACGAGCGAGCGAGCGAGCGAGCTCGGAGGGAACGTACGGGGGGCGATAAAGGGGAACGCGCGAGAGGGACGCTAGCGGGAGGCGAGGGGGAGGTACAGAGGCAGCGCCCCGTGGAAAGAGAGACTCACGGTGCGACAGAGAGATACAAACGAGGCAGGAAGACGGGGGGAAAGAGAGCGGACACGAGCGAGCGAGCGAGCGAGCGAGCGTACACCCGCGGTTGATATGTTGCGCTGTCACTGCGTTGTACCTGCGCCGGTGGGATGTTGCTGTTGCCCGGATTGTAATATTGTATTGTACTGTTTGTTGCCCCGGTGTTCCGCGCCGGCCGACCGTCTGCGCGCGGCCGACAGCCTGTCCAAATAGCCGCCACCGGCATCGACGTAGGAACGTAGGACAGGACAGGACAGGACAGACGGACGGATGGACGGGCCGGATGGCCTCTCCCTCTCTCACCCTCCCTCTCTTTCTCTCTCTCTCTCTCTCTCTGTTTTTCTCTAGCGTGCTCCGCCGTGGCATGCGATCCGGCCACGTTCCGCGTTCACCGGTGTTACACCCGCCGCGGGGGATCGGCGGACCACCCCCTTACACGCTCGACGCGTAACAGAGAGTGCGGTGCCGAGCACTCTCGCACTCTCGCTTTCGCCATTTCGACCAGTGCGGCGATCGGAAGTCGACAGAAGAGACTTCCGTTGGCTTGTTCGGAGGATCGATCCGCTTCGCGCACGAGGAATGTCATTGATCACGCTTCCCGTGAACCCAGCGTGCACCGCAACACGCGCGATACGATGATGAAATCCGCTGGGTATCCGCCTCATCTCGTCTCGTCTCGTCGTGAGAGTCCAAGTTGGTAGCATTCCGAAGAAATGAGCGGACTCATGAGCTGCTACAGCTTGGACGCGCCGACGAGTAAGCGATATTAAATGGGAACCCTGTTACGACGTGGCCGCGTCTCTCCGCTTTGCCTGCTGCTGCTCCTCCTGCCTTCCTTCGTTCGCAACGTCTCTCGCAGCGACGTCGCGGTCAGCGGCAACGGCAACCGACGCCGGACCTCCGCATCAGCTTCAACAGCGTATAATCTCGCTGGTTATTAATGGCGATGCTTTGGGAAACTGCTACCGGGCAGCCCACTCGCTCCGTGGCTTCCTCCCTCCCTCTCATCCCTCTTGTCTTACTCTAATCGAGCGCGCGCGCGCTATCTCTTGCCCGCTCGCGTTCCAGATCGCTCCTTCATCCTCCTCCTCCTTCTTCTCTTCATCTCCTCTGTCCAGCTCGTCTCTCGATCTTCCTCTCGCGTTCCCTCCGTCTCGCTCGTTTCTCTCCCTTTCTGTTCCCCCCGTTTCCCCCTCGCCCTTTGCTGCCTCACCTCGCTACGAAACTGCATTCCAAGCGTCGTTAAACCTCGCCCCGCGCCCGCCGAAAGTTCGCGAAACGCAAGCCTAAGCGCCGAGTCGCTTTAATTGCCCGTCTGCCCGTCTGCGCGCGGTCCCGACCGAATCCCGACGTCCTCGAGAGGGGTATCGCTCCTTTAGGAAGCGGACCCGACCTCGACTAATTACCCGACTCACCCAGGCCGCCCTGAAAAGCTCGCTCCTCGCGGAAACATCCTTTACGGGCGAGTGAGCGAACTCTCCGCGCGCTTCGTGTCGCTCGCTCGCGCGATAAAAAATGAATTAATTGGCGATGGACGAGTGCGGGGGTAGGGGCGTCTTCCGGCTAATGGGATCCGCGCGAGAATTCGTGGTGCCACGTATTTTCATATTTTTGTGAAAGGAGATCACAAGACGTGCGCAACGCGCCGCGGTATCGCTAAGTGGATTCGCTTGCAATGATACTTTACAATTACGACGGATGTAAATCGCCGCCGAAAGAAGCGGCGAGTCCGTTCACCGCATTTGCGTTCCTCACAGGGAAATTACCGCCCCGTAAAATTAGCCGTTTAATCGCGCGGGGCAGTCGTATCGTCCTTACGCTTCGCCGTGAAAACTTTCGCGCGCGATGCTGTGAAAGAGATGCGACTTGTGTAAGATCGTTGCGCGTTCCGGATTTGTACAATTTCCCCGCGGGCACTCAACAAAGTCGCGCTGGAGCATGTCCAGGTTCTCTCATCTCCCGTCGTACCTCACAATTAAGGGCGAACAGGCGCGCTCGCTTAACGCGATCGTAACAGAAATCCAGCCTCGATTCACGAGGCTTTCCAATCCAAAGCGAGATCCACGAGCCGCTCGTAAATCGGCGTCGCCGTTGGCGAAGGAAGCAGGGGAAGGGTACGAGAGGAGGCGAAAGTCAACCTGTAGGCTCCAGATATAAAGGAGCACGGGAAGTTCATTTAACAGGCTATAAAAAAAAGGCGAAGCGGAGTGCGACGGAGATGAGGCGCGCAAAGACGCGCGCGTTCTCCCGGCCGGGGCCTCTCTTCGACCTCTCTTCGAGGGGGTTGCTGGAGGATTTGGAATTGGGTGCTAGTAGCTGGTCGCCCGGAGTACGTTTGGGGCCGTCGGGCTATCGGCGATCAACCTCGGGGGTCGAATCCGACAGCTTATCTGACCATGAGGAAGGGCTTAAGGACCGGGGGTGAAACGTCGGGAGGGCGAGAGAGCCGCGAGAGTCGTAGCTGGTAGTCCTTGCGTGGGTCCTTTCGCGGGATCGACCGCAGGATCGCTCGATCTTAATCTGGACCCTACGCCCACCTCCCTGGTGTCCTTCTGAGAGAGACGATGGAGGAGGAGGAGGAGGAAGAAGTGGAGGTTGAGAAGGTCGACCGGCATTAACCGGCGTTTCCGAGTATAGGCCACAATTCACGGCAGTGAGCCGGCAAAGATGGGCCGCCGATTGAGTCCTCAGGAAATAACGATGTGAGGGTTGATAGGGATAAGCTAGTCTTCCCTCTGACCCGGCTAGTCGTCGCCATTACGGGGAGACACGCTATTCTTGGCCCGTGATCGGGTCGTTAAGGGCCACGTGAGCGCGGTCCTCTCTCTCTCGTCGCGACATTTATCGCTCGCAATTGCTTTCAGAACTCGCCAGGAATTGGGAGAAAATTTGCGAGCTGAAAAAAGCCGTGCGAGACACGAATGCTTCGCGTTGGGACACGCGTGACGCTCGAAGGCAAGCGACACGATTCCTCGCCACGGTACCAGCTAACGTAACGAGGGTTTCTTCGCCGAGTTCGACCTGAGTATCGCGGTCGACCTGAAAGAACGAGCCGTTCGGAAACCGAGCGAGGATTTTTGCGGCGCGCATGATCCGCACGACCGCAAATACGCGACGACTCGCGGTTGACGCTTTCTTCTCCGGCGTACAAGAAAAGGTACGCACGTTGCACGCCAAATGGCTTTCCGCTAGGCATTGTCGGTGGTCATGCGCGGCTCATAAACGCGCCACCGCCGAGGTTTCTAATATCACGAACCACTAGCAGCGATCGCTGCTTGCTAGCTTTCTCCTCACTCTTGCGACAGCCGGAATGTCGGAGGCATCAGCGGCACATGTGATTGCTCGATCATTCGATTCGGTCGTTCAGATGACTCCAAGATGATCATCCTTCTATTAAACAATTTTCGCTCCTGTATTTTACATACTTTTCTTCATAATTCCGGAAGTTGGCGGAACATAAAGATGTAAGACTTTGATTTATATTATAGCCAATTTTTCCGCCAATTCTGCGAGTCGCAAGTCGAGAGCTGTCAGCTTCGGACAAATATCGCTATCTAAAGAGTGTTTCAGTATTCTCTGGTACCTCGGAGGGTAACAGCATGGAAATAGCTACTCCGAAACGCGACGTCTTCCGCGTCGGGTCATTTCGCGGCTTTTGTGCAGGCCGGGGATCGTAAAGAGGAGCGAGCGCTCGCGCCGATGAAAGCGCGCTTCGGCGCTTCGAAAGCGGCATTCCGCGTTACGCTCGCGGGCCACGAGGCATTCGCACGTTGTTTCTCGCCCCTCGCAGGTGCGTCCACGACCGACCGAGCGGGTGGAATGCCCTGCGTCTGGCCCGCGGCACCGATCATTTTCTGGTCTGTACACGGGCTGATTGGCCGACGCCGATTTTCCGGCCCGCCAGCTGCCGGAGATCTCGTCATCGATCGCGGGACGGCGACGCCGCGATCTACGAGCGCGCCGCCGCTCGCGGCTCCGCGCGATTTCGCCTCTCTCGCGTGAGTGGAGTGACTTCTTTTCCGCCACCCTCCGCTGGCGACGATTTCGCGATTTTACGGTGAGACATGGCGCGCGAACGATCTTGGGAGCCTCGTAAGTCCGCCGGTCCCAAGCTGAGCGCGAAACACCAGAGAAATGTTGCCGCTTTATGATAAACAGCGAACGCAGGGTGCAAGGACCTTCGTCAGCACAAACGTCATCGTTATTGGAAAGTTGTCGTATATAGTGGGTCAGTCAAAAAGTTCGGTTCGATTTTCAATAGCCGAGGTCCTATACCTGTGATGCAAGCAACAATGATGATGTCTAATCGTAGATAATAATGATTGCTTGGTTGACAAATAATTTGTTTCTACTAAATGCAACGAAGTAAAATTTGGAGCAAAAACGAACCGAACTTTTTGACTGACCCAATACTTACTTGAAGTTACTCATTTATTATTGTCCGACACATATGTGTGTGTGTGATGTATTTTTAAGGCACGATATCGTCAGTCAACTAACGACCGTTGCGCTGTTACGTTTGTTAATGCGGGCCGACGTGAAACTTGACGAATGGATAAACGTGCCGTCGTTCGACATCGCGCAATTTCCGGCCGGCATTACGTCTGCGCGCGGAATCAATCCGGCGATAACGAAGAGGCCACCGACGCGGCAAAAGTGGTGGATGTCGACGTCAAACACTGTCGCGTGCAACGTACGTCGGCGACAGTATTTTTGCGCGCGCGCAACGCGAGAGAGAAGGAGATACAGAGAGAGAAAAAAGAGAAAGGGAGAGAGAGAGCTAAAAAAAGGAAAAAGGAGGGAAAAAAAGAGAAACGACAGCGCGGTGATCCAGGTGCGACGGTGTTTGCGTTGGCAAACCGTTTCCCGGACGGACGGACAGGCTTCGTTGTGGCCGGGCGACACTGATTGCCAATCAATATGCCCATCTCGCTGGAGTCTAATTCGGCAACAATGTTGATCAATCAGTGCGCACACGGGCTGGCCAGGGCCGACCGGGGCCGGGAGGCTCCCGTTCCATTTTGCGTTCCGCTCGCAATCGCGCATCCACAACGACGAGCGAACGAACAACGGACCATTCTGCGGCAGCGGACCGTGGGGAGAGGGAGGGAACGTGCTACCTCCATCGCTCTTCCTCTCTCTCTTTCTCCTTCCTAGCTGATCATTTCCGCTTCCGGTCATACACCGCGTCCAGCAGTCCAATTCCGTGTCGGAGTTACTTCCAAGTCACCGCGATAGTAAGATTAAGCGACCGTTGAGCACTGAACCGTCACAGATCACGAAACCCTTTGGACTTTTAATCCCCCGCGTGCCTGTGCCAGTTTGAGCGTTTTAATTACGCAATTTTTAGGTCACGACACGCCGAAAACTTCGGCTCGCTTTCGAGACAATTGTTAATGCACGCGCCGGCAGGATGCGACGAGACGCATTGATACGATGCAAGCGAACGCGTTGCTGATTGCATCTACGCTCGCGTGCACCCGCGCTGCTCCGAAAACTAACAATCGCGCACGTCGGACCGGTTGACGCGGATCAGTTACGTTTCTGGTGTCCCTCGTAGTCGCTTGGAGCGAATAACGTTTCGTCGCCCACGAAAAGCTGTCCGAATCAAGCGGATCATAGACGCGGGCGTCGTCTACGCGCGTAGTCCTCGCTGTTAGCCCCCCGTGGGCCCCTGTCGATCGTCAGCGAGCGCCGTAATTAGGCCGCATACCGGCGTGTCTCTTTATCCGACGTGACACCTTAATTGCGACACGACGCGCGGCCCGCCGATAAAATCTCGACTTCCATCGATATTAACCAGCCCGCTGCGCGAGAGAGACGATTAATTAATTTTCAATCTTAATTAATTGGTTCCGCGAGCGGACTCTCGACCGACATGCTTGTGCGCTCGCTCGATGTGGCCGAAACAGCGACGGCCGCAGATCCTCCTCAGCCTCTTCCTTTCTCTCCTCCTCCCGACTCTTCAGGATCGATCGAACAGTCGTTGAAGGAAACGACCGCTGGACGCGGACAAATGCCGCCCTTTCCGCCGTCCTTACCGCAAAGGGTCAGCGAGCGCGCGCGTCCGCGGACCGGCCGCGGGGAAAGATGTATGCTGACCGGAAGGCACCGTATACCCGGAAACCATTACGGCCCCTCTAATTTCTTTACGATCACGATGCCATTGGTCACGCTCCCGCTACCGCGGTGGTTTACGGCCGGACCTCGCGCGCCGGACGTCTATCGCGGAGTTTCTTTCCACCCGCAAATTGAGGCCTTCCTCCCGCCATCCCTCCCCCCGTATGTTTCAGCCCCCGCAAGATCACCACTCACGCCTCCGATCGTTTATTTCCCTTTTCTTTTTTTTCTTTGCTCTCTCTCTCTCCCTTCGTCGTTTCTCCGTTTACTTTCCAAGGATCGGCGGCAGATCGTAAGACCGCCGAACGGCATCGTTCTCGCGGCGGATTTCGTAGGAGGTCTCTAATGCAGCCTCGTTGACTGGTTGCTCGCAAGAAAGACGTCCGGGATGACGGCGGAACGGCGTCACGGTGGCAGATAACGCGACGGAAGTCGAAAGAGGAGGGCCCGTCGATGAAAGAGAAGATTGAAGGCGGACGTGTGTATGTGTGCGCGCGCGGCTAGGACGATAGACAGAGAAAGAGAGACAGGAAGGAGGAGAGAGCGAGAGCGAGAGTGACGGGAAGAGGGAGATGCAATGAGAGACAACGAACCGGCGTGGAGGTAGCTGATGCGATTCGTCGGCAGTGCTGGCGGATAGCAGCGAGTAGCTCCGGGCACAATGAGCCTATCAGATTATATTTCTATTTTCGACACGCGGCCTATCGCGCAATCCCATCTCGAGCCGAGGCGGCTACCGCGACGCTGCGCGCCACATATACACGTGTATATGCGGTCCACGTACACGTCGACGCGCGTGCTACACGTACAGTGTGTACAACGAGCGCGAGATCGCCGCGGAACACGAAGAGCGGCGCGGCACGCCACGGCCACGCCATGCCGTGACGTGCCGCGCTACGCCACGCAAGACCGGACCCCGCCACGCCACGCCGCCTCTTCGCGGGCCCTATCGCGGGGCCCGCTAACACTGATGCCGACTCCAACTCTGCCACCGCTGCCGTTCGCCTTGGTCGAAAAGAGGAGAGAGAGATGCACTAAAGCGATTTTGAAACTTCGAGCGAGTTGTTTCTTGCGTTCTCGGTCTAAACTGATTTGGTTCATTTCGACACACGTGATTGGTGGACGATACATTTGCAAGGGTCGGAGTCAATCGTTAGTCGCTAGAAGAAAGTACTGGAAGGGGGGAGGGGAAGATTAACACCAACTGAAATCGCAGTTAATCCCGCGTCATTGCGGCACAATTATTCCCCAATCACGTGATCAAGTCTCTTACTGATCTGTTTGATTGCACGTCCCGATGGTCGGCCTGAGCATCACGTGCGGACATGGTCAAACGGGAGGAGCACGGGGCTTCTGCGACAAGCAATAAACGCGAGCGGGAGCGCCGTACTCGATGGTTAATAACGAAAGGCACGGGGGGCGAGGCAGCCCCCGTGTTCCCGGCAAACGTAGTAATCACGGTTGACGCCCGGTCGTTCATTCGTTCGTTCGTTCGTTCGAAACGTAGCCGCGAGCTTCGCAGCTACGCGAGATACTCTCCTTGGTATGCGGCCGGTCCCGAAACCCCCTCCGATTCGAAGGGGGGCGCCGGGCCGCGCTGATCGGTCGGTGGTAGCTCGCGGCTACCTACTACGGGCCCCGCCGCAACCCGTAGCACTCTCTTCCCCGGGTGCTCCCTGGATGAGCCGGGAGGGCCCGCGATACCGGGCCCCCCGGTATCGAGGGGACTCACGGTGCGCAGTGGCGAGCTCCCCTTGGTGCCTCGCGCGACGCCGCGTTCCGAATCGCGAGGATGATGACCAACGCGCTCGTACGTGCACGCGTGTGTGCGTGACGGACATGGCGGGAAAAAGAGAGAGAAAGAGGAGAGAGAGAGAGACGGGGGGAGGCGGGATGACGGAGGGGTTGAGGGGCACGGGAGGACGTCGAGTACTCGAACCGCTTTCTTTCCCCCGGGCGGTGCAGCTTCTCCTCTGCAACGTGTACTACTACGCCTCTCTCATCTCTCGTCGTTTACCCTCTCTATCCCCCGCAGTGTTCTCATCTTCTTCTCTTCGGTCGTCTTCGTGGTCGTCGTCGTCGTCTTCTTCTTCTTCTTCTCTGCGACTGCTGCCGTCGTTGATCTGCTGCTGTTCTTCTCGTTGCAGCTTCTGCGCCTCGTCGTTTCCTCGCGCGAGGACGAGTTGTCGAAGTGATCTCTCTCTTTCTCCCTTTCTCTCTTTTCTTTGCTCCTTACGACGACGTTGTCAACATGCGACGTGCGTCGATTATCGAGCTAAATGAATCCTTCCCGCTGCAGTAAACGCGTTAAGCGGACGGCGGAGTGACTCGGACCGTCGTGATCAAGTCCTCATTACATCACGCAGACATTTCGCGATCGTGTGAAACGGTGTGCTGCAGCGTCGTGAAATCCGACACGATCTGCAGATGATCGTACGTAGATGCAACTCTTCGATCTCACCCCGCCGAGTCGCGACGATTCTCTCGATCGCTTCACCCGAAGTGAAAAAATTCTCAGCAGCGCCGAGGCGACGAAACAAGTCCGCCCCACCCCTGATATGCATATAGATCTCGTACGAGGATCGCTTCGCATTTAGGGACGACACGCCGAGGCTTTCCGGGAACGATTAAACGAGGGAACGGCCGCGGATTGCCACGTTCGGCGATCTCCTCTTTCGTCGACAGAGAGAAAGAGAGAGACAGAGACGATAAAGAGACGGCTCTCGGAAGATGATCGCGAGGAGAAAACGTCAAGACGGGGGACGTTGCTCGGAACACCTCGAGGTGTTCCTGGTCGACGTGATGGAAAGGACGTGCGACCAAGTTGGCGGACGGCGCTGCCGAGCGCGACGGTGGAAGGCTGTCGTGCGTCGCGGGATGACGTCCAAAAAGCAAAAGAACCTGGAGACCCTTCGGGGAAGAGCGAGAGAACGGCGGAGGGGACGAGGAAGGAAAGAGAAAGCGGAAAAGCAGAGCGGTTATCACACGAGGTTTCGCGGATGTGCCCGATACGTGGACGCGCGTAGCAGCGGACGTGCGTGTGTGCACGCACGACACTGTAAAATTACCGCGTCAAAAACAATTACGTTACAGCCCAACAGTTCGCGTAACCCGGCCGCGGGACAATGAGGAAGATAACCGAGCCAGCCAGACGGTTGGTCGACCATCATCGTCGTCGTCGTCGTCGAAATACCTCGCGTTCCTCCATGCGGATCCGATTTCCGCTTGACAAGTCGGCGCGAATTGACTTTGGGACGCGGATTAGCTCGCGTAATTGTTCCTTCGCGTTCTCCATGTTGCCGTCCTTGTGGGACCACACACGGTGATCACTGTTCTTGCTTGGCTGATTTTGAAAGTTTTGTCTTCTTTGTACGTCGTGGCCATCGTGCAGACGATTAATCATTGAGCAAGGTGTCACGCAAAGTACGAGATGATTGTTGCAGATGAGTTTTTTTCAAGCGTCAGGCTCTCCAGATCATCGTTTTGATCGCATGATGAAGAGTCTCGTGCCTACCAGCGCAATCTTCGTTTGCAAGTACATGTTTCCGCGAATGTGTCTAGAAAATGTCCAAAGTATTAATACTAATTTATTTAAATTGTCAAGGATGGAATCAAATATTTTTCAAGGGACTCTTGAAGGGACGCAAGGTCTGATACACAGTCCCGTGATTATTAATTTCTATTCGTCATCGACGTTCGCGGGCAGAGCAGCCGGTCGCTTGATATTATCAACGATGTTGCCTCGCTCATGGGGTGGAATCGAGGGGGCGGGGGTCGCGCTGTGGCGCGGCGTTGTCGAGTGGAAAGGGGTCCAATCAATCAGCCGCAAATCAGTATGCACGGCACGTTCGCCTAATGCCGCCACTCTTTCATCATATTCATTTGATCGCGACCCCCTCAGCCTGTGCACGCAATCGTTAATGGCGCTGTTTAAAGATCGCAGTCGATCGATGTCGAGGGAGACCGCGCGCGTCCGCGAAGAAGGGATTCGCACGAGCGAGCGTGCACGGATCCCGATAAAAATCACGGATAAAAATCCACGCTTCTTACGTTCTCCGCAACGGAAATGAGAGCGGCTCGCGCGGAATTTATGCGGCCGCGCGCAGATCACCCGCAGCAGCAACCGGACGATCAAGCGTCTCGCGATTCTCGGAAAACTCGACTTGCGCTGCTGAATAAATTATTCTCTGCCGTTAGGCAAGTGTACACCCTCTTACACGTTACTCATATAATTAAATCTTTCGCAAGCATAATTGTCTAATCATCATGCTCTTTGAAGAGACATCCTCTTCGAAACGCACCGCGATCTAACATTGCGATTGGGATTAAACAGGCAAAAAATCGAACATCGAGGCAAGTATGATGTCTTCATCTCGAGGAGGCTAATTAATAACGGGGGTGATTCGAGCTTTATGGGATAAATTCGCAGTTTACGCGTCGATACGAGCGTGCTCGCGGAACGTACCGGCTGCGTGAAGCGTTAAACAGATTACGAACGGCAGACGGCGCGTTCGCCACGAGGCAAATACGTCTTTGGCTCCCCGACTGGCGTGAGATCGAGATGGCAGCAGGCAGGGAACCGGGCACAAATACGTAATCCGGATTATCGTGGATCCGCTTACCTTACCGGACACTTGCGCGCCGGAACGATACGGCGCCGATACCGGTGCCCCGGCGCTCTTCACCCCGTTCCCGCCGACTCCCCCGGACCTGGTCCGGCGCACAGCACTTTTAAGAGGATTGCCCCGTAAGCCGTAATATTTTTAACGAGTCCCCCCGAGTTTCCTCGGCGCGTCCGGCCGCGGCAGAAATGACGCCGAAAACTAACCGACTTCATTCGCGACGGAATGAATGAAGAGGAGAGAGAGAGAACGAGTTGTCTCCCTGCGTTTCCCGGCTTTTCCAGCTCTTCGCCCCGCACAGCCGACAAACACGCTCCGCCGCTCGATGCGGCGAACAAAGCGCGCGGAACGTTGCAGCTTCCTGTATCGCGGCCGAGTCAGCGAGGCGTAAGTCGCAGGAAGCAGATATAAAATGAGCGAAGATAGGAGGAACCGGAGCGGATGAAAGGGAACGGCGAGAGGCGGAGAGGACGGAGGGGAGGGAACGTCCAATTTAAGCCGTGCCCACAGCGCAAAAATGCTTCCGAAGGCTCCGGTTTGGTTCATTAAGTGAAACCCAATAGCGGTTGTTTGCGTTGCCAGACGGCGAATCCGTCGCAAATTGAATGCCATATTGTGCAGGAACCGCCCATGTTTTCTATATATATCTATATACATATATATATATATATATATATATATATATATACAATACACACATACAGCTTGCACGACCGTAGCTTTACAAAATCGACGCGAGTTGCGGCCGGCCGAGTGCCGCGCACTCGTCGCCGTTAATCCGCCCGTTAGGCGAATCCTGCCAGAAAAAGCAAAAAAAAGAACGACAATTTCATGAAATTGGCGATCCACCGCCTCTCCCTCTCGTAGATCGCGATCATGGCAAATCACGTCCGAGGGATGCGCGCGTTTTCGATGAACGATGAACAAACTTGACGCGGCGTATCGACGCTGAACGCGTCGGCTATCATACGCGCGGCGCGATATGGGGCGCAGTTAAAACACAATTACCGCGATGAACCCCCTCCCCTTCCTCCGCAACAACGTGGCGAACCCCAGCGACAGACCGCGGGCGTACCGCGCTGTCAAAATAGATAACGCTCCGAGTAAGTCACCCCGAAGTTAAAACCCGTCGCTGCCACGGGCGGTGTAGGACCGCTCGGTCCGGGTTAACGTCGACAAAGGGTGCACGGAGGGCAGGAGGAAGAGCGGGGCGAGGGGAGGAAGATGCGGGGAGGACACGGAGGGGGATCGTTACGGCGGGAAGAGCGTGATACGTGCGCGTTCCCGCGTGCACGTTTCGCGACGAAGTTTGAGGGGTTGATACCGCGCGTTCGTCCTCCATAGGGGGAGAGAGCCGTCGTTGGTGACGTCACGCGGCTGATTAACATAAACGGATCGTATCTTTTTTTTCTCTTTTTCTTTCTTTCTCTCTCGGTCCGTTGACAGAGGCGCTATCTTTTACCGCGCGTAACTGCCGGCCCGCGATGAAGGGGGACGATCAATCGAACGCGATAAAGCGGGGGACACGGGAGGAGCGGTTGAAATTCCGTTCCTCCACCTCTTGTTCTCATCCTGTTCTCGTCGCGCTCGATTGTTCGCGCGAGCAACAATTGTTCAACAAGAAGCCACGCTCGATGGCTCCGCCATCGATCCGTCCGCGGCGGCTTGTGGCGAATTTCTGGACGGGGGATGATGACACCCTGCCTCCCCCGCACTCCCGCCTCGCCGCGCCCGCACGCGAGGGATGACGCGCGCACGTCAACCCTTTTATTACCCGGGACCGGATGACTGTAACTATCTAACGTGACGACATTAGCGGAACCTCGTTTCGGCTCCGGGATTATTATTATTATTCTATAAATGGACGGACCCCGACACGGGGGGAGACCCGGATTACCCGGGGACACTGCTTGCATATCTATTAAGAACGCGGCGTGCTTCTTGCCCGGACGTTTGCGAGGACGTTCGCCCCCGGCGTCCACCCTCACCCCCACATCTCCAGCCGCCAACCTCCATCAGACGTATCTCGACGCGCAGTTTCTTATTTTTGCATCGCAGTGCCGACCCAGAGACCGCTTTACGCGAGTGCGGCGTCGGAGTTCCGGAACTTGTCCGAATTTCTCCGGGGAAACCTGCGACGGCGCTCCTAACGGACGTGCCCGTCCGTTTAAGGGCAACTGCGAACCACTCGACGCCGCTGCCGGAACCCACCGCGGCAACTTCCTTATAGGACTTTAACGACAGTCCGAAGTCCCGGCCGTAGTCGCGGGCAACAACCGAACTTTACAGCTGTGTTTTATTGTCTTATCCGCCGGCGAGAGCTCTCAATCTCGATTTACAGTCCGCGACCGTGTGGTACCGTTCTCTAATCTCGACTAAGAATTCTTTGAGGAGAGCACACGAGAGAAAGAGAGAGAGAGAGAGAGAATGTGTGAGAGAGGAGGAAGTATTGCGGAAGGCAAATTGCAAAACGAGCTTCCGTTACAAGATTGCCAGTCTGATGGCGTAACGCGCGTAATCAGTTTTCGGAGTCGGAGGATACGATACGGAGGAGACGCGACTGAAGAGAGATCGAGAGAGAAAGAGGAAGGGAGACGGGAGGAGGAGCCGCGCGGGTGGAGGGAAGGACGATCAGTCGGGGAAACTTTATCTCATTCATACTTTTGCATTTGAAAGCGGTAATTTATGCGCGCGGCGAAGTGAGACGGAATGCACCGCGGAGGAATGGCCGGGCGGGAGGGTGGGAGGGAGGGGGCGCGACGGCGACGGGGCGTGCGTGCCGGCGTGCGGGAGGAAGAGGCAACGAACGTCGCCATTATAATAGATATGTTAGCATGCAAACGCTGTCTTTTATACGTTTGCCAGTCTCCGGAGGTAGTGGTGGCGATCCTCCCAGGGCCGTGCCCCTCCTCCCGGAATCCGGCGCCCTTTTATTTTGCGGACATTGCGGAATCGAGTGGTGCCGAAGGTGTCAGTGCGCGATACTTCCTCGTCCATCCCTCGCGGGTGTCGCAGCAGCGCGCGTTCAGCATCCAGCGGCGTCCCAGAAGAGTAACTCTCCTCTTCGATAAAGATGAGGAAGGCAAAAGTGACCCCCCTTTAGCATTCAGCAGTGAAGAAGTGACTCAGTGCCATGAAAACACGTGAGTGACCAGATTGGGAGGTTCGGGTCCCCAAAGTGTCAATACCCACGCGATACCACCCCTAACATCGACATAAAAAATTGGGGTACCGAGCCGGCTCGAGGTAGAACGTTGGCCGATAATCACGAGGTATCGAGATTCGCTTGGCAGGCCCGTAAAAAAACCAGCGGCATTCCGACGGTTGATACGTCCCTGGGGCCTCGCGAGGGAACCGTGGAGGCGGCGCGAGAGGGGCGGCAAAGCACGGTTCGCCGGATAGGGGAGTGGTGAGAGGACAACGGGTAGCGACCGCGCGCGCGGACGGCGGGCGAGCGGGGGCGGCTGACGGCGGGGCCCGGCGGGTGGCGGCGGGGGAACGCGCGGGTTCCCCGAGGGGACGGGGGGTCGGGGCGGCGGTGGCAGGGGTGTATCTACTTACCATACTCCCAGTATACCAAGTCCCGCGGTCGACTCGCTACGCGGCAGATAGTAGTCGCCGGCAAAGCACGCTCCTCGACAGCAGCCGCGGGAGCAGCGGGAGAGGGGAGAAAAAAAATCAGAAAGAGAGAAAGAGACGCGGGAGGGTGGGGGAGGTGGACGGGAGAGGAAGACGGAAGTTGGAGAAGATTCGCGGTGCACGTGTTCGCGGCTCGTTCTCCGTGAACGTGGAGGAAAGCAAGAGGCGACGAGAACGCGCGAAAAGAGTCGTCGGGTACCCCGATAAAATGGTGGGACAATACCGCGGAGGAAAGCGGCCGGACGCATCGCGAGTGACAGCAGAGACAGGTTGCGTGGTTTCGTGGTGCGGTTCCGGTCACGCGGATCACGTGGTAGTTGGTGCCCCCTTCCCCTCCCGGCCCCCCGCGGAGGTTCCGCCGGTTGGTGTGGGCGGTGGGGATGTCAACTGTGATTGGGAGGGATGTGGGAAGGGGAGAAGTGGCACGAAGGTTCCTAGGATAGAAGCGGAGGTGGAGGTGAAGGAGAGGACGCGAGGAGGGTGAGGAGGGCACCGGGGGACGAGTCGAAGAGGACATCGCTTCAGCGTCCATGACGGGCACGTGGGGTGAGTACGCGCAGCATCACGTGTCAATAATGTGTCTTTCAGTCATAATAGGGCCACCGAGACAGCAATTTCTGCATGATGACGGTGTACGCGACCATCAACCGTGTTACAATGTTACTAGCTGTTGCCAATTAATTCATAAAAAAAAGAACTCTGAAAGTTGTCAGTTTTGTGGACCAACGATCGGTCATAAATTGCTACGAAGAAACCAGACGGCGGCTCGGGACGGGATTTTTCAATGCGGCGCGCAATTAACGATATCGTAGATCATAGCCAGTGCGACAGACAATACGCGGCGCGTCCACTGCTGCTTTGCCACAAGATGTCGGCTTAAATCGTCGTTTGGCAATGCCTGGCGGGCCCCGGCAGGCCGCTTAAATCGCGCACTTGGCACACGAGCTAATTGGTCGTATCTCGCGTTAGTCGACGTGTTTTATCGCGCCATCCGTAACCGGTCGAAAGGCATTCGCCGGCATCCAACGAGCTCGAACGGCCAATTCAACGTAACGCGAAACGGGTAACGCGCTTACCGCCACCCGATTTTTCACTCGCAGCGCACCCCTTAGCCACCCCCAACCCCTCGCGCGGCGCGCAACCACGTGTTGACCGACACGTCTTACGGTCGCGAGAACAACCACGTGTCTTTGTCAAATGATTCGATCATCGGTGGATAATTAAATGGCTTGCGTTGAAATTCAAGTTGCTCAAGGATTGAAATATTGAAATGGGGATTTGCAATCCGGATGAAATTTTCCTAGAAGCCTAGCGAAATTAATAATAATTTATAATAAACTTGTAACAAGACTTAGACGCAGCACAAAATAATTTTTTTGCCGTTCTTCAAGAAAAGATTCGCCTTTGTCACGGAGTTTGTTACAAGCTATTCTTCGGCATGATTTCTTTATCTTGTTCGGACAGGGATCTCGGGAACGCAATTCCGATTCACTTTCTTTGACGTTCATATTGTCCGACGTGCGAAAAAGAGGGAGTGAGATAGAGAGAAAAAGAGAGCGCAAGTCTCTCTCGCGGCCGCCTCTATTTCTGTCCCGCGAGCCGGACATGAAATTGAATTCGCGCCGTGAATAACGACTAACAAACCGCAGTTATATCGTAAAAAGCAATGCAGCGGGATGTGAATTAATTCTGGCTCGCACCCCACAGGCCATCCCGGCGCCCTTGCTGCCTCTCTCCGTCTATCGTCGCGCGTGCACGCGGCGTCTCTCGTTTCCTCTCGCAGTTTCTCTCCTCCACAACTGGAACGGTCCCAAAATTCAATAAAGGCGAACGAGTACAAGGTCTCTTCCCCTCGTCGCCCGTCGCCGGCTATGCTCGCCGCTATGGGGTAGCGGTAGTGGCGGATATGGGGTTAGGAGTGCCGGAGTCATCGCGAGGACCCCTCCGGGAAAGACGATGGGGGCGCGGTGCATACATTAGCGGGGGCAGTTGCGCGGCGATATTGTCTGAACAAAGGGATCCGCTCGTACCTATCGAAAAGGCGATTAAGCGGGGATAAAGTTAACTGCAGAGTGCCTTGGGCGCTCTGTAGGCGCGCTGAAAGTGCGCTCTCTGGAAGAATTCTCGGGAGGAACTCTCACGCGCCCTTTATCAATCGCTCACCGAGTCCTAGCGAATCGGTCTGCCGAGACTGATAGGTATTGGCGACGACAAGTTACTCGGCGAGCATCACGCTGAGGCTTGAAATCGACGTGACAGTCGCGCAAGTTCCGCGGACACTCGCAAAGCTTCCTCGTCGATGACGAGACACGGTGGATTCTTTGGCGAGCTTCGCTCGGCCATTCTGCCGAGCTGTCAGGACCGTCCGAATGAGATTATTATTACCGCCCGTGTTTTCGGTATCCGCGGCGACACGGGGATTAACGTTATTCGTTGCGTCGACGCGCGTCACGCGATCCGCAAACTTGACACCGACGCGACCAAGACAATAAACGCGGAAAAACGGGACCCCACGGGGAACGGGGGGAAACGCGGGGCGACCGCGGAGCGAGGACAGAGCCGGGGCTCTGACAGGACACAATATTGCAATAACTTCAATTACGGCGACACGACGGATTGCCGTGGGGTAGATCCGAGCGTCCCACCCCGCCGCAGCCGGTCCGAAGCCAGCCAGCCAGCCAGCCAGCCACCCCCGCCTGTTCCATCCATTTATATATCCGAGTGACACGAACGTCGTGGTCGAATTGGCTGTCGGATCTGAAAGGGGCCGCCTTTAAACAAGTGCTTCTTAATAAACCATTGACGCGCGAAACCACCCTCGGAAATTCGCCCCTCAGCACCGCGTCACCAACCCTCCACCACCCTCCCCCGCGGGTTGGTTGGCGCGGCTGACGCCACGAGGCTCGTCGAGGGACCTTTAGCTTTCGTTACTTCGTTAAATTCGGAAAGGCGAAGCGCACCCCGCACCCCCGCCCCCGCCCGAAACTGACGTAACGAGGCGTTCCGACGTTTTCGTTTTGAGAATTCGTCCGTGCGTCGAGTTCCGGGTCTCAGAAAGGGCTCACGCATAACATTTTTCATAGTCCGTTATCAAATCTAACGCGGACTTTTTAGAAATTAGAAATCGCGGTACATCGTTTCCTTTCATCGTCTTTTTTTAATGTAAAAAAATTATTTTTATCGTGGAATTACGGCAGAACGAGGGCACACGCGAGGGTTTTTGCGAGAGCCTATCGAGGGCCCGATAGAGATTCGTCAAACGGCTTTCGAGACGAGGCTGACGACCGCGAAGTTGGCGTAAGCGGTGACTTATCGACCGGCCGCTGCAGGGAGAGCGAACTCTGGAAAAATTGTGCAGAGCCTTTTGCCCCGCGGGCTAAGGGTATTTCACCAGGGGTTGGGCACGCACCCTTCCTCGCTCACGTCCCACTCGAAATTTCGCTCGGCTAGCGCTTTTTTTAACATTTATTTGACAGCTGTCGTCCGCAATGCGCGCGCGTTTACGTACCGCGCGCGGGGTTGTTCTCGTGTCGAAACCGTTCGAGGGCAGAGACGACGACGAGCTTAAGCGGCACCCTCGCAAGGAATACGGGTAGTGTAAACTTAAGTCGAGCACTGACGCGACCGATCGATGTTTCCCCATAAACCGCGGTTTCACGGGATCCTCTCGTAATTATGCAAGCCTCTCACAAATCACTTCCCTATTTTTCACGTATCGCGGAACTCTCGCAGACGAGTTCACAGAACAACATTAATCTATCCTCTTTTTTTACAAAAAAATATCACCACTGAATTTACGATGAGCTGGAATGTCACATCAGAGTTCGAGCTACAAACGAGTCGACCAGAAGCGTTACGTAACTGAGAGCTCGTCGTAACGATTTTTCACGAACGCCTTTGCGAGTTGCAATTCATCTATCGGCTATTATCTAACGACCGGAACGTCAACCAGATATTTTTAACGCACTAATTGCGTTTCGACGTGCATTACGTCACGGTCAAGCAGAGGTATACGCTCTCTCCGAGGCGTTTACGTTCAATTTTTTTCAAACGTGCACGATCAATTTTTGTCGATCGAGAGGATCTCAGTAATGATCACAGATCAGACTTCCGACATTGAAAACAAGCGTGCCCGATTCCTCGGAGGAAACCCGAGATACCCGAATGGCGCAAATTTCGCATTCCCCCTGAACGCGCGTTTTGTTATGCAGCAATTACTCGCCCTGGCGCGGCTCGCACGATCGCTAATTGCGGAACCGCATTTTGTAAAAAATCGCCGAGGAAATAAGTAATAATCACGTAATGAGAGTCGCCGGCGCCGGCGCCGCCGTCCCGAGTGTCCGTCACGCAAACGAATCAACGATATCGTCGGGCAGGGTTAATTACCCCGTGACCCGCGCGCCGGAATACGTGGCCGCGACACCGCACTCTCTCTTGTCGCCGGGCACTCGTGCACTCGCGAGTGCGCACGCGAAAATTAAATGGCACACTCGCGACACGACATCACGACGAGCGAGTACGAGCGAGATGTCATCTCGCTTCATCTCGCGTCGCTCGCTCGCTCGCTTTCGACAGGGGGTGGCGTTTAATCGAGACGTCACGCGGAAGAGTGACAGAGTACATCCCCCTGCACTCGGGAAGCAGCGCGACAAAAATAGCTGACTGTAAGAAAGCGAATCGGTCTATCCACACAATTCTCTTTCTCCTGCAATTTTCCGAGCGAGGAGAGAAGAGCGACAAAGACAGGGGAGGAGGGGAATTCTTCATCCCCCTGCTACGGCCGAATTACGGAGCACGGCAGTGTAGACGGCTAGCGTTCCGCGTTTTAGTAGACAGAATGACGTTCTTTATTTATTCCACTATCTCCAATCGTTGTTCTGTTAAAGATAAAACTTTGCAAGAACAAACTGGAATTTACATGCAAACGATACTTATTTAAACTCACATTCAGTCTACACGTCATTTCGTGGACGATGACGATTACAGTCAGCGTTAGGAGCGAAAGGGCTAAAAGGGAGTGGAGAAACTCAATTCTACGACGTGCGAACGTTGTTTCGACTGAACATCACGAGGCCGCCTTGAGGCGTAAATTAATTTATGCGGAAGACAAATCGCGCGCTCGTCGCTAGGGCTTTTTAAATCGATACCCGTCGCTGCCGACGAACGCGGCAAGTCGGGCTTTCCCTGCTTTCCCTATCGAACGTGTCCGGGGTTGAATGATAAAACGTTTAACGGCGGATAATCGTAGAAGACCACGATAAATCTAACGAGGTCTCGTCGGATCTGTCGAGTTCCGCCTACCCTCTCCGCTCCGGCGATTTCGTCGAGCTGCCTTCTGTCGACGCGGCCAGAAACCCCCAGCAGCGAAATCCCGATAACGAGTCGGGAACTCGAGCGCGGGGGTTTTTTCCCTCGCGGAATGTGAGAAGAAAGAGCCGCGGCGAGCGATTTCGCCGCGTTCCTCCGCGGCGACGTTCGAGCCTGAGAACTTCGTCAATTAGGCGGCAACAATTAGTCGCAGCTGACAGAGATAGCGAGCGCCTGGCTCGAGCGAGCGAGCGAGTGATAGGCAATAAGTAATAACGACGACTCGCTGTGACCGGCAACTTGTCTCGCCTTGACGTACGCGCGCTGCTCGTTTAATATCGCGTTACTCGCGCGAGCTTTCGCCGCGGAATCCGACCCGCCGCGCGATCTTGCGCAATGTCGCCCAGTTTCCTCAGGTTTTTCCATAAACGCTATCGATCCCTCGAGAGAGATCGATGCCGATTGGCGCTGATCGGCGGCAATACAAAGGCTTGCGGAGCCAGCTTACGCGCACGGCGATTCAGAGGCGGGTAAACGTAGACGGAGATTGAACGCAACGAAGGAAGTCGCTTGTTGCGAGTTAAAAAATAAAATTGTACAATTGGAAATAAATTTTGCCCATTTTTGCGGCATGCAAATAATACGCGCGCGCTAATGTGCGGCTAATCAAGCGGCACCGTGCAACTCCTGCAAACTTCCGTTATTAATACGATCTCGGAGCAACGTATTCACGTTCCATCGCGAGTATTCGTCGAACGCGGAGGCAAGAAGATGCTCCGTTCCACGGTGCATCGCGATCGATTTCATTTCTCTCGCGCAGCTTTCCGGTTTCTGTTGAAGCGCGCGTCCGGCTTCATAAATCCGCAATTACTGCAGCGGGCTCGCGCGACATTTTTCCAGCGTTTCCCGCTTCGCGACGTGGCAAGAAAGATGGAACGAGACGGAAACAGAAAGGGAGACAGAGGGAGAGATCCGGATAAAAATCGGCTAGAATGTCACGTCGGCGGTCGGCGGGCGGCGCGCCTACTTTCCCGGCCTCGTCGTCGTCGTCGTCGTCGTTGTTCTTCGTTTCCACGAGAATCCCATCGTCGCGTTCCTCGCACACTCGCCTTTCACGAAGGATTCCTTCGATCAGTCTGGCGCTCGCCGGACTGCCGGAGAAAAACCTGGCTGCCAAGCTTGCCCCCGCGTACGTGAGTTACGTGACGCCGGATCGGTTGTCGATTTATCGCGCGATCGCGCGACGTGTACGACGACGACGACAACGATGACGATGACCGGCCGGGACCGTTCCTGCGACCGGATGTGCGATTCGTTCCCCGGCGATCGGTCGATCCCGAGCCGGCGAACGTGACGTCCTCTCGCGCATTAGCGTTAGCGTACTCGACTCCGTTTAACCCTTCGCTTTTGCTTTAGACGGCGTCTATGGTCGTGCAACGACCCGGAACTGAAGATGAGTTTAAATAAATATTATATTGTTTTTATGTGAGTTGCATTTTATTTTTATGGTTGTATGTGTAACGTTTGATGACGCGAGGTCGAAATTTCCGCTGACTTTTTCTTTACTTTCCTCGGTCTTTGGTACTGAAGATTTGTAGCGTTGAAAAAAAAAGATACGTGCAAAGATGCCTTGTGTAAAACGAGAGAGTAGTTGCAATCTACTGAAGAGCCACGTGATTCTTCCCGATCGAGCTCGTCAACGAGCGACGGAAGCGACGACGCGTTCCCCAAAGCTGCACGCCCCGCCAGATGGACAGGGGGGGAGAACGAGAACTCGCTCGGAGCGAGCGGTCGCGTTCTCTCTAAAATCGAATCGCGGAAAGGAGAGGCGCGCCGGCAATTTTCGGGATGGTCGCGAAATAATGATGATCTTTATCCCTAATGAAATTAGTCCTGCTGCTCTCCGGAGAGCGCGCGGGAATAGACATCGTACCGTGAAATTACTATAATAGGCAGTGGCGGCGGCGGCGGTGGCGGCGGCGGCGGCGGGGCGGTAGATCCCGCACCAATACACGCACGAGCGTCACTCACGCGCGGAAAGAGAGAGAGTGAGAGGAGAGAGAAAGAGGGACCACTTGGTCGTATCACGTACGTGGATTCGCGGGGCGAGAACGCGGGATATTGGATCGGTTCGAGACTCGTTCGGGTCCTCGAAGCCGACGCGGAACGATCCCCCGGCCTGTTTAAAGAGAACGCTCCTAAATATAGTTCGCCTTTTTTGCCGGAATTTAAAATTACGGTCGTAAAGAAGCCGAGGGCAAATTAGCCGGGGATTCGACCCTCCTGAGGGGGCTGTCTCTAGCGAGTCCCTCTCTTTCTTTCTTTCTCTGTCTCTTCTCGAGAGTCGCGCACGAGTGGATTCTCCACCGCGAGCAAGGAACCGCGAGAGAGGAACTCCTCGCGCGCGACCGAGCAAATGCGTCGGCTGAAACGGGAAAATGTGAAAACGGTACCGAAATCTAACGTCGAGAATTTCCATCAAGAATTTGTTGGTAATTGTCATGGGATCGCGCATTTTGTCGCTGGTATAATAAAATAACATTACACGTCTACGAGCGAGTGCGAGCATCCGTGACAACGATAGGTAGACTTGCAGCCTTGATGTATACAGTCCGTACGTTGAACTCTTAGATTGTATTAATAGCGATTCCATAGTATGATGACTTAATAAAAATGTTTTGACAATTGCTCTTATATATAAGGGGTGATATATAAAACAATTTTAATATATAATAAGTACTGCAAGAGCCTGCGGACCCGTGCGAGTCGGCGACGACTTTGTCGCACCTGCCCGCGTGTTCCGGATTGAATCCTTCGTCGC
This sequence comes from Ooceraea biroi, assembly GCF_003672135.1. Lineage (NCBI taxonomy): Eukaryota > Metazoa > Arthropoda > Insecta > Hymenoptera > Formicidae > Ooceraea > Ooceraea biroi. The sequence goes on from NC_039517.1 coordinate 1,159,787, forward strand.
AAGAGTCGTCGCCATGTGCCAACGGGTGCCCTGGTCGGCGTCCCGTGGCCTTGTCCAGCTCTCCGGGGCGACGGTGCCGGGGCCCGCAGCCCCCACGGGCTCGCTCTGGTGGAAACAATTGCTGCCGCGGGGCATCATTTACATCATAAGCAATCATAATGATCGAATTTTCGGCGAACGACGATGATCCAACGAGTGGAACGAGGGGAGCCAATTCAGAAGTGGGTACCCACTTACCGGCTGTACGAACTGTGCGCGCTCGCGCGAGAGGGACTCTCTCCCTGACCCTCCTCCGCCTCTTCCGGCCCCATAGCTCCGGGCTACCTGCGCCCGTTTATATGAAGAACTCGCGCCCATTCCCCGTACCTCCCCCTATGGTTCCCCCCGCGCGCTCCTCTAAACGCCCAGAAGGGCGCTCGAGAGAAGGTAATCGTCCGAAAAATTCCGAGCGCGATGAAAGACGGGGCACGGCGCCCCGTCAATCCGGCCTGCTCGCGATTCGCGATTCCAGTTACACGCTCGTGATGCTCGTGATGTCAAGAAGGCAAATATCGCGTAGCGATTCGCAGCGGCAGCGCCGGATCATCATCGAAATCCATCGATCCATCAACCGCGCGCGTGTCTTTGCATTAACGCGAAGCGTCATTGATCAAGAGTCAGCTGTTCCTGAGAGCGCAGAATCAACGTCTCCCCGTGCGCTTCCTGGGGGGAATCGAACCCGGGGGATATTTAGCGTAATTCGCTCGGTAGTGTAAAGAATCATGGGCCTCGGCGGGACGCTCGGCTTAAGAATCGCGGGCGCAAATGATCCGCGCTTTATCTCGCCGGCGTGCCTCGATTTTCGAATTCCGCGACGCGTTGGGTGGCAGCGACAACGACGACGACGACGACGACGACGATGCTGGCAACGTTGCCGGCATTTTCCAGTCCAGGGTTTACCAAAGACGGCGAGAGCTCTGTTTTGGGCTCTGCCAACGCGCCCGCTCGCTCTCTCCGTATATACGACTGGACCTATCAGTATGCGGACCACGAAACGTGGTCGGGGACCCCTCGTCTTCCTTGTCCCTCTCGGGCTGCTTCTTCGTACCTCCGCGTCTCCCCATCTCTCTTTGACAAACATCCTGTCTCTCCGCTCCTCCCTCGTCTCCCTCGTGACTCCCTCACTCCCCCTATCTCTCTTTCTCTCGCTCGCTCGCTCTTCATCTGCCTCCAGCTGTCTCTCTCTTTCTCCCTCCCCACGGGAGGCGAAACGTAGGCTGTTTCGGCGAGAGTGTTTCCACCGTAATGCCGAAACAGTATTGATTGCAGCCTGGCCCGGCTTAGCTCCGCCGCCTACTGCAACCTAACGCTCGCACCTAAACCCGCGCGTGTTTTCGCACCACCGCCGCCGCCGAAGACAAACGAAATTAACTATGCATATTAACTGACTGTCATCGGACGTGCAGCGCGAGTACCGAGCGGATTTCCGCGTTGTCGGTTTACCCACCCCGCCGCACCCCCATGCGACCTATATACCTTTTTGCGGACCACCCCCCGTGCCTCCACGAGCGTGGATATCGCGAAGAGGACCATTCGAGGTCTCTCGACGTTCGTCAACATCGACGTTAACAACGATGCACGCTTGCGAGAGCGCGGTGCTTGCAAATCCGCTTCCAATCCGCCATGACGGCCGGGCGAAAACTCATGCCCATCGTCCGGGACTGAAATTGGCTGGAGGACCGTACTAAAGGGTAGTAACGACGTAACAATGACCTCTCGGTCGGAGGGTGGTAGTCGGCGTCTCGCTGACTCGGAGCGGACGACGGGACCGGCAATTCCATCTTCGACGGGGAATGGGGTCGCCCTATCGTGACTCGGCGGATAATTAGACGGGTAATCGAGATGCTCGGAGTTTCGAAGTATCACGGTAGTCCGCAGTTTAATACCGGCAGGCCCTTCGAGCCATCCGGGACGGCGGTTATCGCGGCCGAATCGTGCACCACGTTGCTGAACGTTCAGCTCGAATCGGCGTCGATTCCTCGCGGATAAATGGCGTTCCAGGCGGATCTAAAGCGTTCCGCGCGCCGTCAAAGCTCCATGATCGAAGCGATCGCCGCTGAAGGCAGCGTCCGAGGCTCGCCCGTTGACAAATCAGTCTCGATAAAGCACCATGTAGGCCTCGGAGGTCTCGACATGACCTTTGACACCGGCGGCGCGGTCAGCGCGCGTCTCTTTTCCCATAAAAATGGGGCGCGCGGTCACACGAGACCCGCGCGCCGGTTTCTCGAGGGTTTGGTGACATAATGAGGCAGATCGATTGCCGGGTGCATTAGCATCACAATGGAGAACGCCCCCCCTCGGAGACGCCTGTGCCTAACACAATTGATAGACGGCAGGAATTTCGGAAGAAAACGGGAAAACGCGCGGGGCAACCGCCATCCAACGACGACGACGAGGGGGATGAAGCAGGCGAAAGAATAAGGGGCGGAGGACAGAGACGAGGAAAAAAGGGAGCGCGGTCACACCAACGGGCTTATTAGTCAGCAATGTGATCTATTTGCCCTGTACTCGTATAAAGAACCTACATTATTGTGCCACTATGTTACGAAGAAGGGCGTTATTGCCCAACGGGGACCTCCAGTTAGGCTTCGCCGGCGACGTATGGTGGTACGTACGGTTATGGGCACCGTTCTCTCTCCTCTCTCCCCGGCTTTCGGTCTTTCTCTCTCTTTCTTTCTCGGAGTCGTCGGTCTCCTCCATCATCGACCACCCGCGGGGTCTCGCTAATACGCCGGTAATATTTCCTCCATTCCGGATATCGCTTTATTATTTCCTGCCGGCGCGCCACGGTTATCGACGATGAATTCTCTACATGCGAGCAGCAGCGTGAGAAATTCTCTTTTTTTAGCTGCGTATTCCGCCGTCCGCGTGAATCCGCTACGCGCGCGCTCGCCCTCTCGCAAATTGCAGGCACGTCGCGCCGTAAATACCCGCGTTACATTAAATTTCATCGTATCGCATTCGTTGCGCTGCTACGCCGTGAATCGAGCGTTTATGAAGACGCAGCGCGGCGTTTCGCGGGATTCCGTCGCGCGGCCGAATTCGGCGACGTCGAGAGGATGATCCCCGCATCGTTTTATTCATCGCCGAAGCCATTATCGGTTTTGGCCCCGGCCATTGTTTAACGCGGATTCAGGGTTGCGGCTGACTCACGCGGTCGGCTTGCACTCTCGCGATCGAATCGAACCGCTCGCTCGTTTTGGTCTTCGCGCCTTCGTCCGCGCGGTTGACAATGACGTCACGTAAGGAGCGAGGTGTCTCCATTGTTCTCGGCGAGAGTGGAGGACTGATTCTTTGCTCGGGAAAAAGAACGTCGCGCGGATGTCAACCGCGTCTCCGTTCAGGTCCGACCCAGAAAACTCGTCGGGAACGGTTTCGTTTCAACGGTGAACCGGCTCGCGATATACTTTCGACGTGATTTTGGGCGGAAGGGAGACAAGTACGGCTCTCTTCCTTTCTCTCTCTCTCTCTCTCTGTGTCTCTCTCTCTTTCCTCGGCTTATCGCCGAGGAAGTTTGACAGGGCCACGCCGGGAAAGGGGCGAGGCTCTCGCGTAGCAGCGAAACGCTTTCGGAAAATCCATAGCGTCAAGGAATATACAGGGTTCCGCCGTGGCGGAACACAATGGCGCGTTGTAGAAAGGTAGGGTGATAAGAGGAGCGAGCGGGCACGAGCGAGAACGTCGGCCGGACAAGAAGGAAGGAGATGGGGGACGGGATGAAGAGAGAGAGAGCAAGTGAGAGAGACCGGGAAGAAAGAGGGAGAGAGACAGAGACGCGGGGAGAGCTTGCGGCGTCGGTCTTTGCCCCGAGTACGTGCTTCGAGTGACAAAGCTTCCAGCATGAGACCGACCGACCGACCGACTGTACGAACGAACGAACGAACGAACGAGCGGGCGAGCGAACGCCAGAACGATACGACGCATCAAGGTCCTCGACGATCGATAGGCAGGCTCGACGCCCAACCTGGATTATTATCCTCGCGCACCGCGTTCTCGCCTGTTCAATATTTCGGCCGACTCCTTCCTCGAAACGCTCGCTCGCGTCCCGCGAACGGATCTCGCGAGGCTCGAACGCGTACCTTCATCCCTCTCTTCGTAAAGATCGGTGAGAACAGTAGCAGAATTCGATAACTAAGGGTAACTTAACTCGAATGGTCGAGCTGTGTACCTTCAGCCGAGCGGTTGGGATCCTCCCATCGAGATCGGAACGAATTTTGTTGCGACGCTTTAATTTCCAGATCGTCTCGTTGCTTTTTTTGCCTCTTTCCTTCTTTCTCTTTATTTTACGAGTATATAACGGATAATGCTATATAACGGACCTCATCGAGGATCGTTGATCGAGATGACGATCGTTCGTTGAATCCGAGCTTGATCGTCGGGGAGGATCGGTAGCGATTCGGCGAGAGCGGGTTTTGCGGGTTTTGCGCAACACGTCATCGCCGGGCGTTTAATGCGAGGCGGCCGGGAATTTGTTGCCGCGCGATGGAAATCACTCGGCGTAACTTCGCTTCATAAATACTGCAATGCTGCTAATATCGTTGCGAACTGTTACATATGTATTCGGATGTAATCTCGATTCCGCGCGCGCGCGGACTAAAAACACCCCGGCGGCCGTAAATATTTATGCGGCCGCCGTTAAACACTTCGTTCGCAGCGGGACAAGCACGCGGGACCTCTTTTTTTTTCTTTATCGGCAAAAAGATATCTCGCATCGGTGCACCGTGATAACGGGACTAAACGGACGGAGGGAAAAAAAGGAGAAAAGAAAAAACATGCTCGCACGTGTTTTTTTTCCGCGAGTGCGAGCGTGCTATAGCCCCCCCGCGAAGAAGCGAGAGATAACTTCGTTTCCGGAGGGAGTGCGTGAGTGCGTACGCTCGCCGCGAAAGTAATAATACTACCGACGCAGAGGAACCGGCGAAAGAGTCCAGAAGGACACCACGAAATTATTTTTCACCGCTGCTTACGGCGGTGAAGGGTCGATTGTCGCGTGTATCGATTACTCGAAGTACAGAATGCAAATGCAAGAATGAGTGCGGGACGCGAGTTCGGAAGCCTGTCGGTTAGAACGGCGGAGTGCAACGGCGGCCGGCCGGCACTCCGATCGGTCGGTCGGTCGGTTGGTTGGTTGGTCGGTCGGTCGGCCGACCGCTCTCCGGCTCCCGCGGCGCTTTTCGGTTTTGATAAAACGCCTAAACATCAATCGGTCTCGAAAACTGCCCCGTAATTCGAGTTTAGCGCGCGGCGCCCGGCGAAAGTTTCGTCCGCGCGCGGCGCGACCCGGGCCCTCGGGAACACCGGGGCAATAGATGACCGGTGCGGTTCGGTCGGCGAGGTCGAGAGCGGGGACCGGCGGGGGTGCGACGAGGGGGACGGGTGCGGGTGAGCGTGGGTGGAGGGTGATGCATCCGCTGAATATGTATGAGGCTCGCGACACCCCGTAGCACACCGAGGGAGCGAGAAAGACAGAGAGAGAGAGAGAGGGAGAGAGAGAGAGAGAGTGAGAGAGAGACGAGCCGAACCACACCACTATCTGCGGGTGATAGTGGGTATGCTGTATGTCTCGCAGGGGTCTGCGGGCGAACTGCGCGCGGTGGTGCAGGAGGCGAGAGATGGCGGCAGGCTCTACCGAAAGGGAGGCCCCGGGGGGTGGCGGGTGGATGGGCGGGGGACGGCGGGGTACCCAGGATGGGTGGCGGTGCTGCGGCTGCGAGAGCTTATATCGCAAGAACCAACCCCAATGGAAACTCAAGCCTCGGAGGAGCCTCACCCATCATGCACACTCCCGTGCTTACCGGTCGCTCTCTCGATCCTCTCCTCTCTCTCTCTCTCCCTTTCTCTATCGCCGTCTCTCAGCCTCCTTCTCTTTCTCACTTTATTCCAATCCCGTTCTCTCTCTCTGCCTCTCGATTTTACCCCGTCACCCTCGTAACCTTCGCGTTCTCCGCCTCCTCTTGCCCCCTCCGAACCTCCCCCCGCTGCTATACCTCAACGATTCCATCGCCTCCTACACTCCATCCTGGGTAGCACTCAGCACCAGAGGAACCGTCGCGCGCTATCTTGGGAGACAAAGTTACGTCGTAATTCCTTCTCGAACAGATGCCGATGCGGTGTGCGCTAAGACGCTCTCTCTCTCTCTCCCTCTCTCTCACCCTTCCTCAAGTTTCTCTCGTGCATCTCACCACCTCCTCTCTGTGACTATTCACACCCAGCAAACGCCGGATTTTGATTACTTCGAGCACTTTGAGCTACAAGGGCTGGCTAAAGGGTGGAGGATCCTCCGATCTTAAACAGACGACGATCAGCCGTGTAGAGTAAATTTAGCTTTGACAGACGGCCGGAATTTCAGATCGCGTTTCTGATTCTTTTTTTGTTTTATTACCGTTTACGTGCATCCAGAGAACAACGACGATCCGGCCGGCAATTACCCTCGCGCGATCGCGGGAGACGGCACGTCGAGGGGTTGATCCGCCGATGAGAATGGTATAATATATATGATCCACTAAATATAGGGACGACTGTGCGTGAGCGACGAATCCCGCAAGACAGCATGAGATATTGCCGGATTAGGGCGCATTATAGTTTTAAGCTCGTGCCGTTAAAAGCCGCCGGTTCTCATATTCCACCGGTATATAATGCATTCGACGTAAGCTCGTTTAAAAAGTTTATCGCGTGTCGCCGACGACAAAACCGACGGCGATGATAACAACGACGTCGCGAGGCGGTCGCTCCATTGACTCGCAATGTTCCACAAGTGCGAGAACAGATCCCTCAACACTAAATCGAAACCGGATTCGCACTCGAACGTGCGTAGTACATTTTTAGATTTTTTTTCGAAAGAGAAAGAGAGATGTTTCTCAGAAGATAGTCTCGCTCACGAAAACACCGCGATAAAACGTTACACCATGATAGTCGAGGGTTGCGCGAGGGATGTCCAGGCGGACTGTAGCAGCATTCCTTATGATGCATCCCGGGGGTAAGACGCACGGTCATAACCCTTTTATTTCGCGCGAACTCGTGCGCGACAGCACGGCTCGTTGAGCGCCACTGTTTTTCCGAGGGTTGGAATCATCGTCACCGGGCGTGAGGAAGGGTTGATCTAGGCGGAGAGACGCTCTCTCTTTCCTCTCTTTCTCCTTTTCTCGATCTATCTTTCCCGAGCGCTGTTCTAAGGGGAGTTGCGGCAAGGGTGGTCATAACGCGGGGGGTGAGAGCGAGCGAGAGAGACGGAGGAGCGCGCAACCGTGGCGATAATAAAGCAGACCGGCCGCGCAATAAAATATATCCGAAGCAGAGGCGACGACTCGTTTAGGCAAAGAGGGGGAGCGCTTCATTACCGAGTCGAAGTTCATCGCTCAACCCCTTAGGCCCGCGCGCTCCAGCCGCTTCGAGTACATCGGGCGGAGGGTACGTTGCCGAAAAATCCTCGGATAATTAACCGGCCCGCCGGGATCCCGAGGTATGCGAGCGCGTTCAATGAGCTCGCGGAATGCCGAACAACTTCTTTATTCGCGCGACGGCTTTATCGGGGCGACTGCACCCTTGCCGCCACTTTCCCTGTTCCGTTTTAATTATCGCAGAGTCGAATTTGTAGCGAACATAGAAAATAAAGCGGAAAATGAACCCGTGAAAATGAACAGCGTAAGGCGCGAGTTACAGGGGGAAGATGGCACCTATATTCTCTGTTTTCTCAGTTTTACATCGCGGTTTATCGAATAAATCAAATAACGCGAATAATAAATTATCATTATTATTATACTTGCACGACGGTGGTTACCGTAAAATCTTCCGCGATGGTAACATCCGATCGATGACGATCCCGCGAGATCGGATTAAGAGTGAAAAGTACGGTAAATTTTAATCGAGAAACGAAAGGCGGTAGCTGGTGATAAATCATCGCGCGAATGCCGAGGCGGTAACTCACGGTTGAGGAGAGTAAAAATGGGCAGAAGGTGGAGGCGCTGGAGGTGGAGGAGGTCTCGTACGAGCGACAAACACCCCGGCAACGGGCGCGGCAACAAAAATCCACCGCGGAGAGCCCGCGAACTGCGGCAAGAAAAATATAACGACCGCGGAAGGAGGAATAACGCGCGACTTTACTACGTCCTAAAACTCCCATAAACCGCCGTACGTCAAACTTTTCAATTTTATGTTTCGGCGTTTCGTTTCTTCCTCGCGTTTCGCCACTTAGGGGTCGTTCACGGCACCAGCGATACCACGCCGCGAGACGACGGGAACGGGGTGAACGCGGCAAGGGAGGAAGGGTGCGCGATCCTGAAGCAAAGAAATCGAACCGTGGATCCGAGCCCGAAAAATCGGGAGCCCACGCAACGCCAGGGGTAAACGGGGATCCCGGTTGCATTATTATTCACGCGTTCGCCGAGAGAACGTGTCGAAATCACGAGCTCGCACCGCGCGATCGGCGTTCTCGTTAGATGTTACCGGTCTTCTTTAGATGCTTTCGAGAAAACGCGATTAAACTGGGAAACCGGACGCCCATTCTCGCCAGCACGCTCCATTATCGAGGTGCACCCCGGAGGGATGCGCGGTGCCAAAGACGATCACGGTCACCGGTCGTCTCCGGGGCGTTGCGTCACGGCGCATGAGATAAGGATCTAAATAGAGATCCGGCGATCCTTTGAGCATATAATTTGGTTCCCGATGCGGCGACAGCTGTCACTCGGTCGAACGTGGCTCGGGCGCGCTCGGGGTGACGATGACGATCGGCGATCAAGCACGCGCGCTTCTTCCCGCGCTTTGATCGCGGATTACGTTACCCGTGTCGACAGGCAGGGGTGTCGAAGCGAGAGAATAAAAAAACAAAGCTCGTTAAGGTTCCGACGAAATTTTCACGGGATGCATACCCCTTGGGTGGCTACTCCCGCTTGCGTCACTTGCTCGATTGATCAGCCAAGCTGATAGAGAAGAAAATACTAGTAATCGCGACCCGAGACACGTATGTCCGGCAGATCGCTGAATAGACGCGGAGGATTTTCTCCATCACGTGTCTCGCGAAAATAGTCTATGGAATACGCCACGTCGCGTTAAACTCTCGGTTAATCGAGCGTCGCGAGGATTTGTCGAGCGGGATGCAAGACAGCGCACAGCGCTGTCGATCACGATGTCGGTCACCCGATGTCGGTCCCCTGGAGCTTGCAAAGGCAGTTTGCAGTAAGTACCTGTCGAGTGAAACGAACGAGCGAGCGGGCAGCTGGAGAAAGATAGAGAGAGAAGGGTAGAGGAAAAGAGAGTGGCCCGGGGCATTTGATGTGCTTAAGCAAATGGGGGGCACCCACTATATAGGCGTGCGCGTCACC